>NC_135232.1:229175883-229848383 GCF_051348905.1 Ranitomeya variabilis
AGTTGGCAGATGGTTTAGTCCAGGTCTGAGAGGAGATCCCTCAGGAGACCACCCGCCGCCTCATCAGGAGCATGCCCAGCATTGTAGGGAGGTCATACAGGCATGTGGAGGCCACACACACTGCTGAGCATCATTTCCTTGTCTTGAGGCATTTCCACTGAAGTTGGATCAGCCTGTAACTTTATTTTCCACTTTGATTTTGAGTATTGTTCCAAATCCAGGCCTCCATTGGTTAATAAATTTGATTTCCATTGATGATTTTTGTGTGATATTGTTGTCAGCACATTCAACTTTGTACAGAACAAAGTATTCAATGAGAATATTTAATTCATTCAGATCTAGGATGTGTTATTTGAGTGTTTCCTGAATTTTTTTGAGCAGTGTGTATATATATATACACTCACCGGCCACTTTATTAGGTACACCATGCTAGTAACGGGTTGGACACCCTTTTGCCTTCAGAACTGCCTCAATTCTTCGTGGCATAGATTCAACAAGGTGCTGGAAGCATTCCTCAGAGATTTTGGTCCATATTGACATGATGGCATCACACAGTTGCCGCAGATTTGTCGGCTGCACATCCCAAAGATGCTCCATACAAGGCAGGATGGATCCATGCTTTCATGTTGTTTACGCCAAATTCTGACCCTACCATCCGAATGTCGCAGCAGAAATCGAGACTCATCAGACCAAGCAACGTTTTTCCAATCTTCTACTGTCCAATTTCGATGAGCTTGTACAAATTGTAGCCTCAGTTTCCTGTTCTTAGCTGAAAGGAGTGGTACCCGGTGTGGTCTTCTGCTGCTGTAGCCCATCTGCCTCAAAGTTCGACGCACTGTGCGTTCAGAGATGCTCTTAGGCCTACCTTGGTTGTAACGGGTGGCGATTTGAGTCACTGTTGCCTTTCTATCAGCTCGAACCAGTCTGCCCATTCTCCTCTGACCTCTGGCATCAACAAGGCATTTCCGCCCACAGAACTGCCGCTCACTGGATTTTTTTCTTTTTCGGACCATTCTCTGTAAACCCTAGAGATGGTTGTGCGTGAAAATCCCAGTAGATCAGCAGTTTCTGAAATACTCAGACCAGCCCTTCTGGCACCAACAACCATGCCACGTTCAAAGGCACTCAAATCACCTTTCTTCCCCATACTGATGCTCGGTTTGAACTGCAGGAGATTGTCTTGACCATGTCTACATGCCTAAATGCACTGAGTTGCCGCCATGTGATTGGCTGATTAGAAATTAAGTGTTAACAAGAAGTTGGACAGGTGTACCTAATAAAGTGGCCAGTGAGTGTATATATATATATATATATATATATATATATATATATATATATATATATATATATATATATATTAACAAATCTACTCACTTGGGAGCAATATGAGGTATCACAGGAACCATTTCTATTTAAAAATCCAACTGGTTTATTTCAGTCTCATAAACCACATCACAGGGAAACTTAAATACTGCCCTTGACTGGCACAAAGAGAAGAATAAAGTAAACAGTCCATACAGTAGTACAGGTTTTCCCGCTTGGCTTAGAGTCCAGCTTCTTAAGTTTTTTGCAAAGCAGCCCTATCCGGGAGGTTTACACACCTCCATACACAGAGGTTGTCAGTGCTGTATTTGTTGTTGTATCTGTTGCTGCTACTGTAGATGTTGCAAATAGCTTATTTGTCTCCTGTTGTGCTAGCTGTTGTTGTTGGTGCTGCTGCTGTTGCTGGGCTTGCACTAGGTGTTTCATCAGGTCCTCCATGCAGACTGATGTTGCTCCCTGGCTTATAGCCGTCTTCATCCAAGACATGCAGTACTTCTGTAGCAGTCACATGTGTTCCCTAAGAACACTGCCCGCACTTCTAACAAGAAATGTAACAATGATGCTCACTTGGGAGTGATGTTTGGTATCACAGGAACCGTTTCTATTTAAAAGTCCCAGCTTGTTTACTTCAGGTCTCATAAACCACATCACAGGAAAACTTAAATACAGTCGCTGTCCAGCACAAAGTGAAAAATAAATCAAAAGTCCATACAATAATGCTCGTTTGCTCACTTGGGTTAGAGTCCAGCTTCTTAGTCCTTTAGCAAAGTCACACAATCAAGGAGTTCTACACACCTGCCTACACAGAACCATGTGAGAAATACAAAGGTCCCATTTTACAATGTGAACCATACTCAGGTGTGGAGATATGGTGAGCAGTCATCCCGCCCCAACTCTTCAGCTGCTCACATTAAAGGGGTTGTCCGGTCCAACCGATAAGTCTACAGTCACTGCGCACTGTGCACTGTGGAGATTCACCGGTTTCAGATTCAGGAACGGAGGGTATGTATGGGTTATACCCCCGGCCAGTGTGCGCGGCCTCGCTCTTCATACACTTGTACTGAGCGAGTCCACACCCTCTTGATGGCCACCCCCACTAGATGGTCGCTTCGCTAGATGCTGGACTAGATGTTTAACTGTCCAAATAAAGTGGATGTGATATCATGAAAACTTATGCCCATGTCTGATGTCTAATTTCATCCAAATGTCAGATCAAAATTGTCAATGCATGTCTATGGGTCCATGAAAAAATTGTACAACACACGGATGCCATCAAGGGGAAGGTGTTCTTGAGCTCAAAAACGCATTGTGTGCAGAGATTTTAATAAGGACTTTTATTCACCTTGCACCAACATTGGTTGGAAATTGTACAACAAACAAATGTAATTTAATTTATTGTTTTGCCACTTGGCTCTGATTTTTTTTTTGCAACCTCGGCCGTGGAAAAAAGGCAGAGGCTGCATTTTTTTTTGTTTTTTGACCTATGCCTACTGATTTATAGAAACCAATAATAGAAAGTTAGAAAGGACCGGTGCCTATAAACATATCCAGTTGCAAGCTCTGCTACTGTGAATTGATAATCTATACCACATACTATCAAGCTATCTCCAGGTCACAGCAGTTCTAATGCACATGCTCACAGGCAACTGACATGTCCTAATATTCTAGGACAGGTTTCGGTTGGTGTAACAAGACGACTCCATATAAATGTACAGAACTAATATCATTTGCTAATTAAGTTATTTAGGAATTTGTTTTATTAATGACATTATCGTTTTTTTTCCCATTCTTGTAAAACCCCATTCCTGGAAAATGTGGGAATTTCACCCAGTTGAAAAAAAAAAAAAAAGAACACTCACTCACCAATCAATAATGAGGGGGTGAATAGTTAGTATATTTACACATAGATAAGGATTCTCCACACAAAAATTATTGACGTCCAGTTCTTCTTAACATCACAAGACAGCAAAGAAAATGTTGACTATGTAGTGGATATTTTGGACAAAACATACAAATTTTTCAACAAGCATCAATAGTATTTATTGTCTTGTCCCTAGACTAAAATGTCAAAGAAATCACAAACTTCAATGATATAGCATTAACATCCACATCCTTTAAAACATAAAAAAAATGTGTATTTTACTTATGTTGCACTTGATATTTAGGTAACAATGTATCCTATGCACTTTTATGCTGAGATAGAAGTGTCAATGGTTAACATTCTACAGTATGGTGTATATTTTATACTGTGCAGTTTTATGTGCAATGAGTAAATTGCCAGAATGCAGTTGGGAAAACCATTGTGCCCTGCCTTTCCTTTAATAGTTCCATGCCTACTTTATTTGGGGCAAATCCATTTCATTTTCTTGAAGCTCTTGCTAATCCAGATACAAGCAAGGAAATCTGCTAATGTCTCTGCTTCAGTGGCACAGGTATTTCCATAAATGTTCTTCTCTAATGTGTTTTCCTGTAATGTCTCTGCCACATGGACTTCTGCCATCCTACTGTGCATAGAGAGAAAATGAACTGGCAACGAATGTAAGATACTTAGTGTGTGCTATGTATTGGTAAGGTACAATAGCTCCCACTCAATTATGTAATTATAGGTCATTTTATTAAGCCCTTGATAAGTAAATATTCTGCTGGAATAATAAGAACCTTGAGCAATAATATAAAGTATTATACCAGTAATTTATTCCCAAAATAAAAAAAGTACTCAAAATGAAGTAGTTTCTTTGCAACTAAGCAACAGGAAGACAAAGCAAGGCCTAAAGTTGTCCATACACATACAATAGCTGTTGCTCAATCGGCTGACGGCTATTTCTCCCGACTCCCCCATACACATGAACTTTCCACTAATCATGAGCAAACATCGCCAGCTCCCTCCATATTCGGCTCGCTAATAGAGCTTACCAAATAGCTGCAGCGGGAACTCGGATATCTGGCGCGCTCCCGATAATCAGGTGTCCGGTGCCGCAATGCATATTTAGGGTGACTTATACTGTCTGTATATAACCCATTGGCTCGGCTTCCTTATTTAATATTTTATATTGTATGATCATGTTTTTCTTTTATCATATTGTGCAGACACCTCTTGTGTGTAGTGCTACATCTTACCACTTTTGTTAAATGAAAGTATTTTATATCTACACAGTCCCAACCTTTCTTGATCAGCTTTGTCTCTTTGGTTTTCACAATTCTCCCGGTCTACTATTCCCCCTCCCAGCAGATATATATCCCTAACCCCACAGGAGATCCGGTATATCACCTCATATAACTGGATATATATCTACCGCTGGGTTCAGTATGTGTTTTCAATTAAGTGTGAGACATGTATTGACTAATAGTCTGCTCTCCGAGTCCTTACTACTTCGTGATGGAACGAGCTTACTAATTAACTATTTAGGTGCCAAATACTTTGATTGCTAGTATTGCAACGGAGAGGTGAAATTGAAAAAAAAACAAGTTTTATTCTGATCTGCAGGGCCTATTACATTGTGTGTCCAGTTCAACACGAAAAATTTGGTGAAAAGTCCATTATAAAGGGATTGTCCACTACTGGTTAATACATTATTAGAAACCCCATGGTGCATCATAAAATAAAAACCTCTATACTTATCATATGAGCCATGACATTTTTATGATCTCATTGCTGTGTTAAATGCCGGTCACCTGATTTAAACAAATTAACATGACCACTGCAGGCATTCAGCTACAGATTGACTGCAGCAGGCACAAAGCATTGTTCAAATGGGGAATACAGTGCTGAGATCAGAAGAACGGTATTGGTTCAATTGGTAAGTATTTAGTGTTTTTATTTTATATGCACCCTGGTGATATTAATAAGAGTTTGTCAAGTACTCAATAACCCTTTAAATTTAATTTGCCTGACCCTTTCTTCAAAGGCCTACTACAATGACCAATCCAACAAATATCAGCAAGTTTAGCCAGCTTTAATCTAATATATACAGGGGCTTTTAGACTTCAATCAGAGGCTGCAATAGACTCAGCGATTCAACTGGCTATGATCATAGCATTGTATCCAGAGGCGTAGCTAGGGTTTTGGTTCAGGGGGGCGAAGCTTCTGAGTGGGCCCCTAACCAGGTAACCTTGATTACAACTCAGTGACGCACCCTAATAGTGGAGGAGAGCCTCAGCAGATGATATTAGATGAAAATTATCTCTATACAAACAGCAACATTGACATTACCACCATATGGTCAGTGGTAGATACCAGTCCTACAGAACATATAACAGATCAAAGTATAGTTACAGATAATGACTTACCGCTGATGTTCTTTCTGATGGAATCGTTCACTGCGCAACTCACCACGCGACTTCTGTCGCCCTCCATGTGCGCGGACACACTCAGGATTCCTCTTCGCATCCAGGCTTTTTTGAAAACTCTGTTGGAACCAGTTTTGACAGGTAGATACGTATTTCCCAGTATACCAGTATAATTGTTGTATAATTGTAATTGAAGGTCCGGATGTGGACCGAAAACGTTCAACTTTTGTCTCCATGGATGCACATTGAATAAATAACTATCCACGCTAAAGTATTTTTTGAGTGCCAAGTTTCTCTATTGTCTGTATAGTATAATGCACCCCCATTACGCAGCCAGTACAGTATAATGCACCCCCATTAGGCAGCCAGTATTGGATAATGCACCCTCATTAGGCAGCCAGTACAGTATAATGCACCCTCATTAGGCAGCCAGTATAGTATAATGCATCCCCATTAGGCAGCCAGTATTGGATAATGCACCCCCATTAGGCAGCCAATACAGTATAATACACCCCAAAAAAAAAAATAATCCAATACTCACCTCTCTTCCTCCTTGTTCACACGTTGCTCTGAGCACCCGTTCATCTCCAGACAGCGGGCACCGAGTACTGACGTCACCGTGACCCCCTGTCAGTGTCAGCATCAATGACATCAGACGCTGATAGGGGGATGATGGGAGTGGGAGCGTAACGTTCCCTCTCTCATAAATGCGGTCAGCTGTATCGGCATCCAGCTGATACAGCTGACCCTGCGATGACAGACAGGGGGCCCACTGCTGGCACCAGTCCCCCCACTGGTTACATAGCATAGCTCCGGGTGGGCCGCCTCAGAGCACGGGGCCCAGGGCCACTTCCCCTCTGCCCCCCAGTAGCTACACTACTGATTGTATCTAATCCTGTAACTGACAAGACTTCTTATTATTTCCCATATTGAAGAGGCCTAAGCAAAAATATAAAGCTAGCGTGAAGACAACTCCTTTGATGAAATAAAGATAACATAGGCAACCTCATTATCTAGCATTGTATAGATGCATAATATCAAACCATGCATAAGTTCTACTGGACTACATCAACTTTGTGTCTGGTAAGGCTTTGTGTGGATGCCATAGAATAATGGGAAGTCATACATTTCAAATATTGAAAACGAGACAAGTTCCCTATGAAGGTACAATGTAATATATACTGGTACTAAAAAATATCATTACAATTAACACAAATAACTCAATCTAAGTGGAGCGCCCCCACTGCCGCAGGGCCGAGGGGCACCCGGTACCGGGCCTCTCTGTCTCAGTTCTGGGGTTGTCAAGGTGGTAGACCCGGCCTGTGACCCTGCTGAGGGGCGTCCAATGAAGGTGGAGAGTGTGATGAGGTTGTGGTGCGGTGCAGGTCGCAGTAAATAACGAGGACACCAGGTTGCAGTCTCTTTACCTCTTTACTGAAGGCTTCAGGATCCTCAGCCTGTGTGAGTCCGGCCGGTCCGATGGCACCTCCAGAGTTCCCTTTGCAGGTGGAAATCTGTACCTACCTTCTAGCGCTTGTGTGTTGTGGGCCTCCCCTGCTGTGCTTACGGGATAGTCCCCACAACTGTTGTGTCTGTTTCTGAAGTTCCCTCACAACTCGATTTTGATGTTCTTCTTCGTCCCCCCAGATGATATGGCTAGGACGCACCCGTATGACGGGTAGGCTCGGAGCTCTTCCGGGACCCTAGTGTCGCCCCTCTCCAACTGTTGCCCCCTATGTCTTCTTAGGTGATTTGAGTGAGACAGCCCGCCTATAGCTGACTGTCCTGCCGTAGGTTTGAAGTAAGGCCTGGAGCTCAATACTTCCTCGGCGTTTCCGGCCACCGGCTACGCGCCTCAGTAGGATGTTGCCTCATCTTACAGCACGACTCCTACTGGTGTTTCTCCTTGTTGCGTTGATCTCGTTTCTCACTCAGCACAGTAAACCTCGCTTCTTGTCCTTTCTTGGGGTACCGCCGCGATGAAGTGCAGGCGCGGTCCCGTAACGTTCTTTCCTGTTCGCTAGGCCTCTGTCAGGATCCCACCCCTGACAGGGACCCCCCCTGAATCTTCCCCTGCAACACCCTCTGCCAGAGGATGTTGCCTGGTTCCAACCCAGTCAGCTTCTGTCTAACTTCCTATCTAACCCCCAGTTTTACCAGACTGTGAGGAGTGGCCTAATACATAGCACCCTTAGCTCCCCCTGGAGGCCAGACTGTGAAGTGTATTGGTGTCTGCGATACCTGGTCAGGTGAACTCCTTCAGTGCCATCAGACGTACTATAGCCCCCCTTAGCGGCGGAGCATCAGTACTGCAACGACCAGGACTCTGGGGCGCTGCATAAGCATGATCTCAAATTATTTGTCGTCTTAAATATAGGAAGTCAACCTTGCTTTTTTTAAGAATGCCTATTAACAGGTGTAACTTGAAGTTCCTGGGACCCGCCACGTACTTTTTACAATTAATAAATCTGATGCAGTATGTTGCAGAGGGTCCTTTGGGTCCCGTGAACTGCCAAGGCTTGATGCAATGACTAATTCTCCTTCACCCTTAGGTCCACCCCTGTCTCTACTGCCTAAATTTAAAATAAAATAGGACACGCTTGAGAAAATAACGATGATCACAGTGCTACAGGCACAATGGATTCATCTCCTGGCACAGAACAGGACTGCAGAGTACAGCTGTCAATCACAGAGCAAATCCAACCTACAATCAGGTTCTCACAGTAAAGAATATGAGTTTTTTCCAGTTTGCAATATCTGGTTTTATGAAAGCACATGTCCAAAGTACACATATAACTTTAGTACTTTAAATATAATAAAGTTGACACGTGTAACCAATCCAAGTGCACTCGTCCAAGAGAAACTGGGGAGAGTCATATAAGCAAACCACAAAAAATAAAAGCAGGTAAAAATGCAGCAGTAAATATCCCAACATAAGAGTGTTGGGGTCATCAACAACTAGAAAAATTATATTACCAAAAAATGGACAACCCCCTGACAATACTGGTTCAAACAAATGTAAGGATTTCTGTCACAGAAATCTATTTATTTTCCAATATTTTTGGACCAGTTTGTTTTTACTTTCCATGATTTTCAGAACTGCTGCTTTGTTTTCGTTCAGCTGTAAAAGTTAATAGCTATTTTATGTTGTCCGAATTTGCCAAATTTAACAGTTTATAGTCAATGCAATGCAGGAAAAAAATATCCTGCTACTTTATGAAAACAGCCAACAGTCTGTTCATGGTATTCTTATTATGCTGAATTATTCGTTGTGAGGTCCTGAACTTTTATGCTTTTGATTATTTAGATCATTTATACATAAGTAATAAAAGTATTATGTTGACCAGGGGTCTCAATTTGTCTCTCGGGAGCCACATGTGGTTCATGGGCCTGAGGTGCATAGCTCGCAGCTGCCTCCCAGTACCCCTGTGCAGAAGAGAAGATCTGGATGTGCATATATTTGTGAGGTGGAAGGGGGAGAGAAAAAATATTGCATGCTGGAGATGATGGCACCGATTGTTAGAGAGGTGCTTGAAGCTGGATGCAATAGTGTGCTTGATACGAGCATACCAAATCAGAGTAAAGTGGGTACCCTTAAATTCAATTATACTTCCCACAGTGGGGGAAATAAGTATTTGATCCCTTGCTGATTTTGTAAGTTTGCCCACTGACAATGACATGTACAGTCTATAATTTTAATGGTAGGTTAATTTTAACATTGAGAGATAGAATATCAAAAATAAAATCCAGAAATTAATATTTTATAAATTATATAAATTTATTTGCATTTTGCAGCCAGAAATAAGTATTTGATCCCCTACCAACCATTAAGAGTTCTGGCTCCTACAGACCAGTTAGAGTCTCCTAATCAACGCGTTACCTGCATTAAGGACAGCTGTCTTACATAGTCACCTTTATAAAAGACTCCAGTCCACAAACTCAATCAGTCACACAATAACCTCCATAACATGGGCAAGACCAAAGAGCTTTAAAAGGATGTCAGGGACAAGATAATAGACCTGCACAAAGCAGGAATAGTCTACAAAACCATAAGTAAGACGCTGGGTGAGAAGGAGACAACTGTTAGTGCAATAGTAAGAAAATGGAAGAAATACAAACTGACTGTCAATCAACATTAACCCCTTCCCGACCTGTGACACAGCGTATGCGTCATGAAAGTCGGTGCCTTCCCGACCTGTGACGCATATGCTGTGTCACAGAATGATCGCGTCCCTGCAGATCGGGTGAAGGGGTTAACTCCGATTTCACCCGATCTGCAGAGACAGGGGGAGTGGTGCTTCAGCCCAGGGGGGGTGGCTTCACCCCCCCGTGGCTACGATCGCTCTGATTGGCTGTTGAAAGTGAAACTGCCAATCAGAGCGATTTGTAATATTTCACCCAAAAAAACGGTGAAATATTACAATCCAGCCATGGCCGATGCTGCAATATCATCGGCCATGGCTGGAAAACCTAATCTGCCCCCACCCCACCCCACCGATCGCCCCCCCAGTGCTCCGGTGCGCGGTCCGCCCCCCTAATAAGTTCTGTCCGCTCCTCCGTCCTCCTGTACGCTCCCCCCGTGCTCCGGTGCCCCCTCCCTGTGCTCCGGTCCCCCCCCCGTGATCCGATCACCCCCCCTTCATACTTACCGGGCCTCCCGATGTCCGTCCGGCTTCTCCATGGGCGCCGCCATCTTCCAATATGGCGGGCGCCTGCGCACTGCGCCCGCAGAGTCTGCCGGCTGGCAGATTCATTTCAGAAGTATTTTGATCACTGCGATATAGCCTATCGCAGTGATCAAAATGAAAAAAAAGTAAATGACCCCCCTTTATCACCCCCATAGGGACAATAATAAAAATAAATAAAATATATATTTTTTTTTTCTGCTAGGGTTAGGGTTAGAACTAGGGTTAGAATTAGGGTTAGAATTAGGGGTAGGGTTAGGGTTAGGGGTAGGGTTAGGGCATGTGCACACAGTGCGGATTTGGCTGCGAATCCGCAGCGGATTGCCGCGGATCCGCAGCGGATCGGCCGCAGATCCGCAGCGGATCGGCCGCGGATCCGCAGCGGATTGGCCGCGGATCCGCAGCGGATTGGCCGCTGAGAATTCGTAGCAGTTTTCCATCAGGTTTACAGTACCATGTACACCTATGGAAAACCAAATCTGCTGTGCCCATGGTGCGGAAAATACCGTGCGGAAACGCTGTGTATTTTCCGCAGCATGTCAATTTTGTGTGGATTCCGCAGCGTTTTACACCTGTTCCTCAATAGGAATCCGCAGGTGAAATCCGCACAAAAAAACACTGGAAATCCGCTGTAAATCCGTAGGTAAAACGCAGTGCCTTTTACCTGCGGATTTTTCAAAAATGGTGCGGAAAAATCTCACACGAATCCGCAAAGTGGGCACATAGCCTTAGGGTTAGGGTTGGAATTAGAGTTAGGGTACCGTCTCACAGTGGCACTTTGATCGCTACGACGGTACGATCTGTGACGTTCCAGGGATATCCATACGATATCGCTGTGTCTGACACGCAGCAGCGATCAGGGACCCTGCTGAGAATCGTACGTCGTAGCAGATCGTTTGGAACTTTCTTTCGTCGCTGGATCTCCCGCTGTCATCGCTGGATCGTTGTGTGTGACAGCTATCCAGCGATGCGTTCACTTGTAACCAGGGTAAACATCGGGTTACTAAGCGCAGGGCCGCGCTTAGTAACTCGATGTTTACCGTGGTTACCAGCGTAAAAGTAAAAAAAAAAAAAAACGTACATACTCACATTTCGGTGTCCTTCAGGTCCCTTGCCGTCTGCTTCCCGCTCTGACTGTCTGCCGGCCGGAAAGTGAGAGCACAGCACAGCAGTGACGTCACCGCTGCGCTCTGCTCTCACTGTACGGCGGCACTCAGTCAGAGTGGGAAGCAGACGGCAAGGGACCTGAAGGACACCAAAATGTGAGTATGTACGTTTTTTTTTTTACTTTTACGCTGGTAACCACGGTAAACATCGGGTTACTAAGCGCGGCCCTGCGCTTAGTAACCCGATGTTTACCCTGGTTACCCGGGACCTTGGCATCGTTGGTCGCTGGAGAGCGGTCTGTGTGACAGCTCCCCAGCGACCACACAATGACTTTCCAACGATCACGGCCAGGTCGTATCGCTGGTCGTGATCGTTGGTAAATCGTTATGTGAGACGGTACCCTTAGGGTTGGAATTAGGGCTAGGGTTGGAAATAGGGTTAAGATTAGGCTTGTGGTTAGGGTTAAGGATAGGGTTAGGGTTGTGTTGGGGTTACAGTTGTGGGTAGGGTTGGGATTAGGGTTAGGATTAGGGTTGGATTTAGGGTTACGGGTGTGTTGGGGTTAGGGTTGTGGTTAGGGGTGTGTTGGGGTTAGGGTTGTGATTAGGGTTATGGCTACAGTTGGGATTAGGGTTAGGGGTGTGTTGGGGTTAGTGTTGAAGTTAGAATTGAGGGGTTTCCACTGTTTAGGCACATCAGGGGTCTCCAAACGCAACATGGCGCCACCAATGATTCCAGCCAATCTTGCGTTCAAAAAGTCAAATGGTGCGCCCTCCCTTCCAAGCCCCGACGTGCGCCCAAACAGTGGTTTACCCCCACATATGGGATACCAGCGTACTCAGGACAAACTGGGCAACAACTATTGGGGTCCAATTTCTCCTGTTACCCTTGCAAAAATAAAAAAATACTTGCTAAAACATAATTTTGAGGAAAGAACAATTATTTTTTATTTTCACGGCTCTACGTTATAAACTTATGTGAAACACTTGGGGGTTGAAAGTGCTCACCACACATCTAGATAAGATCCTTTTGGGGTCTAGTTTCCAAAATGGGGTCACTTGTGGGGTGTTTCTACTGTTTAGGCACATCAGGGGCTCTGCAAATGCAACGTGAAGCCCGCAGACCATTCCATCAAAGTCTGCATTTCAAATGTCACTACTTCCCTTCCGAGCCCTGACGTGCGCCCAAACAGTGGTTTACCTGTTATGATTTTCCCAATGGCAGGGAAATCAAAATAACAACGGACTAGCTCTCGGTGATGGGAACTAAAGTGACCGTGACCTGAACCCGACACGACACTGGAAGCAGCCGGGGAGTGTTTCCTACGATGCCCCAGACACCACGCGCCAGCCGGAGATCCAACCACCCCTATCAGAGGAATATACAGGCCTGCCTTACCTCCAGAGATGAACCCCAAAAGGAGATAGCAGCCCCCCACAAACATTGACGGTGAGTCAAGAGGAAAAGACATACGCAGGATGAACAGCAGACTTAGCACAGTGAGGTCCGCTTACTAGATAGCAGAAGTACAGGAAAGAGTCACTTCACGGTCAACTTCAAAACACTACTCAAAAACACCATCCTGAAATTACTTTAAAACTCCAGTGACAACTCATGCCACTGGAGTGGCAATTTCAGTCCACGAGAGCTTCCAGCTACAGAGAGTCACATTGCAAATAGCTGGACAAAAATAGCATTAACTAGAAACAAAATTCAACTTAGCTGAACAGGATCTTGAGGCAGGAGAAAGCAACAGAATGCTACTGATACATTGTTGGCCGGCATCAGACCAGCAGCCAAGCAGCCTTAAATAGGAAACTCCCCTAATGGGTGTCAACAGGTGATCAAGGATAGAAGAAGGCAAATAAGTGGCACTACCATAAAACACCACCGGGGGAGCCCACAAACAGAATTCACAACAGTACCCCCCCCTTAAGGAGGGGGCACCGAACCCTCACCAGAACCACCAGGGCGATCTGGATGAGCACTATGAAATGCACGAACCAAATCAGGAGCATGAACATCAGATGCTGTCACCCAAGAATTATCCTCCTGACCATAGCCTTTCCACTTAACCAGATACTGAAGTTTCCGTCTGGAAACACGGGAGTCCAAGATCTTTTCCACCACATACTCCAACTCACCCTCAACCAGCACAGGAGCAGGAGGATCAGCAGACGGAACAACCGGCACCTCATACCTCCGCAATAATGACCGATGAAAAACATTATGAATAGTAAAAGATGCTGGGAGGTCCAAACGAAAGGACACAGGATTGAGAACCTCCAGAATCCTATAAGGGCCGATAAACCGAGGCTTAAACTTAGGAGACGAGACCTTCATAGGAACAAATCGAGAAGACAACCAAACCAGGTCCCCAACACAAAGACGAGGACCGACACGCCGATGACGATTAGTGAACTGTTGAGTCTTTTCCTGGAACAACTTCAGATTGTCCACAACCTGTCCCCAAATCTGATGCATTCTATCAACCACAGCATCTACTCCAGGACAATCTGAAGACTCCAATTGACCGGACGAAAAGCGAGGGTGAAACCCTGAATTACAAAAAAAATGGAGAAACCAAAGTGGCAGAACTGGCCCGATTGTTAAGGGCAAACTCTGCCAATGGCAAAAAATCAAGCCAATCGTCCTGATCAGCGGACACAAAACACCTCAAGTAAGTCTCCAAGGTCTGATTAGTACGCTCAGTCTGGCCATTAGTCTGAGGATGGAATGCAGACGAAAAAGACAAGTCGATGCCCATCCTGGCACAGAACGCCCGCCAAAATCTAGACACAAACTGAGTACCCCTGTCAGACACTATATTCTCAGGAATACCATGCAAACGCACAACATTCTGAAAAAATAGAGGGACCAGCTCAGAGGAGGAGGGCAATTTGGGCAAAGGTACCAAGTGAACCATCTTGGAAAAACGGTCACACACCACCCAGATGACGGACATCCTACGAGAAACAGGAAGGTCAGAAATAAAGTCCATAGAGATGTGCGTCCAAGGCCTCTTAGGAATAGGCAAGGGCAACAACAACCCGCTGGCCCGGGAACAGCAGGGCTTAGCCCGAGCACAAACATCACAAGACTGCACAAAAATACGTACATCCCGAGACAAGGAAGGCCACCAGAAGGACCTAGACACCAGATCCCTGGTGCCAAAAATTCCAGGATGACCTGCCAACGCGGAAGAGTGAACCTCCGAAATAACTCTACTGGTCCAGTCATCAGGGACAAACAGTCTACCAGGCGGACAGCGATCAGGCCTATCCACCTGAAACTCCTGCAAAGAGCGCCGCAGGTCTGGGGAGACAGCTGACAATATCACCCCATCATGACATCCTTCACGGCATCAGAGAGACCTTCTCTGAAATTAGCTGCTAGAGCGCACTCATTCCATTTAGTAAGCACCGACCATTTACGAAATTTCTGGCAGTATATCTCAGCTTCATCTTGCCCTTGGGAAAGAGCTATCAAGGCTTTCTCAGCCAAAATCTCTAAATTAGGTTCTTCATAAAGCAACCCCAAAGCCAGAAAAAACGCATCTACATTTAATAACGCAGGATCCCCTGGCGACAATGCAAATGCCCAACTTTGTGGGTCACCCCGCAATAGAGAAATAACAATTTTAACCTGTTGCGCAGGATCACCAGCAGAGTGAGATTTCAGAGACAAAAACAATTTACAATTCTCTCTGAAATTCAAAAAACAGGATCTGTCTCCGGTAAAAAATTCAGGCATAGGGATCTTAGGTTCAGACATTGGAGCACGTATAACAAAATCTTGTAAGTTCTGGACCTTTGTAGCCAGGTTATTCAGACCTGCAACCAAACTCTGTGGATCCATGATTCAAACAGGTGTAACCAAAGCCATTCAGAGATTAAGAGGAGAGGAAAAAAAAAAAGGCTGAAGACTGCAGTTTAAGCAAGGAGTACAAATAAGCACTAAGGTGCACTTTCCAAACACAGAAGGAAAAAAAAACCTTTTCATATCCTTTCCTGCTTTAGTGCATAGTTTTAACACATGTTGGGGCCGGCCAAACTGTTATGATTTTCCCAATGGCAGGGAAATCAAAATAACAACGGACTAGCTCTCGGTGATGGGAACTAAAGTGACCGTGACCTGGACCCGACACGACACTGGAAGCAGCCGGGGAGTGTTTCCTACGATGCCCCAGACACCACGCGCCAGCCGGAGATCCAACCACCCCTATCAGAGGAATATACAGGCCTGCCTTACCTCCAGAGATGAACCCCAAAAGGAGATAGCAGCCCCCCACAAACATTGACGGTGAGTCAAGAGGAAAAGACATACGCAGGATGAACAGCAGACTTAGCACAGTGAGGTCCGCTTACTAGATAGCAGAAGTACAGGAAAGAGTCACTTCACGGTCAACTTCAAATCACTACTCAAAAACACCATCCTGAAATTACTTTAAAACTCCAGTGACAACTCATGCCACTGGAGTGGCAATTTCAGTCCACGAGAGCTTCCAGCTACAGAGAGTCACATTGCAAATAGCTGGACAAAAATAGCATTAACTAGAAACAAAATTCAACTTAGCTGAACAGGATCTTGAGGCAGGAGAAAGCAACAGAATGCTACTGATACATTGTTGGCCGGCATCAGACCAGCAGCCAAGCAGCCTTAAATAGGAAACTCCCCTAATGGGTGTCAACAGGTGATCAAGGATAGAAGAAGGCAAATAAGTGGCACTACCATAAAACACCACCGGGGGAGCCCACAAACAGAATTCACAACATTTACCCCCACATATGGGGTACCAGCGTACTCACAACAAACTGGGCAACAAATATTGGGGTCCAATTTCTCCTGTTACCCTTGTGAAAATAAACAATTGCTTGCTAAAACATCTTTTTTGAGGAAAGAAAAATTATTTTTTATTTTCACGGCTCTGCGTTGTAAACTTCTGTGAAGCACTTGGGGGTTGAACGTGCTCACCACACATCTAGATAAGTTCCTTGGGGGGTCTAGTTTCCAAAATCGGGTCACTTGTGGGGGGTTTCTACTGTTTAGGCACATCAGGGGCTCTGCAAACATAACATGATTCCCGCAGACCATTCCATCAAAGTCTGCATTCCAAACCGTCACTACTTCCCTTCCGAGCCCCGCCATGTGCCCAAACAGTGGTTTACCCCCACATATGGGGTATCAGCGTACTCAGGAGAAACTGGACAACAACTTTTGGGGTCAAATTTTTCCTGTTACCCTTGGGAAAATTAAAAAATTCTGGGCTAAAAAAATATTTTTGAGGAAAGAAAACACATTTTTTATTTTCACGTCTCTGCGTTATAAACTTCTGTGAAGCACTTGGGGGTTCAAAGTGCTCACCACACATCTAGATAAGTTCCCTTGGGGGTCTAGTTTCCAAAGTGGGGTCAATTGTGGGGAGTTCCTACTGTTTAGGCACATCAGGGGCTCTGCAAACGCAACGTGACGCCCGCAGAGCATTCCATTAAAGTCTGCATTTCAAAACGTCACTACTTCCCTTCCGCTCCCCGATGTGTGCCAAAACAGTGGTTTACCCCCACATATGGGGTATCAGCGTACTCAGGAGAAACTGCACAACAACATTTGGGATCCAATTTCTCCTGTTACCTTTGGGAAAATAAAAAATTGTGGGTTAAAAAATCACTTTTGAGGAAAGAAAAATAATTTTATATTTTCATGGCTCTGCGTTATAAACTTCTGTGAAGCACTTGAGGGTTCAAAGTGCTCACCACACATCTAGATTAGTTCCTTGGGAGGTCTAGTTTCCAAAATGGGGTCACTTGTGTGGGAGCTCCAATGTTTAGGCACACAGGGGCTCTCCAAACGCGACATGGTGTCCGCTAATGATTGGAGCTAATTTTCCATTCAAAAAGCCAAATGGCGTGCCTTCCCTTCCGAGCCCTGCCGTGCGCCCAAACAGTGGTTTACCCCCACATATGGGGTATCATCGTACTCAGGACAAACTGGACAACAACATTTGGGGTCCAATTTCTCCTATTATCCTTGGGAAAATAAAAAACTCCGGGCTAAAAATCATTTTTGAGGAAAGAAAAATATTTTTTTATTTTCATGGCTCTGCGTTATAAACTTCTGTGAAGCACCTGGGGGTTTTAAGTGCTCACTATACATCTAGATTAGTTCCTTGGGGGGTCTAGTTTCCAAAATGGGGTCACTTGTAGGGGAGCTCTAATGTTTAGGCACACAGGGGCTCTCCGAACGCAACATGGTGTCCACTAACGATTGGAGCTAATTTTCCATTGAAAAAGTCAAATGGCGCGCCTTCCCTTCCAAGCCTTGCCGTGCACCCAAACAGTGGTTTACCCCCACATATGAGGTATCGGCGTACTCAAGAGAAATTGCCCAACAAATTTTAGGATCCATTTTATCCTGTTGCCCATGTGAAAATGAAAAAATTGAGGCTAAAAAAATTTTTTTGTGAAAAAAAAGTACTTTTTCATTTTTTACGGATCAATTTGTGAAGCACCTGAGAGTTTAAAGTGCTCACTATGCATCTAGATAAGTTCCTTGGGGGGTCTAGTTTCCAAAATGGGGTCACATGTGGGGGAGCTTCAATGTTTAGGCACACAGGGTCTCTCCAAACGCGACATGGTGTCCGCTAACGATGGAGATAATTTTTCATTCAAAAAGTCAAATGGCGCGCCTTCCCTTCCGAGCCTTGCCGTGCACCCAAACAGTGGTTTACCCCCACATGTGAGGTATCAGTGTACACAGGAGAAATTGCCCAATACATTTTAGGATCCATTTTATCCTGCTGCCCATGTGGAAATGAACAAATTGAGGCTAAAAGAAATTTTTTGTGAAAAAAAAAGTACTTTTTCATTTTTACGGATCAATTTGTGAAGCACCTGGGGGATTAAAGTGCTCACTATGCATCTAGATAAGTTCCTTGGGGCGTCTAGTTTCCAAAATGGGGTCACTTGTGGGGGAGCTCCAATGTTTAGGCACACGGGGGCTCTCCAAACGCGACATGGTGTCCGCTAAAGATTGGAGCCAATTTTTCATTGAAAAAGTCAAATGGCGCTCCTTCGCTTCCGAGCCCTGCCGTGCCCACAAACAGTGGTTTACCCCCACATATGAGGTATCAACGTACTCAGGACAAATTGGACAACAACTTTTGTGGTCCAGTTTCTCCTTTTACCCTTGGGAAAATAAAAAAATTGTTGCTAAAAGATCATTTTTGTGACTAAAAAGTTAAATGTTCACTTTTTCCTTCCATGTTGCTTCTGCTGTTGTGAAACACCTGAAGGGTTAATAAACTTCTTGAATGTGGTTTTGAGCACCTTGAGGGGTGCAGTTTTTAGAATGGTGTCACTTTTGGGTATTTTCAGCCATATAGAACCCTCAAACTGACTTCAAATGTGAGGTGGTCCCTAAAAAAAATGGTTTTGTAAATTTTGTTGTAAAAATGAGAAATCACTGGTCAAATTTTAACCCTTATAACTTCCTAGCAAAAAAAAAATTTCTTTCCAAAATTGTGCTGATGTAAAGTAGACATGTGGGAAATGTTATTTATTAACTATTTTGTGTCACATAACTCTCTGGTTTAACAGAATAAAAATTCAAAATGTGAAAATTGCGAAATTTTCAAAATTTTTGCCAAATTTCCGTTTTTTTCACAAATAAACTCAGAAATTATCGACCTAAATTTACCACTAACATGAAGCCCAATATGTCACGAAAAAACAATCTCAGAACCGCAAGGATCCGTTGAAGCGTTCCTGAGTTATTACCTCATAAAGGGACACTGGTCAGAATTGCAAAAAATGGCAAGGTCATTAAGGCCAAAATAGGCTGGGTCATGAAGGGGTTAATCTGGGCCCCATGCAAAATCTCACCTTTGGGGTATCCAAGAAAACCATTGGTAACACATTACGCCGTAAAGGTTTAAAATCCTGCAGTGCCCGCAAGGTCCCCCTGCTCAAGAAGTCACATGTGTAGGCCCATCTGAAGTTTGCCAACACCTGGATAATTCTGTGAGTGATTGGGAGAAGGTGCTGTGGTCAGATGAGTCAAAAATTGAGGTCTTTGGCATTAACTCAACTTGCCGTGTTTGGAGGAAGAGAAATGCTGCCTATGGCCCAAAGATCACCGTCTCCTCTATCAATCATGGAGGTGGAAACATTATGTTTTGGGGGTGTTTCTCTGCTAAGGTCATAGGACTACTTCACCGCATCAATGGGAGAATGGATGGAGCCATGTACTGTAAAATCCTGAGTGTCAACCTCCTTCCCTCTGCCAGGACATTAAAAATGGGTCGTGGCTGGGTCTTCCAGCAAGACAATGACCCAAAACATACAGCCAAGGCAACAAAGGAGTGGCTTAAAAAGAAGCACATTAAGGTCATGGAGTGGCCTAGCCAGTCTCCAGACCATAATCCCATAGAAAACTTATGGAGGGAGTTGAAGCTCCAAGTTGCCAAGCGACAGCCTCAAAATCGTAATGATTTAGAGATAATCTGCAAAGAGGAGTGGACCAAAATTCCTCCTGACATGTGCGCAAACCTCATTATCAACTACAAACAACATCTGACTGCTGTGCTTGCCAACAAGGGTTTTGCCACTAAGTATTAAGTCTTGTTTGCCAGAGGGATCAAATACTAATTTCTCACTGCAAAATGCAAATAAATTTATATAATTTATACAATATGATTTTCTTCATTTTATTTTTGATATTCTATCTCTCAAAGTTAAAACCTTAAAATTATAGACTGTTCATGTCTTTGTCAGTGGGCAAACTTACAAAATCAGTAAGGGATCAAATACTTATTTCACCCACTGTATATGGGATGAGGGCACCAGGTCTTAGTGTGCTTTTTGAGGAGAAGTTTTGGATGTCACCAAAATGGTAATGTGGGCTCTGAGTGTCAGTACTGTCAGTACCGTGGTGGAAGGCCCTGGATGTGGCTCACGACCATCTCTCATAACTGAATGATAAAAAAGTTTGAGGACTGCTGATGTTGATACAGAAGAAGGCAAAACTTCTGATGATGCAAAGATCAATTTTTCTAATCTTAGGGAAAAATAAATTTCAAATTCCAAATCGAATTAAAGGGGTTGTCCAAGACGTCAAAACTGATGGCCTCTCCTTAGGAAAGGTCATCAATGTCTGATTGGTGGAGGTGTGACTTCCGGCAGCTCTGTCAATCAGATGTTCCTGATGTTGACAGTGGCTAGACCTGCTCAGTTAAGGGGCTGCATAGCTCCATCTATGGAATGGTGGGCCTGGCCAGGGTACTGCACATCCACCACCTATTGATTTGACATCAGGGACAGCTGATCGGCAATTGGATGTCGCACCCCCCAAATCTGGCCATTAATGTTAAAGTCCTAGACAAATCTCTTTAATCCAAAAATCAACGACTTATATGCACTAGTCTAGTAAACCACAGCTTGTAACATTATCACAATCAAGAAACATACCTGTGCCCCTATTTTTAATTACCCATCACAACTTTCTGTGATGGAGAGTTTTGTAGTCTCATTGTTCTTAGGGTTCATTTAAACATCATTATTTTTTCTTGTAAGAAAAAAATGGCTGAGTTTTATCGGTGTTTTTGGACCATCAGTTTGGTCAATGTGTCAATTTATACCATTAGAATTTAGTCAGAGTTTCCTTCATTTTTTCTCCAATGAAAAAAAATACAATGAAAGTTTCTCAAGCTTCTCCTATCAACCAGTCAGTGAAAAACAGATCGTATAGGGATGGCATCTGAGTGCTGTCTGTTTATTTTTCATGGACCCGTAGCCTTGCATGGGCGATTTTGATCCGAGACTTGTGATTTTGTGCTGACCACTCAGTCCACGTACAATGGGTATGTGTTCTATTGGTGAAAACAATGGATAGAACTTGTACGAGAAAAACTGACATTTGAATGAGCCCTTACAGTAAATAATCCTATTTTATGTTGGTTTAGAGATCTCTAAGACATTTGATATATTCATAAATAGATATTAGTTCTGTCGTCTCTTTTTCTAAGCTAAATAAACCTAATGTTGATCATTATATTCATATGAGAGCTCAGATATTTATATTTTAAGGACCTGTACACAGCCTTTTTTGAAATAAAACAAAACTCAGAATAAGGCCACATTCACACGTTCAGTATTTGGTAAGTATTTTACATCAGTATTTCTAAGCCAAAACCAGGAGAGGAACACAATCAGAGGAAAAGTATAATAGAAACACATCACCACTAGGGTTGAGCGACTTTTGCTTTTTTAGGGTCGAGTTGGGTTTTGTGAAACCCGACCTTCTCGAAAGTCGGATCGCGTGAAATCGGCCGATTCTACTGTAAAGTCGGGTTCCGGACCGGAACACGAAACCCAATGCAAGTCAATGTGGATTCTCTCTCTCTCCCCTCCGTGCAAAGCATGTGTTGTGTTTGACCGCGGAAATCACTACAGCCCGAACGGTAATATGGCCGCAGAAACCAGGCCGGAACCTATGTCATCACGCTGCCCACACTCCTTAATTGGCTGAAAAAAATGGCGGGGAAGGCGTCATACAAAACGCAACTTTGGCGCCAAGATCGCCGACCACGTGGCCGATCCCACGCTGGAGTCGGGTCGGGTTTCACGAAACCCGACTTTGCCAAAAGTCGGCGACTTTTGAAAATGAACGATCCGTTTCGCTCAACCCTAATCACCACTTTTGTATTTCTCACCCACTCCTTTTTTTGGCTTACAAATACTGATGTAAAAACTGACCAAATACTTAACGTGTGAACATGGCCTAAGAGCTGACAACAGCAGTGCAGAAACAGATCCTAAAGCTATATCACAATGATGCTACATTTTGAAGTTGCCTACTAGCTAGTGAATGTTTGTTAGGCTTGTGTCCATTTCATTTGAATTTTTTCCTGCTCTTTTTTTTCAGCTACAACGTGCCAATAACAAGTGCCCAGAATGGATTAAGAACGTAAAAGCACAGAAGGGTTAATCACAATTACTGAAAGGACTTTCCAGGCCACAATGCAATAGAACAATAGAACTACACATGACTAGCGCAATTATGGAATGAATTGTAGCCAGAAATGCTTTGAACTTAATGAGATGCTGAAATGCACAGATTCTCTTGAAAGCCATTATAATTAGTAGCTCTGTCTGGATTTCCCTCTGCCAATTATCATTTTTGGGTTAATAGAAATATGTTTGTGTTTGCAATGTTAAGTGACTGCAACCCTAGAGGTAAAACCAAAGGTATTTATACTATGTGTGAACCATTAAAGCCCTATTATTTTGTAGAAGATACAGATCATCATTGCAGATTTCCAGTTACTGGCAGCGCGGAAATCTTTCCATTCTCAGCCACACACGAGGCAATTATATAAAGCAAGATAGGAATTTACTATTGCACAATTTACGTTTAAAATAATTATAGGTGCTAATACAGAAAGCTGGCAAAAATGCAAATATGGCAAGTAAACAAAACTATTTTAATGGAAGCACTGAACACCAATCATGATATTGGTGCTTTGGAAATTTTAGCCTCTTAGCAGAGTTTTATTTTACGATGTTAATTAACATCTTTAGTACCTTAATTGGAGTAACATGAGCAGATCACATAAATACTGCCATTCAATACAAATATCTCTTTAAGGGCTCATGCAAATAACAGAATTTTCAGTCCAAGTGTGATCTGAAAAAGCACGCACGGACCAATGTTATTCGATGGGGCCATGCACATGTAGAATTAGATCTCGGACCCAGCAGGTGCAAGGAAATGAAATTGTAGTATACCTGAGTTGGATTCGACTATCAGATCACACTTGGCCATGCAAGTCAATGAGTCCTTGGAAACCATTGGACCATGCTCGGGTGGCATCTCAGTTAGTTCGATTGTCACAGACTGACGGAATTGAGAAGATGGACATTTTATTTTTCATCACAGTGTGGTTAGCATAATCAGCACGATTATCTCGGATGGAAGAAAATACGCTAGTGTGACCCTAAACTAACTCATAGAATAGACTAGAAATAAGACCTTTTTTAGTGTAAATGCACTACATGCGATCATGTATTAAATGAAACCTGTCAGTGTGTTTTACATATGGAAGTAGTGTTATGGCTGCATAGGTGCTTGTCTCCTAATGATATTTTTTTTTTGCATGAATCCATGAAAAATCTAGCATAGAAGCAATATGCAAATCAGGCTGGAGGTGAAGAGCACTGTGGGCGCGTCAATGCACTTATATGAAGCTGTCCATATGTATGGACACGCCTCTAGTATACTTGCATATGGCTTCTACCCTAGATTTCTCATGGCTGACTCACTGGATCTGTATGAAAAGAGCCTAATTTTTACTGGGAGACAAGCGCCTATACAGCTATAGCAATGCTTATATATGTAAAAAATGTGCTGACCGGTCTCCTTTCATTCCTTTAATTTTTTTTTTATGTTAACAGTAAAAAATCTCCAATAAACCTAACCGAGATAAAGCTAAAAGCATCATAAATTATACCCCTTTTGAGGTCATGTTCTCATGTAGTGTAAATACTGTGTTTTTTGTGACGAAATTCCAATGCTTTTAACATTTTTAAGCCTGGTGGATGTAAACTCATGAAAATTCATGCCCACTGTTATTTTAACCCATTAATGTAAATTGAAATACATGTCCGTCATTGTGGGGATGCCTGTGTGTGGAGACAGCTCAGGAGCTGAGGTCACTACATGCTGTAGATGCTGGTTATATTACATAGCCGGCATTCTTGTCTAACATCAGTGACCTGAGTTTTGATCTTTGTTGTGAACCATCTAAATGCAGCTGTCATTCTCTGATAACGGCATTTAAATGGAACATCTTCTGGTGCTCGCGCTCACCAGCTCCCCGTACATTAACGCAAAGCATTAATAGATTACCATGGCAAATGGGACCTCCTGAAGGCCTTTCTCATGGCCATTTTGTTCTTCTTGTGAAGCCCATCCTATCTCTTCATATCCACTAACATTTGGCTCCTAATATTTTCAATTCCCCTAAAGTCACGATTAGTCTAATCTGGGTCTTGATGGCCACGTGACCCAGACTATTTGCAAAGTTGCTTTTTTTGCACTGGAGCAATGAATATGATTTTTTAATGGCATAACCGCTCAGCTCTACGCGGTATTGGGTTATGTGACCACAAGGAGGTCATAGCGGGTTAATATGAGTAGCTGATTGAAAAATACGAATGGTATAAATACATTTGCAGAATGGAAATTGAAACTTTTAAGTGATCTTTTTCCATTGTTTTAATGCAAAGTGTAATTACTTTACTGTGGACAGGAAATGAGTGTTCCAGTAATTTTCTTGTAATATGTATGCTATCGTTTCACAAAAATAGCCAAATGGATACAAACGATAAAAATACTGCATAATAATTCGGGATTGTGATTGATGAAGTTTAATGAAAACAAATAGTGCCATGGTAAAGGATTGCTTCATCATCATTACTTTTAATGTGGAAATAACATTTAAATTTAGAACAGCAGTATAGCTAGCAGGTTTATGAAATCTTTGAGTTTTCTCCTAATATAATCATTAACAGTCCATGCATTTCAATATTTTGCTAGCCAATCCTCTAATTTATAGAGGGGAAATCTAGTTAATAATGATTAATATTTCACATGGAATTACAGAATAATTAAATGTTTGAGTTGGAAGGGACCTGAAAGGTCATCGTGTCCAACCCCCTGCTCAATGCAGGATTCACTAACCATCTCAGACAGATGTCTGTCTAGCCTCAGTTTGAAGACTTTCATTGTAGGAGAACTCGCCACCTCTCGTGGCAGCCTGTTCCACTCATTGATCACCCTCACAGTCAAAAGGTTTTTTTCTAATATCTACTCTGTATCTTCTCCCTTTCAGATTCATTCTATTGCTTCTCGTGTTTCCGTGTGCAAATGAGAATAAGGCTAGGGTCACACTTACTGTATGGAAAATTGGTCTGGGTATCCATGCTGAGAGTCGCACAAGTGTTCTCCGTATGGTCATCCCTGTGTAATGCGTTTGCGATGTGATGATGCGATTTTCTCGCACCTACAATGCTCAAAAAAATAAAGGGACCACTAAAATCTCACATCCTAGATATCACTGAATGAAATATTCCAGTTGTAAATCTTTATTCATTATACAGTAGAATGTGTTGAGAAGAATAAAACATAAAATGATCAATGTAAATCAAAATTAATATCCCATGGAGGTCTGAATTTGGAATGATACTCAAAATCAAAGTGGAAAATCAAATTACAGCCTGATCCAACATCAGTGGAAATGCCTCAAGATAAGGAAATGATGCTCAGTAGTGTGTGTGGCCACCAAGTGCCTGTATGACCTCCCTACAATGCCTGGGCATGCTCCTGATGAGGCGGCGGATGGTCTTCTGAGGGATCTCCTCCCGACACCTGGACTAAAGTATCCGCCAACTCCTGGACAGTCTGCGGTGCAACGTGACATTGGTGGATGGTGTGAGACATGATGCCCCAGATGTGTTCAATCGGATTCAGGTCTGGGGAACGGGCGGGCCAGTCCATAGCTTCAATGCCTTCATATTGCAGGAACTGCTGACACACTCCAGCCACATGAGGTCTGGCATTGTGATGCATTAGAAGGAACCCAGGGCCAACCGCACCAGCATATGGTCTCACAAGGGGTCTGAGGATCTAATCTCGGTATCTAATGGCAGTCAGGCTTCCTCTGGCAAGCACATGGAGGGCTGTGCGGCCCTCCAAAGAAATGCCGCCCACACCATTACTGACCCACTGCCAAACCGGTCATGCTGAAGGATGTTGCAGGCAGCAGATCACTCTCTACGGCATCTCCACACTCTGTCACATCTGTCACATGTGCTCAGTGTGAACCTGCTTTCATCTGTGAAGAGCACAGGGCACCAGTGGTGAATTTGCCAATCCTGGTGTTCTGTGGCAAATGCCATGCATCCTGCATGGTGTTAGGCTGTGAGCACAACCCCCATTTGTGGACGTCGGGCACTCAGTCCATCCTCATGGAGTCGGTTTCCAACCATTTGTGCAGACACATGCACATTTGTGGCCTGCTGGAGGTCATTTTGCAGGGCTCTGGCAGTGCTCCTCCTGTTCCTCCTTGCACACAGGTTTAGGTAGCGGTCCTGCTGCTGGGTTGTTGCCCTCCTACTGCCCCCTCCACATCTTTTAGTGTACTGGCCTGTCTCCTGGTAGCGCCTCCAGCCTCTGGACACTACACTAACAGACACAGCAAACCTTCTTGCCACAGCTCACATTGATGTGCCATCCTGGATGAGCTGCACTACCTGAGCCACTTGTGTGGGTTGTAGAGTCCGTCTCATGCTACCACGAGTGTGAAAGCACAACCAACATTCAAAAGTGACCAAAACATCAGTCCCTACCTGGAGAATCATTCCTTTATTGAGTGTGTCTTGATAATTGCCAATAATTTCCATCTGTTACATAGTAACATAGTTATTAAGGTTGAAGGAAGACTTTAAGTCCATCTAGTTCAACCCATAGCCTAACCTAACATGCCCTAACATGTTGATCCAGAGGAAGGCAAAAAAAACCCATGTGGAAAAGAGTAAGTTCCACATTGGGGAAAAAAATTCCTTCCCGACTCCACATACGGCAATCAGACTAGTTCCCTGGATCAACGCCCTATCAAGGAATCTAGTGTATATACCCTGTAATATTATACTTTTCTAGAAAGTTATCCAGTCCCCTCTTAAATTTAAGTAGTGAATCACTCATTACAACATCATACGGCAGAGAGTTCCATAGTCTCACTGCTCTTACAGTAAAGAATCTGCGTCTGTTATTATGCTTAAACCTTTTTTCCTCCACACGTAGAGGATGCCCCCTTGTCCCTGTCTCAGGTCTATGATTAAAAAGATCAGCAGAAAGGTCTTTGTACTGTCTCCTCATATATTTATACATTAAAATAACATCACCCCTTAGTCTTCATTTTTCCAAATTAAATAGCCCCAAGTGTAATAACCTATCTTGGTATTGCAGACCCCCCAGTCCTCTAATAACCTTGGTCGCTCTTCTCTGCACCCGCTCTAGTTCAGCTATGTCTTTCTTATACACCGTAGACCAGAACTGTGCACAGTATTCTAAGTGTGGTCGAACTAGTGACTTGTATAGAGGTACAATTATGTTCTCCTCATGAGCATCTATGCCTCTTTTAATACATCCCATTATTTTATTTGCCTTTGTAGCAGCTGCCTGACACTGGCCACTGAATAGGAGTTTGTCATCCACCCATACACCCAGGTCTTTTTCATTGACGGTTTTGCCCAGAGTTTTAGAATGAAGCACATAGTTATACATCTTATTACTTCTACCCAAGTGCATGACCTTATATTTATCCCCATTAAAGCTCATTTGCCATTTATCAGCCCAAGCTTCTAGTTTACATAAATCATCCTGTAATATAAAATTGTCCTCCCCTGTATTGATTACCCTGCAGAGTTTAGTGTCATCTGCAAATATTGAAATTCTGCTCTGAATGCCCCCTACAAGGTCATTAATAAATATGTTAAAAAGTAGATGGCCCAATACTGACCCCTGTGGTACCCCACTGCTAACCGCGACCCAGTCTGAGTGTGCTTCATTAATAACCACCCTTTATTTCCTATCCCTGAGCCAGCTCTCAACCCACTTACACATATTTTCCCCTATCCCCATTATTCTCATTTTATGTATCAAACTTTTGTGTGGCACCGTATCAAAAGCTTTTGAAAAGTCCATATACACTACATCTACTGGGTTCCCTTGGTCCAGTCCGGAACTTACCTCTTCATAGAAGCTGATCAAATTAGTCTGACATGAACGGTCCCTAGTAAACCCGTGCTGATACTGGGTCATGTGGTTATTCCTCTTCAGATACTGCAGTATAGCATCTCTTAGAATGCCCTCCAGGATTTTACCCACAGTAGAGGTTAAGCTTACTGGCCTATAATTACCGAGCTCAGTTTTTGTCCCCTTTTTGAATATTGGCACCACATTTGCTATACGCCAGTCCTGTGGTACAGTCCTTGTTATTATGGACTCTTTAAAGATTAAAAATAATGGTCTATCAATGACTGTACTTAATTCCTGCAGTACTCGGGAGTGTATCCCATCCAGGCCCGGAGATTTGTAAATTTTAGTGATTTTTAGACTCCGCCGTACTTCCTGCTGGTTTAAGCAGGTGACACTTAATGGTGAATTTTTGTTATCACTGATCATATTGTCTGCCATGGGATTTTCTTTTGTAAATACTGATGAAAAAAAGTCATTTAGCATATTGGCTTTTTCCTCATCCTTATCCACCATTTCACCCAGACTATTTTTAAGGGGGCCAACACTTTCATTTTTTAGTTTCTTACTATTTATGTAGTTAAAGAATATTTTGGGATTATTTTTACTCTCTCTGGCAATGAGTCTCTCTGTCTCAATTTTTGCTGCCTTGATTTGCTTTTTACAGAATGTATTTAATTTTCTGTATTTATTTAGTGCCTCATCACTACCTACTTCCTTTAATTCTCTAAATGCTTTCTTTTTGTCACTTATTGCGGCCCTTACAGCTCTATTTAGCCATATTGATTTCCTCCTATTTGTAGTATGTTTATTCCCATGCGGTATATACTGTGCACAGGTCCTATCCAGGATGCTAATAAACGTCTCCCATTTTCTTTGTGTATTTTTATGTCTCAGGATATCGTCCCAGTTAATTGCACCAAGATCCTCTCTCATCCGTTGGAAATTTGCCCTCCTGAAGTTTAGTGTCCTTGTCACCCCTCTACTACCCATCTTATTAAAGGATACACGAAAACTTATTATTTTGTGATCACTATTCCCTAAGTGACCCCCAACCCTTATATTTGATATGCGGTCTGGCCTGTTGGTTAACATTAGGTCTGGCAGTGCCCCCCTTCTTGTTGGGTCCTGAACCAGTTGTGAAAGGTAATTGTCTCTCATAGTTGTCAAAAACCGATTACCTTTGCTGGAACTGCAGGTTTCTGTTCCCCAATCTATTTCAGGGTAGTTGAAGCCCCCCATAATTATAACTTCTCCTTGAGTCGCAGCTTCATCTATTTGCTTTACGAGGATATTCTCCGTTGCTTCCATTATTTTTGGAGACTTATAACAAACCCCTATCAGTAATTTATTATTTTTCCCCCTCCCCTTATCTCCACCCACAGGGACTCTACATTTTCATTAAATTCACCTATATTATCACGCCGGATGGGTTTTAAGGACGATTTTACATATAGACACACCCCACCCGCTCGCTTATCTGTACGGTCATTTCTGAAAAGGCTATAGCCCTGCAAGTTAACAGCCCAGCCATGGCTCTCATCCAGCCACATCTCAGATATCCCCACCATGTCATAATTATGCTCCAACAACATTAATTCTAATTCGTCCATTTTGTTGGTGAGGCTTCTTGCATTAGTATACATGCACTTGATGTTCCTCTCTGTACCTCTATTCTTTCTTAAATTATTAACTATTCTAACCCCACCCCCATGCCACCGCCTCCCCCAACTTCCTTATTTGTGCCAAGTTCTCTATCTGCACTATCTTCCCCTCCTATAAATTGAATACCCTCCCCCCAATCCCTAGTTTAAACACTCCTCCAACCTTCTAGCCATTTTCTCCCCCAGCACAGCTGCACCTTCCCCATTGAGGTGCAGCCCGTCCCTAGCGTAGAGCCTGTAGCCAACTGAGAAGTCGGCCCAGTTCTGCAGGAATCCAAACCCCTCCTTCATACACCAATTCTTGAGACACTTATTAACCTCCCTAATCTCCCATTGCCTCTCTGGAGTGGCACGTGGTACAGGCAGTATTTAAGAAAATACCAAGTTGGAGGTCCTTGCTTTCAGCTTGCAGCCTAATTCCCTGAAATCGTTTTTAAGGACCTTCCACCTACCTCTAACTTTGTCATTTGTGTTAATGTGCACCATGACCGCTGGGTCCTCACCAGCCCCTCCCAGTAACCTGTCCACCCAATCAGCGATGTGTCGGACTCGAGCACCAGGTAGGCAGCACACCGTTCGACGATCCCTGTCTTTGTGACAGATTGCCCTATCTGTTCCCCTAATAATTGAGTCCCCCATTACCAGCACCTGTCTGGCCTGCCCTGCTCTCCTATTTCCCTCCTTACTGGAGCAGTCACTCCTCTGGCTTTCAGAGGACATGCCTGGCTGCAGCAGTGCTACCCCTGTACTGGCACCCCCCTCATCTGCCAACTTAGCAAACTTATTGGGGTGTGCCAGATCAGGACTAGCCTCCCTGGCACTCTTCCCTCTACCCCACTTTCTAACTGTCACCCATCTAGCTGCTTAACTGTCCTGCAGCTCGATCCTACCATCCCCCCCATCTATCCCATTGAGCATCTGCTCAGTGAGCAGAAGACTCCTCTCCATATTGTCTATGGATCTCAGTGTTGCCAGCTGCACATTTAGATTCAGAATCTGGGTTTCCAAATGCACAACGTGCTCACATCTCGCACAGCAGTATGCACCCTCGACCGGCTATCCCATTTGCACAACAGCATGTGAAATTGATTGTCAAACAGTGTTGCTTCCTAAGTGGACAGTTTGATGTCACAGAAGTTTGATGTACTTGGAGTTATATTCTGTTGTTTAAGTGTTCCCTTTATTTTTTGAGTATTGTGTGTATCCGTATGACATCCGTATGATACGCCTATGGCTTTACATTTCTCACTGCTTTTCCCCATTGAATTTTATGGCTCAATGGGCTGAAATGTGGAAAATGTGTGCGTATTTCTCGCAAGCTACACTGATGGTCTGTGTGGTGTCTGATTTTTTCTCGCACTCATAGACTCGCATTGGCGAGACTCGGGTGATATGCACGTACAATCGCAGCATGCTGCTATTTCACTCGCACGCTGAATACGCCCGAGAAAAAAAAGATGATGTGAGCTGCCCCATAGATTAACAGTGGTCTGAGTGCTATGCAATGTTTTCTCTCATAGTACTTTTTCGTATTCTATGGTAGTGTGACCCTAAGGGCTTGTTTCCATTTGCGAGAAACACATCCGTGTCTCGCATGTGGAAACCAAGCTGTGGCACCGGCACTTTGGAGCGGAGCGTGCAGCTCCATGTGTTCCCATGCGGCCGCACGCTCCGCTCTGGAGTGCCGGCGCCACAGCTTGGTTTCCACATGCGAGACACGGACGTGTTTCTCGCAAATGGAAACAAGCCCTAAGGATCATCCTTCTACACTGTGATATCCCTTCAGATATTTGTAGACAGCTATTAAGTCTCCTCTTAGCCTTCTTTTTTGCAAGCTAAACATTCCCAGATCCTTTAAAAGGAACTTGTCAGCAGCACTGTGCACAGTAACCTAAAGACAGTGTCAGGTAGCCACCATTATACTGAATAAAATGATACCTTGGTTGATGAAATGCGTTTTGTGGTTGCTTTTTTCCTCCCTTAAGATGGCGCTGCTGGCGCCTGAGCAGTAGCAGCTATCGGCAATCATCAATAGTTGCTATTGTGCAGGCACCGGCAGTGCCATCTTGCTAGAGAAGAAAAAAAATCCTCTTTCAAGATGGCGCCACCGGTGCCTCCACAGCAGCAGCTACTGGCGTTCGCCAATGGCTGCTACTGTGCAGGCACCGGTGGTGCCATCTTGGAGGTGGAATTTTTTTTTCTCTAGCAAGATGGCACCACCGGCCACTGCACAGTAGCCCAGGCATTGAATTTTTTTGGGGAATATCAGGATAACCTCAACCACATTAATTATATACACAGTACATGCGATCATGCTGCAGTACAGGTGTCACGGCTGGTGCCTGCCTGCTGAAGTTTTTTTTTCTTCAATATATATATAATATTCATTATGTAAACTAGGGGGCAGGGCACTGAGTCATTGTCTCAGTAAATTAGAATAATTAACAAATAACAATTGCAAAGGCTTGCTAAGTGTTTAAAAAGGTCCCTTAGTCTGTTTCAGTAGGCTCCACAATCATGGGGAAGACTCCCGACTTGACAGATGTGCAGAAGGCAGTCATTGACACACTCCACAAGGAGGGTAAACCACAAAAGGTCATTGCTAAAGAAGCTGGCTGTTCACAGAGTGCTGTATCCAAGTATATTAATGGAAAGTTGAGTGGATGAAAAAAGTGTGGTAAAAAAAGGTGCACAAGCAACCAGGATAACCGCAGCCTTAAAGGATTGTTAAGAAAATGCCATTCAAAAATTTTGGGGAGATTCACAAGGAGTGGACTGCTGCTGGAGTCATTGCTTCAAGAGCCACCACACACAGACGTATCCAGGACATGGGCTAAAAGTGTTGCATTCCTTGTGTCAAGTCACTCATGACCAATTATTATTATTATTTATTATTATTAATAATAGACAATAGACCAATAGACAATGCCAGAAGCATCTTACCTTGGCCAAGGAGAAAAATAACTGAACTGTTGCTCAATGGTCCAATGTGTTGTTTTCAGATGAAAGTAAATTTTGCATTTCATTTGAAAATCAAGGTCCCAGAGTCTGGAGGAAGAGTGGAGAGGTACACAATCAAAGCTGCTTGAGGTCTAGTGTGAAGTTTCCACAATCAGAGATGGTTTGGGGAGTAATGTCATCTGCTGGTGTAGGTCCACTGTGTTTTATCAAGACCAAAAGTCAGCACAGCCATCTACCAGGAAATTTTAGAGCACTTCATTTTTCCCTCTGCTAACAAGCTTTTTGGAGATGGAAATTTCATTCTCCAGCAGGACTTGGCACCTGTCCACACTGCCAAAAGTAACAATACCTGGTTTATAAACAACAGTATCACTGTGCTTAATTGGCCAGCAAACTCGCCTGACCTTAACCCCATAGAGAATCTATGGGGTATTGTCAAGAGGAAGATGACAGACACTAGACCCAACAATGCAGATGAGCTGAAGGGGGCTATCAAAGCAACCTGGGCTTCCATAACACCTCAGCAGTGCAACAGGCCAATCACATCCATGCCACGCCGCATTGATGCAGTAAGTGATGCAAAAGGAGCAACGACCAAGTACTGAGTGCGTTTACTTAATATACATTTTAGTAGGCCAACAATTCGGATTTTAAAATTATTTTTCAAGCTTGTGTTATAAAGTATACCAATTTATTGAGATAATGACTTTTGGGTTTTTCATTGGCTGTAAGACACAATCATCAACATTAACAGAAATAAACACTTGAAATAGATCACTCTGTTTGTAATGACTCTATATAATATATGAGTTTCACTTTTTGATGATATTATAATTTTGTGAGAAGCACCTGTATTTTTTCCAAAAGGCAGCAATGTAAATGTATAATTTTCATCACACTAGGTGCTATTTTATAGAATTAAAGTCACCCCACTTCTGGCTTTCACTTTATTTTCCATAATTATCTGCTTTGATTAGATGTGACTGACACATTTTTGATTGCTCTGTTTTTTCAGGTGCATTGCTACTATTCTCCAAGCGTGAAGTTTAGAGTTTGCTGTTACACATTGCTTTTTATTGTCCTGCTAAAGCAGCTGCTCTTCATTTTTAAGACTCATTTAGAAGAAGGAGAAGTGTTTTCAATCCAAAAGGTGCTCTTAAAATAAAAAAGTTTAGGGCAGCTACTTTACTATAAAATATAGAACATGTTTACTGGTCTCTGGTGTGTTTCATGCAAAACAGTCACCTGCGTTTTCAGCTATATAAGGCAGTAGGATATTATTCAGGGATGCCTGCTAATAATACATGAGGTATAGGCGTACCTAGTCACGATAAAAGATAACTGAATTTGTGTAGTATGAAATATCAAACTATTATACACATCTACTGTATATAGTCGTACTATTGGTTATTGCATAGTAGGCTGCTTTCACATGTCAGTGTCTCCGGTACGTGTAGTGACAGTTTTCTCACGTACCCGAGACACTGACACATGTAGACCCATTCAAATGAATAGGTCTATGCATATGTCAGTGTGTTTTCACTGATCGTGTGTCCGTGTGCAAAACACGCAGACATGTCTGTTTTTACCCAGACACATGGGCCGCAAAATGTGCCACACACGTGCACACGGAGAACAGTGCACACTGTCCTCCATTTGCACGGATGGCCACCGGGGAAGTAGCGCTATTGTAAGCGCTGTTTCCCTGCATGTGGTGCTGAACGCCGCTTTCATCCATTCTTCCCTGCTTTTCCAATGAATGAATGAAAAACCCAACGTGGGGTCCCCCTATGTTGTTAAGCCAACCCATCAAAACTCACAGGTGCGGGCTGCTATTCTCAGGCTGATAAGGGGTCATGTATATAGGCCCTCAGCCTGAAAACAGCAGCCTGCAGCTGCCCAGAAAAAGCGCCTCTATTAGAGGCGCCAATTCTGGAGCTTTGCCCGGTTCTTCCCACTTGCCCTGTAGCGTTGGCAAATAGGGTAATGAGAGGTTAATGTCACCTTCCTATTGTAAAGTGACATGTAGCCTGGCTTGGTAAAGACACCTCTCCATTACTAATCCTAAAGTTGGTAAAGAGTTAAATAAACACACCACACAGTAAGAATAAAGTCTTTTAATGAAATCCTACACCACAAAGTTTCCCATCTTTCTTATACTGGTAATCCAAGCGACGCCCTCAATCTCCTGTAACAAAAATAAAAATAACAAACCAACAATATACCCATACCTGACCAGCGTTCAATGAGCACCACACCATAATCCATATCTAGGGGATAGACAGTTTACAACCGGGAACGGTGCTAATGCCACTGGCCCAGCTGTAAACTACTGGGGAATGAATGATACACAGCGGGCGCTGGCTCAGTAACTAGTGGTGATGTCACTGAGTCTGTGCCAGCATGAACTCCTGAGACCTTAGGACCATGGGAGAATGCAAGTGATGAGGTCACGGCAGTTCAAGCTCCATCACAGTGACCTCATCACTTGCATTCTCCCATGCTTCTGAGGTCACAGGAGTTCATGCCGGCGAGTGAGTCCAGACTCAGTGACGTCAGCACTAGTTACTGAGCCTGTGTCGGCTGCGTATCATTCATTCATTCTCCACTGCTCGCGCTGCTCGCCCGGCCGAGTAGGGGAGAATTTATGACAGCCGGCTATAGCACCACACGCAGGGGAACAGCGCTTACTGTAGCGCTGCTTCCCCGGCGGCCATCCATGTGGTACTGATGTGGCACATGGGCAGCCCACGGTTGCCACATGTGTGCCGCATGTAGTATACACATGGACACATGGACACTGATATCTCCGGTACCGGAAATATCAGGATGTGTGAAACCGGCCTTTTTGGAACTAAGAGGCTTTAGTTTTCTTTTTTCATGCCGGCCTCCCAAAATTAATTTCTCCATCTCCTCTGCTCCCAATGTCTTTGGGACTCGTACTACATTTGGGTGATATTGGCATGCAATCGCAACATGTTGCGTTTTTTTTTCCTGTCCGATCAGGATCTGAAAAAAAAACGCCATTGAGAACAAAACCATACATTGGTACGAATACAATCCGATTTTGAATCCGGTTGCATTTGTCCAATTTAATCGGAAGTGGAAGCGAGCCCATACTGAGATAACAAATTTATATACAACAAGCTAAGCATGAATAACTGAAATGTCAAAACCAGTGAAGTAATGCACCAGTGTTACACCTATAGGGCCAAACAAGAGAAACGAGGGTGTGTGATAAGGCACAGGTAAAAAATATACACTACACAATCTACCACATAAATACAAAAGAAATAAGCTATATTCTAAACAGCACATATACGACCAGACATTTAGACTAATTCACCATGATGACTCTTTAGTGTGTTCTTAACGCTGTGTATTTTCACTGCACAAAAAAATACAGTTCCAACGAAGTCTGTTGGATGCTCACAGGGCTTCTTTTACGCTCCATAAATTGACCTGCGGTGCGTTTGTGAAATCTGCAACAAGTCAATTTTTCTTGAAGCAAATATGCATTTTTTGTGGGGTTTCCCAATAGATTTTAATGAGTTGAGGAAAATCCGCAGGTAAAAAACACATGAATTTTTAGAGCAAGTAATCTGCACATGACTTGATAAAGGTTTATCAAAACTAGGTAACAGGAAGATAGTTTTATTTAAAGGATAACATAGCAAAAAGAGGCTGAAAAAATGTGATAAAAACACATGTAAAAAAACACATTTAAAAGCACAAGTAATTTAACTAATTTAACTAATTGTGCAGAAATGCTGCGCCAATGCTTCTTTCCTGCATCAAAGTCTTCTTATGCTAAATCATCACTTCAAGAATTTTGGTCTAAACCTATCTAAAAAAAGGGATAATTGAAACATTCAGGATAATTCACAATTAAATTACATAATTTTAGCTTTTCAAAGAGCGCAATTTATCTATAGAGTCGTGGATGTAATATTCTAAAACAAAAATCTATTTAGCTTGCCTCTTCACCAAAGTGAAGATGGGATAGAATCATTTTTGGCCAAAGACAGACTAAATGGATCTGAATCCTGAAAACAAATGGTTTCAATCTTCATTGGTTGGCAAGAAATAATCTAAAATTTTCTTTCATGCTACTGTCTAAATCATTACTAACTCATAATCACTCATTCAACATGTCCTTCTGATGTGACCTCAGCTTCAGTTACACTTCTGGCTTCACAAAACCTGATCTTAGCCTTATATCAGATTTATGGTTCTGAACTGTCGTCTCCCAAGAGATTTATTAGCACACTATGAAGGAAACAATTCGAGGTCAGACTTGATATGATGGGATCAGTAAATATGTCATGGAGGAGAATTACTGGTTCTCCTCTACAGACATTTAAAATGTTCAACTACTTGAAAATGTTCATACGTCACAAATGGTACAGTTTTTTGGGAAAATCAATGTTACAGAAACTTCTCCCATTGAACAGAAGGTTAGGAAGGATTTAAAGGGATTGCAAATTAACAAATTGTTTCTCCTGATTTGTCTATATTCCAAATTCATCCATCTATAGAATGAAATAAGTAACTGCTTGAATTGATAGTGAATTGTGATCATGCAAAACTTAAATCAGGTCAATCAATTCACCATTATTAATAAAAAAAAAATGTAATGCATTGGTGAAGTATAGTAGGTCTAATACATTTATGACTTATTTATGTTTTTTAATCAGATTTCTTTTTAAATTGAGATTCCCATGAAGTTCTATTTTTATTTTCAAAGTATAAGAAACAAGATGTGACACGAAACAAGAATAAAAACACCTTATCATAAAGATGTTATGCGCAGGCGTTATTATACTTGGTAGCGACTCGCATCCGACCAGCAAAGCGCCATCACAGATGCACTTAGCGCAAGCCACCACTGCTAGGCAAGTCCTAAAGGGCAGGGATATTCATTACCCACTCCCGATAAGCGTGGGGGCATTACAGAGCCCCTCCCAGACTCTATCACAGGGTAGCTCGCATCTGGTGATGCAGACAATGTTAGAGTCAGGATAACGGAGTTAATCCTAAGTTAGCAGCATTAAACCAAAATGAAAACTAAAAAGGAACCCAACGACAATAGCTAAAGAAGACTAACTGGAAAAGACCAAAAGCAATTGCTGAGAAGCAACCTGAATTTCCACCATAAAGCCTTCACCCTCCCAATATGCAAGGGAACTGAACATAGAGCACTACACTGGATAGGAGCATGTGGAGCGCCCCCACGCAAGGGCAATGGGGTACTCGGCAACGGGTCCTTCGGTTCGGCAGATGGCACGGTGGCCCGACCCGGTCCATGGCCCTTTGAGGGACGTCCAATAAAGAAAGGAGTTTTTATGGTTTTGGGAAAGGTCTTTAAAGGGGAAGTGTTCATGATGCCACCTGTGGTATTCGTTCAGGGTGACCGACGCTGCTTAGGGGTCCGCTGGGGTGATGTTGTGGCAGCTAGATGGTATACCTTCCCACAGGTGAAGTGTATCCCCAGGGCTTCCCAGAGGTGTAGATGGTGGATGGTGTGAGGCGCAGTGAATAACGAGGACACAAGGTTGCAGTCTCTTTACCTTTACTGAAAGCTTCATTGTCCACAGTCCAGGGCACCGGATCACAGGGCAGGCAGAGTCCGGCCGGTCTGAAGGGAAATCCAGAGTCCCCTTATCCAGGTGGAATTCAATAGCCTTCCTATGCGCACAGTAACACAGTAGGTCCCTACTTGCATAAGCTCCAATAAGGTCCTCACTGTTATTACTCCTCTCACTGTTCCCCGTAATCGGATAGAACAAAACACGTATGACTGGTGGCCTGAGGCTTTTTATAGGGACCCTAGAGACGCCCTGGCCCCCACAAGTTGCCACCGTGTCTCCTGTGTATAAAGGTCGGGCAGCCAATGTAGAATTAACTGTCCTGCCAGACTCTGAAGTAAAGCATAGAGATCCTTACTCCCTCGGTATTCTGGCCACCAGTATTCCTGCGCTTCAGAAGGAGGCAGCCTCTCACAGAACAGAGCTCCTTCTGGTTTCCTCTCCTTTTGCTATGCCTTCGTTTCTCACTCACTACAATACGCTTCTCTTCAATGTCTCTTTCTTTGGATGCTGCCGCACGTGGGGCAGGTGCAGCTCCGTGGACCCTCGTATTGGAAACTAGACCCCCCAAGGAACTTATCCAGATGTGTTGTGAGAACTTTGAACCCCCAAGTGTTTCAATACAGTTTATAACGCAGAGCCGTGAAAAAAAAAATCCTTTTTTTCCCCACAAAAATTATTTTTTAGCCCCCAGTTTTGTATTTTTCCAAGGGAAACAGTGTAAATTGAACCCCAAAAGTTGTTGTCCAATTTGTCCTGCGTACAATGATACCCAATATGTGGGGGGGAACCACCGTTTGGGCGCATGGCAGAGCTCGGAAGGGAAGGAGCGCCATTTGGAATGCAGACTTAGATGGATTGGTCTGCAGGCGTCACGTTGCATTTGCAGAGCCCCTGATGTACCTAAACCGTAGAAACCCCCCACAAGTGACCCCATATTGGAAACTAGACCCCCCAAGAAACTTATCTAGATGTGTTGTGAGAACTTTGAACCCCCAACTGTTTCACTACAGTTTATAATGCAGAGCCGTGAAAATAAAAAATATTTTTTTTACACAAAAATTATTTTTTAGCCACCAGTTTTGTATTTTCCCAAGGGTAACAGGAGAAATTGGACCCCAAAAGTTGTTGTCCAATGTGTCCTGAGTACGCTGATACCCCATATGTTGGGGTAAACCCCTGTTTGTGCGCACGGGAGAGCTCGGAAGGGAAGGAGCACTGTTTTACTTTTTCAACACAGAATTGGCTGGAATTGAGATCGGAGCCCCTGATGTGCCTAAACAGTGGAAACCCCCAATCCTAACTGAAACCCTAATCCAAACACACCCCTAGCCCTAATCTCAACTGTAACCCTAACCACACCCCTAACACACCCCTAACCCTAATCCCAACCCTATTCCCAACCGTAAATGTAATCCAAACCCTAACTTTGCCCCAACCCTAACGCTAACTGTAGCCCTAACCCTAGCCCAAACCCTAACCCTCGCCCTATCCCTAACTCTAGCCCTAACCCTAGCCTTAGCCCTAGCCCTAACCCTAGCCCTAACCCTAGCCCTAACCCTAACCCTAACCCTAGCCCTAACCCTAGCCCTAACCCTAGCCCTAACCGTAACCCTAACCCTAGCCCTAACCCTAGCCCTAACCCTAACCCTAATGGGAAAATGGAAATAAATACATTTTTTAAATTTTTTAATTTTTCGTAACTAAGGGGGTGATGAAGGGGGGTTTGATTTACTATTTATAGCGCGTTTTCTAGCGGATTTTTGATTGGCAGCCGTCACACACTAAAAGACGCTTTTTATTGCAAAAAATGTTTTTTGCGTTACCACATTTTGAGAGCTATAATTTTTCCATATTTTGGTCCACAGAGTCATGTGAGGTCTTGTTTTTGCGGGACGAGTTGACGTTTTTATTGGTAACATTTTCGGGCACGTGACATTTTTTGATTGCTTTTTATTCCGATTTTTGTGAGGCAGAATGACCAAAAACCATGAATTTCTTTTTTGGGGGCGTTTATACCGTTCCGCGTTTGGTAAAATGGATAAAGCAGTTTTATTCTTCGGGTCAGTACGATTACAGCGATACCTCATTTATATCATTTTTTTATGTTTTGCCGCTTTTATACGATAAAAACTATTTTATAGAAAAAATTATTTTTGCGTCGCTTTATTCTGAGGACTATAACTTTTTTTTTTTTTATGCTGATGATGCTGTATGGCAGCTTGTTTTTTGCGGGACGACATGATGTTTTCAGTGGTACCATGGTTATTTATTTCTGTCTTTTCTATCGCATGTTATTCCACTTTTTGTTTGGCGGTATGATAATAAAGCATTGTTTTTTTGCCCCGTTTTTTTTTTTTTTTTTACGGTGTTCACTGAAGGGGTTAATTAGTGGGACAGTTTTATAGGTCGGCAATACTAAATATGTGTACTTTTATTGTTTTTTTTTAATTTAGCTAAAGGAATGTATTTATTGGAACAATAATTTTTTTTTTATTATTTATTTAGGAATTATTTTTTTTCTTTTTACACATGTAAATTTTTGTTTTTTTACATTTTTACTTTGCCCTAGGGGGGGGGGGGGCATCACAGTAAAGTGACAGATCGCCGATCTGACACTTTGCCGTGCACTGTGTCAGATCGGCGATCTGACGTGCACAACAGGGAGGCTTCCCGGCGCCTGCTCTGAGCAGGCGCTGTGAAGCCACCTCCCTGCAGGACCCGGATGCAGCTCCGCGGCCATTTTGGATCTGGGGACTGCAGGGAGGAGACGCTCGGTACAAGGTGAGCACATCGCCTTGTACCGATCGTCTCAGGGAAGCCCGCAGGGAGCCACCTCCCTGCGCGATGCTTCCCTGTACCGCCGGAACACTGCGATCATGTTTGATCGCAGTGTGCCGGGGGATAATGTGCCGGGGGCGGTCCCCTGACAGTGTGGGCTCAGTGGAACAACAAGGCAGAGAAGGAAGTCGCCAGTGCAGCTGGGGCACTGCCAGCACCTCAGAAGGCAGGGTTATTGCCACTATGTGTACTCTGCAAATCTGTTTGTGAGAGTACTGTGCTAAAATCTGCTGTATATACTCAGCACCCCCTTGCCTTTGGGAGTACTGTTCTTGAAGCCGATGTGTGTTTTTCTAGTAGTCTTAGAAATGAATAATTGGCATCAGCCATCTCATTGCCATTAGTAGTCCAGAGAAATAATTTTTCAGGACAGCTGTGTGTTTTCTAGTATATTTGCAAAAAATATATATTGCATTAGCGATCTCGTTGCCATTTCTTGTTAGGGTTAGCGGAACGCACCGAGTAAATATAAATGTTTTATTGAAATAGATGCGTTCGCAGCCCGAGGTCCACCTAGCTAGCAAACGGCGGCACTAAATGGCGGTATGAACTAGCTCTGTTAGTTTCACAGAGTAGCCGTGAAAGAAAAGCTCTGTGCCCTGTTAGACTTCACAGAGGCACAGGCTAACTACCCAAATGAGAGCAGTCAGTGGTCATGCATGCACACAAAACTCCTCGCCGGAGGTGCCAGCATTCTAGGGGCTTATTTCATCCAGGTCCCTGAATGCATACAAACACAATCTCCTCGCCGGAGGTGCCAGCATTCTAGGGGCTTATTTCAGCCGGGACCCTGAACACAAACTCACATGACCACACTGGCGCAAAGCACATAACTTAGAAAGATACTAGCGCATGGCCGTGCGGCCATGCGAGCCTTAAATAGTTGCAGCACGTACAGGACCTTCCTAGAAGGACCAATGAGAGGCTGACACAGAGCCTGCGCACCTACAGGACCTTCCTAGAAGGACCAATAGATTTGACTGCAGTATCTGAACATGTGACCCTCGATCTCCACTGAGAGATCTTACTCTGGGCATGCTCAGAACGAGAAAAGCAGGACTTAGTCCCAGAAGCGTCTGCTCGCCGCTGCCCAACACTGGCTTCAATGGCAGAAGCAGGAAAAGCAGCAGTAACTCTTTGTACAGAGTCAGCCTGAGCGAGACGCTGGGACCGACGTCTCCGCTGAGCAGGCTCCACTGCGGCAGGAGAAGAATGGGAGACCGCAGCGGAGATGGCCCGAGATTCCCCCTGTGCAGAGGCAGGAACTCAACCCCTAACATGGGCCCCCCTCCTTGGACCTCGCTACGCTCGAAGGCAGCAATGAGCTGCGGAGCCCAAATGTGCTCAGCAGGCTCCCAGGACCTGTCCTCAGGGCCATAACCCTTCCAGTCCACCAAATAAAATTTTTTGCCACGTACCACCTTGCACCCCAAAATAGCGTTCACCTCGTAATCGTCCGTAGACGAACCCGATGTCCCAGCAGATGACTTGGAAAACCGGGACACATACGGGTTTCAAGAGGGACACATGAAAGGTGTCGGTGATACCCAGGCGTGGCGGAAGGGCTAAACGATAGACCACAAGGTTAACCTGCTCGAGGACCTTGAAAGGACCCAAGTAGCGAGGTGCAAACTTAGTGGACTTAACTCGCAGCCTGATGTTACGGGCGGAGAGCCACACCAAGTCGCCAGGAGCAAAGGTCGGAGCAGGGCGCCGATGTGCATCGGCGGAGGACCTCATTCTCTCCTTGGAAGCCCGAATGGCATCATGAGTGCGGTCTTAAATATCCCGTGTCTCCACAGCCCAGTCTGCCACCCTGGAGTCGGCGGAAGACACGGGCATAGGCACAGGTACCCGCGGATGCTGACCATACCATAGTTGAGGAGGAATGGGGTTTGTCCAGTGGAGTCGGCTACGGCATTGTTCAGTGCAAACTCCGCCCACGATAGCAAGGATGCCCAGTCATCCTGCCTGACTGAGACAAAATGTCACAAATATGTGACCAAGGTCTGGTTGGCCCTCTCTACCAACCCATTCGTCTCGGAATGATATGCGGAGGAGAGATTTAACTCAATGCTGAGAAGACGACAAAGCTCTCTCCAGAACTGAGACGCAAACTGGGGACCCCGGTCACTGACAATTTTGTCCGGCATACCGTGTAGGCGGAAGATGTGTTTTATGAACAACGCTGCCAAGGCCCGTGCAGAAGGTAACCGTGGTAGCGGCACCAAATGCACCATTTTTGAGAAATGATCGGTGATGACCCAAATGATGGTACAGCCGCGAGACTTGGGCAAACCCACTACAAAGTCCATCCCGACCATCTCTCAGGGCCTGTCTGCCACCGGCAAGGGATAGAGTAACCCAGCTGGCCGTTGTCGAGGAGACTTATTTTTGGCGCAGGAGACACACACCTGAATATAATCTCTGACATCTCGGACCATATGTGGCCACCAGTACATCCTCGCCAGCAGCTCAGATGTCCTCTTTGTTCCAAAGTGTCCACCTACCCTGGATGAATGAGCCCAAGAGAGAACCTCCGGTCGCAAATTAATGGGCACAAAAGTCTTGCCCGGAGGCACAGACTCTAGCGAAACCGGAGCTACGGTTCTCAGGCTCTCCGAAGGGACAATAAGCCGAGGCTCTCCTTCCTCCTCCTCAAATGACATAACAGAGCGAGAGAGGGCGTCAGCACAAATGTTCTTCTTCCCAGCGAGATAATGGAGGGTGAAGTGGAACCGGGAGAAGAACAAGGACCATCTGGCCTGGTGAGAATTAGCCGCTGGGCTGTTTGCAAATGTAACAAGTTTTTGTGGTCCGTGAAGACTTGAAAGGGAAAACGAGCCCCCTCCAAGAGATGTCTCCACTCTGAGAAAGCCAACTTCATCGCCAGCAACTCCCTGTCCCCGATGGAATAATTCCTCTCCGCTGGTGTGAAGGTCTTGGAGAAGAAGAAGCACGGATCCTTCTGACCTTGAGCATCCTTTTGGAAGAGGACTGCTCCTGCACCAACGGAAGAGTCATCCACCTCCATTATGAACGGCTTATCAACATTGGGACGATGTAGGATGGGAGCGCTAGCAAAATGAGACTTAATAGAAGAAAAGGCCCTGGAGACCTCTTCAGACCTCAATTTGGGATTTGCTCCCTTCTTGGTGAGGGCTACCAAGGGAGCTACCAAAGTTGAGAAGTGGGGAATGAACTGGCGATAATAATTAATGAACCCCATAAAGCGCTGCACTTCTTTAAGAGAATGGGGTTCTTGCCAGTCCATCACAGCCTGTAGTTTGGCAGGATCCATAGCCAATCCCTGGGCTGAGATGATATAGCCCAGGAAAGGTAAAGACTCCTGCTCAAACATACACTTCTCCAACTTTGCATAAAGAGAATTTGCCCGTAAGAGGTCGAAGACTCTGCCAACATCTCTCCGGTGGGAGTCAATATCTGGAGAGAAGATGAGTATATCATCCAGATAGACTATGACCGAGGTGGAGAGCATATCCCGGAAGATGTCATTGACAAAGTCTTGGAAGACGGCTGGGGCATTACAGAGCCTGAAGGGCATCACCAGATACTCATAGTGCCCATCTCTGGTGTTAAACGCCGTCTTCCATTCGTCCCCCTCACGGATGCGGATCAGGTTATAAGCACCCCACAGATCTAATTTGGTAAATACCCTTGCTCCCCGAAGCCTATCAAAAAGCTCAGAAATCAGGGGCAGCGGGTACTTATTCTTAACGTGATGGCGTTAAGACCCCTGTAATCTATGCAAGGACGTAACTCTCCATTCTTCTTCTGCACGAAGAAGAACCCCGCCCCTGCTGGTGACACTGACTTCCTAATGAACCCTCTTGCCAAATTCTCCTGGATGTATTGGGACATAGCCTCCGTTTCCGGGAGAGACAGGGGATAGACACGTCCCCGAGGAGGTTCTGCTCCAGGCAAGAGATCTATAGGAAAGTCATAGGGACGGTGAGGCGGAAGGGTCTCCGCAGCCTTTTTGGAGAAGACGTCTGCATAGGACCAATAGCATTTGGGAAGAGAAGAGAGATCTGCGGGTATCTCAGTGGTGGAAACCTGAACGCACTCTTTCACACATCTGCCCTTACAAGCTTGACTCCAACCCAATATCCTCCCAGAGGTCCACTCAATATGTGGGGAGTGGAAACGGAGCCAGGGTAACCTCATCAGAATCTCATCAATTCCCTCGGGAAGGACAAGAAGGGAAATAATCTCCTGGTGGTATGGGGACATGGCTAACGTGAAAGGGACAGTCTGATGTGTGATTTGTAATGGAAGTGTTGACCCATTCACCACTCTAACAGTTACTGGTTTGGCAAGTGGAGCGGCCCCCAGACGCAGGACGGCGGGGTACTCGGTACCGGGTCTATCGGTTCTGAGGATGTCATGGTGGCCTGACCCAGTCCGTGGTCCTGCTAAGGGGCGCCCAATAAAAGGTGTAGGTGGCGGTGTAGGTTGCGGTAAATAATGAGGACACAGGGTTGCAGTCTCTGTACCTCTTTACTGAAGGCTTCGGCATCCGCAATCCAGAGCACTGTTAACTGGGCTGTCCGAGACCGGCCGGTCCAAAGGCACATTCAGAGTTCCCTTTGCAGGTGGAAATCAGTGCCTACCTACTAGCGCCTGGGGGTTGTAGTACTTCCCTGCTGAGCACCACGGGATAGTCCTCACAACTGTCGTGTATGTTTCTGTTCTTTCTCTCCGTCCCCCAGATGATATGGATAGGACGCACCCGTATGACGGGGTAGGCCTGGAGTTATTTTATAGGGACCCTAGAGACGCCCCTCTCCCACAATTGCCTCCGTTGTCTTCATTAGGTGATTAAGGTGAGGCAGCCCACCTAAAGTTGACTGCCCTGCCGTTGGTTTGAAGTAATGCGTAGAGCCCAATACTTCCTCGGCGTTCCGGCCACCGGCTACGAGCCTCAGTAGGATGTTGCCGATCTCGGGGCACGACTCCTACTGGTTCTCTTGCCTTTGTGCTGTGATCTCGTTTCTCACTTCTCCACAATATACCTCGCTTCTTATCCTTTCTTAAGATACCGCCGCAATGAAGTGCAGGCGTGGCTCCGTAACGATCTGTCCTTTTCGCTAGGCCTCTGTCAGGATCCCACCCCTGACAGGGACCCCCCTGAATCTTCCCAAGCAACCTCTTCTCTCACTAGGTGTTGCCTGGGCAAAACCCAGTCAGCTTTCTGCCTAACTTCCTATCCAGCCCCCAGTTTTACCAGATTGTGAGGAGTGGCCTAATCATAGAACCCTTTGCTCCCCCTGGTGGCCAGAGTGTGAAGTGTAATGTGTGACTGTGATACCTGGTCAGGTGAACTCCTTAAGTGCCATCAGACGTACCATCACTCCCCTTAGTGGCGGAGCGACAGTACTGCAACGACCAGGACTCTGGGGTGCTGCACAAGCATTACCAGAGGTATTGTGTGGCGCAAAGCAAAAGTAGAGGACATTAAATTTTCCTCTGCTCCTGAATCCACACAAAGCTCAACTGTATGAGTGGATGAGCTTAAGAGGATTGTCCCTTTAAGGGACAACTTGGAGGAAAATGCCGCTGAGTCTAGTGATCCCCCTCCTAAGGTCACTAGACGCGATCGTTTCCCGACCGCCGTGGACATTGATTAGCGTAATGTCCCAGTTGTTGGCAATTTTTACACACCACCGGTACTCGAGCGGTCTGAGACCTAGGTCCCGCTCGAGAAACCTCCATGGCCTCATGGGAGTCGGACGCCAGAACAGGAGATTCTAGAGGTTTGGCAAAGGTGGGAGCGAGCCGAAACCTCTGCCTACACTGGGTCCGCTCCAACCTCCGCTCGTTAAGATGGAGATCAATGCGGGTAGAAATGGAAATGAGCTCCTCCAGTGTGGCGGGAATCTCCCTGGTGGCTAAGGCGTCCTTTACATGATCTGCCAGTCCTTTCCAGAACACCAGAATAAGGACTTTATCTGGCCATTCTAGCTCAGAGGCTAGAGTCCGGAATTGGATGGTAAGCTGGCTGACCATGGACGAACCCTGAGTAATTGCCAACAATTGGAGCGCGGTATTGTGGGTGACACGTGGTCCCAAAAAGACCTGCCTCAGGGCGTCCAAGAAGAGAGGAGCACTCTGTACCACACGATCATCACGCTCCCAAAGCGGCGTTGCCCACTCCAATGCCCTGCCCGACAAAAGAGATATAATTAATCCCACTCTCGCCCGTTCCGTAGGAAAACGTGCAGCCAGGAGCTCGAGGTGTATGGAGCACTGGCTCACGAATCCCCGACATAGCTTACTATCACCAGCAAACTTGTCTGGAAGCGGGAGGCGGGATATAGTCAGAGCAGGGGTGGCAGCGGACAAACTGGCTGCAGCTACACTTGCAGCCTGAACAGCGACAGCAGTGATGTCCACAGCTGAGGTTGTACGCTCTAGAGCCGCCAACCTACCCTCCAGCTGCTGGATGTACCGCTGTAGACGCTGCCATTTACTAGCCAGACCCTGGCGCTAGTATACTGTTATGGCTAGCGGAACGCACCGAGTAAATATAAATGTTTTATTGAAATAGATGCGTTCGCAGCCCGGGGTCCACCGTGCAGGAGAACCTGCTGCTAGCAAACGGCGGCACTAAATGGCGGTATGAACTAGCTCTGTTAGTTTCACAGAGTAGCCATGAAAGAAAAGCTCTGTGCCCTGTTAGACTTCACAGAGGCACAGGCTAACTACCCAAATGAGAGCAGTCAGTGGTCATGCATGCACACAAAACTCCTCGCCGGAGGTGCCAGCATTCTAGGGGTTTATTTCAGCCAGGTCCCTGAATACATATGTAATGAGCTGGCCGGCTGTGACTGTTCTGTTATCATTGACATAGAATCTGTGACAGACACTGCCCCCGTGTGGCCAGAAGTTATACCTATGCCGAATGTGATTACAGAGAAACAAACTGTATTGGCTAAACTCCCCCGTTATGTCATGTGACCAGGAAGGGAAGGGAGAAGAAGAAGAGCCCGGGAAACCAGTCGGTGCAGAGAGAAGTTTGTGTGTGCTGACCTCCTCCTGTTGATGCGATATAGAGGATTGCCTGGAGGATCTCTCTCTCTTGGAAACTGATATCCAGATTGTTCCCAGCTCCCACACTGCAGAGCACTCAGCGGTGACATCTTCACAGATCCTGGAGCCCATGAACTGTAAGCGGGTCCTCTGTTGAGAGGCCGAACATTCCACCCTTATCTGCTGAACCCCAAGGATTACAGTCTGGACCTGAGAGACAGAGTTTTGTTCACTCCCTGTTGTTTTCTCCTCGGCTGGAACGTCTCCCTGCAGTGACAAACAGGCCTGCGACATGGGAAGATAACCTCTTGGAGCAAAGGAACTGGTAACGTGTGGATAGGGACAGTGAGGGATAGTTTGTTATTACACGTTATTTCTGTGAATAGGCATATTTCGTACTGTCTATTGTTGTGTTCCGCTGTGTTAATGAAAATGTATAACAGTAAAGATACGTTTGTTAAGATGGATTCTGAGTGTGGAAGTTTTGCTGGGCCAGATCATGGATATGCATGGGCGGCCTTGCCCTCGCTCACTTCATCTGGCGTAGTCAGCAGGATCTGTGCCCAGCAGGATTCCCACCCAGGCCCAGTATACAGTCAGAAACCGCCGCCGGTGTCCATTGTAAACCAGGTCAGGAAATTTGGCGGGCGAAACTACCCCGTACCAGAGTGGGCGGAACAAGTGCGGATACTGGGAGAAATGTATAATATTGACCCTAAGACCTTGGCAGAAATGGCGGTACTGACGCTAGAGGGGGAGGCATGGACGACAGTCAGAATGGAGACGGTCAGGGGGCAGCGTGTGTTGGAGGATTTGGTGCGGGTGCTGGAAAAGACCTATGGACCTACTACGTACCAGGGAACACTGCGATACCTGTTCTTCAGACGGACACAGCTTGAATGGGAAGACATTCCCCAATATGCAAATGCCCTTCAGGTACTCCTTGAACAAGTCTGTGCAAAAGGGGAACAACTGGCTACTATAGCTCCTCGTGACCTGGTACTGAGAGACCAATTCGCTATAGGGCTGAGAGACCAGTATCTTAACCGTACGCTACAGGACTTGATTCGGATGACGCTGACTCTCACCTTCGCTGAAGTCAAGCAGGAAGCCATAGAACGTTCTAGGGGACCCGTCATGGATGTGGGGACTCAGAGCGCTGCGTGCAGATCCATATTAAACAGTAAACAGCCCAACAGTGACACCGAGGAGCTGAAACAGATGGTAGCAGATTTACAGCAACAGGTGTCACAGTTAACACTAGAACGACAGAGAGACCAGCGGATACGACCTAGCCGTCCCGCGGGACCGTGTTGGTCATGTGGTGACCCTCGCCACAGGGCGAATCGTTGTCCTCAACGAACAAACCATCAGTTACCACGACGAACAGAATATCGGCTACATCCACAAGCAGAGCCACCACGCTAGGTCTCACCACAATGGCCGCCGTTAAACTAGACACCCCTGCAGCTGAGGTTCGAGCAGCAGGGAGAAACAGAGAACGGGGTGTAGAAAAACAGAACCAGCAACGGAGTACTCTTGCCTCGAGTAGTCTAATACTTGAAGTTATTCCGAAGGGAGTTGCGGTGCAAGGATTGATGGACACTGGGTCGCAAGTGACCACGATCTCTGAACAGTTTTATGAAAAGTACCTCAAACCAAGAACTGCCTGTGATCCAGATACCACCATTAAGATAATTGCAGCTAATAACCTACCCATTCCAGTAACCGGAGTCGCCTGGATGGATACGAAGGCTTGTGGACAAGACCTAGGGAAACGAGGAATCGTCATTGTCAAGGAAGGCTTCGGCTCCGAGACCCCAGTAATAATCGGAATGAATATCTTGAAAGACCTGGATCTTATGCTGTTGACAAGAAAAGGGCCCAAGTACTGGCAGAAAGTTACCAAACATAAACCGACTCGTCTGGCGTTCCAGCGCGTAATCCGGACCGTTGGACTTCAACAGATGGCAAAGGAACAACTACCCCTAGCAGCCATTAAAGTGCCCCGCTGTACTCGGATTGCTTTGCCCGCTGAAAAAGAGACAGTCATTTCCCTGCCTCTTAACACCAACCGACAACTTGAAGGAGTTGAAGTGTTAATCGAGCCGAGGGCTCCAAGTGGGGGTAAGCTAAACCCACTAGTCGCCCACACCCTAGCCGTCGTGAGGAACGGAAGAGTCTCTGTCAGGCTAAACAACACCGCAGACGTAGGTGTAGCTCTCGAGGCTGGCACGCAACTTGCCAGAGTATATGCTCTACCCACAGAAGTGAACCCCATGGGACCCTTACAATTCACCCCGTCTACAGAAGATGGCCGGACGGTAACTGTCTCAGCCATAAATGCTCAAGCAGATGATGAAGACATTGGGCGAAAACTACTGGAAAAAGTGCAACTGGACCCGTCCCAGTACACCAAGCAGGAAGTGTCTCAAGTGGAGAAACTACTGCGAGAACACCAAGACTCCTTTGCAAAGCATGACACCGACTTCGGGTACACCACTAGTATCCAACACGAGATTCCCACGGGCGATGCTGCTCCTATTCGCGAGAGGTACCGACAAATACCACCTCAACAATACCAGGAGGTGAAAAGCCTCTTAGAATCTATGCTACACGCCGGAGTGGTGCGGGAGAGCCAGAGCCCATGGGCTGCACCCGTGGTGATAGTCAAAAAGAAAGATGGATCCCTGAGATTTTGCGTAGACTACCGTCGGCTGAACGCTTGCACGATCTGGGACTCCTATCCACTTCCCCGGATCGAAGAGTCACTGACCGCCCTGAAAAAGGCCAAATATTTTTCGTCTCTAGACTTGGCCAGTGGATATTGGCAGGTCCCCATGAGTGAGAAGGACAGAGAAAAGACCGCCTTCATCCTTCCTATGGGCCTGTACGAGTTTGACCGGATGCCATTCGGCTTGAGTAACGCACCAGGGACCTTTCAGAGACTGATGGAACGCTGTCTGGGAGATTTCAACTTCCAATTCACGCTGATATACCTTGATGACATCGTGGTATACTCCGCCACCTTTGAGGATCATCTTCACAAGCTTGGCAAAGTGTTCCAGCGCTTGAAGAAACACGGCTTGAAGTTGAAGCCCAGCAAGTGCCGTCTATTCCAGCAGGAGATCGATTACCTGGGACACCGTATCTCGGCCGAAGGTGTCCAACCCTCTCCAGAGAAGATAGCAGCTGTCCGAGAGTGGCCACAACCAACTACCATCAAAGAGGTCCAGGCTTTCCTGGGGCTAGCGGGCTATTACCGCCGATTTGTCAAGGACTTTGCCCGGCTTGCGGAACCACTGCATGAGACCCTCCGAGGGACCGCGAACAGTCCCAGAGGACGACGCATCAGCTGGGGGCCCGACCAAGAAAGATCCTTCCGGGCGCTTCAAGCTGCTCTGACATCACCCCCTATTCTGGCATTTGCAGACTACACCTTGCCATTCCAGTTATACACCGACGCCAGCCTTCAAGGTCTCGGGGCGGTCCTCTCCCAAGTCCAAGATAACAAGGAACGCGTAATAGCCTATGCCAGTAGATCCCTCCGTGACACCGAAAAGAACCCCGTCAACTACAGCTCTTTCCACCTGGAGCTCCTGGCCCTGACCTGGGCTATGACAGAGAAATTTGCTGGCTACCTGACAGGGGCGGAGGTGCTGGTCGTGACAGACAACAATCCTCTTGCCCACCTAGAAAATGCCAAACTAGGGGCAATGGAACAGCGCTGGATGGCAAGGCTCTCTAGATTCCAATACAAAATTAAATACAGAGCGGGGACGGAGAATCAGAATGCTGACAGCCTTTCCAGAGTGACCTCATCCCCGCCAGTGGGGAACCGGGATGAAGAGTTGGAGGAAGATGAACTGCCCGACTTTGCCCGGCTAGCTAAACAAATAGAAGATAGCCGCCAGTATGCTGTAGGCGGGATCAAAGCCATAGTGGGTTCCCCCCTGTCCCAACAAGAATGGGCCAAGCTTCAAGATCGAGACCCTGAACACGTCTTACTGAAACAGTACGTGAAGACACAAGAGAAACCACCCTACGAAGTAAGAGCCCGACTATCAACCAGGGCTTCTGCCCTACTTGCCCAATGGGATCGGCTGATCGTGAAGGATGGAGTCTTGTATCGCAGGGCCCTTTTATCCCATATGTTGGAAGAATGTTTGCAGATTGTCGTCCCGGTACAGCTAGCCCATGAGATGGTGGCTGAAGCCCACAGAAGGAACGGCCACTTCGGCATAGACAAGACCCTCCGGTGAACCCAGCAATTCATTTTTTGCCCAGGACTCCGTAAGCTGGTTGAAAACATCTGCCTAAGATGTCGTACATGTGAACTCCACAAGTCTACTGAGCAGCGTGCACCCGTCCAGACTATTAGCACATCCAGGCCCCTCGAGTTGTTGATGGTGGACTATCTGTTGATCGGAACGGTGAATAGTGGCTACCAGTACTGTCTGGTGATGGTGGACCACTTCACGAAATTCGCCGTCGCTGTTGCTACCAAAGATCAGACTGCCGAATCAGCTGCACAGGCCATCTGTCAACACTTCGTTCGGGTCTACGGGTGTCCGGAGCGGCTGCACTCTGATCAGGGGGCGTGTTTCGAAGGGCGAGTCATTGAAGAACTTCAGCAGATGTATGGAATCAAGAAGTCCAGGACCACCCCGTATCATCCACAAGGGAATGGCGCCTGTGAACGTTTCAACCGGACCCTCTTACAACTGATCCGAACCTTAGCAGAAGACAAAAAGCCCGACTGGCCTCGATTCCTCCCAGAACTGCTGTGGGCCTATAACAATCAAGTCCATTCTGTCACCGGATACACGCCTTACACCCTCCTTTTTGGCCGCCCAGGCAAAAGCATCCATGAGCTACACCTGTCTAACCCTGATGAAGGCACCTGTGGTACCTATCCTTCCTGCTAGAAGCACACCGTCAAAGGATGGAAACTGTCTACCGGCTGGTGGAACAGCAGATCCAGGACCAGGTCCACGCTGATCCACTTCCAATACAAGAAGACCTACTGAGTGTGGGTCAACTAGTCCTAGTTCGTATAAAGAAACCGCAAGGAAAACTCCGTCCCAAGTGGGAGACCGAAGTCTATCGAATAGTTGGACACCGGTACCCTGGTGGTCCCGTCTACCAAGTACAAGGCGAAGACAGCGGCAGCCTCCGCATCCTGCACCGTAACATGTTGCGCCCCTGTCGATCTCAGCCTGACTCCCCTCCTATAATGCCTAGAGAGACGGATATCACTAATACTGTGGGAGACACCGATACCGGGGATGTAGAGGTGGAAGACATCCCTGCCCCTGCTCGCCTGACTGACGCGTCTGAACCCCTTACCTCCTCGACTGACTTACCGACTGGGGCGGAGAGTGGAGTGACTGATCAGGGAGAGAGACTAGCACCCGTTAGGTGGACAGCGAGGACCACCGCAGGAGTGCCCCCGGGACAGTCCTACAGAGACCAATATGTGTGGCCCTTTTCACAGCCGGGTCCTACAACCTCCACAGCCATCGCCGCCCTGGAGTCAGTCGTTGACAGGGACTGCCAACCTTCAAGTGGGGGGGCGTGTAATGAGCTGGCCGGCTGTGACTGTTCTGTTATCATTGACAGAATCTGTGACAGACACTGCCCCCGTGTGGCCAGAAGTTATACCTATGCCGAATGTGATTACAGAGAAACAAACTGTATTGGCTAAACTCCCCCCTGTTATGTCATGTGACCAGGAAGGGAAGGGAGAAGAAGAAGAGCCCGGGAAACCAGTCGGTGCAGAGAGAAGTTTGTGTGTGCTGACCTCCTCCTGTTGATGCGATATAGAGGATTGCCTGGAGGATCTCTCTCTCTTGGAAACTGACATCCAGATTGTTCCCAGCTCCCACACTGCAGAGCACTCAGCGGTGACATCTTCACAGATCCTGGAGCCCATGAACTGTAAGCGGGTCCTCTGTTGAGAGGCCGAACATTCCACCCTTATCTGCTGAACCCCAAGGATTACAGTCTGGACCTGAGAGACAGAGTTTGTTAAGATGGAATCTGAGTGTGGAAGTTTTGCTGGGCCAGATCATGGATATGCATGGGCGGCCTTGCCCTCGCTCACTTCACATACAAACACAATCTCCTCGCCGGAGGTGCCAGCATTCTAGGGGCTTTTTTCAGCCGGGTCCCTCAACACAAACTCATATGACCACACTGGCACAAAGCACATAACTGCGAGCCTTAAATAGTTGCAGCACGTACAGGACCTTCCTAGAAGGACCAATGAGAGGCTGACACAGAGCCTGCGCACCTACAGGACCTTCCTAGAAGGACCAATAGATTTGACTGCAGTATCTGAACATGTGACCCTCGATCTCCACTGAGAGATCTTACTCTGGGCATGCTCAGAACGAGAAAAGCAGGACTTAGTCCCAGAAGCGTCTGCTCGCCGCTGCCCAACACTGGCTTCAATGGCAGAAGCAGGAAAAGCAGCAGTAACTCTTTGTACAGAGTCAGCCTGAGCGAGATGCTGGGACCGACGTCTCCGCTGAGCAGGCTCCACTGCGGCAGGAAAAGAATGGGAGACCGCAGCGGAGATGGCCCGTGATTCTCCCTGTGCAGAGGCGGGAACTCGACCCCTAACATTTCTAGGCCCAAAAAATTATTTTTCTGGACTGATGTCTCTTTTTTTTACTTATCTAGGAAATAAATAATTGGCATCGGCAGTCCAGTTGCCATTTCTAGGTCCAAAAATAATTTATCTGGACTGATGTCTGTGACAAGTAGAGGCTGCACTGATGATTTAGAATCATTCAGCAATAAGAGGGGTTAAAGTGGTTACAGGAGACAGGGAGTGGTTAGCACAGCCCCAGGGGATTCTGAGAAAGTTGTTGTGTCAGGGACATGCAGTAAGAAGCAGTGTCATGGAGAGTCTCTTGTCAGACTGAGCTAAAATATGCTGCAAAGACCAGTTCTTTCAGGCAAGTGACTGCTGGAATCATAGAAGCAGTCAGAACAGCCAGGAGTGATCATTGTTGCCTCAAGATAAGAGAGTGAGAGAGAAAGCCCACAGCTCAGGACTCATCCCCCTCCACCTCACTACATGATGGAGGTATAGCAAAACCTCAAAAGAGGACTGAAAATTCTCCAAAATTTCAAAAATACAGCTGAAAAATGGGCAGCACCGTTTACCTGCCCAGGTCTCTGTCCAAATGCACTACAGGATGCAGCCAGCCCATGAAGCAAAGATGTTGGCAGCACAGGTGCAAAATACCAAATAGACAGCCACTCACAGCCTACCAAGTAATGGAGAATGTGACTGCTTGGTACTGTATATGTTAGCACAATAAATGCCTGCATAGGGCCCTGTGTTGCCAACCTATGTTGCCAACATCTTTGCTGCATAGGCTGGCTGCTTCCTGCAGTGCATTTGTTCAGAGACCTGGGCAGTTAAGCGGTGCTGCTCCTTTTTCAGCTGTATTTATGATGGAGGTATCGTAATATTCTGTGTAAAAACATTGTGTGAAGAAACTTTTGTATCTGTTTCGTGGAAGCATTTTATAAAGAGAAGTGATTCTGTATGCAAAGAAGCTTGATTAACCCCTTTCCGACATCGGGCATAATAATACGCCGATATCAGACACCCTCCCTTTGATGTGGGCTCTGGCGCTAGGTCCAGATCTTTTCCGGCACATATCAGCTGTTTTGAACAGCTGACATGTGCCGCTAACAGCTGTGGGAGGAATCGCGATCCTCCCGTAGCTTTTAACCCGTTAAATGCCACTGTCAAACGCTGACAGCGGCATTTAACTTGCGCTTCCTGCAACCGCGCCTGAAATCCACCCATCGGTGACCCTGTTATGTGATCGCAAGTCACCGATGGTTTGGAATGACAACCAGAGGTCTCCTGCAGACCTCTATGGTTTCACTGCCGGATTGCTATGAGCACCGCCCGGTGGTCAGTGCTCATAGCAAGTGAGTAATTCTGCTACATACAGTCGATCTCATTATCACCTGTATGTAGCAGAGGCGATCGGGTTATGGCAGCTTCTAGTCTCCTATGGAGACTATTAAAGCGTGCCAAAAGTTAAAAAAAATGTTTTTAAAAAAATAAAAAAATATAAAAATTCAAATCACCCCCCTTTTGCCTCATTCAAAATAAAACAATAAAAAAATCAAACATACATATATTTGGTATCACTGCATTCAGAATCACTCGATCTATCAATAAAAAAAAGGATTAACCTGATCGGAGCGAGAAAAAAAGTCAAAACGCCAGAATGACGTATTTTTGGTCACCATGACATTGCATTAAAATGCAATAACAGATGATCAAAAGATCGTATCTGCACCAAAATGGTATCATTAAAAATGTCAGCTTGGCACGCAAAAAATTAGCCCCCAGCCAACCCAAGATCACAAAAAATGGAGACGCTAAGTTTGGAATTTTGTTTCACCACTGAGATAAAGAAGAACCTATACTTGTTTGGTGTCTATAAACACGTAAAGACCTGGAGAATCATAATGGTAGGTCAGATTTAGCATTTAGTGAACACAGTAAAAAAGCAAAACAAAAAACAACTGTGGGATTGCACTTTGTTTGCAATTTCACTGCGTTTGGAATTTTTTTGCATTTTCCAGCACATGATGTGTTAAAACCAATTGTGTCGTTCAAAAGTACAACTTGTCCCACAAAAAACAAACCATCACATGGCCATAATGACCGAAATATAAAAATGTTATAGCTCTGGGAAGAAGGGGATCAAAAATCAAAAACACAAAAATGAAAATACTTCCGATCATGAAGGGGTTAAAACCTTATAATCAACCTCTGCGTGGAAACTGTTACCTCATATGACTGTGAAAGATTCTGGTTAAAAGTCATCCTAAGTAATAACCCTTCAAGATTCCAAATTATCCATGTTCCTTTGTCCTGCTTCCATATACTTAGTGGCGGACATACAACATGTCTGTTTTTTGCTAGTCTCTGAAATAAATACCGTATATACTAGAGTATAAGCCGACCCGAGTATAAGCCGACCCCCCTAATTTTGCCACAAAAAACTGGGAAAACGTAATGACTCGAGTATAAGCCTAGGGTGGGAAATGCAGCAGCTACCGGTAAATGTCAAAAGTAAAAATAGATACCAATAAAAGTAAAATTAATTGAGACATCAGTAGGTTAAGTGTTTTTGAATATCCATATTGAATCAGGGGCCCCATATAATGCTCCATAAAGTTTATGATGGCCCCATAAGATGCTCCATATTAAAATATGCCCCAAATAATCCTGCATAAAGGCTAATAATGGCCCCATAAGATGCTCCATAAAGATATTTGCCCCATATAGTGCTGCACAAACGTTAATTATGGCCCCATAAGATGCTCCATAAAGATATTTGCCCCATATAGTGCTGCACAAACTTTGATTATGGCTCCATACAGACACTTGCCCCATATAGTGCTGCACAAACTTTATGGCCACATATAGACACTTGCCCCATATAATGCTGCACAAACGTTATGGCCCTATACAGACACTTGCCCCATATAGTGCTGCACATACATTATGGCCCCATACAGACACTTGCCCCATATAGTGCTGCAGAAATGTTGATTATGCCCCATAAGATGCTCCATACAGACACTTGCCCCATTTGCTGTTGCTGCGATAAAAAAAATCACATACTCACCTCTCGTTGGCCCCCGGCACTTTCAATATTCACCTTTCCTCGTTCCGTGCGCAGCTCCATCTTCAGCGTCTTCTGCATTGACGTTCAGGCAGAAGGTGCGCACTAACCATGTCACCGCGCCCTCTGACCTGAGCGTCACTGCAGAAGATGCTGAAGACGGAGAGGCACCAGAACGAGGAGCAGGTGAATATCGCGCAGCGCAGCGCTCCCCTCCCCGTTATACTCACCTGCTCCTGGCGCGGTGCAGTCCTTGCTTCCCCGGCGCCGGCAGCTTCTTCCTGTACTGAGCGGTCACCGTTACCGCTCATTACAGTAATGAATATGCGGCTCCAACCCTATGGGAGGTGGAGCCACATATTCATTACTGTAATGAGCGGTACCATGTGACCGCTCAGTACAGGAAGAAGCAGGGGCGCAGCGGGAAGCAGGGAACTGCAGGGACCGCACCATGAGCAGGTGAGTATAATTAGACAGCCCCCGCTCCCCCTCCCCTGCCGACCCCTGGGTATGAGTCGAGTATAAGCCGAGAGGGGGACTTTCAGCCCCCAAAAATGGTCTGAAAATCTCGGCTTATACTCGAGTATATATGGTAATTGCTTTCAGTGTTCTAGTTGCCATTTGTAGGCACCAAAAATTATTTATCTGCACTGGTGTCTGATTTTTACTAGTCTGTGATATAAATAATTGTCATTAGCCATCTAGTTGCCATTTCTAGGCCCAAATATAATTTATCTGAACTGATGTCTGTTTCAAGTACTGTTGCAAATAAATAAATCTACAATTCCACCATCTCTTTGAGAGTAGTGTTTAGAATAACCATTTCCAAAAATGAGGAGAACATCAAATAAGGGACGTGGATGATGTGGTACTGGTGTAGCTGCTCATGGTGGTGGTGGTGGTGGTGTTGCTGATGCAGGGAGAGAATGTGGTCGTTCTGTACCTGCTACAAACCTAAATACAACACGTTCCTCTGGTGCATGCAGGCGACAGGACATTATGCATCCTTTCGTAGGCCCGAATACTGCTGCACGAATGGTGAGGCCACAACATGTTGAAAAGGTGTTAGATTGGATGGCTGAAAGTGGCTCCAGTTCCTTCTCATTATCTTCCAAACAGGTGAGAGCAGAACGTGCACAGTTGCCACCTGAGGACAATGGTCATTCAGCTTCCACCTCACCCCCTTGCAAATCAGCCAAGTAGTTTGAGCCTAAAGTCATACAGCAGTCTCTTCTGCTTTTTGATGACCTTGATGGCTGGCAGGGAAAATCAATATTCACTGGTTTAGCTTCCTTGTCAGGACACATAGCACTGGAGTTCCACTCTCCAGGCCTACCGAACACTGAATATCTCAGAAAGCTGACAATTTAAATCCCATATCACACCCTGGGGTTGGGATAAGGTGAACAACCTCCCTCCCTCTATGGTTGTCCACAAAAGCCCACACCTTAAAATGGACGATTAACCCCTCTCAACACATATTGACACACCACCACAGTCAGCTCCATGCTATGGACCCGCAGCTGCCACCAGTATCTTGGTCTCCTTCTGTGCATTTCTGGATCCCTGTACTCCACATCTTTAGTTCTTTTACTACCTACGGCGCAGCCTCTCCTCCTCTTGGCTCTCTGTTCCTTCAAGTGAGGTTTGATAAAGACCCAACAAGGGGTCGAAACGTTACCTCAATGCATTATATTCACTGTGGTGCTTTCAATAAATTTCACCTTTGTTGTGCATTCAAAAATCCATATCTTGAGTGCGGCTGTTTTTTCAAGTATATGACTTTACTGGCTCCATCCAGGTTCAGCCTGCACCTGCCATAATTCCCAGAGTCCTTTTTTCTACAATCACAGACATCACTGGAGCATGGCTGTGGATTACAGAGGACACAGACGATATACCTCCCACCGAGGACAGCTTGTTGTTGTATCTGGGCAGTCTGGCTCAATTGAGCCAATACATGCTGTAGTGTCTGCGCAATGACCACCAATTTGCCCATATTGTTACCAGTGCAGATTATTGGATGGCGACTTTGCTGGATCCCCGCTACAAGGACAACGTACCATCATCACTTCTGTCACCGGAGAAGGATCGTGTGAATACAAACACACGCTGGTAGAAAAACTACTAATGACTTTCCCACCTGACAGCGTGGGCTCAGTGGAACAACAAGGCAGAGAAAGAAGTCGCCATGCAGCTGGGGCACTGCCAGCACCTCAGAAGGCAGGGTTATTGTCATGGTTTGCCTAGCTTGTGGGAAAAAGTAGGTTTAGGGTTAATCTTGATGGCCTCATTCTGGGATTCTGGGACGCTTCTTATAGCCTCATTGTTTGTCCGTTCCTTGTCGCTTATACTCTGACCCTTGGTTGAGTGTGTCTGACTCTGTTGCACCTGCGCCAGTGCTTTGTGCCTGTGCTACGTTTCGTCTGTCTGGTTCTGATTTGGCTGTGTCACTGTTGTGAGTTTTGCCTGCCCCTTTTGTACTGCGCTGACCTCTCTGTGTGTGACCTCTTGGCTACGTCCTGACTATCCGTTCTGTCTTTGCCCCTTGATAACTTTGTCCCGTGGGTATCCTTCTAGGAGTTTTCCTTCTCCTCCTAGCTCTCCAGAGTTAGGCCACACCCCCAGAAGTCATGTGGTTCAGGTCCTGTTTGTCTGAAGCACGCATCTTCATCCCTGCTGCCCTTCGCCACAGATATCTTTGGGCACAACTTGGTTACTCAGAACACACGCACTGGCTCAGCTAGCAAGTGCAGTGCGGTGTTCCTGACAGTTATCATGGCTGAAATGTGGCAAAACTTTATGAACATGCCACAACATCTGGCACCACCTTCTGATATGTTCTCCATTAGCAGGAGGCAACGTTACAACAACATGGTGGAAGAGTACTTGTCCACACGACTCTGCATACAGATGGGTCTGCCTAGTTTAACTTCTGGGTATCCAAATTGAACACATGGCCTGAGCGTATCTTTTATGCCTCGGAAGTGGTGGCTTGCCCTGTGGCAAGTGTACTGTTGGTACGTGAGTTTAGCACAGCACAGGATGTCTTCACCCAGTGCATCTGCCTGTCCACATCCAAAGTGGGGAACTTAACATTCCTTAAAATGAACTAGGCATGGATCACACATGATTTGGCCATACCTTTCGATGACTAAACAACTATAACAGCTGCACCCAGCCAGTCCTCAAATATATTTTTCATTCGTTTTAATTGGGTGACTACTCTCCAAATATAAAACCCAATAAACTGTGTTGGCTACCTTCTCTTACACCTACACTGCCAAGTCTACCTCCTCTTCCAGTTGTACCACCGCCCCCTTGTTGTAGCTTGTTAGTTTATTTTGGGTTAATTCTATATTCATTGAAGTCAGATCTCTTTAACCCCTTCATGCCCCCCGCTTTTTTCAGCTTTGCGTTTTCGCTTTTCGCTCCCGTCCTTCGCAGAGCCATAACTTTTTTATTTTTCAGTCAATATTGCCATGTAAGGGCTTATTTTTTGCGGAACATGTTGTACTTTTGAATAAACATCATTGCTTTTAGCATGTCATGTACTAGAAAATGGGAAAAAAATCCAAGTGCTGTGAAATTGCAAAAAAAGTGCAATCCCACACTTGTTTTTTGTTTGGATTTTTTGCTAGGTCCACTAAATGCTAAAACTGACCTGCCGTTTTGATTCTCCAGGTTATTATGAGTTCATACACACCTAACATGTCTAGGTTATTTTTTATTTCAGTGTAAAAAAAAATTCCAAACTTTAGTAAAAAATAAATAAAATTGCGCAATTTTCCGAGACCCGTAGCGTCTCCATTTTTCGTGATCTGGGGTTAATTGAGGGCTTATTTTTTGCATGCTGAGCTGACGTTTTTAATTATACCATTTTGGTACAGATACGTTCTTTTGATCGCCCGTTATTGCATTTTAATGCAATGTCGCAACGACCAAAAAACCGTAATTCTGGCGTTTTGATTTTTTTTCTCCCTACGCCGTTTAGCGATCAGGCTAATCCTTTTTTTATTGATAGATCTGGCAATTCTGAATGTGGCGATACTAAATATGTGTATGTTTGATTTTTTTTTATTGCTTTATTTTGAATGGGGCGAAAGGGGGGTGATTTAAACTTTTATTTTTTATTTTTTTTCTTCATATTTTTTAAAAGTTTTCTTTTTTTACTTTTGCCATGCTTCAATAGCCTCCATGGGAGGCTAGAAGTTGGCGTAGCCTGATCGGCTCTGCTACATAGGGGCGATGCTCAGTTTGCTCCTATGTAGTAGATTTACTGCATTGCTATGAGCGCCGACCACAGGGTGGCGCTGACAGAAATCTGGCATCAACAACCATAGAGGTCTTCAATAGACCTCTGGTTGTCATGCCGATGCATCGCTGACCCCTGGTCACGTGACAGGGTCAGCGATGTGCACATTTCCGGCCCAATGGCTGGAAGCGCTAGTTAAATGCCGTTGTCAGCGTTTGACAGTGGCATTTAACTAGTTAATAGCGGTGGGTGGATTGCGATTCCACCCGCCACTATTGCGGGCACATGTCAGCTGTACAAAACAGCCGGCTTTGATGCGGGCTCATCCAAGCGGTTAAAAGGGGTTAAAAAACAAAACAAAAAGAAACAGTGTTGGATTATTCCTTCCTTGCCTTTTCCACCCATACTGCCACATCCACCTCTTCCTCGACTTGGACCTACGTCTCTCAGTTCTAGACACATATTCAGTTGAAACCAGAAGTTTACATACACTATATGAAAAGACACATGCATGTTTCTCTCAATATCTGACATGAAGTCAGAATAAATATTTACCATTTAAGATCAATTAATATATTCTAAATGCCAGAATAATGAGAGAGTGAATGTTTTAAGGCATTTTTATTACTTACTGCATATTCAAAAGTTTACATATACGAAGATTACCATACCTTTAAACAATTCTGGACTGCACATATGATGATGTCATGTGTTTGAAAGCTTCTGATAGTTTTTTTGGCGACATCTGAGTTAATTAGAGACACACCTGTGGATGTATTTTAATGCACACCTGAAACACACTGCTTCTTTTTGTAGCATCTTTGAAAAGTCTAAAGAAATCAGCCAAGATATATAATGAGAATTGTGGACTTGCACAAGTCTGGCACATCATGCTTTCCCCTGTACTGGGAGTCCGATGCCTCAATGTAACCCTTGACTATGCCACGTTCTTGAAATCACATATCTAAGCCCTCACTACCTCCAGCTACCTCCAAGTCAAAACTATTTCCAGAATTCATCCCTACTTCAACCCTCAATCTACTAAAACATTAACGCATGCCCTCATCATCTCCCAATTCGAATACTGCTATCTTCTTCTGTGTTCTCCCAACACCCTTTGCTCCTCCCCAGTCCATCCTAAAATATTAATCATCTCTCTTCTCACTACTCCTCTGCCGCTTGGCATATCTCTTTACTGGCTTGCAATTTCCCAATGGATACAGTTTAAACTAACACTGACCTACAAAGCTGTCCATGATATGTCTCCTCCATATATCTCCGAACTAATCTCCCGATACCTCCACACACATACTGTCTGGTCCTCTCAAGTCCTCCTTCTCTCCTCCACATTCATACATTCCTCACCTAACACCAAACACCTTCAAGACTTCTCCCAATCATCCCCCGTCCACTGGAATTCCGTGACTCAGCAAGTCTTCAGACAGAAAACCCATCTCTTCTAGAAAGTGTATATCCTGCAATAACCACATTGTCACCTCACTACCACAGGAGCTACATCAAACTTCATTCTATTGTCTCCATCCCCATTACCCTATAGACTGTAAGCCCGCGAGTGCAAAGTCCTCTGTCTCGTTACCAGTCTGTCACTGTTATTTTTGTTCATAGTAATTTATATTTGGAGTTGGTGCTATGTGGTGGCCATTGTTGTTCTGGTTTTGTGCTGGCGGGGCGGCACAGTCTGCAGTTATGGGGGACATTGTCTTGCAGCATGGGCACTGTGAGGCGCCAGCCCATCCTCCCTGCCGGTGCTTTGTCACTGCGACAGTGGTTGACGCACAGCTCTGCTTCATTAGGGCAATAGGGACCCAATAAGAGGTACACCGTGAAGTGGCAGTGGACTTCATACAGTCTGATCAGAATGTTAAACTAAGAACCTCATGTTCAGTGATATATATTTTTGCCTAGCGGCACTAGATCAATGTATGATTTTTGGTGGTGCTGTCCATTCTCTTTTTCAGCATAATTTATATTTGTATTTTGTATGTAAACCCTCTTCACATTGTGATGCAGTGACCCATGTTACAGCCAGGGGGCATTGTATGTGCTCCTCAGGATACGCATGGAGGCGTATCTGTAATGATGATAATGAAACAGTGTCTGGCATGATTATAAATGGCCAGTATGTGTCGCAGAGGGAGTCTGTTCTGTAAGCCTGTAGTATTGTTATACCTGTAGTCCCACAAGTATTTGCATAGTTAAAAGGGAGGCTTGCAGGGTTAGTCGGAGAGCTGGGTGGGACTGGATAACTACACACACACCTCCCACCTATGAGGGTGGTTACAGGTACATAATGGGACCAGGGTTTGGGTCACATGTTTAGAGTGTATTGACCGGAATGGTCAGTGTGTAAAGTCCTGGATGGTCTGTTTGGAATGTCCTGGAGTGGACTAGATTCCTGGAAGCACATGGTGAGGCCATGGACTTGAGGGCCTGTGTGTTGGAAGTGCCTGGGACTGGACTTCCTGAATAGTGCATGAAGAGGCCGTATCTGCAGAGCCTGTGATGGCTACTGTGTTGGGGAAGCTACAGTTCCATCTGCGGGTCTGGATTATCTGAAGTGCCCTGGTCACAGGACAGTGATCCCAGTTCGGCAGCTTCTCTGGGAACCAGGACTGTCAGGAGTCAGTGTGTGGAGCAGAAGCTCCTCTAAGGTAACTCCAGATAAAGGGGGTTACGGGCAGAGAAGTATCTGCCATTGGAACAGACTGTCAGTGCTTATGATGTTCCATTGATGTAAATAATTAACTGTTCATGGAGCCGTTTATGATGTTTAATAAACAGGATAGACTATTTTTGTGAGAAAACGTGCCTCGGTGCTTTAATCCCGTTGCCAAGCAAGTGTCCCCCAAGGCACTCAGGGAGCGCTATCTCACAACATGTACAGCACCATTGAATCAATGCTGCTCTAAAAATATATAATAATTTTAACTAAAATTGTTTTTTTTTCTACAAAAAATTAGATGAAGTAGGTTAAAAGCACTCAGATATTTCCATGAACCATGGAAGAGTTAAAAAATGGTGCACAATGATCCATGGTGAAATTCACTGAATTCCATTGATATCGTTTTGATATTAGTCAGAAAGGTTCAGTATTGAAGCAAACTCTTATGATTAGCTTGTACTAATTGCTCGATATCTCCATAGAATGATTAATTTGCAGTGCCTATCACCTAAATACCTTTCATTTCAATCCATAAACAAACTTCATAACCAATTCTCTGCCTCCAGTTCTTGTGTGAATCCAAAGCTGACAACTCAGAGAAAAATGAAGATAAATGCAAGCTTGTTGAGACCTGCGATCTCTCAGTTGTCAAGGGAGATATATTAAATTACAGAGCGCCTTGAAAATTGAATTTTACTGAATTATCTCTTTGAAATAAGGTTTTTATATAACAGTGATAATTTAACCAGTGAATTTCAGTCTTACATGATATGGTTTAAACCCTTCATAATTTAACCCCTTTACCCCAAAGGGTGGTTTGCATGTTAATGATCAGGCCAATTTTTACAATTCTGACAACTGTCCCTTTATGAGGTAATAAATCTGGAACGCTTCCATGGATCCCGGTGATTCTGACACTGTTTTCTCATGACATATTATACTTCACGTTAGTCATAAAATTTCGTTGATATGATTTGCATTTACATGTGTAAAAAAAACAGAAATTTGGCGAAAATTTTGAAAATGTTGCAATTTTCCAAATTTGAATTATCATGCCCTTAAATCACAGAGATATATCACACAAAATACTTAATAAGTAACATTGCCCACATGCCTACTTTACACCAGCACAATTTTGGAACCAACATTTTGTTTTGTTAGGAAGTTATAAGGGTTAAAAGTTGACCTATGATTTCTCATTTTTACAACACTATTTTTTTTTAGGGCTCACATTTGAAGTTACTTTGAGGGGTCTATATGATAGAAAATATGCAAAAGTGACACCAATCTAAAAACTGCACCCCTCAAGGTTCTCAAAACCACATTCAAGAAGTTTATTAACCCTTCAGGAGCTGCACAGGAATTTTTGGAATGTTTAAAAAAAATGAACGTGTAACTTTTTTCACAAAAAATTTACTTCAGATCCAATTTACTTTAATTTACCAAGAGTAACAGGAGAAATTGGACTGCAAAAGTTGTTGTGCAATTTCTCATGAATACGCTGATACCCCATATGTGGGGGTAAACCACTGTTTGGGTGCATGGCAGAGCTTTGAAGGGAAGGAGCGCCGTTTGACTTTTCAATGCAAAATTGGCTGGAATTGAGATCGGACGCCATGTCGCGTTTGGAGAGCCCCTGATGTGCCTAAACAGTAGAACCCCCCCCCACAAGTGACCCCATTTTGGAAAGTAGGCGCCCTAAGAAACTTAACTAGATGTGTGGTGAGCACTTTGAACCCCCAGGTGCTTCACAGAAGTTTATAATGTAGAGCCGTAAAAATAAAAAATCATTTTTTTCACAAAAATGATCTTTTCGCCCCCACATTTTTATTTTCCCATGGGTAACAGGAGAAATTAGACCCCAAAAGTTGTTGTGTTTGTTTATTTCTAATTGTTATAATGTTTGTATTTTAGTTCTACTCTTTACGCGTCTCTTGGAGTAATTTCTGGCTGAGGTGTTCGAATGCTGTCCTCCATGTTCCTTGTTTTGTGACGGAGACATAATCGGATAAAGAAAAAACCCTGGGGTTATTTTTAAGTAATCACTATTATCTGCTTACCATCATGGATTGGACTATGATAGTATTAACATGTTGCCCTTTAGTACTACTTCTGTGCAGAGGAAGAAATTCTCATTTATTGTTATCAGAAAATCATTGAGACATCTTTAATATTATTAATATTTATTATTATTATTTATTTGTTGTTTAGTTTTGAATTATCATGGAACTTTTTAATTTATTGTTATTATGACTTTATTATGGAACCAGTGACCCTAATAATTTTTATTCACATTTTTATTCACAGCTTTTCACCTTTTTGTATATTAGCAGTATATTAGCACTTTACTAAGCATATTGATATACAATAATATTTTTTTTGATTATAATATATATATAAAGGTTTTTATAGCATTCTATTTTTCAGTATTAATGTGATATTATTGATACTTTAATTATCTCACAGATTTCTTTGCATTGTCACTTTATAATAATTCACTTCTACACTGTCACTTAATCACTTATAATAAAATAAATTTTTGTATTACCATCTTGCATCATTACTTCATGATTCATTTTATACCCTTGGTGGTATTATCACTGAGCACATCGTCTTTCACGCTGTCTCCGGGGTCACATCCTGCTATGAGTATTCACTCAGGTTTTATGTTTGATCACCCATTGAATTTTTACTTGTCAAGCCCCCGTCTCACTAAGCGAGATCGCTAGCGAGATCGCTCCTGAGTCACAAGTTTTGTGACGCAACAGCGACCTCCGTAGCGATCTCGCTATGTGTGACACGTAGCAGCGGCCAGGCCCCTGCTGTGAGATCGCTGGTCGTGTCGGAATGGCCTGGACCTTTTTTTGATCGTTGAGGTCCCGCTGGGTAGCACACATCGCTGTGTTGACACCTTACCAACAACCTCGTTGACGACTCAGACTCTGAATCGTCATAATAGCTCCCATGTGACATCGTTGTACAGGTCGCTACAGGTCGCTGGTGAGATGTCAAACAGTGAGATCGCAGCTGCGATCGTTGGAAGATCTCACTGTTTGACATCTCACCAGCGACCACATAGCGACGCAGCAACGATCCCTGACAGGTCGTATCGTTGTCGGGATCACTTTAGCGTCGCTAAGTGAGACGGGGCCTTCAGATACCTAAGGATGATGCGCATACCGGTGACATCATACCTCCACGCACTTCCAGGAGCGCTACATATTGGACTCACTAGCGTTCCACCATGCGGTCCATGTGGCGCATTCCCGGAAGTGCTCTTTACATGTGGAGAAGTTTGGTGGCCGCATGCGCCGGAGAGTCTGCGATAGGTTACTGGTACGGGGGGGACATGTGATTTGATTCTGTATTGATGATATGTGTTTTATTATATTTTTAATGAATATTTTTAATAAATGTAAATTTTATTTAAGTATGGTTCGCTTCATTTTATCTGCAGTTTAATTACGGTTGACCTGGTGTTGTTCTACTGTTTAGAAGTGCCATCAATTGTATAAAGATTAGAACATTTCTTTGCGTAACATGGCAAATACACATGTGTTAGGTGGTCACCTGGGCATAGAGAAAACCCAGGAACGGATCCTCCAGAGGTTCTACTGGCCCAATTGTCACCGTGATATTGTGAATTACTGTAGGTCCTGTCCCACCTGCCAGCTGACATCCCCAGTGGCCCATTTTCTTAGCCCCTTGGTGCCGTTGCCCATTATTGAGGTACCGTTTGATTGCATAGCCATGGATCTAGTAGGACCCCTGGTCAAGTCTGCCAGAGGACATCCATATATCCTGGTGATACTGGACTATGCTACATGATACCTGGAGGCCATTCCACTACGTAACTCCTCCGCCAAGTGTATTGAGCAATAGTTGGTCCATGTCTTCTCTAGAACGGGGTTGCCTAAAGAGATCCTGATGGGTCAAGGGACCCCCTTTATGTCATAGGTGATGAAGGAGTTGTACAAAACCCTGCAAATCACACAACTCTGGACCTCAGTCTATCATCCGCAGATGGATGGCTTGGTAGAATGGTTCAATAAAACTTTGAAGGCCATGTTGAAGAAGGCCATAGAGAAAGTCAGATGGGACTGAGACTGTCTACTACTGTACCTTCTATTCTCCATCCGAGAAGTACCGCAGGCCTCTACTGGGTTCTCCCTTCTTGAACTGTTGTATGGCCGACACCCTCATAGACTCCTCAATGTAGCAAAAGAGACATGGGAGGCAGAATCGACACCCTACCAGAGTCTAATTAGCCATGTGGCCCAGATGCAAGACAGGATTGCCAAGAGGTGCAGTTGAGGGTCTACAATAGGTCAGCAAGGGTGAGACACTTCAACCCTGGTGATCTAGTACTGGTGCTGGTACCCATGGTGGAGACCAAATTCCTGGCCAAGTGGCAGGGTCCCTATGAGGTAGTGGAGAAAGTTGGAGAGGTCAACTACAAAGTCCACCAACCGGGGAGGCTGAAGCCCTACCAGGTGTTACATGTGAACCTGATCAAACCATGGCAGGACAGAAAACCTGAGGAAGCCACTTGCCTGCTGGCCAAGTCCAATGTCAGTGCAGAAGATGTCAAGGTCAAGATACCTTATCCCCCTCGCAGAAACAGCAATGCCGGGAGTTGCTACAAAGGAACAGAGACCTGTTCTCAGAATTTCTGGGGTGTACGAACGTTATATAGCATGAGGTCCTGAATTAGCCTCAGGTCCAGGCCAACTTGAAGCCATATCGGATTCTGGAAGCTCGTCGAGAGGTAATCTTGAAGGAGGTAAAGCGGATGCTGAGCCTGGGAGTTATTGAGGCATCCAAGAGTGGCTGGTCCAGTCCAATAGTCTTGGTGCCAAAGCCAGATAGGGAATGGCGGTTTTGCAGTGACTATAGGAAGCTGAACAAAGTCTCTAAGTGCAATGCTTACCCAATGCCCCGGGTCGATTAAATAATTGAGAGGCTAGGGCCGGCTCGGTACATTACTACCCTTGACCTCACAAAGAGGTATTGGCAAATTCCTGTTTGCCAAGATGTCAAGAAGAAGACTGCCTTTTCAACACCAGATGGGCACTTCCATTACACAAGGATGCCATTTGGGTTACAAGGTGCTCCAGCTACATTCCAGAGAGCCATGGACCGGATCCTGGCCCCCAACAAAAGGTACGTGGCGGCCTACCTGGACGACATTGTAATCTTCAGCCAGGATTGGGGAGCCATCTGAGCAAAGTCCAGGCCATACTTCATGCTCTATGGAAGGCAATGTTTTCTATAAACCCCAAAAAATGTGCCTTAAGAATAGAGAAGACAAGATACTTGGGCTATGTTGTAGGCAGGGGCAAAATAAAGCCCCAGATAAACAAAGTTGAGGCAATCCAGGGCTGGCCACAACCCCTCTCAAAAAAGCAGGTGAGGGCATTCCTGGGCATTGTCGGCTATTACCGCCGGTTTAGTTCAAATTTCACCATGGTAGCTGCCTCTCTGACAGACCTCCTTAAAGGGACAAAGTCAGCTATGGTGAAGTGGTCTCCAGGAGCTGAGACGGCTTTGCAGGAACTGAGCTGGCTCTGTGCAGTCGGTGCCGGTAGCACCCGATTTCTCCAAGGAGTTTATGGTCCAGACAGATGCATTAGATGTCAGGCTGGGAGCTATCTTGTCCTAAGAGGTGAACGGGGAAGAGCACCTCATAATGAATCTCAGCTGAAAGTTGTCATCCTGCGAAAATAACTACTCCATACTGGAGGAGGACTGTTTAGCCACCAAATGGGCATTGGACTCTCTGAGGTACTACCTCTTGGGCAGGAAGTTCAGACTGGTGTCAGACCATGCCTCACTGAAGTGGAAGAGGGAAAAAAAGAGAACAATGCCCGAGTGACCAAGTGGTTCATAGCACTTCAGGACTTCAACTTACATATGGAGCATAGGTCAGAGAAACTGCTTGGTTATGCTGATGTGCTGTTAAGGATCGAGTTTTTTGGCAGAAGGTGCCAAGCCCCTTGACTTTGGGCAGAGGGGGAGGATATGTAAGATGGTCGCCAGACAAGTCCTTGAGGCGAGATATGTTTCATTGCGGCTATTATCTGCGGTGATGTGAGCCCCCAAGTATGCTCCAGCATGTATAGTGCTGAGAGAATTGTTTGGGCTGCTCCAGGGCCAGGTTTTACAAGCGGTCATAAGAGATGGGTGGGAATGACCACTCACATATCCCCACCCCAGGGCCATGGTTTGGTAAATAAAATGGAGGCCAATTGCCTCATTTAGTGTCTGTGGCTGGAGCTGTGGAGACCTCCATTGTGTGTGTTAAAGACACAGACCTGTGCGGCCGGACCCACTTTACTATATGGACTGTTTTATTTTTTTCTGTTTGAGTCTTTGCACCGGAAAAGGCTGTTCATTTGTTGTCGTAACCAGAGCAGTTTATGCCGTTTTGAGTAAACTTGCTTAGACATTCCAGTGGTTCCCCTTTCTGTGCCCACCTCAACTGCAGCTGAGTGAGTACAGATCCCTGTAAATTCCGGCAGCCTATCAGGATGCGGAAACCATCCACAACATCATGACACAAGGGCTTCTGTGATCGGCTGCCGAAGTCAAATGTCCCTCTCCATATTAAAAATGGACATCTTGTTTTTCTTGCACCATTTTCTCTGTGTAATTGTGTTGCAGTCAGGAATCAGGAGGCCCCATTTGCTAATCAATATCATTAGGGCTAATAGTGTTGTTCAGGTCCACTATCTGAGAAAATAAATACTGATTGTTCATTTACTGACAGGTGACTGGCATGTCTGGGTCTAAGGTTGTGAAACAGCTATTTAATAGAGGGGAAGGGTACATACAACACGAGCTGGAAAATGCGAAGTTGTGGTGGAAGGGAGAATAGGTTGGTGTTTGACCTGTTCATGGGTTAGGTGGTAATGTTACTGAAAGCTCAACTGAACAAACACCATCTTGTCTTATCAAAAGACAACTGACAACATCTGTTACTGGATGGGCTACTTGACTCTCTTCCTTTGGAAGCTGCACAGTGGTAAACCTTGTATATGATGCTCAGAAAGAGCATATGTTCCAGTGGATGCCAAGCACTGCATCAAGTGGCCTCACCACGTTAACATTACACACAGTACAATCCTCAGATGTGTCACCCCAATCATCCTTGTTTCCCCCAGGTTACAGGTTTCCAACTGTCCAACTGACTGTAGGGAACCACAGATGCATCAATCTGCAGACCTCTTCACACATTCTATTCCATGGGCATCACAGGCCTGCTCCAAAGATTCAGAAAATCCAGAGGAGGAAAGCATCTGCACCAATGTCCTAAATTTGTTCCTGTTGGATCTGGGGCTGGACAAAGTAGGGTCCGAACAGAATCTAGACCCTCTTCACCAGACTGTAACCCCGTGGATGGAGGTGATACTGATAAGACTCAGATACCAGAGGCACATGCGGACTGTACTGTGCTCTCAGGGCAGGAAGAGGAGGAGGATGACTCTCAGGGCCAGGAGTGTGGGAACAGAGAGGATGATGATGAGGTTGTAGATACCACTTGTTGTAAACCCAGAGGCACACAGTTGAGCAGCTCAGCAGAGGAGGTGGAGGAGGAGGAAGATGAGGAGGTTATATTGGGGCTTGCTGCACAGACATGGAGCAATGAAACCATGAAAAGCACTGCATCCTCAGCCACAACTGTGGCTATGAGCAGCACTGGCAACAAGTCTGCAGTTCACAGGGGCGGTAGGGGTTGTCTAGCCTTGGCCTTTTTTTCAGACCACAAAGGATGACTCAACACACGTGATCTGCCAAATTTGGAAAAAAATACTCAGTAGAGGCAAAAATTGCAATAATTTGACAACTACATGCATGAAGCGGCACACCACATCAATCCACCATAACATCTCCGCCTGCACCTCACTCACAGTCCTGCAGTTTGTCCTGTTCACCCTACTGCACCCTCTCTCAGCACAGCAGCCAGCCCTCGGTCCCACAGTTGTGGTCACATAAAAGAATGTTTCTTCCTACACATTCCTACACATGCCAAAGCTAACAGCTTGAACTCCACCATCTCCAATCTGTTGGCCACAGAAATGCTTCCTTTCCAGACAGTTTCCAAAAGTCGATGGCCATCGCCGTTCCCCAGTACCAATTGCCCAGTCATCATTACATCTCTAAGAAAGCTGTGCCTGCGCTACACAAGCATGTCGCAGACAACATCACCTGTTACCTGAAAGAATCTTTGTCTGCCAGGGTGCATTTCATCTATGACACCTGGACGACCAAACATGGGCAGGGGTGTTACATCTCGTTGATTGGGCACTGGGTGACTCTGGTAGCAGGTGGTCAAGGGGCTGCTCCACAAGTCTTGGAATCCCCAAGGCTTGCGGGACAAACCTCTGTATCGAACACTTCCTCAAATGCTTCTGACTCCTTCACCTCTTCTAGGGCCTCCACCTACGCCTTCAACCTCTCTCTTAATGAGACATTGAGACTTGCATTACAACAGTGAAAACAATAATACTAGAACAGATATCATAGTTGTACAGACCATCAAAGTAAAAGCCCTATACCATAAGGTTAATAGGCCTTATGCATTATGGACACTCCATAAATACTAATTCAAACACCAAAAAACACAGAGTAATGGTCCATTTAAAAATTGTTCCAAAGCTTTATTCAAGAAACAAATATAAAGGCAGGTATATAAACATGTACATTATATATATGAAGACAAGGTCAGGTGAAGAGCTGAATGAGAAAAAGGGGACTAACTCATCCTAGAACAAAGTATGGTGGATATGGGAGATAAACCATGGAAATTTACTGTACTAGTGAAAAATTCCAACCATAAAGTGCCAGTGCTTTAGCATTTCATATAATCCTAATACTGTGCATTGTGTTACTGGAAAAAGTACAATTGGTCAAGGTAGAACTAAGTCAGATTATCCATAAGTCTATAATAGAGAAAAAGATCCCAACCAGTAAACATATGCATGTATTAAGGGTAAGGTCTATAGTTTAATCCAAGTTCTTACCCGTAGTATCACACCAGAATGAGACAGTCAACCATGCATTGTATTAGGATTATATGAAATGCTAAAGCACTGGCACTTTATGATTGGCTTCATATACAGTATATAATGTACATTTTTATATACCTGTCTGTATATGTGTTTATTGAATAAACCTTTTAACAATTTTTAAATGGACCAACACTCCGTGTTTTCTGGTGTTTGAAACACATTTCAACACTGCAGAGAGAATCCCCCCACCGCTGTATTGCACTGCCAATATGCCTTGGAGATCGCAGTCACACAGTTCAAGATTTGTGAACAGCTATCCAGGCCGACTTAGAGCAATGGCTGTCTCCACTGAACTTGGAGTCAGGGAAGGCTGTGTGTGATAACGGTGCAAACCTGGTAGTGGCCCTATGGCGAGACAACCTCAGACATGTGCCTTGTATGGCTCACATCCTCAATCTGGCGGTACAGCAATTTCTCCACCACTATCCCACCCTGTATGTGCTGCTGCAGAAAGCTCAGTCACTGTGTGCTCACTTCTGTGGATTGCACCCTGCAGGTCATCCACTTGGCCTACCAGTTAAACAATAATTTGCAATGTGCTGACATGGTGGTATTCCACTCTGCACATGTTACAGCGACTGTGGCGGCAGAGATAAGTCCTGGTGCAGTATGTTCTTCTGCACAGCCTGGGCCCAGGGCCAGCGTTAGGGGCAGGCAGACCAGGCAGCTGCCTAGGGCCCCACTTCTCCAGGGGCCCCCAGTCAGTGGCATACTGCCAGACGCATCGCTAGGCACTTTGATTCAATGCCGAGGCCTGGATCAAAGTGCAGTGCTCCGTGTCTCCCCTCTAGATTCCATAAGTGTACACGTCCCTGCCTGCTTAGCTCCTCCTCCTGGCCAGGACAGCTTCCCACTCTCTGTTCCTGCTTCTGAATCTGCAGCTGTGGCCTGAGTTCCACCATCTGTCAGTATTATGGTTACAGAGGCAGGAACAAGAGTGGACCCTCTGGACCGTGGAAGGCCACCCTCTGGGCGAGCAGGCCCGGTGTTAACCAACCCCTATACAGGGACTGTTTAGGAGCAGGCCCAGAGGTTACCCAACCACGGTAGCAGATACCAAGAGGGACGGCTCTGGAAGGAAAAACCGGAGGAGAGGACAAAACAGGAAACCAGGAACGAGGAAACTGAAACCAGGGGACACGGGAAACGGGACGGAACTGTAGGGAGAAAGGAGGAGAAGATTAACAAAGTGAGTGCTGGCACAAAAAGCGCTAGACAGGGAGGGACGAGCGCAGAACCAGAACGGAGGTTCAGAGCTCAAAGACGAAGGTGGCCGGAGACAAAAGCAAATAGCTAAAGACACTCAGGCACCTCCTAGCAGGGGAGGTGGCCTGAAATACCGTGCACTCCTCAGGGATAGGCTGCAGAAGCCCACGTGGAGCTAACATCCGGAGCCAGGAATCCGGGACGGGAGGTGCGTCTAGCGCCGAATCCTGCGCGCCTGCGCAGAAGCTAACATCCTACGACAAGGAGGAGGAGCGCGCCGAGCGGAAGCAGGAGCGCGAGGATGAGTGGCGATGGAGGAAGGCGGCGCAGCCCAAGAGGAAGGAGGAACAACGCGCCGGGACCCGGAAGAGGAGCGTGCGAGGCAAGCAGGAGCAGCAGCGGGAGCAGCACGCCGGGAGCCAGGAGCGGAGCGGTGAGTGGCGACCGTCACAGTACCCCCCTCTTTAAAATCCCCTCTCCTAAGACTAGAGAGGAATTTGTTAAGAAGACGAGGTGCATTGATATTCTCCCGAGGTTCCCACGATCTCTCCTCAGGACCAAAACCCTTCCAATCCACCAGAAAAAACTCTCTCCCATGAACCCTCTTCTTGGCTAAAATATCCCTCACCTCAAAAATGTTATCGGCATGGAGAGGCTGAGGAGAGGTACGGGAAGAAGGATGGAAGCGGTTAAGGATAACAGGTTTGAGCAGGGACACATGAAAAGTATTGGGAATACGGAGCGAGGCAGGCAACTTCAGCTTGTAGGTGACTTCGTTGACTCGACTCAGAATCTCAAAGGGACCGATGAAACGAGGACCAAGTTTGTAGGAAGATATCTTGAGCCTAATGTAACGTGAGGCAAGCCAAACCTTATCGCCAGGTAAGAATGGAGAAGAATCTAAACGCCTCTTGTCAGCATGTCTCTTCATCTTAACAGACGCCATCTCGAGTGCTTTTCTAACCTCACCCCATATTGCAGAGAAATTTAAAGTCAAAGAGTCTGCTGCTGGAACTCCTGTTGTGGAAGAAATCGGAAGAAGCATATTCGGATGTTGCCCAAAGACGACAAAAAAAGTAGATTTAGCTGAGGACTCATTAGAGTGATTGTTATAGGCGAATTCGGCCCAAGGTAGAAGGCTTACCCAATCATCTTGGTGGGAATTGGTGAAGTGACGAAGATAGGTAGCCACAATCTGATTCGTTCGTTCAGCTTGACCATTAGTTTGAGGGTGATAAGCAGATGAAAAATCCAGAGACACCTTCAAAAGCTTGCAAAACGCCCTCCAAAAACGTGACGTAAATTGAACTCCCCAGTCAGACACGATGTTTTGAGGAAAATCATGAAGTTTGAAGATATTTGAAATGAAGATCTTCGCCAATTCTGGAGCTGAGGGAAGTCCAGGCAAGGGAACGAAATGGGCCATCTTGGAGAACCGATCTACTACCGTAAGGATGACTGTACAACTTGAGGATTTCGGTAAATCGGTAATGAAGTCCATGGCGATGTGTTGCCACGGACTAGAAGGCACTGGAAGAGGAAGCAAGCCTCCACGAGGTAACTGTCTCGGCACTTTGCACTTAGCACAAGAGGGACAAGAGGCGACAAACTCTTCGATATCTTGACGTAACGAAGGCCAACAATAGTAGCGGGAGATGAGAAGGAAAGTTTTCTCAATCCCGGCATGGCCTGCCAATCTAGAGGAATGTCCCCAACGCAGCACTGTTCTTCTGTCCTTCTCAGTGACTAAAGTCTTACCCGGAGGTGGACAGATCATTCTTAAAGGAGCTACAGTAACGATCTTACTGGGATCCATGATATGCGCTGGCTCTTCGTCGAAGTCCTCTGGCTGCGATAGTCTGGACAGAGCATCTGCCTTGACATTTTTGTCACCAGGCCGAAAACAAAGCTCGAAGTCAAAGCGGGCAAAAAACAGGGACCATCGAGCCTGCCGAGGATTAAGTCTGTGCGCGGTTTGAAGATAGGCCAAATTCTTGTGGTCAGAAAAAATTACAAAAGGATGAACGGCTCCTTCAAGAAGATGCCTCCACTCCCCCAGAGCCAGCTTTATGGCTAAGAGTTCTCGGTCCCCAATGGTATAATTACGTTCCGAAGCAGAGAATGTCTTGGAAAAGAAGCCGCAGGGAACCAGTCGACCCATAGGAGACCTTTGGGAGAGCACCGCTCCGGCACCTGTGGATGAGGCATCCACCTCGAGAACGAATGGTTTATTGATCTCTGGATGGTGTAATACCGGGGCGGAGGAAAAGGACTGCTTCAGAAGCACAAAGGCTTTTTCGGACTCCGGGGTCCATGTCTTCGGGTTGGAACCTTTATGGGTGAGAGCAGTAAGAGGCCGAACTACAGAGGAGAAATGTGAAATAAATTGCCTGTAGTAGTTGGCGAACCCTAGAAACCGTTGGATGGCTTTTGTTCCATAGGGACGCGGCCAATTGAGAATGGTTCTCACCTTCTCAGGGTCCATCTTGAGACCAGTATCCGAAATGATGTATCCCAGAAAGGGCAAAGAAGCTTGTTCGAAGAGGCACTTCTCATACTTAGCATAAAGACGATTCTCTATCAAACGTTGCAAAACCAAACGGACGCTCCTTCTGTGAGACAGAAGATCTGCTGAAAAAAGTAGGATGTCGTCTAAATACACCACAACACAGGAGTAAAGAAGGTCTCGGAAAATGTCATTAACGAATTCTTGGAAGACTGCGGGAGCATTGCAGAGGCCGAATGGCATGACTAGGTATTCGTAATGCCCGTCCCGAGTGTTAAAGGCAGTCTTCCATTCATCGCCAGCGCGGATTCGTATAAGGTTGTAAACACCCCGAAGATCTAGCTTCGTAAAGATTCGCGCCCCTCTTAGTCAATCGAAGAGCTCAGGAATGAGAGGCAGAGGGTACTTGTTCTTGACCGTAATGTTGTTCAATCCCCTGTAATCAATGCAGGGTCGAAGAGATCCATCCTTCTTCTTGACGAAGAAGAATCCTGCACCTTCGGGGGAAGATTTTCGGATGAATCCTCTAGACAAATTCTCTTGGACGTATTCGGACATAGCTTTGGTCTCAGCGGGAGATAATGGGTAAATTCTCCCTCTAGGTGGAGTGGAACCGGGAAGAAGCTCGATCGGGCAATCGTAGGCTCGGTGCGGGGGAAGACTTTCGGCTTCTTTTTTATCAAAAACATCAATGTAGGACCGATATGGAGTAGGTAGTCCGGAGAGAACGGAATCAGTCGGAAGCGGAACTACAGGACAAACGGGCAGAAGACATTGTTTTTGACACGTAGATCCCCAACGGAGCACGTCACCCGAACGCCAGTCCAGAGTAGGTTCGTGCGTACGGAGCCAAGATAGACCTAGAAGCAGAGCATGGGTTAGGTTAGGTAAGACATAGAGAGTAATCTTCTCACAATGAAGAGCCCTGATACGCAGTTCAATCTCTTCCGTAACCATGGTGACGGCGTCTTGCAAGGGTCTCCCATCTATGGAGGCAATCAGACGAGGAGAGTCCAAAGAGAGAACTGGAACGCGAAGCCTCCGAACCGCCTCAAGACTGATAAAATTGCCTGCCTCACCCGAATCCACATACGCGACCTCAGAAAAACGCTTCTGAATGAGAACAAGCAAAACAGACAGAAACAAAGGTTGAGAGGAAACAGAAACACCTAGGGAGGCCTCTCTTACCTGTCCTAGGCGGAGTTTTCCGGTCTCTCAGGGCATGCCCGTAGTAAATGTGAAGCGCTACCGCAGTAGAAGCAGAGTCCCTGGGAACGTCTCTCCCGATGACGTTGCTCAGCCATCTTGACTCGATCTACTTGCATTGGCTCCGGCATGGATGCTGTAGGAGACAACAAGGACCGCGAACTCCCTGACCTGTGGATGGGTGGTAGAGAGCGGACAGGCCTCCTTTCTCTAGCGGACTCACGTGTTCGCTCTTGAAAGCGTAGGTCAATGCGCGTAGACAGGGATATGAGGTCCTCCAAAGAGGTTGGGGTATCTCGTCCAGCCAACTCATCCTTAATTCGACTGGACAGACCTCGCCAGAAGGCGCCAACCAAGGCCTTGTTGTTCCACCCTAACTCCGAGGCTAGGGTACGGAAGCGAATGGCATATTGGCCAACAGATAGAGAGCCTTGCTGAAGGTTGAAAAGCGACTCAGTTGTGGAAGCTAAGTGTCCGGGCTCGTCAAAAACCCTGCGGAAAGTTTCTAAGAAAGAAGCTAGTTGGGAGACTACAGGATCATCCCGCTCCCACAGGGGATTGACCCAGGCCAAAGCCTCCCCTTCCAAATGAGACACTATAAAAGCCACCTTGGCCCGGTCAGTAGGATATTGTTGGGGAAGAAGCTCAAAGTGGAGACGGCATTGGTTCAGGAATCCCCTACAGAGTTTGGGGTCCCCGCTAAACCTAGGAGGTTTGCCAAGGTGAGGCGGCGAATGGGACGAGGGAGTGGAATTAGAGTCCTGCGGGACCTGAGCGGAAGCCGCGGAGACTGACTGCAAATTAAATAAATGATCGTCTATGGAAGCCATATAAGATAGCATATGCTCCTGCGTATCGCGCTGTTGGGAGAGTTCTTGCTGCAGACCCGCAATTTGATTAGCATTAACTGGATCGGCGGTCTGTAAAGAGGTCAGGCGAGACTCCATGTTTTTCATGAAGGACATGATGCGCTGTTGATTGTCGCACAAGAGCGCCAATTCCTTCTGAGCAGAGAATGTGGCACCTGCGGGGTCCATGGCCTGAGTGTACTATTATGGTTACAGAGGCAGGAACAAGAGTGGACCCTCTGGACCATGGAAGGCCACCCTGTGGGCGAGCAGGCCCGGTGTTAACCAACCCCTATACAGGGACTGTTTAGGAGCAGGCCCAGAGGTTACCAAACCACGGTAGCAGATACCAAGAGGGACGGCTCTGGAAGGAAAAACCGGAGGAGAGGACAAAACAGAAAACCAGGAACGAGGAAGCTGAAACCAGGGGACACAGGAAACGGGACGGAACTGTAGGGAGAAAGGAGGAGAAGATTAACAAAGTGAATGCTGGCACAAAAAGCGCTAGACAGGGAGGGACGAGCGCAGAACCAGAACGGAGGTTCAGAGCTCAAAGACGAAGGTGGCCGGAGACAAAAGCAAATAGCTAAAGACACTCAGGCACCTCCTAGCAGGGGAGGTGGCCTGAAATACCGTGCACTCCTCAGGGATAGGCTGCAGAAGCCCACGTGGAGCAAACATCCGGAGCCAGGAATCCGGGACCGGGAGGTGCGTCTAGCGCCGAATCCTGCGTGCCTGCGCAGAAGCTAACATCCTACGACAAGGAGGAGGAGCGCGCCGAGGACGAGCGTGCCACTCACCGGAAGCAGGAGCGCGAGGATGAGTGGCGACGGAGGAAGGCGGCGCAGCCCAAGAGGAAGGAGGAACAGCGCGCCGGGACCCGGAAGAGGAGCGAGTGAGGCAAGTGTAGCGCCCCCACCGCCGCAGGGCCAAGGGGTACCCGGTACCGGGCCTCTGAGTCTCTGCTCTGGGGCTGTCACGGCGGCTAGGCCCCGGTCCGTGACCCTGCCGTGGGGTGCACAGGGGATTACTAGGAGTGGATGATGTAGATGGGGGGGTGAGACTGTAGTAAATAACGAGGACACCAGGTTGCAGTCTCTTTACCTCTTTACTGAAGATCTCTGGGTCCTCAGTCCGGAATACGGTTCACCAGGCTGCGCAAGTCCGGCCGGTCCGATGGCACCTCCAGAGCTCTCTTCACAGGTGGAAATCGGTGCCTTCCTTCTAGCGCTATGTGTTGCGGTCCTCCCCTGCTGTGCTTACGGAAAGTTCCCACAACCGTTGTGTCTGTTTCTTAAGTTCCCTCACAACTCGATTAAATGATGTTCTTCTAATCCTCCGTCCCTCCCTGTTGTTCTGGTTGGGACGGCACCCGTTTGACGGGTAGGCTCGGAGCTCTTCCGGGACCCTAGAGTCGCCCCTCTCCACAAGGTGCCCCCCAAGATTTCATAGGTGATTTGTGTGAGACAGCCCGCCTTAGACTGACTGTCCTGCCGCTGTTTAGAGTATTGCTTGAAGCTGAATGTTATGATACTCCCTCGGCGTTCCGGCCACCGGTAGTGCGCCTCAGTAGGGTGTTGCTCCGGTCTTACAGCACGACCCCAACTGGTGTTCTCCTATTGCTTGATCTCGTTTCTCACTCAGCACAATCTATCTCGCTTCTAGTCCTTTCTTGGGCCCCGCCGCTTCCCGGAGCTGGCACGGTCCCGTTACGTTCGCTCAAGTTGCCAAGCCTCTGTCAGGATCCCACCCCTGACAGAGACCCTACTGTATCTTCCCCCACAACACCCTCTGCCACGAGGTGTTGCCTGGTTCCAACCCAGTCAGCTTTCTGATATAACTTCCTGCCTGACCCCCAGTTTACCCACTATGGTGGGGAGTGGCCTAATGAATAGAACCCTTAGCTCCCCCCGGAGGCCCAGCTGTGAAATGTATTGGTGTCTGTGATACCTGGTCAGATGAACTCCTTCAGTGCCATCGGACGCACCATGGCTCCCCATAGTGGCGGAGCCACAGTACTGCAACGACCAGGACTCTGGGGCGCTGCACTAGCAGGAGCAGCAGCGGGAGCAGCACGCCAGGAGCCAGGAGCGGAGCGGTGAGTGGCGACCGTAACAGTCAGGCTCCTGCAGCTTCTCACTGACTCCACACTCCCAAGAGCAGGTGAGCTCCGGCCACAAATTGTTTCATGTCCCAGAGCAGAACTAAAAGGTCAGAGAGCAGTGATGTACTCACTGTGGTCCCGAAGCTCCATGCTGATCGCTGCAGGATCAGGATTCACAGCCACAAACAGCACCGATCAGCATTGGTTCTGACCACAGTCACTAAATCACTGCGTCTGCTTGTAATCTCTGGCAGGGAGACGTTCCGTCTCTACTGCCTGGATGACATAAAACAGGAATATTGTCTGCTGAATCAGGGTATTTGTTATATAGATATAAATGAATTCCTATGTGAAATAATAAGGGTAAACCATACACGTATATATTACAGGCGTGCATAGGAATCAGCGTTTTTGGGGCATTTTTTTTTTTTTTTTTGCAGCCAAGGCCTGCTCTCTTGGCAGTAAAAACATTGCTTTCACAACACCCATTTTTTAGGATGTGTGTAGATGATCTGGAGAAAAAATATGGTGAAGTGAGCGGCCCCATAGATGAATACTGGTCCGAGTGCTCTGCGATTTTTTATCTCATAGCACTCGTCCGTATTCAATGGTAGTGTGACTGCGGCCTAATAGAAACACGTCGCCACTTCTGTATTTATCACCCACTCCTGGTTTTGGCTTACAAATACTGATGTGAAACACTAACCAAATACTGAACATGTGAATGTGACCTTAAACATACTGTAGACAAAGCAAACATCTGCACTTCAAAAAAAGCGGAAAAAAGTGTAAAGAGCACCACAAAACAAGCTGAAAACAGGTGTTTTGAACACATTTTTACTGCCAATAGAATAGGTTTTGGCTACTAAAAAAACGCTGCATGTGAACATACTCTTAGGCCGGCGTCACACCTAACATATAAAAATACGGTCCATTTTTTTACGGCCGAGATACGCAGAAATATTCCTGGACAGTGATCCGTATGTCATCCGTATTCAATGCAAGGATGCGATTTTTTTCTCCAAAAAGTATCCGTGTGTCATCCGTATGGCATCTGTATAGCGTTTTTTCCTCTCACCCTTGCAAAATGGACATTTAACGGTTTTTAGGCCTGAAAATAATTAAAAACATAATCAGCAACCCTATTTATTGACTTCCTCAAGTGGTCATGCCTGAGCCAAAAAATGGAAGACTGGGTGCGGGTAGCACATGGTTTTGAGGAGACCTGCCAGTTTCCAAATTGCATTGGAGCATTTGATGACGTAAGCCGCCGAACTCAGGGTCACAATTCTATAATTATAAACAATATTTTTCTGTAGTTTTGTTGGCTCTGGTCGACAGTCACTACAGGTTTATAATTGTAGATCTTGGGGCCTAAGGATGAACTGGAGACTCCAGAGTCTTCAATTCATCCATTATGGGTCGGCGGCTGTGCAATAAGCAGTTGGACCTACCACCACCACATCAGCTTCCAGGCTCCAATATGGAACCTGCGCCTTATGTCCTTGTTTCAGATGAGGCCTTTCAATTAACCCGTCATATCATGAGGCCCTATCCCGTAGAAACCTGGACCACCGGCGCCGAATCTTTAACTTGCGCCTATTCCGCGCACGCCGACTGGTGGAGTGCGCCTTTGGCATTCTTTGTGCCAAATGGCGAGTCCTCCAGTCAGCCATTCAGCTGAGTGAAGCTAATGTAAATGAGGTAATAAAAGCATGTGTGATCCTACACAACTTCGCCAGAATACATGATTGCTCATCATCTAATGATGCTGAAATTGTGTTGGGAAATGTTGTGATGCCTATTCCACATGTGATACCTCCCCGTCATCCGCCCTCTGGACTCAAAGTGCTGGATTTGTTCACTAATTACTTTGTTTCACCTGAGGGAGCTACTCCATGGCAAGATAATGCTATTTCTATGTTGCAATTTTGAATTACCGTATGTGGAGAAATTAAAATCATGTTTAAGTTTGTAGTGTGTGTGGTGTTTCCCTTATAATAATGTGTAAACTGTGTAAATCATAATTTGACCAATATCGTCATTACATCAAACATATCTCATATAGTTGTAACTGGTTTTAATCCTAACATTTTTTTTTTCAAAAAGCACAACCATATTATACCTTTTTTTGCCAATACAACAGGGGCGTCAAAGAAGTAAAAAATTAGCATAATAAAACTTAAAAAATACAACAATTTTTTAAAATAAAAAACAAACAAAAAAATTATAAGTTATGGTAGGTTGGGGTGGTGATGGCGGGAGGGCTGCTTCAGCTGTGTGCTGTGTTTGACACGCAACTTGTACCTCACCCTGTGGGTTTACATATTCAGCCCCAGGATGGTGGATTTGAACAGGATCCTGTGGTGGAGGGAAGAAATGGGATGAGGGATACTGTAGTGGAGACTCCTGTGTATTTGGGTACCCACGTGGTTCATAACTCCCAATATGGCCATGTCGACCATACCCATGTTGGGACCAGCCTCCATCAGTGGGTCTGATCAAGTGGCCATATTGGGCTGGTGCATTATAGGCTGAAATTTGGCCATGTGTAGGCAAATGTAGGGTTGGGGTGGGATTTGGCTGTGGTGTTGGAACCCGGGGAGGAGGTGGCTCAGATACTGATTGTGCCTGCACTTGTGTTCTTGCCGCCATTGGAAGCTGATTATTGTTGGACAGCTGCCACCAGCTGCCGAAAATGTAGGGTTGGGGTGGGATTTGGCTGTGGTGTTGGAACCCGGGGAGGAGCTGGCTCAGATACTGATTGTGCCTGCACTTGTGTTCTTGCCGCCATTGGAAGCTGATTATTGTTGGACAGCTGCCACCATTCCAAAAATTCCAAGACCATGGTTGGGCTATTGGAGGGTGTGCAGGCATCAATCAATATCTGAATGCCACCTCTGGCACACAGCCTGAATTACCGGGGTATTGGCTGGAGGTACCGGGCCAGGATGCGGGCATAGGCTTCCTCACCATCATCCTGGGCAGCCCTTGCCAAATAGCTTAAGACCCCGGTATCAACATGCCTCCTGGTATCAGAGGCTGTAATCTTTCCCCTGCGTCGGACACGGCATGGGATTACGGCAGCCTGGGGTGAGGTCTCCAGAGGCACGGTTGGGCTGCTGCTGTGTCCCTACTCCTCCTCTGGTTGTTCCTTCTGTTGTGCTGATGCCAGTGTCGGTGCTGGTGGTGGTGGTGGTGAGTGGATGCAGCTGGAAGATGCAGTAGATGGGCCAGCCACCTCTTCACCTTCCCCAACTGGATCGACAGGGACCTCTGAGTGAGAGACTGTCTCCCTCTCAGTTAGGTTTGACTGAGTGCTGTTTTTATGTTAAAAACAAAAATAAAAAATTTAGATGTGACCCTAATAACAGCATGTGTAAAATGTGGTGTGATGCATGTACTTACGGTCTCAGATCCAGAATGGGAGCCCGAAAAGAAAGCCAATCGAAGTATATGTACTTCCTTTTGGTCGGTGCTGCATCCCCACTCCTGGCCCGCTGCTGACGTTCCCGCCGATACTGGTCCCTGATGCTGCGCCATCGTCTCGTGACATCATTCACTGCAACGTAACATAAAAAAAAAAGAAAAAGAAAAATATGTTTGTCACATATAAAATTTAGCTTACACTCTAATGTGGCCTGATACTTTGCAAGTTTTACCTCAGAAATATGCAACATATTCTAACAAAAACATCACATATTAGGATTTTTGTGTATGATAGTAACACGTGTTACTTTGCTCAATAATATTATTAAAGGATTGTACTTACTAATTTGCTGCTGGGCCTCACGAGGTCTGTTCTTATAGTCAGGGAACATACGGACACATATCCTCTTCCATGCTGCCTCCTTTCGTGCCCGGTCGGCATAATGGCATAAAGGTGTCCCTCTGATCCAAGCTAATTAGCATGCCAAAGCTTCCTGATAATGGATGATTCAATTTCCTGTCACCTGGAGAAGTCTTGCGTATTTCTCGCAAGTCACACTGATGGTCCATGTGTAATCCGTTTTTTTCTCGCACCCATAGACTTGCATTGGCCTATTTGGGGCATAATACGGTGACAATCACAGCATGCTGCGATTTCACTCGTACGTATAATGCGGCCAAGAAAACAATGGATGATGGGAGCTGCCCCATAGATTAACATTGGTCTGAGTGCTATGCGATTTTTTATGGCATAGCACTCGTCCCTATTACGCTATTGTATGATGCCAGCCTTACTCTGAAACACTATGGCTATCTGTGGTGTTTCATAGGACTGCAGATGTCATCACCTACATTATCATATCTCCCAACTTTTGAAGAAGGCAAAGAGGGACAAAGGCAGGGGCGCGTGCAGCTCGCCGCAGCAATTTTTAGACCATACCCATTTCACGACTAGTCACACACATATCCATACCCCAACCACACCCATTTAGCACTACTAATCACACTGTTTCATAAACAATAATTATAAACAAAAAAAAATATGGCCACACAGTGCTCCATACTGTATAATGGCCCCACATGATGCTCAATACTGTATAATGGCCCCACATGTTGATGCCAGCGCACAGTTGGGGCTGTAGATGTGTCCCAGCAGCTCTGCTTACAATGCAGGCAAAGATTTCACCACCTGTCGCTGTCCATGCTGCTGCCTCACCGATCCTGCACATTGCAATGTAGCCCAGCTCTGCAAACTCTGCATGCACTCAGACAACACCACTATCTACTAGCTCCACTCCAAAACTGCTGTAGTATATAAAGGATACATATATATACTGTGCCTATGACTAACGGGCTGCACTGGATTGCTCTAACTGCTGCCACTACTCCTTGTTATAGTGCCTTGTACTGTAAGCACAGCAGGGCCAGCTGCAACACACACACATATGTACCTCAGAATGTCCTCTCCACACACACACACACACACACACACCACACACACACACACATGTACCTCAGAATGTTCTCCCTCCCTCTCTGAACCACCGGAGAAGAAGATAAAGAGGGGGCATGGCCTAATACAAGGGGGCATGTTGGCTGCTTCTCCTGCTGGCTGTGTGGGAGAAGCAGAGCCCCTTGTGGGACTGTGGGGCACAGTGTCAAAATTGGGACAGTCCCACAGTATGAGGGACGGTTGGGAGCTATGCATTAGCCGTACTCACAGTTATCACTGTGTTATCTGTGGTGTTACATAGGACTGCAGGTGAAGCTAGACAGGATTATCTGCAGTGTTAAAAAAAATTAGGAGGGGGTGGGGGCAACTTTTTTCTTGGAGCTTGGACCCCCAATCTTTTCAGACCCTAGCAATGTCCTTACGTATTGCTAATAGTGGCAGACCACTTGGCCGATATGACGCCCCTGAATATGGGGGCCACAGTGCCAGCACTGGCTCCAGGCCCCTCCGCCAACTGTATCCACATCCTGCTTATGTAATGTAACCTAAATGTTTGTGTGATTTTGCAATGTTAGCATTTGGGGCCCCACTTTAAACTTTTGCCTAGGGCCCCACTTTGTCTAAAACCAGCCCTGCCTGGGCCAAAGCAGTACGGGAGTGGTGCAAGTCACGCTTGCAGAGTGGGCACAGATGAATGACCTGTGTATCCTTCTGCACAGTTTTGAAATGGATACTAAGATGGTAAGCACTGACAATGCCATCATCAGCATCACTTCCAGTCATCTACATGCTGGAGTACAATTTGAATCATCTGTATGAGGAGGTGGAAGCAGAGGGGGATGCAGAAGGGATGTGTGGCCATTATACAGTATGGAGCATCATGTGGGGCCATTATACTGTTGTCCGTGGTTGGTGGGAGGGAACGGAGGAAGTAACCTTGAGTGTTACCCCGCCAGCAACACACCATGGACTTGAACCTCATGGAAGCATCCGACACATGAGCACCTTCTTGCTGCACTGTTTTTAACATGATGCCTGTATTCTTAGGGTTAGAAATAGTGCTAACTACTGGGTTGCCCCTTTGTGATATCCACGGTACAAAAGTACATTTTGCCAGATGCTTCCCCAGCCTGGAAAAGGATGCGTTCATGCTGGAGTATCGAAACACGTTTGTAGACAATCTTAACAGTGGTTTTCCCCTAGACAGCAGTTAGGCACACAGTGTATATTATAGTTCTAGACTTCCAACCTCGGGAACGTCAAGGCGTCATGGCAAAAACATTAGCAGCAGTAGCAGTGTAAGTGGCATAAGCAGTTTCTGTAAGTCACTTCACACATTTTTTAGACAAGCCCATGCACCAGCAGAACAGAGTACAAGTCTGACATGCTGTGAATGACTGGAGAGGATGATGAAGGAGTATCTTGAGCTCAATATCAATGCCATCAGGGAGCATTTGGACCCTTTTGCATTTTGGTCTTCAAAAATGGAAGAGTGTCCTGAGCTCGCCTGTCATGCCTTGGAGGTTTTGTCAGCATTCTCTCTTCACCATTGCTGCTGGTGGTGTCCTGACGGATAAGCGCATCTGGCTGTCCCCTAAAATTTTGGACCTCCTAACTTTCAGAAAAAATGAACAAGTCATGGATCTCCAATGACTTTTGCAGCCCAGTTACAGATTTGGCAGACTAGGCGATGGTGTCGTTTTGAGTGTCCTGCATCGATCTTGCATTATTATAGTGTGTGACACCTTTGTCGTGGCTTATGTGCATGCTGTTACAAACAATTTTCAGAAATGTGGAGACTCCAAGTTGGGTCTCCATCTGGTGGGTTGCATGTTGTGGAAGGGGTGTCAGAGGCCCATTGTACTGTTTCTACTTTGTGGAAATTGTTGCCATTTTACTGGTGTGCTCACTGTGCTGCAATAATTGTTTGAAATATTTGCTCTGAAAGTTGGATCTCCTTCATGTTTGTTGAGGCTCTCAGACAGACAGGCCTGCACTTACATTCTGTCAACTAGCTGTGTTACTATCCTTACACTTTTCTAGCATTAGTGCTCTACCAAGCTGATATTTGTGTCAACTGAGTGTGGCTGGGAAAAAAATAGTTTGAGCTGTTGCATGAGCTATCAGGGTTCCCAGCAAAGAGGGTTTACACTGCTCCTTTACCCCACCTTGTTTTAATTGAATCCTCAATTCTAAACGCTGGTCCAGACCCTGATACCTCCAAGTTGGGTCTAACGTGTGTTATATCACCCAAAAGAAGTATTCATAGTAAAAAAATATTAAAACAGATACAGTGGGGCAAAAAAGTATTTAGTCAGTCAGCAATAGTGCAAGTTCCACCACTTAAAAAGATGAGAGGCGTCTGTAATTTACATCATAGTTAGACCTCAACTATGGGAGACAAACTGAGAAAAAAAAATCCAGAAAATCACATTGTCTGTTTTTTTATCATTTTATTTGCATATTATGGTGGAAAATAAGTATTTGGTCAGAAACAAACAATCAAGATTTCTGGCTCTCACAGACCTGTAACTTCTTCTTTAACCCCTTTCTGACATCTGACGTACTATCCCGTCGAGGTGGGGTGGGCCCGTATGACCGCCGACGGGATAGTACGTCATCACCGATCAGCGGCGCTCACGGGGGGAGCGCGGCCGATCGCGGCCGGGTGTCAGCTGCATATCGCAGCTGACATCCGGCACTATGTGCCAGGAGCGGTCACGGACCGCCCCCGGCACATTAACCCCCGGCACACCGCGATCAAACATGATCGCAGTGTACCGGCGGTATAGGGAAGCATCGCGCAGGGAGGGGGCTCCCTGCGGGCTTCCCTGAGACCCCCGGAGCAACGCGATGTGATCGCGTTGCTCTGAGGGTCTCCTACCTCCCTCCTCGCCGCAGGTCCCGGATCCAAGATGGCCGCGGCATCCGGGTCCTGCAGGGAGGGAGGTGGCTTACCGAGTGTCTGCTCAGGGCAGACGCTTGGTAAGCCTGCAGCCCTGCACAGCAGATCGTCGATCTGGCAGAGTGCTGTGCACACTGCCAGATCAATGATCTGTGATGTCCCCCCCTGGGACAAAGTAAAAAAGTAAAAAAAAAATTTTTCCACATGTGTAAAAAAAAAAAAAAAAAAAAATTCCTAAATAAATAATAATAAAAAAAAATATATTATTCCCATAAATACATTTCTTTATCTAAATAAAAAAAACAAAACAATAAAAGTACACATATTTAGTATCGCCGCGTCCGTAACGACCCAACCTATAAAACTGCCCCACTAGTTAACCCCTTCAGTAAACACCGTAAGAAAAAAAAAAAAAAAACGAGGCAAAAAACAACGCTTTATTACCATACCGCCGAACAAAAAGTGGAATAACACACGATCAAAAAGACTGATATAAATATCCATGGTACCGCTGAAAACGTCATCTTGTCCCGCAAAAAACAAGCCGCCATACTGCATCATCAGCAAAAAAATAAAAAAGTTATAGTCCTGAGAATAAAGCGATACCAAAATAATTATTTTTTCTATATTTTAGTTTTTATCGTATAAAAGCGCCAAAACATAAAAAAATGATATAAATGAGATATCGCTGTAATCGTACTGACCCGACGAATAAAACTGCTTTATCAATTTTACCAAACGCGGAACGGTATAAACGCCTCTCCCAAAAGAAATTCATGAATAGCAGGTTTTTGGTCATTCTGCCTCACAAAAATCGGAATAAAAAGCGATCAAAAATGGTCACGTGTCCGAAAATGTTACCAATAAAAACGTCAACTCGTCCCGCAAAAAACAAGACCTCACATGACTCTGTGGAGCAAAATGTGGAAAAATTATAGGTCTCAAAATGTGGAGACGCAAAAACTTTTTTGCTATAAAAAGCGTCGCTGGTTTCACACTTGCGTTTTTGTCTGCAGCGTTTTTTGCACAAAAAAACGCATGCGTTTTGTCCCTATATTTAACATTGAAAACGCATGCGTTTTTTTTGTACGCGTTTGGTCGCGTTTTCAAACGCATGCGGTTTTTTTCTGCATGCGTTCATTTTCAGAAATACAACCTGCAGTATTTTCTTGCGTTTTTAAGCACATGCGTTTGTTTGCGTTAAAAACGCATGCATTTTTATCGAAAAAAAACAGAAAACACACTGAAAAGCCACCCACCACCATTTCAGTGCCACGTATTTCAGTGCCACGTATTTAAGTGCCACGTATCACATATTTCAGTGCCACGTATTTCAGTGCCACGTATTTCAGTGCCACGTATTTCAGTGCCACGTATCACATATTTCAGTGCCACGTATTTCAGTGCCACGTATTTCAGTGCCACGTATTTCAGTGCCACGTATTTCAGTGCCACGTATTTCAGTGCCACGTATTTCAGTGCCACGTATTTCAGTGCCACGTATCACGTATTTCAGTGCCACGTGTTTCAGTGCCACGTATTTAAGTGCCACGTATCACGTATTTCAGTGCCACGTATTTCAGTGCCACGTATTTCAGTGCCACGTATCACATATTTCAGTGCCACGTGTTTCAGTGCCACGTATTTAAGTGCCACGTATCACGTATTTCAGTGCCACGTATTTCAGTGCCACGTATTTCAGTGCCACGTATTTCAGTGCCACGTATTTCAGTGCCACGTATTTCAGTGCCACGTATTTCAGTCACGTTTAGGGTTAGGGTTAGGGGTAGGGTTAGGGTTAGGGCTAGGGTTGGAGGTAAAGTTAGGGTTAGGGTTTGGATTACATTTACGTTTGGATTAGGGTTGGGATTAGAATTATGGGTGTGTCAGGGCTAGGGGTGTGGTTAGGGTTACCGTTGGGATTAGGGTTAGGGGTGTGTTTGGGTTAGGGTTTCAGGTAGAATTGGGGAGTTTCCACTGTCCAGGCACATCAGGGGCTCTCCAAGCGCGACATGGCGTCCAATCTCAATTCCAGCCAATTCTGCGTTGAAAAAGTAAAACAGTGCTCCTTCCCTTCCGAGCTCTCCCGTGCGCCCAAAAAGGGGTTTACCCCAACATATGTATTATCAGCGTACTCGGGACAAATTGAACAACAACTTCTGGGGTCCAAGTTCTCTTGTTATCCTTAGGAAAATAAAAATTTGGGGGGCTAAAAATCATTTTTGTGGGAAAAAAAAGATGTTTTATTTTCACGGCTCTGCGTTATAAACTGTAGTGAAACACTTGGGGGTTCAAAGTTCTCACAACACATCTAGATAAGTTCCTTGGGAGGTCTAGTTTCCAATATGGGGTCACTTGTGGGGGGTTTGTACTGTTTGGGTACATCAGGGGCTCTGCAAATGCAACGTGACGGCTGCTGACCAATCCATTTAAGTCTGCATTCCAAATGGCGCTCCTTCCCTTCCGAGCTCTGTCATGCACCCAAACAGTGGTTCCCCCCCACATATGGGGTATCAGCGTACTCAGGACAAATTGGACAACAACTTTTGGGGTCTAATTTATCCTGTTACCCTTGTGAAAATACAAAACTGGGGGCTAAAAAATCATTTTTGTGAAAAAAAAAAAGAATTTTTATTTTCACGGCTTTGCGCTATAAACTTTAGTGAAACACTTGGGGGTTCAAAGTTCTCAAAACACATCTAGATAAGTTCCTTGGGAGGTCTAGTTTCCAATATGCGGTCACTTGTGGGGGGTTTGTACTGTTTGGGTACATCAGGGGCTCTGCAAATGCAACGTGACGGCTGCTGACCAATCCATTTAAGTCTGCATTCCAAATGGCGCTCCTTCCCTTCCGAGCTCTGTCATGCGCCCAAACAGTGGTTCCCCCCCACATATGGGGTATCAGCGTACTCAGGACAAATTGGAAAACAAATTTTGGGGTCCAATTTATTCTGTTACCCTTGTAAAAATACAAAGCTGGGTGCTAAAAAATCATTTTTGAGAAAAAAAATAAAAATTATTTTCACGGCTCTGCGTTATAATCTGTAGTGAAACACTTGGGGGTTCAAAGCTCTCAAAACACATCTAGATAAGATCCTTAGGGGGTCTACTTTCCAAAATGGTGTCACTTGTAGGGAGTTTCAATGTTTAGGCACATCAGGGGCTCTCCAAACGCAACATGGCGTCCCATCTCAATTCCAGTCAATTTTGCATTGAAAAGTCAAATGGCGCTCCTTCCCTTCCAAGCTCTGCCATGCGCCCAAACAATGGTTTACACCCACATATGGGGTATCAGCGTACTCAGGACAAATTGGCCAACATTTTTTGGGGTCCAATTTCTTCTCTTACCCTTGGGAAAATAAAAAATTGGGGGCAAAAAGATCATTTTTGTGAAAAAATATGATTTTTTATTTTTACGGCTCTGCATTATAAACTTCTGTGAAGCACTTGGTGGGTCAAAGTGCTCACCACACATCTAGATAAGTTCCTTAGGGGGTCTACTTTCCAAAATGGTGTCACTTGTAGGGAGTTTCAATGTTTAGGCACATCAGGGGCTCTCCAAACGCAACATGGCGTCCCATCTCAATTCCAGTCAATTTTGCATTGAAAAGTCAAATGGCGCTCCTTCCCTTCCAAGCTCTGCCATGCGCCCAAACAATGGTTTACACCCACATATGGGGTATCATCGTACTCAGGACAAATTGGCCAACATTTTTTGGGGTCCAATTTCTTCTCTTACCCTTGGGAAAATAAAAAATTGGGGGCGAAAAGATCATTTTTGTGAAAAAATATGATTTTTTATTTTTACGGCTCTGCATTATAAACTTCTGTGAAGCACTTGGTGGGTCAAAGTGCTCACCACACATCTAGATAAGTTCCTTAGGGGGTCTACTTTCCAAAATGGTGTCACTTGTAGGGAGTTTCAATGTTTAGGCACATCAGGGGCTCTCCAAACGCAACATGGCGTCCCATCTCAATTCCAGTCAATTTTGCATTGAAAAGTCAAATGGCGCTCCTTCCCTTCCAAGCTCTGCCATGCGCCCAAACAATGGTTTACACCCACATATGGGGTATCATCGTACTCAGGACAAATTGCACAACATTTTTTGGGGTCCAATTTCTTCTCTTACCCTTGGGAAAATAAAAAATTGGGGGCGAAAAGATCATTTTTGTGAAAAAATATGATTTTTTATTTTTACGGCTCTGCATTATAAACTTCTGTGAAGCACTTGGTGGGTCAAAGTGCTCACCACACATCAAGATAAGTTCCTTAGGGGGTCTACTTTCCAAAATGGTGTCACTTGTAGGGGGTTTCAGTGTTTAGGCACATCAGGGGCTCTCCAAACGCAACATGGCGTCCCATCTCAATTCCAGTCAATTTTGCATTGAAAAGTCAAATGGCGCTCCTTTCCTTCCGAGCTCTGCCATACGCCCAAACAGTGGTTTACCCCCACATATGGGGTATCAGCGTACTCAGGACAAATTGTACAACAACTGTGGGGGTCCATTTTCTCCTGTTACCCTTGGTAAAATAAAACAAATTGGAGCTGAAATAAATTTTGTGTGAAAAAAAGTTAAATGTTCATTTTTATTTAAACATTCCAAAAATTCCTGTGAAACACCTGAAGGGTTAATAAACTTCTTGAATGTGGTTTTGAGCACCTTGAGGGGTGCAGTTTTTAGAATGGTGTCACACTTGAGTATTTTCTATCATATAGACCCCTCAAAATGACTTCAAATGAGATGTGGTCCCTAAAAAAAAATGGTGTTGTAAAAATGAGAAATTGCTGGTCAACTTTTAACCCTTATAACTCCGTCACAAAAAAAAAATTTGGTTCCAAAATTGTACTGATGTAAAGTAGACATGTGGGAAATGTTACTTATTAAGTATTTTGCGTGACATATGTCTGTGATTTAAGGGCATAAAAATTCAAAGTTGGAAAATTGCAAAATTTTCAAAATTTTCGCCAAATTTCCATTTTTTTCACAAATAAACGCAAGTTATATCGAATAAATTTTACCACTAGCATGAAGTACAATATGTCACGAGAAAACAATGTCAGAATCGCCAAGATCCGTCAAAGCGTTCCAGAGTTATAGCCTCATAAAGGGACAGTGGTCAGAATTGTAAAAATTGGCCCGGTCATTAACGTGCAAACCACCCTTGGGGGTGAAGGGGTTAAGAGTCTCCTCTTTCCTCCACTCATTACCTGTAGTAATGGCACCTGTTTAAACTTGTTATCAGTATAAAAAGACACCTGTGCACACCCTCAAACAGTCTGACTCCAAACTCCACTATGGTGAAGACCAAAGAGCTGTCAAAGGACACCAGAAACAAAATTGTAGCCCTGCACCAGGCTGGGAAGACTAAATCTGCAATAGCCAACCAGCTTGGAGTGAAGAAATCAACAGTGGGAGCAATAATTAGAAAATGGAAGACATTCAAGACCACTGATAATCTCCCTCGATCTGGGGCTCCACGCAAAATCCCACCCAGTGGGGTCAGAATGATCACAAGAACGGTGAGCAAAAATCCCAGAACCACGCGGGGGGACCTAGTGAATGAACTGCAGAGAGCTGGGACCAATGTAACAAGGCCTACCATAAGTAACACACTACGCCACCATGGACTCAGATCTTGCAGTGCCAGACGTGTCCCACTGCTTAAGCCAGTACATGTCCGGGCCCATCTGAAGTTTGCTAGAGAGTATTTGGATGATCCAGAGGAGTTTTGGGAGAATGTCCTATGGTCTGATGAAACCAAATTGGAACTGTTTGATAGAAACACAACTTGTCGTGTTTGGAGGAAAAAGAATACTGAGTTGCATCCATCAAACACCATACCTACTGTAAAGCATGGTGGTGGAAACATCATGCTTTGGGGCTGTTTCTCTGCAAAGGGGCCAGGACGACTGATCCGGGTACATGAAAGAATGAATAGGGCCATGTATCGTGAGATTTTGAGTGCAAACCTCCTTCCATCAGCAAGGGCATTGAAGATGAAACGTGGCTGGGTCTTTCAACATGACAATGATCCAAAGCACACCGCCAGGGCAATGAAGGAATGGCTTCGTAAGAAGCATTTCAAGGTCCTGGAGTGGCCTAGCCAGTCTCCAGATCTCAACCCTATAGAAAACCTTTGGAGGGAGTTGAAAGTCCGTGTTGCCAAGCGAAAAGCCAAAAACATCACTGCTCTAGAGGAGATCTGCATGGAGGAATGGGCCAACATACCAACAACAGTGTGTGGCAACCTTGTGAAGACTTACAGAAAACGTTTGACCTCTGTCATTGCCAACAAAGGATATATTACAAAGTATTGAGATGAAATTTTGTTTCTGACCAAATACTTATTTTCCACCATAATATGCAAATAAAATGATAAAAAAACAGACAATGTGATTTTCTGGATTTTTTTTTCTCAGTTTGTCTCCCATAGTTGAGGTCTACCTATGATGTAAATTACAGACGCCTCTCATCTTTTTAAGTGGTGGAACTTGCACTATTGCTGAATGACTAAATACTTTTTTGCCCCACTGTATATCACTTTATGACAGTCTGGAGTGTCAGACTGCTTGGTATGGGATTTTCTATGCACTTTTATTAATTGCACTTTATAAGATCCAGGATGACTGGCCACATGGTTGTTATCAAATGTGCACTGTAGCTACTTTGTATGGATATTAATTCTTATCACTTCACTGCATGATGACATCTATTTTTTGTATTTTTGTTTTTTCATATCAAATTTAATTATATTTTTATGTTTGGTATCATGCTTATATATGCACTTATTATATTAATTGCCACATGGTATTTATTTATTAATTGATTTATTCACATATTTTCACATTTTATGTTGAGTAGTTATTGGTGTTATTTCTTGCCACATTATTTTTGCATATTATTTCATTTTATTATATTTTATATGGTGCTATATTTTTATTTTATTATTTTTTTTATATTCTTTACTGATCTGTCTGATATTCCTTGTCCCCATCACACATTAATTTTGATATAGTTTTTTTATGTTATCAATTTTTTAATAAAAGATCTTTTGCAACATCAATTTTTTCCTGCAAGAAAAGTATTTTTCCCTTTGGTATTTTGTGTAATCATGTTTTATTAATTGTCAATAAAGTGATATTTCTATTTTAATATTTTTACTATGAATACTTCTTTTGGGTAATATATTGTGCTGGGTATTCCTAGTTTTTCATGTTTAATATATTTGTGGTGTTTCTTTTCTATATAGGTGTTTTACTTCATGTGTGTTGTCTGAATTTGGCAGGGCTCCCAGCACAGCAGGCCTACACCTGTCCTTCAATGATCTCTTAATTTCAACCAAGTTTCAAAGCTGTAAATGCTGGTCCAAACCCTAATGCCTCATGCATAGCCCATGGTTGACTGCTTGCTTGCCATTATAAAATGTTCTACTGTGGGTCAATTGATCAGTCAACTTCATATTTTACTATCCTTACATTTTTCTAACATTAGTGCTCTATCAAGCTGATACTTGGGCCATCTGAGTGTGGCTAAGCAAAAACGCTGTTTGAGGTGTTGCATGAGGTATCAGGGCTCCCAGCAAAGCAGACTTACACCGGTCCCTCACCCACCTCATCTTAGTTGAAACTTCCATTCAAAGCTGTAAATGCTGGCCCAGACCCTGATACCTCATGCATGGGCCATAGCTGACTGCTGAGTGCCATTATCAAATTACTACTGTGGGTCAATTGATACTTCTTTTCCTGGTGTCTGCCCCAAGACAAAGTACGCCTGCGCAGGAGCCGCGACAGGAGGCAAAGAAGAGGACGTCATCGTATGAAGATGGGAGGCGCCGGACTCGGACTGTGACGCCCATCGGACTGGACCGCGCCGGGACCGCCCCTGGGTGAGTATAATCTAACTTGTTTTTCTTATCGTTCCAGTTACAGCGGGGGCTTATCTACAGCATTACAGAATGCTGTAGATAAGCCCCTGATGGCGGTGGCCTTAGCTTATAGGCCAAAAATGGGGTGACAGATTCCCTTTAAATACCGCCAGATCTTTGAAATGGAGACTATATACACATAATATATATATAATTTTTTTAATTAACTGTGTATATATATATATATTATATATATATATATATATATATATATATATATATATATATATATATATATATATATATATATATGCACATACATACAGTGGCACGTAAAAGTTTGGGCACCCCCAGTCAAATTGACTGGTATTGTGAACAGTTAAGCAAGTTGAAGATAAAATGATCTGTAAAAGGCCTAAAGTTAAAGATGACACATTTACATGCCACTGCACTGTATATACAGTACATCAAAATAAAAACTACATTTTATTCATATCATCAGAGACAGTGACAATTATAATTGTTGTGCCTTAGTGTGATAAAAGTAAAAGTACTTACGGTAATTTCGGCACCAACTGTGTTATTTTCTGAGAAGCCTACATATCTATTTATTGACGAGCTGATCTGAAGTGAGCTGGTAGAAAGTTAATACAAATAAGAGACCTGATACAAAAAAAAACAACAATTTGCATAGAAAAAAAAATCTTTGTTATTTTTATTGTTGTGCTCTGACATACCAAAATGCATTGCTTTGATTAATCGCAACAGAGACCTTGTGCTGCAGGTTTTAATCAGGGGCACAATATTTTCCATGACATTCCCATGGGTTGTACTGTAGCACCACCTCAAATATTTCTTTTGAAGTAGTGTGTTCAGGATTTTCTTTGCACTTTGATGTTTCTTTTTGACACAATATTAGAAGCTGCTGCATAAACAATATCAGGTTACTGTTACAAATAGTCCATCTATTAATGTAGTGCATGGTGTGCCTATGCCGGAACTGTTCTTCTCTTTGATATACAAAGCATTATTTATCAGCGATTCCTCCATCACAGGAAATAAATACTTTGCCTTTTTCCTTTTGTTGACATAAACTTAGTTAAAACAGAAGAAAAAAAAAAATCACATTTTAATTATATTATTATTAAGATGTGGACAGCACATGGGTCAAATTTCATCACAATTTTGCATGGTAAACTAAAGGCGTGGCCATTATGGCATGATTATACAGATTCAAGAGATACCTTTAGTGAAGAAATCTGCTTTTTGGCAGTTCTTTAATCCGCATTTGAAGTTTGGGTGGAATAACCGTTCGGTGCATAGGGGCGGAACTGTGATTAGGGTCTCCGACTATGCCCTGGCCCCTCTGCCTGCCTCTGGTGTTGGCATCTGCCTCCTTTTTTAAAGTTCACGCAGGCACCCTCCTTGCGCAAATCTTTAGTAAAATGAATGAATCTGAGCTTGCGCCGCCATTGGTGCCATTTTACTGAAGACTGCCTAGAGGGCAATCTGTGCATGTGCCACTACCGGTGCCATTTTAATGAAGACCTCTGGGAGCTGAATCTGTGAAAGAACTGCCCATAGCTAAGACTGTGCCAATGAAAACTTTAAAAAAGGAGGTAGGTAGAGACATAAATGCAGGTGGAAGCCCCAAGGCAGATGCTACTCACAGTCCCGACACTATGCACAGAAACGTTATTCTAAACTTCAAATGCAGATTAAAGAACAATCAGGAAGCTGATTTCTTCACTGAGACCATGTAGTGGCAAGTTTACCAATCATGGTTTACTGAAACATGGTTAGGGGTTGATCAGAATACAGTAGCAGCCAGAGCTGTCACTTTTACATCATAAATAGCAAACTGACTTCACCGTGCTAATATATGACTAGCATTGGGATGGCAAAGCAGATTACTGTTATTCATAAGAATTAGACAGTTTTTCTTGACCCCCATGGCAAAATTATACATTCTGAGGGTGGAAACATTTTTGGCGATATGATGAAAGTCACTACTTTTTGTTAAATATTATTGTCAAAAATGATTTCCCAATCTGGCCACAAATTTACATGGCAGAAATCAGGGTATAATGTTGATTTTTTTTTTTGCATGCTGAAGTTTTGTATGAAGGCTTGTATATATGTATACTGTATAGGTGTATATATTGTGACACTGGCAAAATACTGGAGGGAAGATATAGTTGTGCTCAAAAGTTTACATACCCCGGCAGAATTTTTGCTTCCTTGGCCTTTTTTCATAGAATATGAATGATAACGCCAACACTTTCTCTCAATTCATGGTTAATGGTTGGATGAGGCCATTTATTGTCAAACTACTGTTTTCTCTTTTTAAATCACAATGACAACCTACAACATCCAAATGACCCTGATCAAAAGTTCACATACCCTGGTGATTTTAGCCTGATAACATGCACAGAAGTTGACACAAATGGGTTTGAATGGCTACTAAAGGTAACATCCTCACCTGTGACCTGTTTGCTTGTAATCAGTGTGTGTGCATAAAAGCTGAGTGAGTTTCGGGGATCCAGACAGACTCTTGCATCTTTCATCCAGCCACTGACATTTCTGGATTGTGAGCCATGGGGAAAGCAAAATAATTGTCAATGGATCTATGGGGAAAGGTCGATGAACTGTATAAAACAGGAAAGGGATACAAAAAGATATCCAAGGAATTGATAATGCCAGTCAGCAGCGTTCAAACTGTGATTAACAAATGGAAAATCAGGGGCTCTGTAAAAACAAAACCACGGTCAAGTAGACCAACAAAAATATCATCCACAACTGCCAGGAAAATTGTTCGGGATGCAAAGAAAAACCCACAAATAAAATCAGCTGAAATGCAGGAATCTGAAAACTAGAGGTGAGGCTGTTTGAAGATGCACAATAAGGAGGCACTGGAAGAAAAATGGGCTGCATGGTCAAATCGCCAGAAGAAAGCCATTACTGCCCAAATGCCACAAAGTATCTTACCTACAATACCCAAAACAGCACAGAGACAAGCCTCAAAACTTCTGGAACAAGGTAATTTGGAGTGATGAGACCAAAAGTTAACTTTTTAGCCAGAACCATAAACGTTACATTTGAAAAGAGGTCAACAAGGCCTATGATGAAAGGAACACCATTCCTACTGTAAAACACGAAGGTAGATTGCTGATGTTTTGAGGATGTGTGAGCTACAAAGGCATGGAAACTTGGTCAAAGTTGAAGGAAAGATGAATGCAGTACGTTATCAACAAATACCGGAGGCAAACTTGCACTCATCAGCCTGGAAGCTGCCCATGGGACGTACTTGGACATTTCAACATGACAACGATCCAAAACACAAGGCTAAGTCGACCTGTCATTGTCTACAGCAGGACAAAGTGAAGGTTCTGGAGTGGCCATCTCAGTCTCCTGACCTCAATATTATTGAGCCACTCTGGGGAGATCTCAAGAGCACAGTTCATGCTAGACAGCCCAGGAATTTACAGGAGCTGGAGGCTTTTTGCCAAGAAGAGTGGACACCTTTACTATCTGAGAAAATAAAGAACCTCATCCGCAACTAGCACAAAAGACCTCAAGCTGTCATTGTTGTTAGAGGGGGCAATACACAGTATTAAGAAATGGGGTATGTGAACTTTTGATCAGGGTCATTTGGATGTTTTGGGTTGTCGTTATGATTTTAAAAGATAAAACACAGTAGTTTGACAATAAATGCCTTCACCCTACCATAGTGGAACCATGGTACTAACTACTACTAACCATTAGTGGAGAAAAAGTTTTTGTGTTATAATTCATATTCTCTGGAAAAAGGCCAAGAAAGCAAAAATTCTGCTGGGGTATGGAAACTTTTGAGCACAACTGCATATACTGTATTTATACAACCAACAATGGTGAGATTTTATTTTCTTAATATTCTCATGAAAAAAGTTCATAAATACCAAAAAGGCAAACTAATCATAATGGGAGACTAACATCAATCTGGACAAAAACATGGACACATTGTCTTCACATAGTAGTCCTATGCTAACCTTAAAGAATTGGTTACATAAGGAACAACTCTGATGTCTTTAGTTACATTAATGCTTTTTCAAGGAATTCACCTTTTATTCTAACTGTCATAAATCTTCTTCCAGAGTAGATTTGGTTTCATTTGATAGAAGTGCTTCTCACTAAATTAGAATATCATCAAAAAGTTAATTTATTTCAGTTCCTCAATACAAAAAGTGAAACTACAGCTCTGGCAAAAATTAAGAGACCACCAGATCAAAACCCTGTCATGGGCAGCCCAATCTCCAGACCTGAACCCCATTGGAAATCTCTGGAATGTAATCAAGAGGATGATGGATAGTCAAATGCCATCAAACAAAGAAGAACTGCTTACATTTTTGCGCCAGAAACAGTGTGAAAGACTGGTGGAAAGCATGCTAAGAATCATGAAAGCTGTGAATAAAAATCATGGTTATTCCACAAAATATTGATTTCTGAACTTTTCCTGAGTTAAAAGATTAGTATTGTTGTTTCTAAATGATTATGAACTTGTTTTCTTTGCATTATTTGAGGTCTGAAAGCACTGTTTTTTGTTTTTAATTTTGACCATTTCTGTCAGAAAAAAATATAAAATGTATTGCTTGGAAATTCAGAGACATGTTGTCAGAAGTTTATAGAATAAAAGAACAATTTACATTTTACTCAAAAATATACCTATAAAAAGAAAAACCAGACATACTGAACATTTTGCAGTGGTCTCTTAATTTTTGCCAGAGCTGTATATATTACAGTATGTATATACAGTGGCATGTAAAGGTTTGGGCACCCCTGGTCAAAATTGCTGTTATTGTGAACAGTTAAGTAAGGTGAAGATGAAATGATCGCTAAAAGTCCTAAAGTTAAAGATGACACATTTACTTAGTATTTTAGGCAAACATTAATATTTACAAAAGGGAAAATGGGCTGATGCAATAGTTTGGGCACCCTACATTGTTAGCACCTAGTAGAACCCCCTTTTGCAAGTATCACAGCTTGTAAACACTTTTTGTAGCCACACAAGAGTTTTCAGTTCTTGTTTGAGGTATTTTGATCCATTCCTTCTTGAAAGTGTAATAGAGTGCAGGGTTGCGTATGTCACCACGGAACAGACAGACCAACTGTTGAAGGGGATTTATTAACAGGGGTAAAATTCTCCTCGCAGGGAGTAAACAGGGGGTTAATGGAGTCAAACAGTAAACAGTAAACAATTAAGCGGAATCAAAAGGGTTAACGAGTGTTCTGGTAACTTATCAGCCCAGGGAGGTCCTGACTGGAGGGTCCTTATTTCCCAATGTGGATACAGTCACCAGCAGGGCTTGAGATCCTGAAGTCTCTTCTGTGTCTCCTGGAAAGTCCGGGGTTAAGCCTCTGCAGCCTGTTCTTCTCAAAGTGAAACTGGAACCAGGAAATAGCACAGCCTCCGTCGCTGCTGCAGGAGCCTCTGTGTACCAGGCTGACAGTCTCTCTGTAATAATGCTGTCACACACACAATGGGCAGTTACTTATCACACTCAGGGATCTTTGCTTGTCACTGCGGTCACCAGGGCTGCACAGTCACTGTCTCTGATTCAGGAGGCTTCCAAATCTACACCCCCACATCCAGCCTTCACTCTGGTGGGTATCTCAGCCTCAGTGCCCTCACGGGGAGCACTACTTTTAGGGGAGCATGGCGCTGCAGCCTGCCCTCTCTTTGGCGCGCTGCCTTCTCTCTGCTCTCCCGCTCTTTTCTGACCACTCCCCTCTCTCTTCCCAGCAGTCCCCTGGTCCCCTCTGTCCAGGGCAGAACGTCTTCCCCCCAACAACCCAGCTGTCTGACTATGTGGTTCCAGGCAAGGAGCAGGGAAAGCAACGTCCTTACATTCCCCCTCTCTTAAAGCTCGCCATTCCACGGGCGAGGTCTCTTCGTGCTTCTCTTTGTTCTTCTGAGGGGAGTCAGATACTGGCAATCCTTGCATCTCCTTCTGCCTTTCTTCTTGCACATACTCCCAAACTAAATGGTTTAGGAGCTGTTCATCAGTCAGGTTGAGATATGCTTTCTCTGCTTCATCAACAACTGCTGTCCTCTTCTTCTTTTTCTTCTTCTTCTTAGCCTTGCCGGTAGCAGGTGTTTGCGTAGGGGCTTCTTGCTCGGGTTCCTCAGTCTGGGGGCTTAGTACAGGTAATTCTTCTCCATAGCTCCCCCTCTCTTTGACAGGAGCATTCTCGTCGAAGCTTGAGTCAGATGAATTAAGACCATGCAGGCCGGACTCTTTGTCATCTGCGCCGGGCTCTGCGGACATCACTTCCCAGGGCTTCTCAACCACACGCCCTGTCTCACACAGCTGTTCCATTTCCCCTGTCCGATCAGGAACTGGTGAGCTGACAGCCAGCACATTCTTCACCTCAGGGGATGACATCAGTGGTTTCTCCTTCTCATTGGCTCGGACCTTGAAAACGAGTGTCGCAGGAACACTTGGCACTCTCTCTCCTTCTTCGGGTACTCGTGCTGGGCAAGGTAGTAAAGCACTTCGGTGGTCTTCTTGAGTGAACGTCACTTTCTTTCCTCTGGACTGAGTCTCACCAACAAAACCTTCAGACCCAGGCTGTAGATCCACCAGGTTCGCCTTTACGCATTGGGACAGCGCAGTCATTTCACCAGAGATGCTTGACACCTTCTCCACCTCTCCTTGGCGTCCGACATTGTGATACTGTCTTGTCCTAGGTGGAACTCTTCTCTTTCTGCCGTACCATTCCCTCCAGGGGCGACGTCCCCTGTTATGACCCCAATGGCGAGGGTCTCAGAGATATCAGCAAGTCTGCGAAGTACAAAAATCCAGCTCATAGGGCAGTGGTAACTGGGTTGACCATATATCTACTCCTAACGCCAACACTAGAAGTAGCCGGGGAACATGCCTACGTTGGTCGCTAGATGTCTCGCGCCAGCCGGAGGACTAACTACCCCTAGAAGAGGAAAACAAAGACCTCTCTTGCCTCCAGAGAATAGACCCCAAAAGCAGGATACAAGCCCCCCACAAATAATAACGGTGAGGTAAGAGGAAATGACAAACACAGAGATGAACTAGGTTTAGCAAAGAGAGGCCCACTTACTAATAGCAGAATGTAGTAAGATAACTTATATGGTCAACGAAAACCCTAACAAAAATCCACACTGGAGATTCAAGAACCCCCGAACCGTCTAACGGCCCGGGGGGAGAACTCCAGCCTCCCTAGAGCTTCCAGCAAGGATAGGATACAGATTATGTACAAGCTGGACAAAAATGCAAACAAAAACAAATAGCAAAAAAGCAAGAAAGCAGACTTAGCTTAATCAAGCAGGAACCAGGATCAGTAGACAAGAGCACTACAGATTAGCTCTGATATCAACATTGCCAGGCATTGAACTGAAGGTCCAGGGAGCTTATATAGCAACACCCCTGACCTAACGACCCAGGTGAGCATACAAGGGATGATAGACATACCCAGAGTAAAATCACTAGTAGCCACTAGAGGGAGCCAAAAGGTAAATTCACAACAGTACCCCCCCCCTTAGTGAGGGGTCACCGAACCCTCACCAAGACCACCAGGGCGATCAGGATGAGCGGCGTGAAAGGCACGAACTAAATCGGCCGCATGCACATCAGAGGCGACCACCCAGGAATTATCTTCCTGACCATAGCCCTTCCACTTGACCAGGTACTGAAGCCTCCGCCTGGAGAGACGAGAATCTAAGATCTTCTCCACCACGTACTCCAACTCGCCCTCAACCAACACCGGAGCAGGAGGCTCAGCAGAAGGAACCACAGGCACAACGTACCGCCGCAACAAGGACCTATGAAATACGTTGTGAATGGCAAACGACACCGGAAGATCCAGGCGAAAGGATACAGGATTAAGGATCTCCAATATCTTGTAAGGACCAATGAATCGAGGCTTAAATTTGGGAGAGGAGACCTTCATAGGAACAAATCGAGAAGACAGCCATACCAAATCCCCAACACGAAGTCGGGGACCCACACCGCGGCGGCGGTTGGCAAAACGCTGAGCCTTCTCCTGTGACAACTTCAAGTTGTCCACCACATGATTCCAGATCCGCTGCAACCTATCCACCACGGAATCCACTCCAGGACAGTCAGAAGGCTCCACATGTCCCGAGGAAAAACGAGGATGGAAACCGGAGTTGCAGAAAAATGGCGAAACCAAGGTGGCAGAACTAGCCCGATTATTAAGGGCAAATTCAGCCAACGGCAAGAAGGTCACCCAATCATCCTGATCAGAAGAGACAAAACACCTCAAATACGCCTCCAGAGTCTGATTAGTTCGTTCCGTTTGTCCGTTAGTCTGTGGATGAAAAGCGGACGAAAACGACAAATCAATGCCCATCCTACCACAAAAGGATCGCCAGAACCTGGAAACAAACTGGGATCCTCTGTCCGACACAATATTCTCAGGAATGCCGTGCAAACGAACCACGTTCTGAAAGAACACAGGAACCAGATCAGAAGAGGAAGGCAGCTTAGGCAAAGGAACCAGATGGACCATCTTGGAGAAACGATCACATATCACCCAGATGACAGACATGCCCTTAGACACCGGAAGATCCGAAATGAAATCCATAGAGATGTGTGTCCAAGGTCTCTTCGGGACAGGCAAGGGCAAGAGCAACCCGCTGGCACGAGAACAGCAAGGCTTAGCTCGAGCACAAGTACCACAGGACTGCACAAATGACCGCACATCCCTAGACAAGGAAGGCCACCAAAAGGACCTGGCCACCAGATCTCTGGTGCCAAAAATTCCCGGGTGCCCTGCCAACACTGAGGAATGAACCTCGGAAATGACTCTGCTGGTCCATTTAGCAGGCACAAACAATCTGTCAGGTGGACAAGAGTCAGGCCTACCAGCCTGAAATCTCTGCAACACACGTCGCAGATCTGGAGAAATAGCTGACAAGATAACTCCTTCCTTAAGAATACCCTCAGGTTCAGCGACTCCAGGAGCATCAGGCACAAAGCTCCTAGACAGAGCATCGGCCTTCACATTCTTAGAACCTGGTAAATACGAGACCACAAAGTCAAAACGGGAGAAAAACAATGACCAGCGGGCCTGTCTAGGATTCAGGCGTTTAGCAGACTCGAGATACATCAAATTTTTGTGATCAGTCAAGACCACCACACGATGCTTAGCACCCTCGAGCCAATGACGCCACTCCTCAAATGCCCACTTCATGGCCAACAACTCCCGATTGCCCACATCATAATTTCGCTCTGCCGGCGAAAACTTCCTAGAGAAAAAGGCACAAGGTCTCATAGTAGAGTAACCAGGGCCTCTCTGCGACAAAACGGCCCCTGCCCCAATCTCCGAAGCATCCACCTCAACCTGAAAGGGAAGTGAGACGTCAGGCTGGCACAAAACAGGCGCCGAAGTAAACCGGCGTTTCAACTCCTGGAAAGCCTCCACGGCAGCAGGAGCCCAGTTAGCTACATCAGAGCCTTTTTTGGTCATATCCGTCAGCGGTTTAACAACGCTAGAGAAATTTGCGATAAAACGACGGTAGAAGTTAGCAAAACCCAAGAACTTCTGAAGACTCTTAACTGACGAGGGTTGAGTCCAATCATGAATAGCTCGGACCTTGACTGGATCCATCTCCACAGCAGAAGGGGAAAAAATGAACCCCAAAAAGGGAACCTTCTGTACACCAAAGAGACACTTTGAGCCTTTTACAAACAAAGAATTCTCACGCAGAATCTCAAAAACCATCCTGACCTGCTCCACATGCGAGTCCCAATCATCAGAAAAAACCAGAATATCATCCAGATAAACAATCAAAAATTTATCCAGATACTTCCGGAAAATGTCATGCATGAAGGACTGAAAAACTGAAGGTGCATTAGAGAGCCCAAATGGCATCACCAAGTACTCAAAATGACCTTCGGGCGTATTGAATGCGGTTTTCCATTCATCGCCCTGCCTAATGCGCACAAGGTTGTACGCACCACGAAGGTCTATCTTGGTGAACCACTTGGCACCTTTAATCCGGGCAAACAAATCTGACAACAGCGGCAAAGGATACTGAAATTTGACAGTGATCTTATTTAAAAGCCGATAGTCAATACAAGGCCTCAAAGATCCGTCCTTTTTGGCCACAAAAAAGAATCCCGCACCAAGAGGGGAAGAAGAAGGACGGATATGCCCCTTCTCAAGAGACTCCTTGATATATGAACGCATCGCGGTATGTTCAGGTACCGACAGATTAAACAGTCTCCCCTTAGGAAACTTACTGCCAGGAATCAAATCTATTGCACAGTCACATTCCCTATGAGGAGGCAGTGCACTGGACTTAGACTCGCTGAAGACATCCTGATAATCAGACAAATACGCCGGAACTTCCAAAGGCGTAGAAGAAGCAATAGACAAGGGCAGGGAATCTCCATGAATTCCATGGCAGCCCCAACTTGACACTGACATAGCCTTCCAGTCCAAGACTGGATTATGGGTCTGTAACCATGGCAAACCCAAAACAACCAAATCATGCATTTTATGCAGAACAAGAAAACGTATTACCTCCCGATGTTCGGGAGTCATGCACATGGTAACCTGTGTCCAAAACTGCGGTTTATTTTTTGCCAATGGCGTAGAATCAATACCCCTAAGAGGGATAGGATTTTCCAATGGCTCAAGAACAAATCCGCAGCGCTTGGCAAATGACAGATCCATAAGGCTCAGGGCCGCACCTGAGTCCACAAACGCCATAACAGGATACGATGACAGTGAGCAAATCAAAGTTACAGATAGAATAAATTTAGGTTGCAAATTACCAATGGCGACCGGACTAACAACCTTAGTAAGACGTTTAGAGCATGCTGAGATAACATGTGTAGAATCACCACAATAGTAACACAAGCCATTCTGGCGTCTATGAATTTTCCGCTCATTTCTAGTCAGGATTCTATCACATTGCATTAAATCAGGTGCCTGTTCAGACAACACCATGAGGGAATTTGCGGTTTTGCGCTCCCGCAACCGCCGGTCGATTTGAATAGCCAGGGCCATAGAATCATTCAGACCTGTGGGAATGGGAAAACCCACCATCACATTCTTAATGGCTTCAGAAAGGCCATTTCTAAAATTTGCAGCCAATGCACACTCGTTCCATTGGGTCAGCACGGACCATTTCCGAAATTTTTGGCAATACACTTCAGCCTCGTCCTGGCCCTGAGACATCGCCAGCAAGGCTTTTTCTGCCTGGATCTCAAGATTGGGTTCCTCATAAAGCAAACCGAGCGCCAGAAAAAACGCATCAATGTCAGCCAATGCCGGATCTCCTGGCGCCAGCGAGAAAGCCCAATCCTGAGGGTCGCCCCGTAAAAAAGAAATAACAATTTTTACTTGCTGAGCGGAGTCTCCAGATGAACAGGGTCTCAGGGACAAAAACAATTTACAATTATTCCTGAAATTTCTAAATTTAAATCGGTCTCCGGAAAACGGTTCAGGAATCGGTATCTTAGGTTCTGACATAGGATTTCTGATAACATAATCTTGTATGCCCTGCACACGAGCAGCAAGCTGGTCCACACTTGTAATCAAGGTCTGGACATTCATGTCTGCAGCAAACACAAGCCACTCAGAGTAAAGGGGAAAAGAAAAAAAAAAAATGAGAGAGAGAAAAAAAAACTCAGAACTTTCTTTCTTATAATCCCGCTTCTGCAATGCATTTAACATTTAATACTGGCCTGGCAAACTGTTATGACCCCAATGGCGAGGGTCTCAGAGATATCAGCAAGTCTGCGAAGTACAAAAATCCAGCTCATAGGGCAGTGGTAACTGGGTTGACCATATATCTACTCCTAACGCCAACACTAGAAGTAGCCGGGGAACATGCCTACGTTGGTCGCTAGATGTCTCGCGCCAGCCGGAGGACTAACTACCCCTAGAAGAGGAAAACAAAGACCTCTCTTGCCTCCAGAGAATAGACCCCAAAAGCAGGATACAAGCCCCCCACAAATAATAACGGTGAGGTAAGAGGAAATGACAAACACAGAGATGAACTAGGTTTAGCAAAGAGAGGCCCACTTACTAATAGCAGAATGTAGTAAGATAACTTATATGGTCAACGAAAACCCTAACAAAAATCCACACTGGAGATTCAAGAACCCCCGAACCGTCTAACGGCCCGGGGGGAGAACTCCAGCCTCCCTAGAGCTTCCAGCAAGGATAGGATACAGATTATGTACAAGCTGGACAAAAATGCAAACAAAAACAAATAGCAAAAAAGCAAGAAAGCAGACTTAGCTTAATCAAGCAGGAACCAGGATCAGTAGACAAGAGCACTACAGATTAGCTCTGATATCAACGTTGCCAGGCATTGAACTGAAGGTCCAGGGAGCTTATATAGCAACACCTCTGACCTAACGACCCAGGTGAGCATACAAGGGATGATAGACATACCCAGAGTAAAATCACTAGTAGCCACTAGAGGGAGCCAAAAGGTAAATTCACAACAGTTCCCTCCAGTTAGCAGGACCCTCAGAGGAGTGAGCGGATCTCTGCCACCGCTCTTCTTGGGTAGGGCAATTTCTGGACATGTGTCCCACCTTTCTGCATGACCAGCACTCACGTCTGCGACGGTCTGGAGGGCGCTTCAGTCTGGATCGTCGACCTCGGCGGGGGACATCTCTCATCTGCGGCTGCTCTTCACCCCAGGATATAGAGTTACACCCTGGGGCCACCACCGAAGCCTTCTTCATGCTGCTCACCTCTCCTCTATCTCTTTCTGGCGGCTTCCGCACGTTGCCTCGGGGTATGCCGCTGGTCCCCAAAACGGCAGTAAGGGCTTTCCCCAAACTCTCAATCTCCTCCCAGATTCTTCTTATCTTCAGCTGGGAATCTCGGGTCCACATCGCCTCCTCTTCATTGTGACTGGGTGCTCTGCAGTTGTAGCATCTAGGCAGTCTTCTTTGCCGAGCGGCACTAGTCTCACTTTGGGGGGCGGTCTCTCTTTCTCGCACCGGAGGGCTGTACTCTGCAGCAGAGATCTTCTTATATTCAGCCACCTCCTCACGGACTCGTTTAACCTCCTTCTTCAAGTCTTCTACCCATTGAGGGGCTGTTACCTCCCTGCTCCATACCTTTCCCCCTGGCCCTACCACCCCTTGCTCTTGCTCGCGCGTGCGTGCCTCACTCCCGACCTCAGAGAAAGTCATGTCTAGCTTTACGCGCATGCGCTCTCACAGGGCATGTTTCATCAACACATCTCGCAAGCCTGTCACCAGTTGGTCTCGCAGCACAACGTCAACTGACCCCACACCTACGCCGTCCTTCCGTATAATGGCAGTATGAATCTCCTGCAGTGCGTTCATATATTGCGTCACGGTCTCCCCCTCTCTTTGTACCCGGCGGAACAGTCGCATGCGCAGCTCCCCTACGTCAGTGGGGTCCCCATGCGTCTCCTCAAGTATACGTAATACTTTGTCCAGGGTATCTCTCGCCTGAGGGGGTCTGAGCATAACAGAGTCCCGTGCATCCCCCTCTAGGGCCATCACAGCTATTTCCACCTGCAGAGCCGGTGTCATAGGATACATCCGCATCATCCCTCGGATGCGCTCCGTCCAACCCCACAACATGACATTACTCCCTGAAAATCTTGGCAGGTTAGCTAACATGGCTCCCAGGGAGATGCTAGACCTGGGACCTCCATCAACTGCTTGGTCTGCCCCTTCCGCGCTACCGTGTGACATCCTGCCGACTACGCCAAGTGTAATAGAGTGCAGGGTTGCGTATGTCACCACGGAACAGACAGACCAACTGTTGAAGGGGATTTATTAACAGGGGTAAAATTCTCCTCGCAGGGAGTAAACAGGGGGTTAATGGAGTCAAACAGTAAACAGTAAACAATTAAGCGGAATCAAAAGGGTTAACGAATAACGAGTGTTCTGGTAACTTATCAGCCCAGGGAGGTCCTGACTGGAGGGTCCTTATTTCCCAATGTGGATACAGTCACCAGCAGGGCTTGAGATCCTGAAGTCTCTTCTGTGTCTCCTGGAAAGTCCGGGGTTAAGCCTCTGCAGCCTGTTCTTCTCAAAGTGAAACTGGAACCAGGAAATAGCACAGCCTCCGTCGCTGCTGCAGGAGCCTCTGTGTACCAGGCTGACAGTCTCTCTGTAATAACGCTGTCACACACACACTGGGCAGTTACTTATCACACTCAGGGATCTTTGCTTGTCACTGCGGTCACCAGGGCTGCACAGTCACTGTCTCTGATTCAGGAGGCTTCCAAATCTACACCCCCACATCCAGCCTTCACTCTGGTGGGTATCTCAGCCTCAGTGCCCTCACGGGGAGCACTACTTTTAGGGGAGCACGGCGCTGCAGCCTGCCCTCTCTTTGGCGCGCTGCCTTCTCTCTGCTCTCCCGCTCTTTTCTGACCACTCCCCTCTCTCTTCCCAGCAGTCCCCTGGTCCCCTCTGTCCAGGGCAGAATGTCTTCCCCCCAACAACCCAGCTGTCTGACTATGTGGTTCCAGGCAAGAAGCAGGGAAAGCAACCTCCTTACAAAAAATTCTTCCACTTCTGTGAGATTTCTGGGTCCTCTTGCATACTCTGCTATTTTGAAGTCTAGCCACAGATTTTCAATCATGTTCAGATAAAAAGACAGTGAGGGCCATTGTAAAACCTTTAGCTTGCGTCATTTGAGGTAGTCTATTGTGGATTTTGACGTGTGTTTAGGATCATTATTCATTTGTAGAAGCCATCCTCTTTTTAACTTCAGTTACCATATTTTTCAGATTATAAGATGCACTTTTGTTCCCCTAAATTTTGGGGGAAAGTGGGGGGAGGGGGTGCGTCTTACAATCCGAATGTGTACTGTGCTGTAGAGGAGGGGGGGACTCTGGAGTGGTGTCAGGTGGCTGCAGACTGCACAGACAGTGGGAGATCACGTGCCCCCACTCATCACCCTCATGTAATATTCAATACACTCGCTGTCCATCACCTAGGTGCTGAAGCTGCACCAAGTTGGTTGACAGGAGAGCGGCGCATATTACATGTGCCTGCACTCCCCCCCTCCCATCATGAATATGCCCCACCGGTCACTCTATATGCCCCCTGCTTGCACGCACATGACCCCCCACTTTCTATATGCCGCCCTCCTGGTACACACATGGCCCCCTCTCTCTCTATATGCTCCCTGCTGGCACAGACATGGACTCCCCCGGTCACTATATGCCCCCCTGCTGGCACGCACATGATAAAATAACAAACACTTATCTCACCTTCCGATGATGGCTCCATGCTCCCAGCTCTCCCGTGGCTCTTCCTGCGTCTGTGCCGACATCCGATCATGTGATTGGCACAGCACAGTGATGTTATCACTGTGTGCCCAGGTCACATGATCGGATGTCCAGGAAACAGGAAGCGCAACCGAGGAGCTGGGAGTACAGAGCCATCATCGGAAGGTGAGTTAAGTGTTTGTTATTTTATCATGTGCGTGCCAGCAGGGGGACATATAGTGACCGGGGGGGCCATGTGCGGGCCAGCAGTGGGGGCATATAGAGAGAGGTGGGTCATGTGCATGCAAGCAGGAGGTCATATAGTGACTGGGGGGGCTATATTCAGGATGGGATGGGGGCAATGTGCCAGCACAAGGGGGCAATGTGCCAATGTACCAGGAGCACAGGGGTGCAATGTACCAGCACAAGGGGGGGCAATGTTCCAGAGGGGGCAATGTGCCAGCACAAGGGGGCAGTGTGCCAGTGTGCCAGCACAAGGGGGTAATGTACCAGCACAAGGAGGCAGTGAGTCAGGATGGGAGTTATATAGATACCAGGATGAGGGACATATATATGATTTGCAAGACGGACACTGGCATTATAAAACAGACCCCCATTCAACTTAAAAAATTATTTTTTTCTATTTTCCTTCACCAAGTTTGGGGGGGCGTCTTATTATAAGGTGCATCTTATAAAGCGAAAAATACGGGTAGTTTACAGATTGTGTTATGTTAACATCATGAATTTCTGTTTCTGAATTTTATGGTGACGATGCAGGAGAGGTAGGTTTTCTTCTGATGACTCTTCTATGAAGACCATATTTGATAAGGTGTCTCTGAACAGTAGAACAATGTACCACAACTCTAGAGTCTGCTAAATCTTTCTGAAGGTCTTTTGCAGCTAAGCAGGGGTTCTGATTTACCTCTTAGCAATCATATGAGCAGCTCTCACTGACATTATCTTGACCTCCACTGTTCCTGTTAACTGCCATTTCTTAATTACAATTTGAACTGAGGAAAGGGCAACTTGAAAACACTTTGCTATTTTCTTATAGCTTTCTCCTGCTTTGTGGGCCTCCACCATTTTAATTTTCAGAGCGCTAGGCAGCTGCTTAGAAGAACCCATGGCTGCAGTTTTGGGGCAAAAGGTTAGAGGAGTGTCATGATCTCAATGGCAAGAGAACATAGCATAAGCATATATAGGAACTAACTCTTGGAAGATGGGAACTGAGCTGACCATGAACTAAACCTAACGCACAACTAGCAGTGGCCGGGTAGCATGCCTACGTTGATTCTAGATGCCCAGCCCAGCCGGAGGACTAAATAAAGCTAGCAGAGGAAAATATTAGTCCTAGCTCACCTCTAGAGAAATACCCCGAAAGGAGACAGAGGCCCCCCACATGTATTGGCGGTGAGTTGAGATGAAATAACAAACGTAGTATGAAAATAGGTTTAGCAAATTTGAGGTCCACTTACTACATAGCAGAAGACAGAAAGGGCACTTTCATGGTCAGCTGAAAAGCCTATCAAAAACACCATCCAGAAATTACTTTAAAACTCTGGCATTAACTCATAACACCAGAGTGGCAATTCCCGTTCACAAGAGCTTTCCAGACACAGTAACGAAACTACAGCTGTGAACTGGAACAAAATGCAAAAACAAACATGGACAAGAGTCCAACTTATCTAGTAGTTGTCTAGGAGCAGGAACAAGCACAGAGAGGCTTCTGATAACATTGTTGACCGGCAAGCAACTAACAGAGCAGCAAGGTTATATAGCGACTCCCACATCTTGATGGGAACAGGTGAACAGAGAAGATGAAGACACCAGTTCAATTCCACCAGTAGCCACCGGGGGAGCCCAGAATCCAAATTCACAACAGTACCCCCCCCTCAAGGAGGGGGCACCGAACCCTCACCAGAACCACCAGGGCGATCAGGATGGGCCCTATGAAAGGCACGAACCAGATCGGAGGCATGAACATCAGATGCATTCACCCAAGAATTATCCTCCTGGCCGTATCCCTTCCACTTGACCAGATACTGGAGTCTCCGTCTGGAAACACGAGAGTCCAAGATTTTCTCCACAACGTACTCCAACTCACCCTCAACCAACACCGGAGCAGGAGGCTCAACGGAAGGCACAACCGGTACCTCATACCTGCGCAATAATGACCGATGAAAAACGTTATGAATAGAAAAGGATGCAGGGAGGTCCAAACGGAAGGAAACAGGGTTAAGAATCTCCAATATCTTATACGGGCCGATAAACCGAGGCTTAAACTTAGGAGAAGAGACCCTCATAGGGACAAAATGAGAAGACAACCACACCAAATCCCCAACAGAAAGCCGAGGACCAACACGACGGTGGCGGTTGGCAAAAAGCTGAGTCTTCTCCTGGGACAACCTCAAATTGTCCACCACCTGCCCCCAGATCTGATGCAATCTCTCCACCACAGCATCCACTCCAGGACAATCCGAAGATTCCACCTGACCAGAGGAAAATCGAGGATGAAACCCCGAATTACAGAAAAACGGGGACACCAAAGTGGCAGAGCTGGCCCGATTATTGAGAGCGAACTCCGCCAATGGCAAAAAAGCAACCCAATCATCCTGGTCAGCAGACACAAAACACCTCAGATATGTCTCCAGGGTCTGATTAATCTGCTCGGTCTGGCCATTCGTCTGAGGATGGAAAGCGGACGAAAAAGATAAATCTATGCCCATCCTAGCACAGAATGCCCGCCAAAATCTAGACACGAATTGGGTCCCTCTTTCAGAAACGATATTCTCAGGAATACCATGCAAACGAACAACATTTTGAAAAAACAGAGGAACCAACTCGGAAGAAGAAGGTAACTTGGGCAGAGGAACCAAATGGACCATCTTAGAAAAACGGTCACACACCACCCAGATGACAGACATCTTCTGAGAAACAGGCAGATCTGAAATAAAATCCATCGAGATGTGCGTCCAAGGCCTCTTAGGAATAGGCAAGGGCAACAATAATCCACTAGCCCGAGAACAACAAGGCTTGGCCCGAGCACAAACGTCACAAGACTGCACAAAGCCTCGCACATCTCGTGACAGGGAAGGCCACCAGAAGGACCTTGCCACCAAATCCCTGGTACCAAAAATGCCAGGATGACCTGCCAACGCAGAAGAATGAACCTCAGAGATGACTCTACTGGTCCAATCATCAGGAACAAACAGTTTATCAGGTGGGCAACGATCAGGTCTCTCCGCCTGAAACTCCTGCAAGGCCCGCCGCAGGTCTGGAGAAACGGCTGACAATACCACTCCATCCTTAAGGATACCTGTGGGCTCAGAGTTACCAGGCGAGTCAGGCTCAAAACTCCTAGAAAGGGCATCCGCCTTAACATTCTTAGAACCCGGTAGGTATGACACCACAAAATTAAACCGAGAGAAAAATAATGACCAGCGCGCCTGTCTAGGATTCAGGCGCCTGGCGGTCTCAAGATAAATCAAATTTTTGTGGTCAGTCAATACCACCACCTGATGTCTGGCCCCCTCAAGCCAATGGCGCCACTCCTCAAAAGCCCACTTCATGGCCAAAAGCTCCCGATTCCCAACATCATAATTCCGCTCAGCGGGCGAAAATTTACGGGAAAAGAAGGCACAAGGCCTCATCACGGAGCAGTCAGAACTTTTCTGCGACAACACTGCCCCAGCTCCGATCTCAGAAGCGTCGACCTCAACCTGAAAAGGTAGAGCAACATCAGGCTGACGCAACACAGGGGCAGAGGAAAAACGGCGCTTAAGCTCCCGAAAGGCCTCCACAGCATCAGGGGACCAATCAGCAACATCAGCACCCTTCTTAGTCAAATCGGTCAATGGCTTAGCAATATCCGAAAAACCAGCAATAAATCGACGATAAAAGTTAGCAAAGCCCAAAAATTTCTGAAGACTCTTAAGAGAAGAGGGTTGCGTCCAATCACCAATAGCCTGAACCTTGACAGGATCCATTTCAATGGAAGAGGGGGAAAAAATATATCCCAAAAAGGAAATCCTCTGTACCCCAAAAACACACTTAGAACCCTTCACACACAAAGAATTAGACCGCAAAACCTGAAAAACCCTCCTGACTTGCTGGACATGAGAGTCCCAGTCATCCGAAAAAATCAGAATATCATCCAGATACACAATCATAAATTTATCCAAATAATCGCGAAAAATATCATGCATAAAGGACTGGAAAACTGACGGAGCATTAGAAAGACCAAAAGGCATCACTAAATACTCAAAGTGGCCCTCGGGCGTATTAAATGCGGTTTTCCACTCATCCCCCTGCCTGATTCGCACCAAATTATACGCCCCACGAAGGTCAATCTTAGAGAACCACTTGGCCCCCTTTATGCGAGCAAACAAATCAGTCAGCAACGGCAATGGGTATTGATATTTAACAGTGATTTTATTCAAAAGCCGATAATCAATACATGGTCTCAAAGAGCCGTCTTTTTTTGACACAAAGAAAAAACCGGCTCCTAAGGGAGATGACGATGGACGAATATGTCCCTTTTCCAAGGACTCCTTTATATATTCTCGCATAGCAGCATGTTCAGGCACAGACAGATTAAATAAACGACCCTTTGGGTATTTACTACCCGGGATTAAATCTATGGCACAATCGCACTCTCGGTGCGGAGGTAACGAACCAAGCTTGGATTCTTCAAAGACGTCACGATAGTCAGACAGGAACTCAGGAATTTCAGAGGGAATGGATGATGAAATGGAAACCACAGGTACATCCCCATGAGCCCCCTTACATCCCCAGCTCAACACAGACATAGCTCTCCAGTCGAGGACTGGGTTGTGAGATTGCAGCCAAGGCAATCCTAGCACCAAATCATCATGTAGATTATACAGCACCAGAAAGCGAATAATCTCCTGGTGATCCGGATTAATACGCATAGTTACTTGTGTCCAGTATTGTGGTTTATTATTAGCCAATGGGGTGGAGTCAATCCCCTTCAGAGGAATAGGAGTCTCCAAAGGCTCTAAATCATACCCACAGCGTTTGGCAAAGGACCAATCCATAAGACTCAAAGCGGCGCCAGAGTCGACATAGGCGTCCGTGGTAATAGATGACAAAGAGCAAATCAGGGTCACAGATAGAATAAATTTAGACGGTAAGGTGCAAATGGAAACAGATTTACCAAGCTTTTTAGTGCGCTTAGAGCATGCTGATATAACATGAGTAGAATCACCACAATAGAAACACAACCCATTTTTCCGTCTAAAATTCTGCCGCTCGCTTCGGGACAGAATTCTATCACACTGCATACTCTCTGGCGACTTCTCAGTGGACACCGCCAGATGGTGCACTGGTTTGCGCTCCCGCAAACGCCTATCGATCTGAATAGCCATTGTCATGGACTCATTCAGACCCGCAGGCACAGGGAACCCCACCATAACATCCTTAATGGCATCAGAGAGACCCTCTCTGAAAGTCGCCGCCAGGGCGCACTCATTCCACTGAGTAAGCACAGACCATTTACGGAATCTTTGGCAGTAAATTTCCGCTTCATCTTGCCCCTGAGATAGGGACATCAAAGTTTTTTCTGCCTGAAGCTCCAAATGAGGTTCGTCATAAAGCAACCCCAAGGCCAGAAAAAACGCATCCACATTGAGCAACGCAGGATCCCCTGGTGTCAATGAAAAAGCCCAGTCTTGAGGGTCGCCCCGGAGCAAGGAAATCACAATCCTGACCTGCTGTGCAGGGTCTCCGGCAGAGCGAGATTTCAGAGACAAAAATAATTTGCAATTATTTCGAAAATTCTGAAACCCGGATCTATTCCCCGAGAAAAATTCCGGCAAAGGAATTCTCGGCTCAGATACAGGTGCATGACAAACAAAATCTTGCAAATTTTGTACCTTCGTGGCGAGATTATTCAAACCTGCAGTTACACTCTGAAGATCCATTACAAACAGGTGGACACAGAGCCATTCAAGGGTTAAGAGGAGGTAAGAAGCAGCTAGACAGCAATTAAGGGCTAGGCAGCAAAACTCTGAGGGGAAAAAAAAAAAATTTCCCTTCAACACTTCTTTTTCTCCTGCTTCAGCCCAAACAATTAACACTTTGCGGGCCGGTCAAACTGTCATGATCTCAATGGCAAGAGAACATAGCATAAGCATATATAGGAACTAACTCTTGGAAGATGGGAACTGAGCTGACCATGAACTAAACCTAACGCACAACTAGCAGTGGCCGGGTAGCATGCCTACGTTGATTCTAGATGCCCAGCCCAGCCGGAGGACTAAATAAAGCTAGCAGAGGAAAATATTAGTCCTAGCTCACCTCTAGAGAAATTCCCCGAAAGGAGACAGAGGCCCCCCACATGTATTGGCGGTGAGTTGAGATGAAATAACAAACGTAGTATGAAAATAGGTTTAGCAAATTTGAGGTCCACTTACTACATAGCAGAAGACAGAAAGGGCACTTTCATGGTCAGCTGAAAAGCCTATCAAAAACACCATCCAGAAATTACTTTAAAACTCTGGCATTAACTCATAACACCAGAGTGGCAATTCCCGTTCACAAGAGCTTTCCAGACACAGTAACGAAACTACAGCTGTGAACTGGAACAAAATGCAAAAACAAACATGGACAAGAGTCCAACTTATCTAGTAGTTGTCTAGGAGCAGAAACAAGCACAGAGAGGCTTCTGATAACATTGTTGACCGGCAAGCAACTAACAGAGCAGCAAGGTTATATAGCGACTCCCACATCTTGATGGGAACAGGTGAACAGAGAAGATGAAGACACCAGTTCAATTCCACCAGTAGCCACCGGGGGAGCCCAGAATCCAAATTCACAACAGAGGAGGCTGGGTTTTTATAAAGCTGGGAAATTTGCATCACCTGGCCTTTCCTAACAATGATAGTTAACAGGTTATAACCCTAACAGACTAATTAATGTCAAAGTTATATAAAAGAATAATATACATATTTTTTTGCCCGAAATACAGACTTAAGGTACCTTTACACTAAGCGACGCTGCAGCGATACAGACAACGATGCCGATCGCTGCAGCGTCGCTGTTTGGTCGCTGGAGAGCTGTCACACAGACCGCTCTCCAGCGACCAACGATGCCGAGGTCCCCGGGTAACCAGGGTAAACATCGGGTTGCTAAGCGCAGGGTCGCGCTTAGTAACCCGATGTTTACCCTGGTTACCAGTGTAAAATGTAAAAAAACAAACAGTACATACTCACCTTCGCGTCCCCCGGCGTCCGCTTCCTGCACTGACTGTGAGTGCTGGCCCTAACAGCAGAGCGGTGACGTCACCGCTGTGCTGTGCTTTCACTTTACGGCCGGCGCTCAGTCAGTGCAGGAAGCGGACGCGAAGGTGAGTATGTACTGTTTGTTTTTTTACATTTTACACTGGTAACCAGGGTAAACATCGGGTTACTAAGCGCGGCCCTGTGCTTAGTAACCCGATATTTACCCTGGTTACCATTGTAAAACATCGCTGGTATCGTTGCTTTTGCTGTCAAACACAACGATACACGGCGATCTGACGACCAAATAAAGTTCTGAACTTTAACCAACGACCAGCGATATCACAGCAGGATCCTGATCGCTGCTGCCTGTCAAACTCAACGATATCGCTAGCTAGGACGCTGCAACGTCACGGATCGCTAGCGATATCGTTTAGTGTGAAGGTACCTTTAGGCTGCCGTCACACTAGCAGTATTTGGTCAGTATTTTACATCAGTATTTGTAAGCCAAAACCAGGAGTGGAACAAATAGAGGAAAAGTATAACAGAAACATATGCACCACTTCTGCATTTATCACCCTCTCCTGGTTTTGGCTTCCAAGTACTGATGTAAAATACTGACCAAATACTGCTAGTGTGACGGCAGCCTAAATGTGTTATCTTTAACTTTAGCCCTTTTAGAAATCATTTCCTCTTCAACTTGCTTAATTATTCACAATAACAGTAATTTTGACCAGGGGTGCCCAAACTTTTACATGCCACTGTATATATATGTATAGTGTGTGTGTGTGTGTGTGTGTGTGTGTGTGTGTGTGTGTGTGTGTGTGTGTGTGTGTGTGTGTGTGTGTGTGTGTGTGTGTGTGTGTATCACTTTCAACAATAAAAAAAGGTACCAGTAAGCCTACCGAAACCGCCTTTGATTAAAAAAAATAGACCTGTTACTATCTAGTAATTTGTTATTTTACAGAGTTTCAAAGCTTCATTCTTCAAATTCATTCCATCCACAAGAAGAAGCAATCATGGAAGGAATTTAGCAAGAGGACACAGAGTAGGGAAATCCTTGCTACTGCTGCCAAGATCTTATTAAATGCATTTCTACAGAAACTATGTAAATCTGATAAAGCACTGTGTGTACACAATTGCTACTTGTCTTCGACACTACATGTGCTATGGTAGACATAGACCATTTTACAACAATATTACCTTCAACTTATATTTAACACAGTAGGCTAAAGGGAATTTTGTGTCAAGAAAAGAATATTATCATATTTTTAACACTTACACTTTACAACTTGAAAAGGGAAAATTTCACGTATATTTTATGTCTGCTGTCATTCACTATAGGAACCAAAGTATTAGAACATCTATATATTACACCTACTGAAGCTTTTATGACATCCCATTTTAAAGCAGTAAGCATTAACATTAGTGATGAGCGAGTGTACTCATTGCTCAGGTTTTTCCGAGCACGCTCGGGTGGTCTCCGAATATTTGTAACTGCTCGGAGATTTAGTTTTTGTTGACGCAGCTGCATGATTTACGACTGCTAGCCAGCCTGAGTACATGTGGGGGTTGCCTGGTTGCTAGGGAATCCCCACATGTATTCAATCTGTCTATCAGCTTTAAATCATGCAGCTGAGGCAACGAAAACTAAATCTCCGAGCGCCTACAAATACTCGGAGACCACACGGGCATGCTCGGGAAAACCCGAGCAACTAGTATACTCGTTCATCACTAATTAACATGGAGTTTTCCCCCCTTTTCTGCTAAAACAGACGCCACTCTGCTGGGAAGGAATTTTTTCACAAAATTTTGCAGTCTGTCTTTTTTATGCTGACACATTAAGTTTTCTTTCACCTGGAACTTAAGTTGCCTGAGACAATCCCTAGATGACAACCACGTAGCGTAACAACCTCACCACACTTTACAGTTGGCACAATGCATTCAGTAAACCCTAATCACCTACATTAGAACAAAACTTTGAAAAAGAAAAAAGGTCTCACCATACTTGACCAACATATGTCTGTTTTCATTGTAGTGAGTGCCATATCCAATGCTGCTGACCTGCAGAGAAATCCAAAAAAAGTACCAGGAAAAGCACATCTCGATAAAATCGTCAAGCTTTATTTTATGTTGATGATGAAACACATTCTGACACATTTCTGGCATTCATGTTCCTGTTGTTGTGCAACTCGAACAGACAACAGGTATGCATGAGTGCTTCTGAGGGTGGGGGGGGACCCGAGACCATTTCTCTGTTCTCCTCCTTTCTGGTTGTTATTTTGGCCACTTTTGCATTTTCTCAATGCTCTCACCCCTAGAGGTACAGTACAGTAGCATGAAAACAACCCACAGAAGTTGCTCAGGTAGTGCAGCTCATCCTGGATGGCATATCAATGCGAGCTGTGGCAAGAAGGGTAGCTATGTCTGTGAGCACAGTGTACAGAACATGTAGAAGAAACCAGGAGACAGGCCAGTACACCAGAAGACATGGAGGAGGCCATAGGATGACAACAACCCAGCAGCAGGACCCCTACCTCCTCTTATTTGTAAGGAGAAACAGGGGAGCAACGCTAGAGCCCTGCAAAATGACCTCCAGCAGGCCACAAACATACATGTGTCTGCTCAAACTGTCAGAAACAGACTCTATGAGGGTGGTATGAGGGCCCGACATCTAGAAGTATGTGTTATGTTTACATCCCAATGCTGTGCAGGGTGATTGGCATTTTCCAGAGCATACCAAATTTGGCAGATTCAACATTGGTGCCCTGCGCTCTTCATGGATGAGAGCAGGTTCACACTGAGCACATGTGACAGACGTTAGTCGAGATGCTGTAGAGAACATTCTGCTGCCTGAAACAACCTCCAGTATGACTGGTTTGGCAGTGGGTCAGAAAAGGTGTGAAGAGGCATTTCTTTGAAGGGCCACACAGCTCTCTATCTGCTAGTCAGAAGTACCCTGACTGCCATTAGGTGCCAGAATGAGATCCTCAGACCCATTGTGAGACCATATGCAGGTGCAGTGGGCCTTGAGTTTCTTCTGATGCATGACAATGCTAGACCTCATGTAGCTAAAGTGTGTGAGCAGTTCCTGCAAAATGAAGGCATTGATGCTATGGACTGGCCTGTTTTTCCCCATACCTAAGTAATGTAATAGACAAACCATTATTTCTTATATTTAGGGATATAGCGACGGGGTCTGTTCCACAGGACTGGTGCATAGCAAATGTGATACCAATATTCAAAAATGGCCCTAAAAGTGAACCTGGAAATTATAGGCAAGTAAGTCTAACCTCTATTGTTGGTAAAATATTTGAGGGGTTTCTGAGGGATGTTATTCTGGATTATCTCAATGAGAATAACTCCATATCAGCATGGGTTTATGAGGAATCATTCCTGTGAAACCAATCTAATCACTTTTTATGAAGAGGTAAGCTATAGACTTGACTACGGTGAGTTATTGGACGTGGTATATCTTGATTTTTCCAAAGCGTTTGATACTGTGCCACACAAGAGCTCGGTACACAAAATGAGAATGCTGGGTCTGGGGGAAAATGTGTGTAAATGGGTAAGTAACTGGCTTAGTGATAGAAAGCAGAGGGTGTTTATAAATGGTATATTCTCTAACTGGGTCACTGTGACCAGTGGGGTACCGCAGGGGTCGGTGTTGGGACCTGTTCTCTTCAACATATTTATTAACGATCTGGTAGAAGGTTTACACAATAAAATATCGATATTTGCAGATGATACAAAACTATGTAAAGCAGTCAATACAAGAGAAGATAGTATTCTGCTACAGATGGATGTGAATAAGTTGGAAACTTGGGCTGAGAGGTGGCAGATGTGGTTTAACAATGATAAATTTAAGGCTATACACATGGGAGGAAGGAATCAATATCACCATTACACACTGATTGGGAAACCACTGGGTAAATCTGACATGGAGAAACACTTGGGGATCCTAGTTAATGATAAACTTACCTGGGCAGCCAGTGCCAGGCAGCAGCTGCCAAGGCAAACAGGATCATGGGGTGCATTAAAAGAGGTCTGGATACATATGAGAGCATTATACTACCTCTGCACAAATCCCTAGTTAGACCGCACATGGAGTACCGTGTACAGTTTTGGACACCGGTGCTCAGGAAGGATATGATGGAACTAGAGCGAGTACAAAGGAGGTCAACAAAATTAATAAAGGGGATAGGGAACTACAATACCCAGAGAGATTAGCAAAATTAGGATTATTTAGTTTAGAAAAAAGACGACTGAGGGGCGATTTAATAACCATGCATAAGTATATAAGGGGACAATACAAGTATCTCTCCGAGGATCTGTTTATACCAAGGAAGGTGATGGTCACAAGGGGGCATTCTCTGCGTCTGGAGGAGAGAAGGTTTTTCCACCAACATAGAAGAGGATTCTTTACTGTTAGGGCAGTGAGAATCTGGAATTCCTTGCCTGAGGAGGTGGTAATGACGAACTCAGTCAAGGGGTATTAGTCTTGATTTACATTGATAATTTTTATTGTTCTTAACATTCCACTATGTAATGAATTAAGATTTGAAACTGAAACTCAGAGATATCTAGGATGTGGCATTTTAGTGTTCCCTTAATTTTTTTACCTATATATATATACATATGTATATATACTATGTACAGTATATATATATATATATATATATATATATATATATATATATATATATATATATATATATACAGTGCCTTTTGGCTCCCTGGAGCTTTGCAACTTTTTCCCACATATCATGCTTCAAACATAAAGATACCAAATGTAAATTTTTGGTGAAGAATCATCAACAAGTGGAACACAATTGTGAAGTTGAACGAAATGTATTGGTTATTTTAAATTTTTGTGGAAATTCAAAGACTGAAAAGTGGGGCGTGCAATATTATTCAGCCCCTTTAACTTAATACTTTGTTGCGCCACCTTTTGCTGCGATTACAGCTGCAAGTCACTTGGGTATGTCTCTATCAGTTTTGTACATCGAGAGACTGAAATTCTTTCCCATTCTTCCTTCGCAAACAGCTGGAGCTCAGTGAGGTTTGATGGAGATCGTTTGTGAACAGCAGTTTTCATCTCTTTCCACAGATTCTCGATTGGATTGAGGTCTGGACTTTGACTTGGCCATTCTAACACCTGGATACGTTTATTTGTGAACCATTCCATTGTAGATTTTGCTTTATGTTTGGGATCATTGTCTTGTTGGAAGATAAATCTCCGTCCCAGTCTCAGGTCTTTTGCAGACTCCAACAGGTTTTCTTCAAGAATGGTCCTGTATTTGGCTCCATACATCTTCCCATCAAGTTTAACCATCTTCCCTGTCCCTGCTGAAGAAAAGCAGGCCCAAACCATGATGCTGCCACCACCATGTTTGACAGTGGGGATGGTGTGTTCAGGGTGATGAGCTGTGTTGCCTTTACGCCAAGCATATCGTTTGGCATTGGTGACAAAAGTTCGATTTTAGTTTCATCTGACCAGAGTACCTTCTTCCACATGTTTGCTGTGTCTCCTAGGTGGCTTGTTGCAAACTTTAAACAACACTCTTTATGGATATTTTTGAGAAATGGCTTTCTTCTTGCCACTCTTCCATAAAGGCCAGATTTGTGCAGCGTATGACTGATTGTTGTCCTATGGACAGACTGTCCCACCTCAGCTGTAGATCTCTGCAGTTCATCCAGAGTGATCATGGGCCTCTTGGCTGCATCTCTGATCAGTCTTCTCCTTGTTTGAGATGAAAGTTTAGAGGGACGGCGGGGTCTTGGTAGATTTGCAGTGGTATGATACTCCTTCTATTTCAATATGATCGCTTACACAGTGCTCCTTGGGATGTTTAAAGTTTTGGAAATCATTTGATATCCAAATCCGGCTTTAAACTTCTCCACAACAGTATCACGGACCTGCCTGCTGTGTTCCTTGGTCTTCATGATGCTCTCTGTGCTTCAAACAACCCTGAGACTATCACAGAGCAGGTGCATTTATACGGAGACTTGATTACACACAGGTGGATTATATTTATCATCATTAGGCATTTAGGACAACATTGGATCATTGAGAGATCCACAATGAACTTCGGGAGTGAGTTTGCTGCACTGAAAGTAAAGGGGCCGAATAATATTGCACGCCCCACTTTTCAGGTTTTGAATTTCCACAAAAATTTAAAATGACCAATAAATTTCATTCAACTTCACAATTGTGTTCCACTTGTTGATTCTTCACCAAAAATTTACATTTGGTATCTTTAGGTTTGAAGCATGATATGTGGGAAAAGGTTGAAAAGTTCTAGGGAGCCGAATACTTTCGCAAGGCAGAGTATATCTACATATATAATTGTCTAAGGGTTTTTCTGTCTGTCTGTCTGTCTGTCTGACTGTCCTGGAAATCCCGCGTCTCTGATTGGTCGAGGCCGCCAGGCCTCGACCAATCAGCGACGGGCACAGTATGGCGACGATGATGTCATAAAGGTTGCCTCGACCAATCAGCGACGGGCACAGTCTGCCGCGAATTCGCCTCGACCAATCAGCGACGGGCACAGTATCGACATAGATGTCATAATGGTTGCCATGGCGACGATGATGTCATAAAGGTTGCCTCGACCAATCAGCGACGGGCACAGTCTGCCGCGAATTCTGGAAACATCATTGTCCACATACTACGGGACATGCATATTCTAGAATAGGCTCCATACAGGTAACAGCCAACAGCAGGGGTGTCAAACTGCATTCCTCAAGGGCTGCAAACAGGTCATGTTTTCAGGATTTCCTTGTATTGCACAGGTGATCATTTAATCACCTGCACAGAATGATTCCAGCACCTTGTGCAATGAGAAGGAAATCTTGAAAACACGCATGGTTTGAGGCCCTCGAGGAATGCAGTTTGACACCCCTGGCCAGCAGTATCCCAGCTCAAATTAGGGGGAAAAGAGCAAAGGGTTAAAGCAAAGACATGCATTGTCACGCCGAAAACCAGATACAGACAGAACGGCGTGACAGTTAGCAACTAAAAAAAGTTTTTCTTATGCTGCCATCACACTAGCAGTATTTGGTCAGTATTTTACATCAGTATTTGGAAGCCAAAACCAGGAGTGGAACAACTAGAGGAAAAGTATAATAGAAACATATGCACCACTTCTGCATTTATCACCCACTCCTGGTTTTGGCTTGCAAATACTGATGTAAAATACTGACTAGTGTTGAGCGATACCGTCCGATACTTGAAAGTATCGGTATCGGAAAGTATCGGCCGATACCGGCAAAGTATCGGATCCAATCCGATACCGATACCCGATACCAATACAAGTCAATGGGACTCAAGTATCGGACGGTATTCCTGATGGTTCCCAGGGTCTGAAGGAGAGGAAACTCTCCTTCAGGCCCTGGGATCCATATAAATGTGTAAAAGAAAGAATTAAAATAAAAAATATCGCTATACTCACCTGTCCGACGCAGCCTGGACCTCAGCGAGGGAACCGGCAGCGTTGTTTGTTTAAAATTCGCGCTTTTACTTGGTTACGTGAAGTCCCGGCTTGTGATTGGTCAGGGCGGCCATGTTGCCGGGACGCGGACCAATCACAGCAAGCCGTGACAAAATTACGTCACGGCTTGCTGTGATTGGTCCGCGTCCCGGCAACATGGCCGCCATTAACCAATCACAAGCCGGGACGTCACGGGAGGCTGGACACGCGCCCATTTTAAAAAGCGCGCGTGTCCAGCCTCCAGTGACGTCCCGGCTTATGATTGGTCACGGCGCCATGTTGCCGGGACGCGGACCAATCACAGCAAGCCGTGACGAAATTACGTCACGGCTTGCTGTGATTGGTCCGCGTCCCGGCAACATGGCCGCCATTAACCAATCACAAGCCGTGACGTCACGGGAGGCTGGACACGCGCGCTTTTTAAAATGGGCGCGTGTCCAGCCTCCCGTGACGTCCCGGCTTGTGATTGGTTGCGCCGCGGTCAACCAATCACAAGCCGGGAGGCTGGACACGCGCGCATTTTAAAATTTTAAAATGGGCGCGTGTCCAGCCTCCCGGCTTGTGATTGGTTGACCGCGGCGCAACCAATCACAAGCCGGGACGTCACGGGAGGCTGGACATGCGCCCATTTTAAAAAGCGCGCGTGTCCAGCCTCCCGTGACGTCACGGCTTGTGATTGGTTAATGGCGGCCATGTTGCCGGGACGCGGACCAATCACAAAGCCGGGACGTAATTTTAAAATCCTTAAGGACCTGAAATTACGTCACGGCTTGCTGTGATTGGTTGCGTCTCCCATGTGACTGCGACGCAACCAATCACAACGCCGGAACGTAATTTTAAAATCCTGAAGGACCTGAAATTACGTCACAGCTTGCTGTGATTGGTTGCGTCCCGGTCACATGGGCGGCACGCAACCAATCACAAGCCGGGACTCACGTAAAGGAAAGAAAAGCGCGAATTTTAAACAAAGAACGCTGCCGCTTCCCTCGGTAAGGTGCAGGCTGCGTCGGAGAGGTGAGTATAGCAATATTTTTTATTTTAATTCTCTCTTTTACACATTTTTACATTAATGTTGTTTCGATACCGATACCCGATATCACAAAAATATCGGATCTCGGTATCGGAATTCCGATACAGCAAGTATCGGCCGATACCCGATACTTGCAGTATCGGAATGCTCAACACTAATACTGACCAAATACTGCTAGTGTGACGGCAGCCTAACTCTGCAACAGCTCTGCACAAAGATAAATTTCACCATTACTAAATAAGAAAGTGGGATATGGATCCTGAATCATGTTAACAACTGAAAAAAAAAATTTTTTTACTCTGCAACAGCTCTGCACACAGATGAATTTCACCGCCACTAAATGACAAGGTGAGATACGGCATGTTGAATCATGTTAGCAACTGAAAAAAATAGATTTTGAAAGGTCTACTCATGCATGGAGCACAATAGAAGCAGTGCACAACACACTTCTATGAAATGTGCCCTGCTGTCTTAGTCTGTGAACCTCACTAATGGCCCAAGAAAAAAAATATGCTGGAAGGTCGATTTCACAGCCACACAGGACACTAGCTTTCTAAACTATCTGACTAAGAAACAACAACCTAGCTAAATAGCTAAAATTTATCAGCACCCTGGACCAGAGTCAGAAGTATCCTCTCTGCACTGTTATACTGACAAAATGGTGCTAAAACAAGATGTCCGCTCTTTATATAGAGAGAGACATGTGATTTCAGCAGCCAATGGCACAAGCTGCTGTGTCTAGACATTATGGATGTTTCCTGTGCCCTGACTGGCTAGCCGCAATGTGCATACATAAAGTTAGAAAAAAAAATTACAAGCACGCCATCCTCTGAGCTCTCCCCACCCTCTCCCCTCATCAAACATGTGCCTCCCGCTCATCATACACCACCCCTATCCTAGCCAAAGTGCTAAAAATACTTTAGTGGCAATTCAAATAGTTTCCCTTACTTTTTACGAATGTTACCGATTTTTCCAGATTTTATGAAAATGTGTTCGTTTTTCCATCTCCAATCCGTATGTGCCATATTTGTGCCAAATTTATGTTTGGTGATCGTATTCGCTCATCTCTATTCAGCACAGCAGAACATTTCTCAGCAAATTATTTCCAACCTAATAGTATGTCAAGGCGTATAAGTGAATATTTTTCTATGCGTACTGCTTATAGTCATTACTGAAGAATTCAAGATGTTTTGAAAATGTTGTTTCCATCTTTTGATTTGCACATCATTAACTTGTCTATGGATGCCGTGATTTTCATAATTCTACAACTTTTTGTGTCTTGATGCTGAAATATCAATGTTAAGGAGTGTATATAACCTGTAAATTCAGTAGGTCAAATAAGTATTGAAAACGTTACCAATTTCCTAAGTAAATGTATTTCTAAAGGTGCTATTGATATGAAATTCTCACCAAATGTTGGAAAGAACCCATCCAATCCACATAGGCAAAGACATAAAACCATAGATGTCTATAAATTTAAGATATGTGTAATAATGAGAAATGACAAAAAGTATTGAACACGCTAAGGCTAATTGCACATTTGCATTTGGCAGCCCAGCGTAGGGCTGCGTACTTTTCCCTTCATATCCGCACAGCTGTGCTTGCGTCCTACGTACCTATCTTTAACATCTATCTTTTGATTTGCTCATCATTAACATGTCTATGGATGCTGTTATTTTCATAATTCTACAACTTTTCTGTCTTGATGCTGAAATATCCATGTTAAGGAGAGTATATTCCCTGTGAATTCAGTAGGTGAAATAAGTATTGAACACGTTACCAATTTCCTAAGTAAATATATTTCTAAAGTTGCTTTTGATATGAAATTCTAACCAAATGTTGGAAAGAAACCATCCAATCCACATAGGCAAAGATATAAAACCATAGATGTCTATAAATTTAAGATATGTGCAATAATGAGAAATGACGAAAAGTGTTGAACACGCTAAGGCTAAGTGCACATTTGCGTTTGGCAGCCCTGTGTAGGGCTGCGTGCATTTTCCCTTCATATCCACACAGCTGCGCATGCGTCCTGCGTACCTATCTCTAACATTAGGTACGCAGGGACATGCGTTTGTGGATGCATCCGCGTGCGTCTTTTTGACGTGCCGCCGAACGCAACATGTTGCGTTCCAGTGCAGTTGGCGGGCCCGAAAAAACGACACATGCGAACACATCCGCAGACAAATGCATGTTCCTGCGTCCCCAATGTTAAACATAGGTATGCAGGACACATGCGCAGCTGTGCGGATATGAAGGGAGAAAGTACAACGCAAATGTGCACTTGGCCTTACTGACATTTTTTTTAACACTTCGTACACAGGCCGGTGGTGGTGATGACAGACTCAAGACGGCTCCTGTATGGAGAAACTAGTCGCATGCCTTGCTCAGGTGTGCTTTTGGTTCATTTTTCCACACAAATCTCTTCAAATCCTGAAGGTTACGTGGGCTCCTTCTATAAACTCTGAGACTAAGTTCCTTCCATAAATTTTCTATTGGATTCAGGGCAGATGATTGGCTAGGCCATACTATCAGCTTTATTTTCTTTCTGTGAAACCAAGTGAGTTTCCTTTGCTGTGTGTTTGGGATCATTGTCTTGAAGAAATGTCCACTCTTGATTCATCTTCATTATCCTAGTAGATGGCAGCAGGTTTTTATTAACAATGTCTCGGTACATTTGTCCATTCATCTTTCCTTCAATTACATGAAGTTGCCAGTGCCGTGTGCTGAAAAACAGCTTTATACTATGATGTTCCCACCTGCAAACATCACTGTTAGTATGGTGTTTTGGAGGAGATATGCAGTGCCTTCTAACCTCCAAACATGGTGTGTATTATGGCACCCAAATAGTTCAATTTTCATCGACATCATCCTGGTAGATGGCAGCAGATTTTAATAGTTTTCTGTGAAACAATTGTACCTGCAGATTCCAGATTCTTATGTAACTCTCCACAGGTTGTTTTTGGCTCTTGAACAACTCTACTGATTATTCATTTCACTCCTCTGTCTGAAATCTTGTGGGGAGTACTTGATCCTGATCGGTTTATGGTGAAATTATTGTCTTTCTTCTTCCAGATTATGCAGCAACAGTGTTCACTGAAACCCTTAGTAGTTTAGAAATTTTTCTGAAACCAATGCCATCAGTATGTTTTACAACAATATGGTTGGAAAGTTCTTGAGACAGATCACTGGTTTTACCAATCATGAGATGTCCCTTGTGTGGCACCTTAGTAACGAGACACCTTTTTATAGGCCGTCAGTTGAACCAGCTAATATTGTTTTTCACTAGCAGGATTTCTTTCTAATTACTGATAGATTTCAGCTGGTGTTATGACTTTCCATGGCTTTTTGCACCTTTATTTCTTCATATCTTTTTTCCCTATGTCATTTCTCATTATTATACATAACTTAGTTTATTATTAGATTTTTTTATATGTGTGGATTGGATGGGTTGTTACTGACATCTAGTGAGAATGTCATGTCAATAGAAAATTTATTTACTTAGAAAATTAGTGATGTGTTCAATACTTATTTCACCCACAAGAGACAGTCTTGGTTCAGCCGGGCTGGAGAGAGGATCTCCAGTGGTTTGTGTCCTGAGGACAAGATACTGAACCTGTGTTGCTCCAGAGCAGGCAGCTCCTCCATATACATTGCACATCTTAGTAAACACAATAATTATGTACACATTATACACATATACTTTACACATATATACACATTACACACACATTTATTTAAAAACAATACACATACAATACAGTACAATAATTGGCTTTAATGGAGATAGCTGTTTTATCAAATCTTAGTAATAGAAAGTCAGCAACGCTATACATCTGTTTTGATGGCTGAGCTGTATATCTCAACTTACGACAATCAGCAGGAAAACTCTGTTGTAACTTAATACAATGGGAGAGAATAAAGTAACAAGAGGTTCATTTATTTATTATTTTATCTTGACATTTTTTATGAAGTCAACATCCAATCCTCTGCTGTCTCCCTTTCAACATATTATGTATGTTGATTAACATCATGTAATCATGTTGAAAATATATGTGCTTTGAAGAATCAGTTCATATCCACATTGTCCAAATTCCACATTTTTAGTACTCCTTCCACTGTTGAATCTAGTTTACTTATGTAAAAGTTAAATTACAGAGATAGCTTAATAATGTATACTCATCTGAACAGTACAACATATACATGCTCCTCTAGTAAAATGCATATAATAAACAACATCAGCTGTTTTGCAGAACTCACCGTAGATTCCTACATCAATATCTGAATAAAGGATGCACATTATCTTTTAGCATTTAGAAGGCAAGAAAACAGTACTAAGAGGACCATGAAGTTGATCAAGCTTCATCTACACAAAAATATATCAATTAAGATGTTGAAGTAAATTTGCCTTGATGAATTTTGTTCTGAAATATTTTATAAAATATAGATCTTTTCTCTTTTATGTACCAAATTTCATGTTGAAATGTTATCTAAAATTCATGCAGAATAAAAAATATTTTTAAATCTGAAAACCAGTTACTGACCTCAGAATACTTAAAGTTGAGTATTAAACTGAAGATTAATAAATCCTGCAGTTAATGTGGGAACAGTGAGAGTATTTTTTAGAAACATTCCCAGCGATAAAAGCATGGCTCATATGTCTAATACAGGAACTGAATGTAGCAAAGCGTTATTAACACATCTTTAACATTCCACACACAGCACTAAATCTCATACCCATCCTTGCAACATATTCTACCAACAGCTGTTTTGCCCAGTTGGCGTATAAAAGTGTAGATCAACTAGCATCCCCCCCAAGAATGGATTAGCAAAACAATGCAAAGGGTAAAAAGTTGTGTAAAAGCAAATGTCATCTATATTCTGAGGAGCAAGCCAAGCAATATCAACCTTTTAAAATGTAGGAAAACTGCTAATGTCTAGAGGTTATGGAACTGTGTGTAACTCCTTGTTGAGCACCATGGATGATGACCATTCCACAGAACTTAATATTTTCTTATTTTCATTTCAAATTTTCAATAGATTATTTGCTTTTTATTCCTATTTACCTTTTTGTTCTCTGCTGGGTTTTTTTTTCGGAGCACTGGATTTAAGCAATATCTTACCTACAATACCTACAGTATTTTAATAGTTGTGACAAAGTCACTGATAAAGTGCTGGAGGGAAGGTATGTGTCACTATGCTTAATGGCGTCAGTAATATAATACCCAGAGTTTTATATACTCCAGCACACTAAGTGCTGTGAGAGGTTAATCTAATATATAATGGGCTGGCTTTTATGTGGACATTGGTGATGAGCGAGTGTGCTCGTTACTCAAGTTTCTGAGCATGCTCGAATCTCAACCGAGTATTGCCGATGCTCAGATGTGATGCTCAGATCCCTGCCCCACAAGTTTCGTGGCTGTAATATAGCCATTAAACATGGCTACAGTTTAACCATGTATGGCAGGCAATCCCTTTCTTTAAGCCACACAATATGCAGGGCAGGGATCTGAGCATTGCATCCGAGCACCGGCAATACTTGGTTGAGACTCGAACATGCTCGAAAAACTCGATTAACGAGCACACCCGCTCATCACTAGTGGACATCCATAGAGCGGGTGGGAGGATGTACACCTTATCTCCACCACAGCATGTGGTCTGGGGCTTAAATAGCTGGGTTCCAGAGGCAGTCTTGGTTCAGCAGGGCTGGAGAGAGGATCGTTTGATCCTTTTTGAGGAGGAAAGACTGAACCTGTGCTGCTCCAGAGTGGGCAACTCCCCGCAAATGTATGGACTGTGTTCAGCATTTTTGTTTTCTTTGTTGTTTTCCTGTTTTGCCTGAAGGGCTGTGTTTTACTTTCCCCTTCTTGTTGGTTTATGTCGCCATATAATAAACCAACCAAAGAATTGAAAGAGACGATGTTCCTGTTTTTCTACCTCCATATACCACTGAGTGAGTTGAACTACCACAAAGTAAACTGACACATAGATATGTATCAGCTAAACCTTCCTGAGCATAATTCTGGGATCCCCTCTCTGCTATGGCAGTAGTACATGTCATATCACAACATACTACAAATGGAACTGCAGACTTATGTAAACAGGTAAGTGGATGTAACAATGCAGAGGGAGAGGACTCATTAGTAACTTAACGAACAGATATTTATTTAATTACCATGGATATATGTAGTGCTTATACACTGGGGGAAATAAGTATTTGATCTCTTGCTGATTTTGAAAGTTTGCTCACTGACAAAGACGTGAACAGTCTATAATTTTAAGGGTAGATTAATTTTAACATTGAGAGATAGAAGAGCCAGAACTCTTAAGATTGGTAGGGGATCAAATACTTATTTCTCACTACAAAATGCAAATAAATTTATATAACTTATACAATGTGATTTTCTGGTTTTTGTATTTGATATTTTATCTCTCAATGTTAAAACTAACCTACCCTTAAATTATAAACTGTTCATGTCTGTGTCAGTGGGCAAATTTACAAAATCAGCAAAGGATCAAATACTGATTTCCACCACTGTAGCACAAATATCAAAGGGTAAAAAACAATGTAAATACAGTAAATTATTATACAACGAGAATGCAGAAATTTGGTTACACTGGGTATTAACACAATACTATTCACATCAGTTTTGGTTTGCTGTTAATGTTATGATAGTGTAGTAACTCACTCGGGAAAAAGGCTAGCACACTAAAAACTGAAACTGATACTGCCAGTTCATGTATAGACTAGATATCCTGTCCTTATAGTCCATAGTGTTTCCTGCATGAGCTGAAATAGCCGTAACCACAGAGAAGACAATGGCAACTCGGACCTATGCTGCCTCAAACGCCGTCCATACTTCTTGTTTCTCCTAAAGAACTGGAGGGCATAGTAGAGTGCAAATTACCTGCAAAAGGAAAAGTGTGCTAAAATAGAAAGAGATCCCAGAGTGAGTAAAACAAACTATGAAATACAAAATACAGGTAAACACTGATAGAGTAAGTTAATGTCTCCTACTTGCTAAAAAGAAACAGAAGATATTTGCAGGGTAAAGAACGTAAACAGCAGCAAGATAAAGCCTAGCTGGTCTTTCACTGACTGGATAAAACTACAGCAGTTTGGGTAATAAATTGATGAATCAGTGAGTGTCTATTATCTTTATTTCTTTATTACTGGGGATCAGCATGGGATTGTTTAGTTTTTTATTTTTATTTTTAATTGGTGAACAACGAGGAATAGTGTGGGGGAGTCTTTATTTAAACAAAGTGTTTTTTTCTGTGTGCATGCTTTTATTTTTTTATTACCGGGTTAGCAATGGAGGTGTCTGATCTCCATTACTTACCCCAGGGCTTGATGCCAGCTGTGATTATTGACAAATAACGGCTGTTATAAACCCCAACTACCATTAGCTCAATTGCCACCGCTCCAAGGCAATCTGAAGAGCCAGGATAGCGGCAGAATTGCTGCATCTAATGTGATGTGCCAATTTTGGGGTGGTTGCGGGCTTCTATTTTTAGGCTGGGAAGAGCCCAATAGCCCGAGCACTTTCCAGCCTGATAATATAAGCACACAGCTACAGGTGATTCTCACAAAATTAGAATATCATAAAAAATTAATTTATTTCAGTTCTTCAATACAAAAAGTGAAACTCATGTTATATAGAGTCATTACAAACAGAGTGATCTATTTCAAGACCCTTCAGCTCGTCTGCATTGTTGGGTCTGGTGTCTCTCATCTTCCTCTTGACAATACCCCATAGATTCTCAATGGGGTTAAGGTCAAGCATGATGCTGTTGTTTCTACACCAGGTATTGGTGTTTTTGTCAGTGTGGACAGGTGCCAAGTCCTGCTGAAGAATTAAATTTCCATCTCCAAAAAGCTTGTCGTCAGAATGAAGCATGAAGTGCTTTAAAATTTCCTGGTAGACAGCTGCGCTGACTTTGGTCTTGATAAAACACAGCGGACCTACACCAGCAGATGACATGGCTCCCCAAATCATCACTGATTGTGGAAACTTCACACTTGACCTCAAGCAACTTGAATTGTGTGCCTTTCCACTCTTCCTCCAGACTCTGGGACCTTGATTTCCAAATGAAATGCAAAATTTACTTTCATCTGAAAACAACACCTTGGACCACTGAGCAACAGTCCAGTTCTTTTTCTCCTTGGCCCAGGTAAAGCGCTTCTGGCATTGTCTATCGGTCAGGAGTGGCTTGTCACAAGGAATTGGACACTTGAAGCTCATGTCCTGGATATGTCTGTATGTGGTAGCTCTTGAATCAATGACTCAAGCAGCAGTCCACTCCTTGTGAATCTCCTCCAAATTTTATAATGGTCTTTTCTTAACAATCTTTTCAAGGATGTGGTTATTCCAGTTGCTTGTGCACCTTTTTTGACCATACTTCCACTCAACTTTCCATTAATATGCTTGGATACAGCACTCTGTGAAGAGCCAGCTTCTTTAGCAATGACCTTTTGTGGCTTACCCTCCTTTGTGGAGTGTGTCAATGACTGCCTTCTGGACATCTGTCAAGTCAGCAGTAGGGTTGAGCGACCTTTACTTTTATAGGATCGGGTCGGGTTTCACGAAACCCGACTTTTTCAAAAGTCGGGTCGAGTGAAATCGGCCGATCCTATAAAAAAGTCGGGGTCGGGGTCGGCCGAAACTCGAAACCCAATGCAGTGCATTGGGTTTCCAATGGTTCCCAGGGTCTGAAGGAGCGGAAACTCTCCTTCAGGCCCTGGGATCCATATTTAAGTGTAAAATAAAGAATTAAAATAAAAAATATCGCTATACTTACCCTCTGATGGGCCCTGGTACTAACCGGGAACCTTCCTTCCTTAGAATCAGCCTTCCAGGACCTTGCGGTGACGTCGCGTTGACGTCGCGGCTTGTGATTGGTCGCGCGGCCGCCCATGTGACCGCTCGCGCGACCAATCACAAGCCGTGACGTCACCGAAGGTCCTGGAAGGGCTGATTCTTATGAAGGAAGGCTGCCGGAAAAAAGCAGGGTGTGTCCGAGGGTGAGTATATACCTAATAGGAATATACTCACCCTCGGCTTCGTTCCGGCAGCCTTCCTTCCTAAGAATCAGCCCTTCCAGGACCTTCGGTGACGTCACGGTGACGTCGCGGCTTGTGATTGGTCGTGCGAGCGGTCACATGGGCGGCCGCGCAACCAATCACAAGCCGCGACATCACCGCGACGTCACCGCAAGGTCCTGGAAGGCTGATTCTAAGGAAGGAAGGTTCCCGGTTAGTACCAGGGCCCGTCAGAGGGTAAGTATAGCGATATTTTTTATTTTAATTCTTTATTTTACACTTAAATCTGAATTTCGATACCAATTCCCGATATCTTAAACATATCGGGAATCGGTATCGGAATTCCGATTCCAGATTCAGAAGATCGCCGACTTCATGGCCGACCCCACACAGGGGTCGGGTCGGGTTTCATGAAACCCGACTTTGCCAAAAGTCGGCGACTTCTGAAAATTGCCGACCCGTTTCGCTCAACCCTAGTCAGCAGTGTTCGCCATGATTTTGAAACCTACTGAAGCAGACTAAGGGACCTTTTAAAATGCTTAGGAAGCCTTTTCAGGTGTTTTTATGTTCATTATTTTAATTTACTGAGATAATTACTGTTGGGTTTTCATTGGCTGTAAGCCATAATCATCAACATTAACAGAAATAAACACTTGAAATAGATCACTGTTTGTAATGACTCTATATAATGTATGAGTTTCACTTTTTGTATTGAAGAACTGAAATAAATTTACTTTTTGATGATATTCTAATTTTGTGAGATGCACCTGTATCTACTTTACCTTGGCTAGTCATCAAAAATAGTGGGAACTCCACAACATGTTTTGAAATTATTTATTAAAACCATGCTTAAAACGCCCACATAAATGCACATCTAATACAAGTTTCTGAGGAAATTCTGCGTAGAAGTCTAAACATTTCCACAAGAGAAATTGACATGCTGCTGCTCGGAAACCCGCACCACAGGTGAGTTTACTCTGTGTAAAAAGGCAGCAGAATGGGCATGAGATATCTTTTAATCCCATTCACTCTGCTTGTGCTGTGCAACACTACATTTTGGATGCAGCAAAAATACGCCCAGAACGCTAGTAATCTTAATGGTGGGCACGCAGACTTACAGACCTTCTATAGGCATACTGCTGCTGCAACCTAAAAACAAAAGTCTTTTTCAGGACTACATATTTTATTTTCCCTATCAATCAGAAAAAATTGCATGCGTATATTACATACCTAATTTAAAATGCGCAAGGCATGCAGTAAGGGACGAGGAAGTGTATATGCTGCTGATAGTGCACCAAGAGGCCAAGAAGGAGGTAGAGACAGGTTTTTTTTGTATTTAAAAAAGCATGCAAATTGGATTTTAAACTTCATCCTTACTCCTCTGGGGATGAGGAGCAACGAGTGGGAATTGTGCTTTCAATGTTGCGAGGGGATCCTCAATCCTGGGCTTTTTGTCTGCCACAGAATTCTGTGTCTCCAGTCCATAAAAGGGTTTTTCAGGGCTTTAGTCCTTATCTATGATGATCCTGACCGTATTTCCTTGGCTGAATACAAGCTCCATCGCCTAAAAGCTAATTTTGTCAAGGTCTTACTGAAAGGTTAAAATATGCTTTGGCAGTGTATGAAACGCCTGAGTCATTGGAGCCTGCCATGTCATTGGCTATAGGGGTGGATAGATGCCCTGGGGATAGATGGGTAAGACCGCCTTCTCATGAGTCCTCTTTCCAGGACAATACCCCTGTGTTGGGGGGAAGGTCCAGGGGTGAACCTATTCTTGTGTCGTTAGAGGAACCCATGCAGTTAGGAGGCGCGTTAGAGTCGTATGTCTCTCCCCCCCCCCCAACATTCGCATGAAAAAGGGCTTGTGTTTTTTTGTGGGAGGAAAGGACATTTTATTGGGGCCTGTCCTTTGATTCCCAAACAAAAAGAGACTCAATTAACCCTTGGGAGCCTGGAGTTTGATAATCAGGGGGTAGGTTTGTCTTCAACCTGTAATTCTCGATTTGTCCCGACAGCAGAGGTGATGCTAGAGAGCAGGACTGAGAAAATTTCTATGTTTGAAAACAGTGGAGCTGGAGTCAGTATGGTGGATGCTGAGTTTGCTAGAACTCATGGGCTTGCTTGCTCTACGTTAGCTAAGCCTATTGCTATTCACACCATTGACTCAGCATCACTTGCACAGACAGCACTGACACAGATTGTACATAACATAAGACTGAGGGTGGGGTCTTTTCATTATGAGGTAATTCCTTGTTATGTCCCTGAAGGTCTCCTGACTCCAATTTGTCTGAGTTTACACTGGTTGGTAAAGCATAATCCTACTGTGGATTGGCAATCCAGAGAAATTGTCAAGTGGGCAGATTACTGTCATAATAACTGTCAAAACATTTCCCTTTCTGCAGTATCTACGGGGACCTTACCGGCATTTTTTTCTGGATTTAAGGATTTATTTTCTAAAAAGAGGTGTCAGGATTTGCCCCCCATTGGGCGTATGACTGTCCTATTAACCTGACTCCCAGTGCTAAACTACAAATCAAGATTGTAAAATCTGTCTGGTCCTGAAAGACAAGCCATGAAATATTTTATTGTTGAGAGTCTTGAGAAGGGACATATCAGACCTTCATCTCTGCCCATGGCGGCAGGGTTCTTTTTCGTGAGAAAGAAAGATGGTGGTCTCCATCCCTGTTTAGATTTCCGGGTATTGAATCTAATTACTATCTGAGATCTATATCCTCTTCCTCTGATTCCAGATTTATTCAACCAGGTGATGGGAGTTAAGGATTTCTACAAGTTGGAGTTAAGGGAGGCCTATAACCTTGTTAAAACCAGGGAGGGGGATGAATGGAAAACAGCAGTCAACACCCCTGAGGGGCATTTCGAGAGTCTGGTTATGCCTTTCGGTCTGACCAATGCACCAACGGTGTTCCAGCATTTCATTAAAGATATTTTCCAGCATTTGGTGGGCAGATTTGTGGTGGTCTATCTAGATTATATTTTGCTTTATTCACCTGATTTAGAAACACATTGGGGGCATGTGAGAAAGGTGCTTCAGATATTAAGGGATAACAAGCTTCATGCCAAACCAGAGAAATGTGTATTCGCCGTTCAGGATGTGCAGTTTTTGGGATACCTGTTGTCATCTTCAGGTTTTCAGATGGATTCGGAAAAGGTTCGGGCTGTATTCGACTGGGACCGTCCCGAGAATCTGAAGGCATTACAGAATTTACAAATTTTACTAATTTTTACCAGAGTTATTTGGTTATGGTGAAACCCCTTACTGACATGACAAGGAAGGGGTCTGATTTTTCTAAATTGTCAGATGCTGCTCAGCAGGCTTTTTCCTCCTTAAAGAATTGTTCTGACACTGCACCTATACTCAGTCAACTGGATGTTTCTCAACCATTTATCATAGAAGTGGATGCGTCAGAGGTGGGAGTTGGGACTGTTTTGTCTTGGGGTCCGTTGCCTAGTAAATGGCGTCCATGCACCTTCTATTCCAAAAAATTGTCCTTAGCTGAGAGAAATTATCACATGGGTAATAGGGAGCTTTTGGCGATCAAGTTGGCATTTGATGAGTGGTGACTTTGGTTGGAGGGGGCAGAACATCCTATTACTATTATCACAGACCACAAGAATCTGTCATTGCTTCAATTGACTAAACATCTCATTCCTAGACAAACTAGGTGGTCCTTGTTCTATACTAGATTTAATTTTGTGGTCACTTTCCATCAAGGAGTTAAAAACACCAATGTCCCGGAGCTTCCTGGTGGTGGTGACCATGAGGGCCCTGCCCCAATTTTGCAGAAGGGGGTAGTCATCTTGGTCTTATACCCTGACATGGAGGGTGGGGTGTTGGAGGCTCAGGAGAATGCCCATACCTCCTACCATTCGAGGAGGTTATTTGTACCGTTTGATTTGCGCCGTAAGGTAATTAGGGAACATCATAACTCTGTGCTTGCTGGTCATCCAGGGGGTAAGGCAACAGCGGGCCTTCTTTCTCGCCATTTTTGGTGGCCAGGGTTGCATCGGGATGTGGTTAAGCAGCTGTCTGCTTGCACTATTTGCATGCTTTCTAAAGTATCGCATACCTGCCCGTCTGGTCCTCTTCTTCCACTACTCATTCTTAGCAGACCATGGATATGGAGCGCCCCCACACCGCCGCAGGGCCGAGGGGTACCCGGAGCCGGGCCTCTAGGTCTCAGTCCTGGGGTTGTCACGGTGGCTAGACCCGGTCCGTGGCCCTGTCTGTCAGTGGGGGACGTCCGGTGCAATAAGTGGTGTTGTAACGGTGCAGTTGTGGGGTGCATGTCGCGGTAAATAACGAGGACACCAGGTTGCAGTCTCTTTACCTCTTTACTGGAGATCTCTGAGTCCTCAGTCCAGAATACGGTTCACCAGGCTGCGCAAGTCCGGCCGGTCCAATGGCACTTCCAGAGTTCTCTTCACAGGTGGAAATCGGTGCCTTCCTTCTTAGCGCTATGTGTTGTAGTCCTCCCCTGCTGTGCTTACGGAAAGTACCCCACAACTGTTGTGTCTGTTTCTTAAGTTCCCTCACAACTCGATTAAATGATGTTCTTCTAATCGTCCGTCCCTCCCTGATGTTACGGTTAGAACGGCACCCGTTTGTCGGGTAGGCCTGGAGTTCTTCCGGGACCCTAGAGACGCCCCTCTCCCGCAATTGCCTCCCAAGACTTCATAGGTGATATGTGTTAGACAGCCCGCCTTAAACTGACTGTCCTGCCGCTGTTTAGAGTATTGCTTGAAGCTGAATGTTATAATACTCCCTCGGCGTTCCGGCCACCGGTAGTGCGCCTCAGTAGGGTGTTGCTTCGGTCTTACAGCACGACCCCTACTGGAATTCTCCTATTGCTTGATCTCGTTTCTCACTCAGCACAATCTATCTCGCTTCTAGTCCTTTCTTAGGGCACCGCCGCTATTCTGAGCAGGCACGGTCCCGTTACGTTCTTTCCAATGCCAAGCCTCTGCCAGGATCCCACCCCTGGCAGAGACCCTACTGTCTCTTCCTCCACAACACCCTCTGCCACAAGGTGTTGCTTCGTTCAATCCAGTCAGCCTTCTCCTCTAACTTCCTGCCTGACCCCCAGTTTACCCACTATGGTGGGGAGTGGCCTAATGAATAGAACCCTTAGCTCCCCCCGGAGGCCCTGCGGTGAAATGTATTGGTGTCTGTGATACCTGATCAGATGAACTCCTTCAGTGCCATCGGGCGCACCGTAGCTCCCCATAGTGGCGGAGCCACAGTACTGCAACGACCAGGACTCTGGGGCGCTGCACTCCCCCCTGGTTAAACACAGTACTCCGGGACTGGGAAGAAAACAACAATACAGGTTAGCAAAAAGACATACAATTTTTGTTGAGTGCAAAACAATAAGTATACTTGAACAGGCTTCCCTTTATGGGAGGTGAGGACACTTTAACGTTACAAACATAATTAAATATCATAGCAACAGGCTACAATTAACTCTCATTACCCAACCGGGTATTCTACCAAGTGCAATTTAATGAACCATAATTTAACATTGCCTTCAAGGAACATACACTCTTAGCTCGCTAAAGGCCTTCCCATAATCACATTACAGGGCAAGTTAACTTTTCATTCTCCTACTTTGAACCTGCAGGACTGCCTGTCCCTATGGCACCAGACCTACTGCCTCTCCTTTCTTTTACAGGACCGCCCCGTTCAGCCAAGGCCTACTGCCTTTCTCTACTATACATGGTATAGACATAACATTCCTTTCAATTAGAGAACATGGAGCCGGCTCTACTTGGCTCCTATTAGGACTCACTCACTAACCCCTACGGGTTCACTTTCTGTCCTTAGTAACACATTATTAACTTTCTATGGGGACTCAGGGTTTACCTTCTATCCTCACCTTCATTATTACTTTCTTACTTTCACTTAAGCAGAACTCTAAATCTGCCCCTACGGGCTTTCTGCATCTTCCTTTTTCAAAGAACATTATCTAGGTTTCACATTTTAAACAAATTGAACACACATAACTTTCCTATATGCAAAGCAGTTACATTTCTTCCAGAGCATCATCATCAGCATTTCTTCACATTTAACCAGTTAAAACACATACAACTTTTCTCATTCCAACATTACCATGGCATTACTGTTCTTAAAACAGTATCTCTCGTAAGTACGCTGTTGGACATCCCCTTTAAAGAGGATCAAGTCTTTCTGAGGTAGCTCGTCTTCTCAGCCTACCAGTCTTTGTTCAGCAAAGGTTCCAGAACGGTATCTTCGCAAAGAGTCTTTAAATAAAACCAGTAGGAAGCGCCTTTAATAAGGTGCAAACTATTTACAAGAAAGTTTGGATCATGCACTGTTCATGATTTCTCAGTTTGTAAAACTTGTGCAAACTTGTAGAAAAACAAACAATAAGGATCCCGGATCAACTAAGGGATCCATAAATTGTTAACCCTGGACGGGTTTAGTAACAAACAATCAGGAACAGTAACTATTTACATCTTCAGGTTTCCGAGGTTTATCCTTATTCAGGCGGCCTTGGCCCCTGGGCCCCGTCCACGGTGGCACGGATTCCAGCGGCAAGCCCCGCAGGGGCCACCAGGTCACTCGGTGTCTGGATTTGAAGATTAACCCGGCGGGCAAGCTCGGGAGCTACTACAAAGCGCACAGTGGAGACAGTAACAAGATCCGGCAACTCTGGACCAACCGTAGTTGGGGCCACAGGTGAGACTCTCTCAGACTCACATCGCTGTACCTTCCGGGCACGCCATCCTTGCGCATTCTGGTGACGGGTGTATGTCACCTGATCTCCCTCCCGTAGTGGCTCGCCTTCTCGATCACAGCAGGGAGTTTCCACGTCGTAGCCAGCAACGAAGATGCCAGTAGGTAGACCCGACTCCCAAATGGAGCCCCATCCTTTCTTGGGGTGGAAGGCCGACACAATTCCTCGTCTTACCACATCCATTCCACCATATATCAACTTCTTGCCTTGCAATTCCCGTTTTTCAACTTCGTTGCGCTGCCCCCAGTGCTGGAGCACGCATTGTTTGTACTGGTCCCAGGTAAGTATCGCAATAGTGAGACCATCCACTGGAACCCCATCCTGCTCGACCCAAGGGGTATCCCACCGAAACATCACTCCACCGGGGTCCATTTCTATGGGCTCTCCCCACTTAGTTGGTAATGGCGGTAACAACTTCCCGATCGCACTGGGGCCGAGGACCACCCGCTCAATAGTGAACGAATGATTACTGCTGCGGGGAAGATCGGTTGCGGGAGCGAGACCGGGCGTGGGGGCAGGGATATCTGTCGTACCTGGGCCTGATGTGGTTCCACTGGTGTCGAATCGGTCCGCTGACAAGAACGCTGGAGTCGGCTGCTGCTCGGTCCGCGGCTCTTCCAATGCGGTCCTTGGACGCGGCTCCGCTCGCTGTGGTTCCTCCTCCGCTGACTCCGAGGCCAGGATTGGGTGACTCGGCTCCGCTATCTGTTCCAAAGGCTTCGGATCTGCCGGCTGTAGAGGACACGGGTCCACCTCTAGTGAACGAGGGTAAGCCGGGACTGCTCCTTCCCCGTTCCGGCACTCGCTGTTCTTCATCATGATCTGTTGATCGGTGGCAATGCATGCATCTGACTCCGCCATTTCTCCGAGGTCGGGCTTCTCCATCACCCGCTTCCCGCCGTTGCAAATCAGGGGGTTGTCCTCTGCTTTGGGGCAGGTCATCTCCTTGCAGCCAGAAGCGCAGGGGGCGGTATCCATTTCTCGCGCCATTCTGGTAGTCTCCTCCCATAGCACGCCCTCCTTCTTCTCCGAAGTAGCAATGGCGGCGGCTTTTGGCGGGAACTTCTCTTGGTCAATGGTAGCACACAGTCTTTGCAATAAAGTACAGTTCAAGCACAACAAATCACAGTCTCTAGGCACACATGACCTGATTCTTCAGGCTTAAGTAGATCCTGTTCGTGACGCCAAGATTTGGAGCGCCCCCACATCGCCGCAGGGCCGAGGGGTACCCGGAGCCGGGCCTCTAGGTCTCAGTCCTGGGGTTGTCACGGTGGCTAGACCCGGTCCGTGGCCCTGTCTGTCAGTGGGGGACGTCCGGTGCAATAAGTGGTGTTGTAACGGTGCAGTTGTGGGGTGCAGGTCGCGGTAAATAACGAGGACACCAGGTTGCAGTCTCTTTACCTCTTTACTGGAGATCTCTGAGTCCTCAGTCCAGAATACGGTTCACCAGGCTGCGCAAGTCCGGCCGGTCCAATGGCACTTCCAGAGTTCTCTTCACAGGTGGAAATCGGTGCCTTCCTTCTTAGCGCTATGTGTTGTAGTCCTCCCCTGCTGTGCTTACGGAAAGTACCCCACAACTGTTGTGTCTGTTTCTTAAGTTCCCTCACAACTCGATTAAATGATGTTCTTCTAATCGTCCGTCCCTCCCTGATGTTACGGTTAGAACGGCACCCGTTTGTCGGGTAGGCCTGGAGTTCTTCCGGGACCCTAGAGACGCCCCTCTCCCGCAATTGCCTCCCAAGACTTCATAGGTGATATGTGTTAGACAGCCCGCCTTAAACTGACTGTCCTGCCGCTGTTTAGAGTATTGCTTGAAGCTGAATGTTATAATACTCCCTCGGCGTTCCGGCCACCGGTAGTGCGCCTCAGTAGGGTGTTGCTTCGGTCTTACAGCACGACCCCTACTGGAATTCTCCTATTGCTTGATCTCGTTTCTCACTCAGCACAATCTATCTCGCTTCTAGTCCTTTCTTAGGGCACCGCCGCTATTCTGAGCAGGCACGGTCCCGTTACGTTCTTTCCAATGCCAAGCCTCTGCCAGGATCCCACCCCTGGCAGAGACCCTACTGTCTCTTCCTCCACAACACCCTCTGCCACAAGGTGTTGCTTCGTTCAATCCAGTCAGCCTTCTCCTCTAACTTCCTGCCTGACCCCCAGTTTACCCACTATGGTGGGGAGTGGCCTAATGAATAGAACCCTTAGCTCCCCCCGGAGGCCCTGCGGTGAAATGTATTGGTGTCTGTGATACCTGATCAGATGAACTCCTTCAGTGCCATCGGGCGCACCGTAGCTCCCCATAGTGGCGGAGCCACAGTACTGCAACGACCAGGACTCTGGGGCGCTGCAGATACTCTTGTCCATGGACTTTATTACTGACTTACTCTGTGTCAGCAGGCAAGACTGTGGTTCTGGTGGTTGTGGATAAGTTCAGAAAAATGGTGCATTTCATCGCTTTACTGGGACTTCCGAACGCCAGGACTCTTGCTCAGGTTTTTGTTAATGTGATTGTGAAGCTTCACGGGGTTTCTTCCGATGTGGTGTCAGATCAGGTGACCACATTTGTTTCTAAGTTCTGGAAGGCATTTTGCACTCGACTGGGTGAGCAGCTGTCCTTTTCCTCTGCTTTCCATTTTCGGTCGAATGGACAGATCGAGCGCAATAATCAGAATTTGGAGACTTACCTCAGGTGTTTTGTCTCCAAAAACCAAGAGGATTGGGCATCATACTTACCGTTGGCTGAGTTTGCTATTAATTCTCATCACCAAAAATCTACTGGCAGGTCACCATTCTTTGGTGCATACGGTTTCCATCCACAGTTTGGTATTTTTAGTATGGGAGGGGCGTTGAGAGTTCCTGAGGAGGAATGTTTGCTTTGTCACTCTCTTCAGTGAGGCAGGGGGTCAGAGTAATTTGAGGGTCATGGGAAACAGGTACAAATGTATGGCTGACAGAAAATGCTCACCAGGTCCACACCTAAGTGTGAATGAGTTTGTGCGTTGTGTACCAGTAATATCAAATTGAAGATCCCTTCCTGGAAACTGGGACCTAGGCTTATTGGCCCCTATAGAATAACTGCCATCATTAAACCTGCAGATTTTTGTCTTGAGTTACCCTAGGCTCTTAAAATTCACAATGTGTTCCACAGGTCTCTGCTCAAGAAGTATGTTGAACCTCGAGTCCTCTCCCCTGTCGCCGCCCCCAAATCATTGTTGATGGTAATTTGGAGTTCCAAATTTCGAGGATTGTTGATTCTCATCTTCAGCATCATTCCCTGAAGTACTTGTTGCACTGGAGGGGTTATGGTCCAGAAGACAGGATGTGGGTTTCAGCATCAGATGTGAATGCCCCTAGACTGTTTCTTTCATTCCATGCCTCTCATCCTTAGAAATCGAGTCCTGAGTGTCCGAAGGCCACTCATAGAAGGGGGTACTGTCACGGGTGTGTCAGGTGTGACAGACAGTCATCCTGGATCTGGCTGTAGAAGGTCTTTGTGTTTAGCTTAAGCAACTTTTTGATTTTTGCATCTCTGTTATGGAGCGATATGCTTCTCCCTTTAGGACCCAATAGTTACCTCCACTTTCTGCTTCTAATCACACACCTGAGCTGATAGTTTAACTACATTCAATTGCTGCAGCATGCTGCGGGTGTTAGCTCATACTTGCCTCATTCTTCTTGGAAGTTTTATCAGTCGGTTTGTGTCTATCCCCGAGGACCCTTGGAGGATTGCTGGCGTGACATCTCGGCTGTCTTCTCAAGCTAAGCGTTTTCCTCCCATCCATCTTCCCTCTCTGTCTTTAGTTTTAGTTTAATTTTAGTTTAGTTTTGACCCTATCGCTAAGGTCAGGCAGGGATTAGGTTCCTGCTCGGTGATAGGTGTAGAACCTACATAGGGACGTTTAGGGCAGACAGGGTGATTTAGATATGCCTAGGGGTCTCCACTCCTCTCTTCCCTAGTGTTTGGGATCCCCTTCCCTCTTCCCATTGTTGTGCATTTACAGATCCTTCACCCAGTGTGACAGGTACATCGTTAGACAAAAGAAACCTTGCAGCGGCATGGCAAGAGGCTTTAGACCTGGTGAAATTTCTGCACTTTCGGACATACTGATTAACATTCTTTCAAACACTCGGTTGCTAAAAGGACCTGGAAACAGCTCTCCAGGTGGCAGAGGAATCAGGATTTCCAGCCAACACAAAGTCATGCACTTTGTTAACAAAATCAGTATGAAGTGAAAAAGCATGCTGGGTGGCAAGCCCTCCGATGCACCAATCTGAGCTTCCACAATAAGCTGTCTGAGATCAATCCCCAGAGCACCCACCACCAACCCTTCACTAAGAATTCTGACAGGATTTTTGTACATTAACTCCGGAATAAAACTACGTGATAAAGCATCAGCCTTCACATTCTTAGTACCAGGGAGATTCTGTATGTCACAGAGAAATTCAAGCACATAGCGAAGTCAACATACAGTAAATTTTTGTGATCAGTAAAGACCATTACTCTGTGCCTACTTCACTATAACAAATGCTTTTATTCCTCAAAAGTTCTCATAACAGACAAGAGTTCCAGATCACCTACTGTATATATATCATTGCTGGACTCTGTGAGAATTTTTGAGAAAAAAAGCACAAGGATCAAAGTAACTGTCCTTTTTCTGTGAAAGAACAACACCATCCTGACAGAAGAGGCGTCTACCTCAGCCAAAAAAGGCAAATCAACATCAAGTTGACTGAGGACATGAGCTGTAGAAAAGTCTGTCTTGAGAGCAGCAAAAGCATCAACAGTTTCAGTAGACCAAAAGGAAAAGTCAGTAGTACCCTTCCTGGTCATATCATAAGAGGTTTGACTACGACTGAGAAGTTCTTAATGAACTTACAATAATAATTAGCAAAACCTAATAACCTCTATAAAGCTTTTACATTTGTAGGTTGTACTCAATCAAGGATGGCCTGTACCTTAGCGGGATTCATCTGAAAACCTTTAGCAGAAACTAAATGACCCAAAAACTGAATCTTCTGCACCTCAAATTGACACTTCTCTAGCTTGGCAAACAAATGACAAACACGAAGAATCTAAAGCACCTGTCAAACATGTTCATGATACTCCTCAAGAGAACCTGAGTAAATCAAAATATCATCAAACTATGTCACCACAAATCTACCCACCAAAGAGGAAATATTATTTATGAAGTTCTGAAACACTGGCATCACCAATTTTTCAAAGTTACCCTCAGGTGTATTGAAGGCAGTCTTCCACTCCACCTAGGTAAACACATATAAGGTTATAGGTCCTTCTCAGATCCAGTTTAGAAAAACACTTGGCCCCCACCAGTTGATTAGATTGATAGGGAATTAGAGCTAATGGGTATGGGCTACATACAGTAATCTTATTAATCTCTCTAAAATCCAAACAAAGACGCAAACCTCCATAGTTTTTCTTAACAAAGAAAAATCTCATGGGGACTGGTGATATGGGAAGCCTTATTGGACCCTTGGAGAGACTCTTTTGAATGTAATCTTACAAGGCATATATTTCAGGAAGAGAGAGGTTAACAGATGAGATTTAGACAATTTGGCTACTGGGATAAATTTGATAGCATAATCTTATGACCTATGTGGGATGTAGTAGATCGGCACTTTCAGCTGCACACTGAAGTAGACACAGGCAGACTGTCTCTTTAAATCTTCTGTTGGTTTATTGTATATGCAGCATAAACCAACTGAAAATAAAGACAGCCCTTCAAGCAAAACAGGAAAACTAAACAAAATGGTACAACACAGTCTCAGCATTTGCGGGGATCTGCCCCGCTCAGGTCAGCACAAACCTCCTGGTTCAATTTAGCTCTCGGATAAGCACTTTCCTAGAGTTCCTCTCGCCTTACATGCTGGACAATGACTGCCTCTGGAGGCTAGCTATTTAATCCCCATACCATTCCCTTGGGTGGAGATAAGGTGGACAACCTCCCACCAGCTCTATGGGTGTCTACAAAAAACCCAGCCCTTTAAACAAATTGGCTGTTAACCCCTTGCAGCACTTAATGTACTGGAGGAAAATCTATGGATTTTACATCACTGAAGCCATTAAGCGCAGCAAAACATATCTCCCTCCAGCACTTTACCAGTGACTTTATCACAGGGGGAAGAACTTCATTGTCAATTCGCTTGGGAGTTGTGCCAAACATGAAAGAGGTATCCAACGGAACCGACCAACATTGAGTAGACATATAACTTGCTACAGTAAACAAAAAACAAGACAAGAAATACCAGAGATACAACAGTCATAAAAATGAGATAGAGCTCAGATGTTCATTTAGGCCTGCTGGTGCCATAATCCCCAGTACTGTAATCCACCGACATTCACATTGTGCCAATATCTGTTTAACATCACTACCCCTAATTCCCATCAATACCCCCTATTGATCCCCCACACTTGCAGCTCTCCCGGATTACAATTGTGGTAAGTTGTAAAGTGCAGAGGAATTGTCTTTAGGGCACTAACATCTTCCACATTCTTGGCAGCTATGATGTCCCTAATGTGCTCGTGTGTCGTGAATCTTAATTCGCCTGAGGTGACCCCAATATACATTAGTCCACAAGAGCATCTGGCGCAGTATACATGTGTTGTGTTGCAGGAGATATAATTCCTGATTCGGTATTCCCGCTGCCCATCTGCAGATGTAAATCATGTATTTCGAATGAGATTTTTACATGCCAGACAATCACCACATGGGTAACATCCCCATTTCTGTCTACCTGATTTGAATGGATCTTACTTTTAAGTTACATAATGACTTTTAACAAGTATATCCTTCAAGCTGTTACTTTTTCTTGTTGTCATGAGTGGTGACTTACAAACCATTTTGGATAATACTGGTTTGGTCTGTAGCACAGGCCAATGTTTCTGAAATATCTTTCTGATGGTATCCCATTGATGATTAAACGTAGATATAAAACGTATAGCACCATCCCCAGGTTTCCTCTTGCTAGGTAACAACAATTCATTTCTAGTCATTCTCTTAGCCCTCATATATATTCTTTTGATGCATCTGTTACTATATCTCCTGTTCCTAAATCTGTCCCCAAGGTCCACAGCCAGTCTTTCAAATAGTGAGTCTGATGTACAAATTCTTCTCACAAGAAGGAATTGGCTTGTAGGCACTGCCCTAATGGTCAAATTTAGATGAGCTGATTTTGCATGCAGTAGTGAATTTACTGATGTTTCCTTCCTATTTACATCAGTATATAGTAGTCCATCACTCTGTTTTTTAATTGTGATGTCCAGGAAGGAGATGTCTTCATGATGGTATGTATAAGTGAGCCTGATGTTGGAGTCTTTGCAGTTCAAACCCGACATAAAGTTCTTTAATCCTTCTGCCGACCCTTGCCAGATAAACAAAATGTCATCTATATAACTTAACCATCCAAGGATCTGAGCGGCAGCGTGTGCATCATTGGGAAAAATATTCCTCTCCCAGTAGCCCAGAAATAAATTAGCGTATGAGGGTGCATATGCTGCCCTCATAGCTGTACCCCTACATTGTAGAAAGAAGTAATCCTTGAATGTAAAATAATTATGTGTCAGGATGAACCACAACAACTGCAACACCAGGCCCCTGATATCTGCATCCAAATTGCTTGACTCAAGAAAAAATTGGGCAGCCCGCAGGTCATCCTCATGTCTAATACTTGTTTAAAGTGATTCCACATCAGCTGTCACATGTAACATATCCCCCTCAAGGTGTAAAAAATCTAGATACCTCAGGAGGTCCGTAGTGTCCCTGGCATTGGAGGACAGCATCTCCACCTGTGGCCGCAAGTAGTGCTCCAAAAATTTACAGATGGCATCGCATAGTCCTCCTAGGCCAGAGACAATCAGACGCCCCGAAGGATTCACAGGGTCCTTGTGGACCTTGGAGAGGAACATTAACCACATGGGCACTGGCACTTTATGAGACTTGCTGCTATTTATTATTCTTTCCATCCACTATACTTTTTGTGGACCTTTTGCTTAAGGCTGTGTGGACACGTTGCGATTTTTTCACGTTTTTTGTGCTATAAAAACTGCATACATTATGCATCCCATCATTTAGAATGCATTCCGCAATTGTTGTGCACATGATGAGTTTTTTTTCCGCAAAAAAAAGTATCGCGGTAAAATAGGCAGCATGTTCATTAATTTTGCGGATTTTTCACGTTTTTCCCACTATTTAATGTATTGGGAAGCTCCGGATAAAAACGCGTCAAAAACACGTCAAAAATGCGAAAAAAACCGCATGCGGATTTCTTGCAGAAAATGTTTTGCTCAGGAAATTTCTGCAAGAAATCCTGAACGTGTGGACATAGCCTTACACTTGTGTAAGTTTATCCACTTTGTCTTTTTATTTGATTTATGTGATTATTTGTTTCTATATGAGTAATATATATATTTTTTTAATAAACTCTGATTTGATTTTTATGGGACAGTTTTTGCTCTTTTCTTATTCATGTGTTTTCATGTTTATTTCCTTTGTGTGTACTGTAACAACACAAAAAAACAGAGAGAAAAAGGCAAACTGGACATAATTTCACACAAAACCCCCAAAATGGGCTGGACAAAATTGTTAGCACCCTCAACTTAATATTTGGTTACACAACCTTTGTGTAACACTCGCACCCAGACTGGCGAGCGAGGATTGTAGCCCCACAGTGCCACAAACCAAACTAACCCTGGAGGGGCATGACTAAGTAGCTACCTTGGTGTTCACTGGAGCCTCTAGTGGTGAGGTCTGGCTTGTGCGGCAGGTAGCTGCCAGGTACCACTCCAGGGTGGCATCTGGCAGTAGCAGCTGATCCCACAGAGGTTACAGGACACTAAGAACAGGTGCAGGCAGGTACTGTAGATAGCAGATGTTTATACTGGCAAGTACTGGGGGGTATGGATGATGTACAGGTGGGCATGGCTGGCCCTCTGGCAGGCAGGTGGGCATGGCTGGCACTCTGGCAGTCAGACGGTCGCAGATCAGACTGGAGGGACAGGAACTGATTCAGGAAGGACAGGAACACTGGCAGGTACAAGTGGGATATGGGAACAGGTGGGAACCAGTACAGACTGGAGATAGTTTCAGGAAGGACTGGGACACAGGCTAGTCTGAGTGGGAAGAGAGGACAGGAAAGACCCAGTGCAGACTGGGCAAACAAAGAGCCGCTAAGGCAAAGAGGGAGTAGAGCAGAGCCGCTGAGGCAAAGAGGGAGCAGAGAAGAGCCACTAAGGCAAAGAGGGAGCAGAGCAGAGCTGATGAGGCAAAGAGAGAGCAGAGCAAAGCCGCTGAGGCAGAGAGGGAGCAGAGTAGAGTCACTGAGGCAGAGAGGGAGCAGACAGGACCAGATTAACACAAGTACTTGCAGTGAAGTACCAAGTGTACACCAGGGGCACTAACGTTGTGCAGCAACAACCAGATAGGGACGGGTACTGGTACAGGTTCTGTGAGAGAAAGGAGTAGGAACAAGGATAGACACAGCAGGGTAGGGAAGGCTCCAGACAAGGATACAAACAGGTTCAGGCATAGGACTTAGTTCAGACAAGGTCAGACATGGGAACAAGTACAGGATAAAGGATTCAGGCCTGGGTATACAGCCCCCAGGGTGGCGGAAACAAGACATGTAGGATACAGGTACAGGCCTGGGCAAACAACCCCAAGGATGGCGGAAACAAAAGCAGAAACAAGACAGGACTTCAGTAGCAGAATACAGACTCAGGCATCTTCCAATTGGTGGAGATGCCTTAAGTACCCAATGTCTCTTTGCAATAGGATGGGGACACATTAGGAATGCGCAGACTGTCTCTTTAAAACTCAGGTGCCGCTGCCCTAGGCACACAGCCAGGAAGTATGCACATGTAAGTGGGTGACCAGGGTCATCACGTGCCTCCTCTTCTTTGGACACTGTTCACATGATTACCAGCAGCACTTTGTCGTTGTTAGAATCTGTTTAGTTTCTGACTATCCGCCATTTCCTTGTGGAGTTTTGGCTGCTGGTCTTTTTCCTCTGGTGCTGAGTTTGTCTTGGGTCAGGTGTTTGTATCACTCTTTATTAACCAGCACCTTCCTCCCAGTCCTTGCTGGACAACAGTGTTTATCTGCTTGAGCTCTAGCTTGACGCCTTGCTTTGTCTTCTGTGTGTGTTATTTGTGCAGTGCTGGTATCTCTGGTTCTGCTAGCCTTAGTTTCTGTTTTTTATTGGTTTCTGCAGCCTTTTCTTTGTTTTCTATTAGGAGGTGACTAGAGATGAGCCACCTCCCTAGTGTTCGGGTTCGGTTGGGTTCGTTGAACAGGGACGTGTTCGACGAACTGTTCGTCGAACGTTCGACGAACACCATCGAACCCCATTGAAACCAATGGCAGGCAAACACAAACACATACAAACACATGGAAAACACATAGAAAACACCTTAAGAGGTGTCCAAAAGCTGACAAACTGCTCAGAAAACACAACAAACACATGGAAAAGTCACAACTACATATAGTCATGCTAAAAGAAAAGAGATGGAGGAGTAAAAGGAGGAGGAGACACAGATATAGGCATGTCATGCCCTTCTAAAATCAAGAAAGGCTGGAGTAAAAATCTAAACTCACTCTACCAACACCCAGACGTCTTGACAAAAAAATATATATATATCTTTAGGTAGAATGGCGGCGGGTCCATTCAGAACACTTTCCTTAGAAGACGTAGTGGTACCCCCGTTGGGAGTAGTGCCAAAAAATGAACCCAATACATTCAGACTAATCCACCATTTGTCATATCCAAGGGGCAGGTCAGTAAACGACAACATCGACGCGGAACCAAGTACAGTACTATGTATTGTACCTCCTTTGACGAGGCAATCAGGCGGGTCAAGAAGTTGGTAAGGGGCACCCTAATGGCCAAAACAGACATTGAGGGGGCGTTCCGGGTTACTACCTGTGCCTCCGAATAGTGTCCTCCCATTGGGCTGCTTCTGTGAAGGAGCATACTACATAGATCGCTGTTTGCCCATGGGGTGCTCCATATCCTGCTCACTATTTGAGGTGTTTAGTTGCTTCCTCGAATGTGTCGTCATGGACGTTTGTAAGGCGGCACATATTATCCATTACCTAGATGACTTCTTATGCCTGAACCCAAAAGATTCGTCACAGTGTGAAAACACGCGGTAGTCCACCTGTGAGAAGGAGAGAGCTGGAGGGAGAGTGGACACCCCAGAGCCGAGGGCTTATATTGAGAAAGAAAGAAGGCGGTGTAGCTTGCTTCATGGGTGGGGTACTCTGCTAAGAAGCAGAAATTGCTACTAGGCCCATAAGGATTTCCTGGGCCAGATGCCGTTACAAAATAGTACTTAGGTAAACAGGCGGTGTAGCTTGCTTCATGGGTGGGGTACGCTACTGAGTAGCACTAAATTCTACTAGGCCCAAAAGGATTTCCTGGGCTAGATGCCATTACAAAATAGTAGTTAGGTAAACAGGCGGTGTAGCTTGCTTCATGGGTGAAGTACGCTGCTGAGTAGCACCAAATTGTACTCAGCCCAAAAGGATTTCCTGGGCTAGATGCCGTTACAAAATAGTAGTTAGGTAAACAGGCGGTGTAGCTTGTTTCATGGGTGGGGTACGCTGCTGAGTAGCACCAAATTCTACTCGACCCAAAAGGATTTCCTGGGCCAGATGCCGTTAAAAATAGTACTTAGGTAAACAGGCGGTGGGTGGCTGGGCTACTCTGCTGACTAGAAGACACTGAAGCTTTGGAGCAGACATCTGAATCCCAGGCCATAGTATGAACTCTGCAGGCGACCTCACCCACTTGGAATTGACGATGGCAGCGTCATGTAAAACTCAGCAAGGGGACTAAATAAAAGAGTCTCCATTTTTTCAAAAAATTCGGCCACAGACACCACTTAAGTGGCATCAATTTCGCCAGAGTTTTTTAAAACGGTTGTTGAGGTGATTTTCAAAAATCATCAAGCTTTTAGTCTCCCCAAGATGACACAGGGGTAGAAAAGTCCTTGCGGATGCAGGATTTGTTCATATTAATGAACGTTAGTATGTCTACATTGTCACTGGACAGCTGCGTGCGCTTATCTGTCAGCACACCACCAGCAGCGCTGAACACACGTTCAGAGAGAACGCTGGCTGCGGGGCACGACAAGATCTCCAAGGCGTCAGTGGCGAGCTCTGTTATGATCCCAGTGGTAGAGGATCTCTGATATTCCGGCAAGATAGCAAAAACATAAATACTGCTCTAGGGAGGTGGAAACTGGGCTAACCGCATACCTGATCCTAACACACAACTAGAAGCAGCCGGTGAACGTGCCTACGTTGGTTCTAGACGTCTCGAGCCAGCCGGAGAACTGACTACCCCTAGAGGGAAAATAAGACCTCACTTGCCTCCAGAGAAATTGAACCCCAAAGATATAGAAAGCCCCCAACAAATAATAACGGTGAGGCAAGAGGAAAACACAAACGTAGAGATGAACTAGATTCAGCAAAGTGAGGCCCACTAGTCTAGATAGACAGAAAATAGATAGTGGACTATGCGGTCAGCAGAAAACCCTACAAAAACATCCACGCTGAACATTCAAGAACCCCCACACCGACTGACGGTGCGGAGGGAGAATATCAGCCCCCTAGAGCTTCCAGCGAGCCAGAAAATCAAATATTAAGCAAGCTGGACAAAGACACTGAAAAATGCAAACGATCCAAATTATACAAAACGGACTTAGCTTTTCTTGCATGAGACAGACTGAAAGGAATCCGGAGGAGACCATATAGGTCTGGATACAACGATGCCAGGCAAGAGACTGAGTCCGGAGGAGACTTAAATAGGGAACACTCGCAGCTTAACGACACAGCTGGAGCTCAGGCCTGCAACAAGACATGCCTAACACAATACCGTTAGTGACCACCAGAGGGAGCCCAGAAACACAGTTCACAACAGTACCCCCCCCTTGAGGAGGGGTCACCAAACCCTCACCAAGACCCCCAGGGCGATCAGGATGAGCAGCGTGAAAGGCATGAACCAAATCAGCCGCATGAACATCAGAGGCGACAACCCAGGAATTATCCTCCTGACCATAGCCTTTCCACTAAATACTGGAGTTTCCGTCTAGAGATACGAGAATCCAGAATCTTCTCCACCACGTACTCCAACTCGCCCTCAACCAAAACCGGGGCAGGAGGCTCAACAGCAGGAACCATAGGCACCACGTACCACCGCAACAAGGACCTATGGAACACATTATGAATAGCAAATGACGCTGGAAGGTCCAAGCGAAAAGACACCGGGTTAAGGATTTCCAAAATCTTATAAGGACCGATAAAGCGAGGCTTGAACTTAGGAGAGGAGACTTTCAAAGGAACATGCCGAGAAGACAACCAAACCAAATCCCCAACACGAAGTGGGGGACCCACACCGCAGTGGCGGTTGGCAAAACGCTGGGCCTTGTCTTGTGACAATATCAAATTGTCCACCACATGGTTCCAAATCCGCTGCAACCTATCCACCACAGAATCAACCCCAGGACAGTCAGAAGGTTCAACCTGGCCCGAGGAGAAACGAGGATGAAAACCAGAGTTGCAGAAAAAGGGTGATACCAAAGTGGCAGAACTAGCCCGATTATTAACGGCAAACTCGGCCAGTTGTAAAAAGGTAACCCTGTCTTCCTGATCAGCAGAAACAAAACATCTCAAATAAGTCTCCAACGTCTGATTAGTTCGCTCGGTCTGGCCATTAGTCTGAGGATGAAAAGCCGACGAAAAAGACAAATCAATACCCATCTTAGCACAAAAGGATCGCCAAAATCTGGACACAAACTGGGATCCTCTGTCAGACACAATATTCTCAGGGATGCCGTGCAAACGAACCACATTCTGAAAGAACAAAGGGACCAAATCAGAGGAGGAAGGCAACTTAGGCAAGGGCACCAAATGGACCATTTTAGAAAAACGATCGCACACCACCCAGATGACAGACATCTTCCGAGATACCGGAAGATCCGAAATGAAATCCATGGAAATGTGCGTCCAAGGCCTCTTCGGGATAGGCAAGGGCAAAAGCAACCCGCTGGCACGAGAACAGCAAGGCTTAGCCCGAGCACAAATCCCACAGGACTGCACAAAAGAACGCAAATCCCGCGACAAGGAAGGCCACCAAAAGGACCTAGCCACCAAATCTCTGGTACCGAAAATCCCAGGATGTCCCGCCAACACTGAAGAATGAACCTCAGAAATAACTCTGCTGGTCCATCTGTCAGGGACAAACAGTCTCTCTGGTGGGCAACGATCAGGCCTATCAGCCTGAAATTTCTGCAACACTCGTCGCAAATCTGGGGAAATGGCAGACAAAATCACTCCCTCTCTGAGAATACCAGCCGGCTCCGAGACTCCCGGAGAGTCAGGCACAAAACTCCTAGAAAGTGCATCAGCCTTCACGTTCTTCGAACCAGGCAGGTACGAGACCACAAAGTCAAAACGGGAGAAAAACAACGACCAACGAGCCTGTCTAGGATTCAGGCGCTTGGCAGACTCGAGGTAAATCAGATCTTTATGATCAGTCAAGACCACCACATGATGTCTAGCTCCCTCGAGCCAATGTCACCACTCCTCAAATGCCCACTTCATAGCCAACAACTCCCGATTACCAACATCATAGTTCCGCTCAGCAGGCGAAAATTTTCTTGAAAAGAAGGCGCATGGCTTCATCACGGAGCCATCAGAACTTTTTTGCGACAAAACAGCCCCTGCACCAATCTCAGAAGCATCAACTTCAACCTGGAAGGGAAGAGAGACATCCGGCTGGCACAAGACTGGCGCTGAAGTAAACCGACGCTTCAGCTCCCGAAAGGCCTCCACGGCCGCAGGAGACCAATTAGCAACATCAGAACCCTTCTTGGTCATATCCGTCAAAGGTTTAACCACGCTGGAAAAATTAGCGATAAAACGACGGTAAAAATTAGCAAAGCCCAAGAACTTCTGCAGGCTCTTAACAGACGTGGGCTGAGTCCAGTCATGAATGGCACGGACCTTGACTGGGTCCATCTCCACAGTAGAAGGGGAAAAAATAAAACCCAAAAAAGAAACCTTCTGTACCCCAAAGATACATTTTGAGCCCTTCACAAATAGAGCATTCTCCCGCAGAACCTGAAACACCATCCTGACCTGGTTCACATGGGACTCCCAATCATCAGAAAAAAACAAAATATCATCCAGATAAATAATCATAAATTTATCCAGATATTTCCGGAAGATGTCATGCATGAAGGACTGAAACACAGAAGGGGCATTCGATAATCCAAAAGGCATCACCAGGTACTCAAAATGACCCTTGGGCGTATTAAATGCCGTTTTCCATTCATCTCCCTGCTTTATGCGCGCAAGGTTATACGCACCACGAAGATCTATCTTGGTGAACCAACTGGATCCCTTAATCCGAGCAAACAAATCAGACAACAATGGCAAAGGATACTGAAATTTAACCGTGATCTTATTCAGAAGACGATAATCTATACAAGGTCTCAAAGACCCGTCTTTCTTGCCCACAAAAAAGAATCCTGCACCAAGAGGAGAAGAGGATGGGCGAATATGTCCCTTCTCCAAAGACTCCTTTATATAACTCCGCATCACGGCATGCTCTGGCACAGATAAATTAAAGAGTCGTCCCTTAGGAAACTTACTACCAGGAATCAAATCTATAGCACAATCACAGTCCCTATGAGGAGGAAGGGCACTGGACCTGGCCTCATTAAATACATCCTGAAAGTCTGACAAAAACTCAGGGATCTCAGAAGGAGTAGAAGAAGCAATAGACACCAATGGAGAATCGCCATGAATCCCCTGACACCCCCAACTAGACACAGTCATAGCTTTCCAATCTAAAACTGGATTATGGGCCTGTAACCATGGCAGACCCAAAACAACAACATCATGCATTTTATGCAGTACCAGAAAACGAATCACCTCCTGATGTACAGGAGTCATGCACATGGTCACTTGCGTCCAATACTGAGGTTTATTCTCTGCCAATGGCGTAGAATCAATTCCTCTAAGAGGAATAGGATTTTCCAAAGGCTCCAGGACAAAACCGCAGCGCTTGGCAAATGACAAATCCATCAGACTTAAAGCAGCACCAGAATCCACAAAAGCCATAACTGAGTAAGAAGATAATGAACAAATTAAAGTCACAGACAAAATAAACTTAGGCTGAAAAGTACCAATGGCGACAGGATTAACAATTTTTTTTAAGCGTTTAGAGCATGCTGAGATAACATGTGTTGAATCACCACAGTAGAAACACAACCCATTTTGACGTCTATGATTTTGTCGCTCGGCTCTGGTCAAAATTCTGTCACATTGCATAGAATCAGGTGACCGTTCAGACAGCACCGCCAAAGGATTAACAGATTTGCGCTCCCGCAAACGTCGATCAATTTGAATGGCCAGATCCATAGAATCATTCAGACCTGTAGGGATAGGAAACCCCACCATCACATCTTTAATGGCTTCAGAAAGACCATTTCTGAAATTTGCGGCCAGTGCACACTCATTCCATTGAGTAAGCACGGACCATTTCCGAAATTTTTGACAATATACCTCAGCTTCGTCCTGACCCTGAGAGATAGCCAGCAACATCTTTTCAGCCTGATTTTCAAGATTAGGCTTCTCATAAAGCAAACCAAGTGCCAGGAAAAACGTATCAACATTCACCAATGCAGGATCTCCTGGCGCCAGAGAGAAGGCCCAATCTTGAGGGTCGCCGCGCAAGAAGGAAATAACAATATTAACTTGCTGAGCGGAATCACCAGAGGAACGAGGTTTCAGAGACAGAAACAATTTGCAATTATTCCTAAAATTCAGGAACTTAGATCTATCTCCAAAAAACGGCTCAGGAATAGGTATTTTTGGTTCAGACATAGGGCTATGGATAACAAAATCCTGAATGCTTTGCACCCTAGCAGCAAGCTGATCCACACTAGAAGTCAGAGTCTGGACATTCATATCTGCAGCAGAGTTCCAGCCACTCAGAGAAAAAGGGGATGGAAGAAGCTAGGCAAACTGCAGCAACAACAAAAAAACCCAAAAAAACTCAGAACTTCTTTTTAATCCCGCTTCTGCGATGCAATAAACATTTTCTTTGGGCCTGGCATACTGTTATGATCCCAGTGGTAGAGGATCTCTGATATTCCGGCAAGATAGCAAAAACATAAATACTGCTCTAGGGAGGTGGAAACTGGGCTAACCGCATACCTGATCCTAACACACACAACTAGAAGCAGCCGGTGAACGTGCCTACGTTGGTTCTAGACGTCTCGAGCCAGCCGGAGAACTGACTACCCCTAGAGGGAAAATAAGACCTCACTTGCCTCCAGAGAAATTGAACCCCAAAGATATAGAAAGCCCCCAACAAATAATAACGGTGAGGCAAGAGGAAAACACAAACGTAGAGATGAACTAGATTCAGCAAAGTGAGGCCCACTAGTCTAGATAGACAGAAAATAGATAGTGGACTATGCGGTCAGCAGAAAACCCTACAAAAACATCCACGCTGAACATTCAAGAACCCCCACACCGACTGACGGTGCGGAGGGAGAATATCAGCCCCCTAGAGCTTCCAGCGAGCCAGAAAATCAAATATTAAGCAAGCTGGACAATGACACTGAAAAATGCAAACGATCCAAATTATACAAAACGGACTTAGCTTTTCTTGCATGAGACAGACTGAAAGGAATCCGGAGGAGACCATATAGGTCTGGATACAACGATGCCAGGCAAGAGACTGAGTCCGGAGGAGACTTAAATAGGGAACACCCGCAGCTTAACGACACAGCTGGAGCTCAGGCCTGCAACAAGACATGCCTAACACAATACCGTTAGTGACCACCAGAGGGAGCCCAGAAACACAGTTCACAACAGAGCTCAGGCCATTTTTCAAGATTGGAAGCCCAAAATGAGCAAGGGTCCAGTTACACAGTCATGGCACCGATGTTAACTTGGAGATACTCTTGTACCATCCTCTCTAGGCATTGGCTGTGCGTCAGACTTCTTGTCTCCTGTGGCCTTGCAAAGGATGGTCTAAAAAAATCTTGAAACGATTGGAAAAAATTGCTGTTACCACCAGATACGATGTTACTGTTACGGTTAGAGTGATGACTCGATAGTCCCACAGTTGGCAAGTTAGAACTCAGAGATTGACTACGTGCACCACTGCTGTTTTGTGGAAAAGCAGATGTTAGATTCTGTAACAGTCTCTGCTGATACTCCTGCATGCGTGAATCCCTTTCTATGGCAGGAATTATTTCGCCAAATTTGCTTTTGTACCAGGGATCTAAGAGTGTGGCAACCCAGTAGTCGGCATTACTTCGGATTCTGACATGTTGCAGGTAGTGCAGCAAGAAGGCACTCATGTGTCTTGCGCATCCAGGAGGACCAAGTCCTTGTTGTTTTGGTGGTGGTGAGGTGAGAATCATGCTTCCATCGTCTGCCCTCTCCCCCCAACCTCGCACAACAGAAATTAGAGCAAGGTCTCCCTCATCTGATCAGTCTTCCATGCCCAGCGCCAGTTCGTCCTCCACTTCTTCCTCGCCTCCTGCACCTTCCTCAACAGTTTGGCTGCTACCATGCGCCCTCGGTAATCCCTCTCCCCCAGCCTCCAATGCCAGCCGCCTTGGTGCTGCCAACCTTCTTGACCTTGGAGATATTATCCCTTCCGCAGACGACTCCTCCTGTTCCTCCTCCTCCTCTTGTTCCACCACCTGACTCCGAACACTGTGTAAGGTGTGCTCCAGCATGTAAATCACCGGAATGGTCATGCTGATAATGGCATCGTCAGCACTAAACATCTTCGTTGCTATTTCAAAACTGTGCAGAAGGGTGCATAGGTCCCTGATCTGAGACCACTCCTGCAGCGTGATTTGCCCCACCTCTTGAGCTCGTTGGCCCAGGCTATATGTCATAACGTATTGAATCAGGGCTCGTCGGACAGTGCAGACACTGCTCCTAGGCCCAAAACTATTAACTGGATTAGATGCAGTAAAAATAGAGATACACAGGCGGTATAGTTAGTTTCACAGGCGGGCTACTACTCTGCTGTCGTGCAGACACTGCTTCTAGGCCCAAAACTATTAACTGGATTAGATGCAGTAAAAATAGAGATACACAAGCGGTATAGTTAGTTTCACAAGCGGGCTACTCTGCTGACGTGCAGACACTGCTCCTAGGCCCAAAACTATTAACTGGATTAGATGCAGTAAAAATTGAGATACACAGGCGGTATAGTTAGTTTCACAGGCGGGCTACTCTGCTGTCGTGCAGACACTGCTCCTAGGCCCAAAACTATTAACTGGATTAGATGCAGTAAAAACAGAGATACACAGGTGGTATAGTTAGTTTCACAAGCGGGCTACTCTGTTGACGTGCAGACACTGCTCCTAGGCCCAAAACTATTAACTGGATTAGATGCAGTAAAAATAGAGATACACAGGCGGTATAGTTAGTTTCACAAGCAGGCTACTCTGCTGACGTGCAGACACTGCTCCTAGGCCCAAAACTATTACCTGGATTAGATGCAGTAAAAATAGAGATACACAGGCGGTATAGTTTGTGACACAGGCTGGCTACTCTGCTGACGTGCAGACACTGCTCCTAGGCCCAAAGCTATTAACTGGATTAGATGCAGTAAAAATAGAGATACACAGGCGGTATAGTTAGTTTCACAGGCGGGCTACTCTGCTGATGTGCAGACACTGCTGCTAGGCCCAAAACTATTAACTTGATTATATGCAGTAAAAATACAGATACACAGGCGGTATAGTTAGTTTCACAGGCGGGCTACTCTGATGACATGCAGACACTGTTCCTAGGCCCAAAACTATTAACTGGATTAGATGCAGTAAAAATTGAGATACACAGGCGGTATAGTTTGTTTCACATTCGGGCTACTCTGCTGGCGTGCAGACACTGCTCCAAGGCCCAAAACTATTAACTGGATTAGATGCAGTGAAAATTGAGATACAAAGGCGGTGTAGTTAGTTTCACAGGCAGGCTACTCTGCTGATGTGCAGACACTGCTCCTAGGCCCAAAACTATTAACTGGATTAGATGCAGTAAAAATTGAGATACACAGGCGGTGTAGCTAGCTTCACAGGCGGGCTACTCTGCTGACGTGCAGACACTGCTACTAAGCCCAAAACCCCAAAACGATTTACTGGGTTGGATGCAGTAAAAATTGAGATACACAGGTGGTGTAGCTAGCTTCACAGGTGGGCTACTCTGCTGACGTGCAGACACTGCTACTAAGCCCAAAACCCCAAAACGATTTACTGGGTTAGATGCAGTAAAAATTGAGATACACAGGTGGTGTAGCTAGCTTTACAGGCGGGCTACTCTGCTGACGTGCAGACACTGCTCCAAGGCCCAAAACTATTAACTGGATTAGATGCAGTGAAAATTGAGATACAAAGGCGGTGTAGTTAGTTTCACAGGCAGGCTACTCTGCTGATGTGCAGACACTGCTCCTAGGCCCAAAACTATTAACTGGATTAGATGCAGTAAAAATTGAGATACACAGGCGGTGTAGCTAGCTTCACAGGCGGGCTACTCTGCTGACGTGCAGACACTGCTACTAAGCCCAAAACCCCAAAACGATTTACTGGGTTAGATGCAGTAAAAATTGAGATACACAGGTGGTGTAGCTAGCTTCACAGGCGGGCTACTCAGATGACTATCAGACAATGCTACTAGCCCAAAAGGATTGGCTGAGCTAAATTACACCAAATGCTGTGACAAACACTTGCACAGCACTGGCTCAGACCAGCCTGGCAAACAGTGCTATGAACTGCTGTAACCTACCCTGAAAAGGGCTGATATTACAACTAGTCTCGACTCCTCCCGACTCCCTAAACCTATCTCTCTGACAATTCGCTCCAAAAAATCACTCTTAGTCTGTATAGCACCCACAGCAGCAGCGGTGCCGTCTAACACTAAGCTGCAACAGTGAGGAAATGGTGGCAACGGGGCAAATGGCTGGTTCTTATAGGGCAAGGACATGTGACATACACAGCCAATGACACATGCCCTTGCTTGTGTGCATCACATGCACATTGCTGTGTGTGTGCACTGCTGATAGGCTGAGAGACTGCACTGCCCCTCTGTAAATGCAGGAAAGAAAAAAAAAATTAGAGATCGGTGTTATTTCAGCACAGATCTATCCCCCGGCCACTATACACTGAAACAGTCTATTAACAATGATAAACAGTTTTAATGTGCAAATCAAGCTAGGCTTTTGGTGAACGAACAGTTATCGAACAGAAACTCGAACAGCCGAACTTTAAGCAAATTGTTCAGGTTCGTCGAACGACTCGAACACCGCCCAAAACAGCTTGCATTTGAAATTGGTGAACAGTTCGACTCAAACACCGCTCATCTCTAGAGGTGACCCGTTTTTGTACCCAGTCCTTAGTTCTTTAGGGAACCCCTTCCACTTATCTATAGTTCTTCGCTTGAGATTAACCTAGGATCCTCGGTGGGTCTATTCACAAGGAATTGGTCGCCCACTCAATCGTAGGGTTTCAGCCTAGTCATAGTGCAGGGTCAGTTTTCCCCCTTCCACCTTAGTCCTTTGTTGCAGATCCGTAACAGTCGTTCACTAATGTTAGTGTCATGTTGCTGTATTGTTTATGTATTGCAATGTGATGTATTTGATGTGTGTTGTGTATAGAAGTAAGGATAGAATAGAAGATAGCATAGGGCAATAGTGAGATTAGATTAGTGGGGCACATTAGAGATAGGGAATAGGAGTATTACTTTAGGTTTAGTTAGCATAGAAGTTTTCCAGTTGGGAGAGGCTACAGAGTAGTGCAGCATAGATCAGGGGTTTTTTGGCAGGCACTTCCTGCTTGGAGTTAGTCAGGATGCAGCATTGAAAGGAGACAGTCTGCTAGCCGTGGGGATAAGACTGGTAGGGTAGGAAGGGGCACCAGGCTGAGTATTGTGCAGGTGGTCACCAGCGGGAATAGAAACCAACCCAAAGAGGATCCGGAGTCTACGACCGGGACAGATGAAGCTGAGACGGCGAGCCTGGCACCTTTTCCTATTGAAGCCAGACCAGGGGATGGTAGGAATCTGGATTGTCCAGGGACTGGACAGAGATTGTCCAGAAACGAGGCAGGGATTGCTGGAAGCAAGGCAGGGACTGCCGGGAAGAATAGAGGTTGCCAGGAAGGCAGGGAAAGCGTGAGAGATGCCACTCTTATTTCACTGTGCTGCATATGTGATGGATACCCTACTGCTAAGTAAAGTTGAACTGTTGAAAAAGGACATTGTCTCTGAGATGGTTTGTGGAGCTTGTGTGTGATGCGGCTGTAGTACAGTTTAGCGCAACCTCCACCTGGGAGTGCTGGAGAGGGAAGAGAGGTTGCACAGCGTAGGAACACTGACCAGCCACACAGGTGTCACAGGTAATGAAAGAGTGGTCAGATGAGCATTGTCAGAAACTGTCAGGAGCAGAAGTACCAGAGGTATCGGTAATGCACAAAGTCAGAGACAAGCCTGAAGTCAGAGCCAAAAGGGAGCACAGTAGCCAAAAGGGAGCGTGGTATCCAAAACGTGAAACGCAAGACGAAGTTGGGGTACAAGCCAGAAGTCAAAGCTGGTTGGGGAACAAGGTATCAAAGACGGGAAGCAACAGGCGGGGTTCAGAGATCAGGCCGAGTCATACACTGTAAGGAAAACCACCCGACGAACAATGAGTCAGGGATAGGAAACGGGTCTCACACAAATATGGGAAATCAGAGGCAGAAGGACCACCAGGGTATACGGGTCAGCTGTTCTAGCCTGGAAGCATGAACTGTCACTGATGCTGGCCAGCAGACTGCAGAGGACTAAAAAAGCCCAGCCAGATTCAAAACGAGGCAGAGGGGGTTAACCCCCGCATGACCAGTCCAGAGAGAGGATAGAAGAAAACAATCTCCGGACTAGATCATGACCTTATGGATACGGAGCTGGAGTGACTGAAGCCGAGGGGACTCTGACAGTAAATGTGAGTGTACTGCTGCGTACACTGCGCATGCAGCAGAAGGGACATTGTATTTCATCTGTGGGGTGCCTTACACACACACCAAGCAGAGGACACGTGGTTTACATCATTGAGCAAGCGGAGGGCAGAACTCACAGCATGGCCCAGAGTGGTGAGTAAGTCGGTGTATCAGCCTGATGGGAGATGGGAAGCAATGCAGTTATGCCGGCAGGGATGTTTCACTTCGGAATAAATAACTGCAATCAATTGCTTCATCTAATCATCAACACGCTTCTTACAACTTGACCACTCTTCTTTTGCAAACTGAACCAGGTCTCTCATATTTGATGGGAGCCTTTTCCCAGCAGCAATTTTAAAATCTCTCCAGAGGTGTTCAATGGGATTTAGATTCAGTCTCATTGCTGGCCACTTCAGAACTCTCCAGCGCTTTGTTTACATCCATTTCTGGGTGCTTCTTGAAGTATGTTTGGCGTCATTGTACAGCTGGAAGAACCATGACCTAGGAAACACACTGAGCTTTCTGACACTGGGCACTACATTGTGACCAATTCAGATTTCATGATTTGCACACAGTCAAGGTACTCAATGCCAGAGGTAGCAAAACAACCCCAAAACATCTCTGAATATGCATCATATTTGACTGTAGGTACTGTGTTCTTTTCTTAGTAGGTCTCATTTCATTTTTGGTAAACAGTAGAATGATGTGCCATACCAAAAACCTCTATCTCGGTTTCATCTGTCCACAAGATGCTTACCCAGAAACATTTTGGCTTATTCACGTACATTTTGCCAAACTGCAGTCTAGCTTTTTGATATCTCTGTTTCAGCAATGAGGTCCTCCTGGGTCTCCTGCCATAGCATTCAAATGTCCATGATAGCTTGCTCTGACACTGATACACCCTGAGCCCACAGATCAGCTTGAACTTCTTTGGAACTTGATTAGGGCTGCTTATCCACCATCTGGACTTTCCTGTGTTGCAACTTTCATGCATTTTTCTCCATCATCCATGTCCGGAGAGATTAGCTACAGTGCCATGGGTTGTAAACTTCTTGACAATGTTACGCACTGTGGACAAAGGAACATCAAGATCTCTGGAGATAGGCTTGTAACCTTGAGATTGTTGATATTTTCAACAATTTTGGTTCTCATGTCCTCAGATAGTTCTCTTCTCCTTTTCTGTTCTCCATGCTTAGTGTGGCACACACAGACACACAATGCAAAGATTGAGTCAACTTATCCCCTTTTTATCCAGTTTCAGGTGTGATTTTCATATTTCCCACACATGTGAAATGCCACAGGTGCGTTTGAAGCAAAGATGTTCACCCACAATTTTGGAAAGGTGCCAACAATTTTGTCCAGCCCATTTTGGGGGTTTTGTGTGCTGTTCCAATACAAATGAAATAAATATCTGTATAACAAAACCTGTAATTGCAATAATTTTTGTTTTAAGGCCTAGCTGCTGCTGTTCCATGCGATAGAGGAGGACTCTTCCGCAATATTTTGAAGAAATAGGATATTACATGGCTGAAAAGCTGGGCTGCTGGAAGTGAGGGATCATCAGTGGTAGGGATGAGATAAGATAAGATAAGGTTTTATTTTCAGTCTGGCTTTGAAACAAAACTGTCTCTTAGGGTACTTTCACACTTGCGTCGTTCGACGCACGTTGCAATGCATCGTTTTGGTGAAAAAACGCATCCTGAAAAGTTGCCCGCAGGATGCGTTTTTTCTCCATTGACTTTCATTAGCGACGCATTGCAACGGATTGCCACACATCGTTGTGTTTTGGCGGACCGTCGGCACAAAAAAATTACATGTAACGTTTTTTGGTGCGTCGTGTCCGCCATTTTCGACCGCGCATGCGCGTCCGAAACTCCGCCCCCTCCTCCCCGCAACTCACAATGGGGCAGCGGATGCATTGTAAAACTGCATCCGCTGCTCCCGTTGTGATTTTATTTCACAGGATGTGTCGGTACGTCGGCCCGACGCACTGCGACGGGTCCGTACCGATGCAAGTGTGAAAGTACCCTTATCTCACACAAATAAGTCAGTCCAGCTTTGAAACTCCTTAGAAATTAAACATCCTGTTATCTCATCCCTACACCTTATGATCTTTAATTTCCAGCAGCATAGCTTTCCAATATCCTAAAAAGTTTTCATAGATTTGCTTTAAATGCACATGCATAGCATGTACAGTGTAAACATACAAACATTATATGATACGGATACTTAAAGCCCCACTCCAGCATTTTTTTCATTGCAGTACTGGAATGGTGCTATTAATCAAACATCCCTGCCCCTAGTTTTATACTCACCAGCCACTATCTTCACCTTCTATCGGCGCTACTCCGGTCAGTCACCAGCAGTCTGTGACCTGCCAGATTGCTCCAGTGTTTGCTGGACAAGTTGGTGATCACTTTTCAGTGTATGTCTATGAGAACCTCATTCTGGCTCCCAGTGACTTACAATGAGTGCTTGCGACTGTTACTTATGACTTCCAGTTAATCAGAAGTTGTGTTGACAAGATGGTGCCGCAGGACCAGAGCTGCTCTTAGAAAAGCTGAAGATGGTGGTGGGTAAGTCAAGGGTAAGTGGCTAAGACTAGGGTCAGGGACCGTACAGTAGTAGCACCACTCCAGTGCTGAAAAAAACAAAACGCTAGAGTGGTGCTTTAAGCTGACTAAGCACATTAATTATTAGTAAGTAGATCCCTTTGTTCCCATAGGAGATAAACAGTATAAAAGGTATCTGACATCTATCGATTCCATTTTTTACGCCAGTAAACATGACAACATGGATTGCCAATTGTGCTTAATTTGTATGGTGAGGCACGTAGATTGCTGTTAGCTAATAACTTAAGCCATTACTTCTAAAACGCAATCCAAAATCTGTCACGGGATCTATCTACCATGTGTCATTTGTAATTATGGGATTCTCTTGTATTTCAGGGACTTCTGGGCTCCCTATGACACAATTACACTGCTACAATGAAAGGTGTGTGAAAAAAAACACTATCATTGTTTAAAATTGAACTAAGGCTCTAAATTATAATTCACTAATATTGTAGTAATTTTGTTTCGGTTAGAAATGGTATATCACCAATAGTGAAAAGAAAAACACAACTAAATCTGCATGGGAATTATTATTGTGTTTTCAGTTGACTTGTTCCTGAGAATAGAAATGAATGTCCATATTTCCTGAAACCCCAGCTACATTTTAACAATTTGCTGTAATAACTGGGAAAAACTGTTGTAAATAACATTTCAATCAAGGTTTAGTTAACAGAAATGTTTTATGGTTTTGTTTTGTTGTTACAAAAACAGATTTTCAAAGAAACTGGGAGCTCTGCAGTAAACAGAATAAATAGTTCAATGTTTCCACTGATAGTTATCCCACATGCATGATCTAATACAGAAAAATATCCATGTCAGGACTTTTGACATAACTGTTGTTGGTCTTGGCTATTTAGTGTTTTCATACCAGATTAATAGTCTGCAATATATATCTCAGGCCCAGGGTTTCTGTGGTTTACTATTGCTTTCAAAGCATGTCATTCCATATGATATTCCTAACTCTTTAGCAGGTGTTTGATGCATCAACGTCTATTTCAGGAGTGGCGGAAACCTAATTGTTATTTTTTAAATTATGTATTATTAAATTCCAAACCAAATACAATTTCCAGAAGACTGTTGATTGATGACAGAGTTTTTTAACATTGACATTTAATGCCTGGTTTCTTCCTTTCAAAAGCTGCATTGGCTGAAATCTCCAGACAAACCAAGTGCTGAACATATGATCAAGATATGTGGCACCATTATCACTCACTTCGCAAGGTGGATTTACTAAGCCATAGGTCAGGATGAGCAACATCAACCACAGGCATTGATGCAGCAAAGTTGAATAGGCTGGCCTGCACATGGAACAGCAAGAATCAATACAGTCCGATATGCTTGATAGCAAGTGGAACAGCAGAGCTGGATATGTTGGTGGTACATGGAACCATGTGGACGTTTTAGTCTGACATTTTGAAACTGCAAATATGGCAGATAAGCACCTTAAAGAAGCACTCCCGATATTTTTTTTATTCCCTAAACCAGTGTAAATATCACCACAGTGCAGTGTAAGTGAGTCGCCCCGTCAGGGCCGTGGGTTACTCGGTACCGGGTCCTGAGTTCACAGGGGGATGTCACGGTGGCGACCCGGTCTGTGGCCCTGGGCGCCCATGTAAAAGGGAATAGTCTTTAAAGGGAATAAAGTTTATGTTCGTGTTGCCATCTGTGGTATTCGGTCAGTGGGGACCGATGCTGCTTTAAGGGGTCCTCTGGGGTGATGTTATGGCAGCTAGATGGTATAACTTCCCACAGGTGAAGTATATACCCAGGGCTCCCAGTGTGTAGATGGAAGATGGTAAATGGCGCAGTAAAGAACAAGGACGCAGGTTTGCAGTCTCTTTACCTTGTTTACTGAAGACTTCAGGCAGCCACAGTCCAGGGCACCAGATCACAGGGCAGACAGGGTCTGGCCAGCTTGGAGGCAAGTTATCCAGGTGGAAATCAAAAGTCTTCCTCTAGCGCCGTGGTGTTGTAGTCCCTTACTGCCTAGGGCTTCACATAAGGTCCTCACAGATGTTATCTCTCTCTCTGTCCCCCGGATAGGATAGGACATAACCCATATGACTGGTGGCTTGAGGCTGTTTATAGGGACTCTAGCATGCCCTGGTCTCAGAGTGGTGCCACCATGCCTCCTGGGTGTTAGGTCGGACAGGTAACTTGGAATTCAGCTGTCCTGCCGGTCTCTGATGTAAGTCATAGAGGTCCTTACAACCTCGGTATTCCGGCTACCGGTCTCTGCGTCTCAGAAGGAGGCAGCCTGCTCGGGGCTGGTCTCCCCCTGGTATTCTCTCCTGTGCTTTGCTCTCCTGCACGCTCTCTGCAATGTATTCGGCTTTCTTAATCTCTCTTTCCAGGAGCTGCTGCACTGCGGCTACACAGCTCCGTAAACCCTCTGCTGCCTCAGACTAATATAGTCTGGTTCCTGGCAAGAACTCACTGAACGATGTTCTTTCCTTCTCAGTTTCCTCTTTCTGCCAGGAGCTGCAGACCACCACGTCTGCTCAGCTATTCTCCTATCGTACCAGCTCTGCCTAGCTGATGTTCCTCGACAAGCTCTCTTCTGGCAATCTCTCTCTCTAGCACATCTTTCTGCTTCCTTCCCCTCTGTCTCTCTGACAGGAACTGACTGCACCTTCCTGGAACTGACTGACTTTCCCTCCAAAAACTACCATATATCTGGGGAGTCACATAGTATATAGGATCAAAAGCTCCCCATGGTGGCCTGGAGTGTGAATGTGTTGCATTGCATATACGAAAAAGTAGGTGACAGATTCCCTTTAAGTACGTGGGGTGGCTGAGGGCAGATGTTTTTAGCCAGGGGGGCCCAATAACCATGGTCCCTCTCTAGGCTATTAATATCTGACCTCAGTCACTGGCTTTCCCTCTCTGGCAGAGAAAATTGCGTGGGATCCCACGCCAGTTTTTTCCGTGAATTAATCCTTTAATTTAACACCTACAGATCCAAAATTTTACACACACACACACACAAACACACACACACACACACACACACACACACACACACACACACACACACACACACACTACTAACATTATTAGTGAGGGACACATAAAAATCTAATGGATATGCAATGGTTTACTGTATGTAAAACATGTCTCATATCCTGTCAGGTCAGGTTATGTAAAGATTTTACAGAACCCGACGATTGAATTATCGGCTATTCTGTTATCTAGCTCTGTATGAAATATAAAGATATATATATATGTGTGCCTCACTGATATATATATATATATATATATATATATATACTGTATATATACAGTACAGACCAAAAGTTTGGACACACCTTCTCATTTAAAGATTTTCTATATTTTCATGACTATGAAAATTGTACATTCACACTGAAGGCATCAAAACTATGAATTAACACATGTGGGATTATATACTTAACAAAAAAGTGTGAAGCAACTGAAATTATGTCTTATATTCTAGGTTCTTCAAAGTAGCCACCTTTTGCTTTGATGACTGCTTTGCACACTCTTGGCATTCTCTTGATGAGCTTCAAGAGGTAGTCACTGGGAATGTTTTTCACTTCACAGGTGTGCCCTGTCAGGTTTAATAAGTGGGATTTCTTGCCTCATAAATGGGGTTGGGACCATCAGTTGTGTTGTGCAGAAGTCTGGTGGATACACAGATGATAATTCTACTGAATAGACTGTTAGAATTTGTATTATGGCAAGAAAAAAGCAGCTAAGTAAAGAAAAACAAGTGGCCATCATTACTTTAAGAAATGAAGGTCAGTCAGTCCGAAAAATTGGGCAGACTTTGAAAGTGTCCCCAAGTGCTGTGGCAAAAACCATCAAGAGCTACAAAGAAAGAGTGTGCAAAGCACTCATCAAAGCAAAAGGTGGCTACTTTGAAGAACCTAGAATATAAGACATAATTTCAGTTGTTTCACACTTTTTTGTTAAGTATACAGTATAATTCCACATGTGTTAATTCATAGTTTTGATGCCCTCAGTGTGAATGTACAATTTTCAGTCATGAAAATACAGAAAAATGTTTAAATGAGAAGGTGTGTCCAAACTTTTGGTCTGTACTGTATATATATATATATATATATATATATATATATATATATATATATATATATATATATTCATGAATATTTGAGGCCATAGATACATTATATGTCCATTTTGCAAGCCGGCGAGAAAATCTCGCCATACGGATGAAATACGGATGTCACACGGACACTTTGATGAGAAAAATTAGCATCCTCGCATTGCACACGGATGACATGCAGATCACTGTTCGGGAACATTTCTGCGAATCTCGGCCGTGTAAAACGGATCGATTTATTTATACGTTATGTGTGACGCCGGCCTAATAGGAAGAGAAACAATGCAAGCTTCCAAAATGGTCTAAGAAGCTTCTCTACAGGTATAATGCACTGCAATGCTAGTGCATTGCAATGCATATGTAGACAAAAAGCAAAAGAAGCCAGCTCACCGATCAGCAGAGGAAGCCCGGAACTCCATCCTGATGAGATGTAGTAGAACTTCACACAAAAGACCAAAAGACCGCTGTGTCGGTCGAAACGCGTCGCTTGCCTCCATGGTGTTATGGTGCTGTTCCAGGAGTTCTCCTGATTTTAATATATTGGATTAAAGTTCATTTTTTTATTGGAAGCTGGAACATTTCTTCTTTTTTGTGTGAAATTGCAATGCATATACCAGCGATCAAAGTGAAAAAAAGTAAAAGAAAAAGTTTAACTAAATTGTAAAAATATATATTTTTAAATTACAAAATAATATTAAACCCTTAACGACCGCCGATACGCCTTTTAACAGCGGTAGTTAAAGATACTTAAGCCACAGCGCCGTTAATTAAAGGCGCTGTGGAAAAAGTGTATAGCATCCCCCAGAGTCTGATTTTCCCTGGGGCCTCAGTTGCCGGGGGTAGCCAAGATTCCAGAGAACATAATTTGGGTCGGTTTTTACCGACCCCCGGGTTGCGATCGCCGATAATTAACCGTATACCGGCGACTGCAAAAAAGCGCGATTTGCCAGTTAATTTCTTTGTCATCAGATGTGATTGCACATCAGAGGACAGAGAAATAGGGTCCCTGATCGCCCCCCTATACTTACCAGTGTCTCACGGTGCTCCTTGGCCGTCATGCTTTCCCCCATGGGCGCCGCCATCTTCTCCTGGGAAGAAAATGGTGGGTGCATGCACAGTGCGCCCGCCGGATCTGCCGGCCGGCACCTGGCAGTTTTCGTGGTCTCGGCTGTCGGGGGTAGCCGAGACCTCAAAGAACATGATTTGGGTTGGTTTTTACTGACCCCTGTTTTGCGATTGCCGTTACTAACTGTGTAACGGCGGCCGCAAAAAAAAAAGTCCGATGTGCCATTTAATTTCTCTCTCCTCTGATGTGATCGCACATCAGAGGAGAGACAAATAGAGTCCCCGATCAGCCCCCGATACCTCCGGTGTCCCTCCATGGCCCCTGAAGTCCCCCGTGCCTTTGGCTTCTTCTTCCAGGAGAAAATGGAGGGCGCATGCGCAGTGCGTCCGCCAAGCTCTGCCGGCTGGCAACAATTGTTATGGACCTGGTGGTTAGGAGCACCCGAAGTGACCTGATGGTTAAAACCGAAAACCTGGGACAAGCTCTGAGGAGGTGGTAACTCTACTGACTGCAATCCCTAATCCTATCACACGCACTAGAAATAGCCGTGGAGCGTACCTAACTCTCCCTAGACGCCTCTTCACAGCCTAAGAGCTAACTACCCCTAAAGATAGAAATAGCATCCTACCTTGCCTCAGAGAAATTCCCCAAAGTAAAGGTAGCCCCCCACAAATATTAACTGTGAGTTAAGAGGGAAGTGACAAACACAGGAATGAAACAGATTTTAGCAAAGGAGGCCGAATCTTCTCTAGATAGACAGAGGATAGGAAAGGGAACTGTCATGATCTCAATGGCAAGAGAACATAGCATAAGCATATATAGGAACTAGCTCTTGGAAGATGGGAACTGAGCTGACCATGAACTAAACCTAACGCACAACTAGCAGTGGCCGGGTAGCATGCCTACGTTGATTCTAGATGCCCAGCCCAGCCGGAGGACTAAATAAAGCTAGCAGAGGAAAATATTAGTCCTAGCTCACCTCTAGAGAAATACCCCGAAAGGAGACAGAGGCCCCCCACATGTATTGGCGGTGAGTTGAGATGAAATAACAAACGTAGTATGAAAATAGGTTTAGCAAATTTGAGGTCCACTTACTACATAGCAGAAGACAGAAAGGACACTTTCATGGTCAGCTGAAAACCCTATCAAAAACACCATCCAGAAATTACTTTAAAACTCTGGCATTAACTCATAACACCAGAGTGGCAATTCCCGTTCACAAGAGCTTTCCAGACACAGTAACGAAACTACAGCTGTGAACTGGAACAAAATGCAAAAACAAACATGGACAAGAGTCCAACTTATCTAGTAGTTGTCTAGGAGCAGGAACAAGCACAGAGAGGCTTCTGATAACATTGTTGACCGGCAAGCAACTAACAGAGCAGCAAGGTTATATAGCGACTCCCACATCTTGATGGGAACAGGTGAACGGAGAAGATGAAGACACAGTTCAATTCCACCAGTAGCCACCGGGGGAGCCCAGAATCCAAATTCACAACAGTACCCCCCCCTCAAGGAGGGGGCACCGAACCCTCACCAGAACCACCAGGGCGATCAGGATGGGCCCTATGAAAGGCACGAACCAGATCGGAGGCATGAACATCAGATGCATTCACCCAAGAATTATCCTCCTGGCCGTATCCCTTCCACTTGACCAGATACTGGAGTCTCCGTCTGGAAACACGAGAGTCCAAGATTTTCTCCACAACGTACTCCAACTCACCCTCAACCAACACCGGAGCAGGAGGCTCAACGGAAGGCACAACCGGTACCTCATACCTGCGCAATAATGACCGATGAAAAACGTTATGAATAGAAAAGGATGCAGGGAGGTCCAAACGGAAGGAAACAGGGTTAAGAATCTCCAATATCTTATACGGGCCGATAAACCGAGGCTTAAACTTAGGAGAAGAGACCCTCATAGGGACAAAACGAGAAGACAACCACACCAAATCCCCAACAGAAAGCCGAGGACCAACACGACGGTGGCGGTTGGCAAAAAGCTGAGTCTTCTCCTGGGACAACCTCAAATTGTCCACCACCTGCCCCCAGATCTGATGCAATCTCTCCACCACAGCATCCACTCCAGGACAATCCGAAGATTCCACCTGACCAGAGGAAAATCGAGGATGAAACCCCGAATTACAGAAAAACGGGGACACCAAAGTGGCAGAGCTGGCCCGATTATTGAGAGCGAACTCCGCCAATGGCAAAAAAGCAACCCAATCATCCTGGTCAGCAGACACAAAACACCTCAGATATGTCTCCAGGGTCTGATTAATCCGCTCGGTCTGGCCATTCGTCTGAGGATGGAAAGCGGACGAAAAAGATAAATCTATGCCCATCCTAGCACAGAATGCCCGCCAAAATCTAGACACGAATTGGGTCCCTCTGTCAGAAACGATATTCTCAGGAATACCATGCAAACGAACAACATTTTGAAAAAACAGAGGAACCAACTCGGAAGAAGAAGGTAACTTGGGCAGAGGAACCAAATGGACCATCTTAGAAAAACGGTCACACACCACCCAGATGACAGACATCTTCTGAGAAACAGGCAGATCTGAAATAAAATCCATCGAGATGTGCGTCCAAGGCCTCTTAGGAATAGGCAAGGGCAACAATAATCCACTAGCCCGAGAACAACAAGGCTTGGCCCGAGCACAAACGTCACAAGACTGCACAAAGCCTCGCACATCTCGTGACAGGGAAGGCCACCAGAAGGACCTTGCCACCAAATCCCTGGTACCAAAAATGCCAGGATGACCTGCCAACGCAGAAGAATGAACCTCAGAAATGACTCTACTGGTCCAATCATCAGGAACAAACAGTTTATCAGGTGGGCAACGATCAGGTCTCTCCGCCTGAAACTCCTGCAAGGCCCGCCGCAGGTCTGGAGAAACGGCTGACAATACCACTCCATCCTTAAGGATACCTGTGGGCTCAGAGTTACCAGGCGAGTCAGGCTCAAAACTCCTAGAAAGGGCATCCGCCTTAACATTCTTAGAACCCGGTAGGTATGACACCACAAAATTAAACCGAGAGAAAAATAATGACCAGCGCGCCTGTCTAGGATTCAGGCGCCTGGCGGTCTCAAGATAAATCAAATTTTTGTGGTCAGTCAATACCACCACCTGATGTCTGGCCCCCTCAAGCCAATGGCGCCACTCCTCAAAAGCCCACTTCATGGCCAAAAGCTCCCGATTCCCAACATCATAATTCCGCTCAGCGGGCGAAAATTTACGGGAAAAGAAGGCACAAGGCCTCATCACGGAGCAGTCAGAACTTTTCTGCGACAACACTGCCCCAGCTCCAATCTCAGAAGCGTCGACCTCAACCTGAAAAGGTAGAGCAACATCAGGCTGACGCAACACAGGGGCAGAGGAAAAACGGCGCTTAAGCTCCCGAAAGGCCTCCACAGCATCAGGGGACCAATCAGCAACATCAGCACCCTTCTTAGTCAAATCGGTCAATGGCTTAGCAATATCCGAAAAACCAGCAATAAATCGACGATAAAAGTTAGCAAAGCCCAAAAATTTCTGAAGACTCTTAAGAGAAGAGGGCTGCGTCCAATCACAAATAGCTTGAACCTTGACAGGATCCATTTCAATGGAAGAGGGGGAAAAAATATATCCCAAAAAGGAAATCCTCTGTACCCCAAAAACACACTTAGAACCCTTCACACACAAAGAATTAGACCGCAAAACCTGAAAAACCCTCCTGACTTGCTGGACATGAGAGTCCCAGTCATCCGAAAAAATCAGAATATCATCCAGATACACAATCATAAATTTATCCAAATAATCGCGAAAAATATCATGCATAAAGGACTGGAAAACTGACGGAGCATTAGAAAGACCAAAAGGCATCACTAAATACTCAAAGTGGCCCTCGGGCGTATTAAATGCGGTTTTCCACTCATCCCCCTGCCTGATTCGCACCAAATTATACGCCCCACGAAGGTCAATCTTAGAGAACCACTTGGCCCCCTTTATGCGAGCAAACAAATCAGTCAGCAACGGCAATGGGTATTGATATTTAACAGTGATTTTATTCAAAAGCCGATAATCAATACATGGTCTCAAAGAGCCGTCTTTTTTTTGACACAAAGAAAAAACCGGCTCCTAAGGGAGATGACGATGGACGAATATGTCCCTTTTCCAAGGACTCCTTTATATATTCTCGCATAGCAGCATGTTCAGGCACAGACAGATTAAATAAACGACCCTTTGGGTATTTACTACCCGGGATTAAATCTATGGCACAATCGCACTCTCGGTGCGGAGGTAACGAACCAAGCTTGGATTCTTCAAAGACGTCACGATAGTCAGACAGGAACTCAGGAATTTCAGAGGGAATGGATGATGAAATGGAAACCACAGGTACATCCCCATGAGCCCCCTTACATCCCCAGCTCAACACAGACATAGCTCTCCAGTCGAGGACTGGGTTGTGAGATTGCAGCCAAGGCAATCCTAGCACCAAATCATCATGTAGATTATACAGCACCAGAAAGCGAATAATCTCCTGGTGATCCGGATTAATACGCATAGTTACTTGTGTCCAGTATTGTGGTTTATTATTAGCCAATGGGGTGGAGTCAATCCCCTTCAGAGGAATAGGAGTCTCCAAAGGCTCTAAATCATACCCACAGCGTTTGGCAAAGGACCAATCCATAAGACTCAAAGCGGCGCCAGAGTCGACATAGGCGTCCGTGGTAATAGATGACAAAGAGCAAATCAGGGTCACAGATAGAATAAATTTAGACGGTAAGGTGCAAATGGAAACAGATTTACCAAGCTTTTTAGTGCGCTTAGAGCATGCTGATATAACATGAGTAGAATCACCACAATAGAAACACAACCCATTTTTCCGTCTAAAATTCTGCCGCTCGCTTCGGGACAGAATTCTATCACACTGCATACTCTCTGGCGACTTCTCAGTGGACACCGCCAGATGGTGCACTGGTTTGCGCTCCCGCAAACGCCTATCGATCTGAATAGCCATTGTCATGGACTCATTCAGACCCGCAGGCACAGGGAACCCCACCATAACATCCTTAATGGCATCAGAGAGACCCTCTCTGAAAGTCGCCGCCAGGGCGCACTCATTCCACTGAGTAAGCACAGACCATTTACGGAATCTTTGGCAGTAAATTTCCGCTTCATCTTGCCCCTGAGATAGGGACATCAAAGTTTTTTCTGCCTGAAGCTCCAAATGAGGTTCGTCATAAAGCAACCCCAAGGCCAGAAAAAACGCATCCACATTGAGCAACGCAGGATCCCCTGGTGTCAATGAAAAAGCCCAGTCTTGAGGGTCGCCCCGGAGCAAGGAAATCACAATCCTGACCTGCTGTGCAGGGTCTCCGGCAGAGCGAGATTTCAGAGACAAAAATAATTTGCAATTATTTCGAAAATTCTGAAACCCGGATCTATTCCCCGAGAAAAATTCCGGCAAAGGAATTCTCGGCTCAGATACAGGTGCATGACAAACAAAATCTTGCAAATTTTGTACCTTCGTGGCGAGATTATTCAAACCTGCAGTTACACTCTGAAGATCCATTACAAACAGGTGGACACAGAGCCATTCAAGGGTTAAGAGGAGGTAAGAAGCAGCTAGACAGCAATTAAGGGCTAGGCAGCAAAACTCTGAGGGGAAAAAAAAAAAAAAAATTTCCCTTCAACACTTCTTTTTCTCCTGCTTCAGCCCAAACAATTAACACTTTGCGGGCCGGTCAAACTGTCATGATCTCAATGGCAAGAGAACATAGCATAAGCATATATAGGAACTAGCTCTTGGAAGATGGGAACTGAGCTGACCATGAACTAAACCTAACGCACAACTAGCAGTGGCCGGGTAGCATGCCTACGTTGATTCTAGATGCCCAGCCCAGCCGGAGGACTAAATAAAGCTAGCAGAGGAAAATATTAGTCCTAGCTCACCTCTAGAGAAATACCCCGAAAGGAGACAGAGGCCCCCCACATGTATTGGCGGTGAGTTGAGATGAAATAACAAACGTAGTATGAAAATAGGTTTAGCAAATTTGAGGTCCACTTACTACATAGCAGAAGACAGAAAGGACACTTTCATGGTCAGCTGAAAACCCTATCAAAAACACCATCCAGAAATTACTTTAAAACTCTGGCATTAACTCATAACACCAGAGTGGCAATTCCCGTTCACAAGAGCTTTCCAGACACAGTAACGAAACTACAGCTGTGAACTGGAACAAAATGCAAAAACAAACATGGACAAGAGTCCAACTTATCTAGTAGTTGTCTAGGAGCAGGAACAAGCACAGAGAGGCTTCTGATAACATTGTTGACCGGCAAGCAACTAACAGAGCAGCAAGGTTATATAGCGACTCCCACATCTTGATGGGAACAGGTGAACGGAGAAGATGAAGACACAGTTCAATTCCACCAGTAGCCACCGGGGGAGCCCAGAATCCAAATTCACAACAGGGAACTATGCGGTCAGTATAAAAAACTACAAAAAAACACGCAGAGTGTGCAAAAAGACCTCCACACTGACTCACGGTGTGGAGGTGCAGCTCTGCACCCCCAGAGCTTCCAGCTAGCAAGGAAATATCATAATAGCAAGCTGGACTGGAAACATAGCATGTACTGAAAAATAAATTTGAAAACCGATGAACAGCAAATGACTAGCAAGGACTTAGCTTTTGCTGGAGTAGACAGGTCATCTGAGAAATCCAAGAGAGATCTGAACCAGTACTGAGACATTGACAGCTGGCATGAACTAACGACCTGGGCAGAGTTAAATAGGGAAGCCAGCAGGAGCAATAAACGAGGGCAGCTGAGAAAGCCAACCTCAAAGATCAGCAGTTCCACTCAAAGCCACCAGAGGGTGTCCAAGGACAGAACTCACCAAAGTACCATTCACGACCACAGGAGGGAGCCCGAGAACGGAATTCACAACAAACAATAGGAACATTTTTCCTATTGGTTCATTTTTGCCACTGTGATAGACTCTATCACAGTGATCAAAATTAAAAAAAAAGTAAATAAACCCCCCCTTATCACCCCCTTAGTTAGGAAAAATGATAAAATAAAGAAAATGTATTTATTTCCATTTTCCAATTAGGATTACAGTTGGGCTAAAGTGAGTTGGGCTAAAGTTAGGGTTAGGGTTGGGGCTAAAGTTTGGGTTGGGGTTGGGATTAGGGTTAGGGTTGGGATTAGGGTTTGGATTAGGGTTAGGGTTGAGACTAGGGTTAGGGTTGGGGTTAGGGTTGGGATTAGGGTTAGGGGTGTAAAGTGGTTTACCCCCACATATAGGGTATCAGCGTACTCAGGACAAATTGAACAACAACTTTTGGGGTCCAATTTCTCCTGCTACCCTTGGGGAAATATAAAAATTGGGGGTTAAAAAATCATTTTTGTGGAAAAAAAAGATTTTTATTTTCATGGCTCTGCATCATAAACTTTTGTGAAGCACTTGGGCGTTCAAAATGCTCACCACACATCTAGATAAGCTCCTTGGGGGGATCTAGTTTCCAAAATGGGGTCACTTGTGGGGTGTTTCTACTGTTTTGGCATAACAGGAGCTCTGCAAATGCAACATGACGCCCGCAGACATTCTATCAAAGTCTGCATTCCAAAACGGCGCTCCTTCCCTTCCAAACTCTGCCATGCGCCCAAACAGTGGTTCCGCCACATATGGGGTATCAGTGTACTCAGGACAAATTGCACAATAACTTTTGGGGTTCAATTTCTCCTGTTACTCTTGTTAAATTAAATTTTTGTGGAAAAATTATGATTTTTCATTTTCACGGCTCTACATTATAAACTTCTGTGAAGCAATTGGGGGTTCATAGTGCTCACCACACATCTAGATAAGCTCCTTGGGGGGATTTATTTTCCAAAATGGGGTCACTTATGCGGGGTTTCTACTGTTTAGGTACATCAGGGGCTCTGCAAATGAAACATGACGCCCGCAGTCCATTCCATTAAAGTCTGCATTTTAAAACATCACTACTTCCCTTCCGAGCCCCAGTGTGTGCCCAATCAGTGGTCCCTCCCCACATATGGGGTATCAGCATACTCAGTACAAACTGGACAACAACTTTTGTAGTCCAATTTCTCCTGTTACCCTTGTGAAAATTAAAAATTACAGGCAAAAAAATCATTTTTGAGGGAAAAAAAATATTTTTTATTTTCACGGCTCTGCGTTATAAACTTCTGTGAAGCACTTGGGGGTTCAAAGTACTCACCACACATCTAGATAAGTTCCATAAGGGGTCTAGTTTCCAAAATGGTGTCACTTATGGGGATTTTCCTCTGTTTAGGCACATCAGGTGCTCTCCAAACGCGACATGGCATCCGATCTCAATTCCAGCCAATTCTGCATTGAAAAAGTCAAACGGCACTCTTCCAAGCTCTGCCGTGTGCCCAAACAGTGGTGTAGCCCTACGTATGGGGTATTGTCGTATTCAGGAGAAATTGCACAACAAATTTTGTGGTTAATTTTCCCTTTTTACACTTGTGAAAATAAAAAAACGCAAGTAATATCAAAGAAATGTTCCACTACCATGAATAACAATATGTCATGAAAAAAATCTCAGAATCTGCGGGATCCATTAAAGAATTCCAGAGTTATAATCTCATAAAGTGACAGTGGTCAGAATTGTAAAAATTGGCCTGGTCATTAAGCTGCAATTTGGCTCCGTCATTAAGGGGTTAATAATAATTAAAAAATGACACCAATAAATACACATTTTTATGACACATATTTGACATTGCAGCATCCAGAACAACCCAATCTATAAAACTGTCACACTAGTTAACCCCTTCAGTGAACGGCATAAAAAAAAGAAAACCTTTCATTATACTGCTGGACTAAAGTTAAATAAAACACAATTAAAAAGAAGAATGTAAATAAAAATGGTATCACTGAACACATCATCTTGTCCCATAAAACAACCAGCTGCCATACTGCTCTATCAGCAGAAAAATTAAAAATCTATAGCTCTCAGAATAAAGTGATGCAAAAATATTTTATTAAGTTTTTATTGTGTAAAAGCGCCAAAACATAAAAAAATTATATAAATGAGGTATCGCTGTAATCGTACTGAACCAAAAAATAAAACTGCCTTATCAATTTTTTCCACGTGGTGAACGTCATTTTTTGCAAAAAAAACATCTTTTCGTGTGTGACAGCAGCCATACTTTAAATATATCAAGTTTTTTTACTACAGTGGCATCAATAAAATTGGCTGTGGAACCACAATCAATAGAGACCTCAAATCACAGATATCAAGATAAGGCTACTTTCACACTAGCGTTTTTTCAATACGTTGCAATGCGTCGTTTTGGCAAAAAAACGCATCCTGCAAAAGTGCTTGCAGGATGCGTTTTTTCCCATTGACTAACATTAGCGATGCATTTGCGACGCATTGACACACGTCGCAACCGTCGCGTGACGGTTGCGCCGTGTTGTGGCGGTCTGCCGGGAGCAAAAAACGTTACATGTAACGGCCGGAACTGCACCCCCACCTCCCTGCATTTCCCCGCACCTCACAATGGGGCAGCGGATGCGCTGGAAAAATGCGCAGAGAACGCTAGCGTCGGTAACCTCGGCCCGATGCTAGTGTGAAAGAAGCCTAAGACAAGAAAACAGGCAGCAACACTTTAGAAGAATCAAAGGGAAATATCCCCAGATCCACCTAGGCGCTAAAGTTTTTTGGCGGCAGTAGGCTTGGGCAGACAAGTATTTGATGGCTATTTTCCCCCGCAATAAAAATAAAGGCACAACTCTAACTGCTTGACCCTCTGTGATTGTTTCAACCAGATAACCAAAATGCATGGGCTCTTCAGTGGGTGTAGCAGCGGCCTGTATTTTAGTGAGTGGAGCTGGGTCAATCTGGCAATCACGTCTACTCTCCCACAGGCGCCGATGCAGATGTATTGCCAGGGACATGGTTGAATCAAGAGAGTCTGAACCAAAGAATCCTTTAATTGATCTGATAGTCCAAAACAGAATTGATGGCATAAATCTTGGTTGTTCCTCTGTGAGTCTGTAGCCCAATGCTGAAACTCTGTGTAGTATTCCTCTGCAGCACGCTGCCCTTGGCATAGGGCTATGAGCTTATTTTCCATAAATGTTGCTTGGTCAGGGTCATAGTATAATAAACTAAGGGTCTCAAAAAGGTCATCAGAAAAAAGGTAAGGTAGGTTCATTTTCAGTGCCATAGCCACTTGGGCCTGAGCAGTCTCATGAAGCTGAAGGCATACCACCAAGTCCTGAACCAGTTTGGTGAAAGACTGCATCTGCTCCACGACTACTTGGAGTTGTTACATTAGTATTTCTTGGGCCAGATATAATGTCATATTCCACCTCAAAATGGTTTGATAACCGTTCTATAGCTGGAATTTTTAAATCTGTGATATTGCATTTTTTATCCGTTTGCCAATATCTGATAAATGCCTCCATATATTTTTTTAAAGTGCAAGATGTGCAGCCAACATATTGTATATGGCACAAAGTGCATGTTGAAAGATAAATAACATATTGAATGTTACAAGAGATATGTTTTAATTTGATATTGACACGGAGTAACACATAGTTGGAAATATAGTTTACCTAGCAGTAATGCAGTTTAAAATGTATCATCTCAATGTTCCTAACACTTGAGATGGACTAGGTATTGGTGGAACGAGACCTACGCTTACACAATCTGACTCTGGTCCCTTTTCCGTTTTTTTTTCAAAAAAGCCAAGTTTAAAAAGTCCAAGTTTTCCAATGTAGACCAACATTCCCTGGAGCCCAAGTTACATAATTGGATTCTCCTGTCACTGTCTCTTTTAGTACTGCTAGAGCATAATTGTGCTTATCTATTCCATGATACTTCCCTAAGGTATATTTGGTGTACATGTTTTCTCCCATGTGTCACTGCAGCCATGGTTTAAAGAAGCTGTTCCAAAACATCCCCTTTACAGAGCTATTGCCCATGAGTTTGAGACTTTGTAGGAAGCATTTTCCAGAATGTATACATTATTAGAAAGTTACAGTTCTAGACTAAATCACATACAGTGTATATAAAAAGGAGAAAAAACTCAAGCAAAAAGTCCAGATAACTCAAATAGTGTGAAATATTGTAAATCTTTATTGACAAGTAAGTGATCATAGGGGATTACAAAAAAGTACCATATAAACCATAAAAGTGTTGTTTAAAAGCAAAGGGCGCACACTCAGTAGAATAAAAAACATAACTAGTGGGAGTCAAGATGTATATAACAATATTATATTTGTAGATCATTGTACACTACAATTTACATACTACACACTACCACATATACTCTGTCCTATACCTAAAATACAGAATTAAGTAAAGTGCTAGTGCACTAAGTTGTGGATAGGTATATTATACAGTTAAATGTCCATCACTGCACATGGTGTAGTGCCTAACCAGAATCAAAATCGTGCTAGTGTATAAGTACATATGGGGTACATATTACTTTTTGTCAGTCAAAGACATAAAGTGCTAGTGCATGATCTCATATAGGGTTCAAGTCATACTCATACTCATTAATAATAGTTTTGACTCAACCTCCTGAATGGCTTCTACCCCAATGCACGTTTTGGCTGTCACCTTTGTCAGGGGAGGGTGTCATCCGGATAGTCAAAGGATTAAAAAGCTGGCGATAGCCAATCATACAATGGAGGTAATAAAGACAGCAGATAAGGCAGGAATGTTATTTGGCCTAAATCCCTATATGAGGCAGAGGTGTTTTGTCAGCTAACAAATAGAGATTGTTATAAAAAAAAATATTTCAATCGTTTCACTAGTTTTTATTCCCAATTTGACAAATTGCTTCAAATATCGAAAAATAATATTATCACAAAAGAGTTATACTCTGCCCTTCAAGTGTCAGAACCTACCATCCCCACACTTTATTTAGTGCCAAAAGTACACAAAAACAAGGAGACCTATTTTATGGGGATGTAGCAATTATTTGGAACATGCCAGATTATCGATGTAAAGTTAGATCCTTTAGTTCAATGTCTCCCCTCTTTCATTAGGGACACTGGTGGACTCTTGAGGAAAATTGATGGATGACACATAGGTGCAGATACTTTGCTTGTGACATGTGATGCGGAATTATTTTAGACCAATATTCGACACACAGATGGTATACAACGCACTCGATTTTTTTGACTGATTTCTAATTACTCTACAGCAATGAATTCATTCTATGGGTGCTTCCTTTGCCTTGTCTTGTTGCCTATGCCAACCTGTTTCTTGGCTGTGGGAGAGGGACCTCTTCCTGTACATTGACTATATCTACTTGATCTGGCAGGATTCCGCTGATACTTTAGCAGCTTTTATGTTGACTTTTAGCAACAGTAATTACAATATTCATTTGACATATCAGACGGATGTATTCTCCATTGAATTTTTGGATGTTCACATTAAGCAGGATTCATCAAATACTCTCCAATGTGACAATTACCGTAAACCTACCTCTGTGAATTCATTACACCATGCATCTTCAGCACATCTGTCTTTCATGATCAATTTAATTCCAACAAATTAATTTCTCTGACTTAGGCCTCCTTCACACGTCCTGGTGATTCCTGAACAGGATTTGTGGTCCATGTCCATGTGCCATCCTTATGTATGTGACATCCATGTATCCGTTTGCTGTCCCTGTTTCACATCTGTGTGCCGCCTGTGCGAACGTGTGGCACGTACTGGCATCTGAGAAAAGCAGTACAGTTTGCGGTTTCCAGGCACTACCTGCTGAAGGCAGCTCTCCTCATTGTCACATAATCTCCCTGAGATTAGTGCCACCAGGCGACAATGATGGGAGTCGCATTCAGCACCCGCTGTGTACATACTGTGTAAAACTAAGTATTAAATTTAAAAAATCATAGCTAGCGGTGATGTCAGTGATGCGAATGGAGTTCATCGGCTATGAACTGCACTCACCTTATTCACGTCACCACGAGACACTGATACTGCACTATCATATGTAGCTCAGTGTCTCTACTGGATGCCAGGCTGAACACTCATATTAGGCCAACGTTTAGCATGGCATCTAGATGCAGCAGAGCTAGACGCATCAAGGGACAAATGGATTATATTCTCAACGGACAGGTGAGGAATATGGTGGTTTATTATTTTTTTGTCTTTTACAAGGGACATGGGCATCATTGGATTATCTTCTCAGCGGATAGGTGAGGAATAGGGTTTTTTGTTATTTTTTTTTACAAGGGACATGGGTTTCAATTGATTACACTGGTCAACAGCATTTTTGGTGCCAAAGATATTTCATCGAATTTAGGGTATTTTTGGGGTGCTGATTCTGAATATGTCATCAGTTTTGCCAGATTGGCTCAAGTTTTTGAGATTTTTGGTATCTTATTTATAGCACTTGTTGGTAAATGCGACGCATCATCTCATTAATTTCTTTGGATTAGTACTTGAACTGAGCAGTTCTCAATATAGTTTTGTGTTAATTAGTGTTCTAAAAGTTTGTTCATAGCTTGATTTTTGCACTAACTTTATGTTGTTGTCTGTTTTCCAGTGAAAAGCATGAACTCATCAAGAAGAAGTTGTCTTAACGATCCAGACTCATTCTGTTACATTTGTGGTGAATACACACTGCCAAAACATAGAAGAAACATAACAGACTTCGTAAAAAAAGTGTATTTTGCCTATTTTGGGGTTATGTTTGGGGACCAAGACAAGTTTTGGGCACCACACATAGTGTGCAAAGCATGTATCGAATTATTACGAAAATGGAGCAAAGGACAAAGAAAAAGCTTCAAATTTGGTGTTCCAATGGTGTGGAGAGAGCCAACAAATCATCATGATGACTGTTATTTATGGTAAACACAGGTACAGGCACATCTTCACAATGAGGGACAGGCCTTCTTGCAGATTCCATGTTACTCCCATTTTCGTTTCTTATGCTTATTGAATCCTTGCACTTGCACTGCACAGAAATAACAGTCATCATGATGATTTTTTGGCTCTCTCCACACCATTGGAACACCAAATTTGAAGCTTTTTCTTTGTCCTTTGCTCCATTTTCGTAATAATTCGATACATGCTTTGCACACTATGTGTGGTGCCCAAAACTTGTCTTGGTCCCCAAGCATAACCCCAAAATAGGCAAAATACACTTTTTTTACGAAGTCTGTTATGTTTCTTCTATGTTTTGGCAGTGTGTATTCACCACAAATGTAACAGAATGTGTCTGGATCGTTAAGACAACTTCTTCTTGATGAGTTCATGCTTTTCACTGGAAAACAGACAACAACATAAAGTTAGTGCAAAAATCAAGCTATGAACAAACTTTTAGAACACTAATTAACACAAAACTATATTGAGAACTGCTCAGTTCAAGTACTAATCCAAAGAAATTAATGAGATGATGTGTCGCATCTACCAACAAGTGCTATAAATAAGATACCAAAAATGTCAAAAACTTGAGCCAATCTGGCAAAACTGATAGCATATTCAGAATCAGCACCCCAAAAATACCCCAAATTCATTAAAATATTTTGGACACCAGAAAAAAAAAATTTTTTTGTTGACCTGTGTTATAGGTGTAAAGGTGAGTATAACTTCATTTTTTTAAATAAATCTGTAAAAGAGGGTGTTGACTTTTCTTTCAAATAATGGATTTTATTCTTGTATGTTTGTTTCCAAATTTGCTATGGGGTTAGTAATGATGGTGTCTTAGAGGGATCTGCTCTTCAGATACAGATTTTTAGCGACAGTCCAGATATCTAAAAAGAAGGGTCTATAAGTGTGGTTACATCCGTCTCTCAATCAAAAGGGCTTACCATAGAGCAAAGTATACTTCACAGAATCAAGCCCCCCGAGGAAGCCCAGGCGAAACGCGTGTCGGGGCTACAAATAGGAAACATACTGGCAGAGACTGATGGGTAAGACCTGCATCCTTTTATGAGTTGTTCCCCTAGGCTTTGCACACATTAGTATTCTATAATGATCATTACTGGGAGGAACTGATTAGCTATGCTTTGCACCTTCACTTGCACTATGCACTTTTTGAAACAGGTCTCATATGGATAGATCTGTAGGGTGCGATCATATATGTGTATGCGAGTTAACCCTCTCCTGCTATTACAGTGGTATTTGTCCTTCACATATGAGCTCTAGATGTACCTTGTTTTTTTAGTCTGTATACTACTTTGTTTATATTTTGGAATTCATTTTCATGCATTTTACTCACATATGGATTGGACTTATTACTCCGTGAGTTACTTGTAGGATTCACGCAATCAATTGTTGTATTTCTCTAAAAAGCCTAGTGATTAGGGTTGAGCGAAATGGATCGTTCATTTTCATAAGTCGCCGACTTTTGGCAAAGTCGGCGTCTCATGAAACCCGACCCGATCCCTGTGCGTGGTCGGCCATGCGGTACGCGATCTTGGCGCTAAAGTCGCGTTTCGTATGACGCGTTTAGTGCCATTTTTTCAGCCAATGAATGAGCGTGGGCAGAGTGATGACATAGGTCTTAGGGGAGTGAACGCCTATCGTCATGTTATCGCTTGTGCGCAGTAGGGATTTGGAATGTGCGATATGAAATTTTCTGTGCTGGGACGGAGGGGAGAGAGAGAGAGAGAGAGAGAGAGAGAGAGAGAGAGAGAGAGAGAGAGAGAGAGAGAAAAAAAAAATAAATTCCTTCATTGGGTTTCGTGTTTCGGCCGAAACCCGACTTTTCACGGTGGTCGGCCGATTTCACTCGACTCGACTTTTAAGACAGTCGGGTTTCACAAAACCCGACTCGACCCTAAAAAACTAAAGGTCGCTCAACCCTACTAGTGATAATTATGTGGCGCAATTTATTACCAAATTTCATGCTCAGGCAGCAGCCATGAGACAATGTTTGGTGAAGCCATAGTCAATTCTGCTAGCCAATTCTACATTGGCAAATTATCTTCCAGAGAAACCTCAGATCACATTTTGCAAGTTCAAAAAGCTCCATGATTGGCTAGTCAGGAGCCATTAAATCCACATTCTTGGATAGTCCGCCACCTCCTCTCATACTGGAATTGTTTTCTTCCCTTTTTTGTCCCCCTCTTCTACCTCCCTCCACCTCTTTTTCTACTTATTCATTATTATTTTTTTATTTATATTTATTATTTTATTATTATTCTCATTTACTTCAATATTTTTATAATTTGTTATTATTTTTATTGTCATTTTCCACAATTGTCATTTTTTACTGATATTATTTCACGTCTTCACTTCACTCCACTCATTGTTACTATACATAAAGCATCAATAGAAGCAATATATTTAAATATACACTTTGAACTACTATGTACTTGTGGTTTTAAAACCACCCTTATTATCATTATTTCAATCTTTTTTTCTCATATTTGTAGGTAGACAGTGTTCACAATATAACTGTTATGTGAAATTTTTCACGCATACACCTCCATAATTTTTCTTTACCATCCTTCTTTCTTTTCTTTTTTTCACCTTCTTCTGGCACAATTTTCTAAATATTTTTCTTAGATATTCATTTATTTTTCATCATATATATATATATGTATATATATATATATATATATATATATATATATATATACAGGGGTTGGACAAAATAATGGAAACACAACGTTTTGGCATCATAATCTTCAAACGTGATAAACATGCAAACCGTGACATATGGTAATGTTTTATACTTGATTATTTGTGTTATGTGATGTGTATGTAAGTTAACTGTTTGTTTTGCATAATTGTAAGAACATTGATGAGAACCTGATACCAATGGCAAACCTCTCGGATTTTCAAAGAGGGCAAATTGTTGGTGCTCGTAAGGCAGGCGCTAGTGTAACAGAAAGTGCCCGAATTCTTGGCGTGTCAAGAGGTACTGTCTCCAAAGTAATGACTGCGTTTGAAAGAGAAGGAAAAATGTCCGCAACAAAGCACAGGTCCGGCCAAAAGTTAAAGTTGACTGAGAGAGACCGTTGGACTCTAAAGCGAATTGTGAGAGAGGATCGCAAGACCACTGCTCCGAAAACTCAATGAACACCTACAGAACCCAGTTTCCATGAAAACTGTTCGTCGGAAGCTGCACAAATCTGGATTCCACGGAAGAGCTGCAATTAGAAAACCGCTGCTCTCAATGACAAATGTTTCCAAGCGTTTAGAGTGGTGTAGAAACCTCCAGAATTGGTCCCTTGAGCAGTGGAAACATGTGATATTCTCAGACGAATCATCGTTTACCCTATTTCCGACCTCCGGCTGAGTGTACGTTTGGAGACAGCCAAAAGAAGCATTCCATCCAGACTGCCTTCTCCCAACCGTAAAACATGGTTGAGGTTCTCTGATGATCTGGGGGACTTATATCTTGGGTGAGATCGTTCCTATATTTCAGTAGCAATTATTAATGGCTTCATTGCTTTGACCTGCTATAAAGCTCATTATATACAGGCTGTGGAGGAAACATTGAAAAAAAACCTTTCGTATGGTGTAAGTTTCCATGAGATTAGGTGTATTTTTTGTCACCGTGCTGGAGCTTTTGCAGAGCTCACTGGTAGCATCTATGTTGGTTTTATGAGTCTGTCAGGCTCTTTTTAATAGAGTGAATTAAAAGTTATATTTTATTTAACTACAGTCCTACCTTGCTATTTGCATATTCAAACTGATTGGTGGTACCACATTATTAGGTTTTGACCACATATTTCCGCAATAAAGATCTATGGAAGACATTATGGATAGCAAAAGAGGCCGGAAGCGCCAATCGAAAAGACACCGGATTAATAATCTCAGAAATCCTATAAGGACCAATAAACCGAGGCTTAAACTTAGGGGAAGAGACCTTCATAGGAACATGACGGGAAGACAACCAAACCAAATCCCCAACCCGAAGCCGGGAACCAACACACCGACGACGGTTAGCAAAACGTTGAGCCTCCTCCTGAGACAACACCAAATTGTCCACCACATGAGCCCAAATCTGCTGCAACCTGTCAACCACAGAATCCACACCAGGACAGTCAGAAGGCTCAACCTGCCCAGAAGAAAAACGAGGATGAAAACCAAAATTACAAAAAAAAGGCGAAACCAAAGTAGCCGAACTAGCCCGAATATTAAGGGCAAACTCTGCCAATGGCAAAAAGGCCACCCAATCTTCCTGATCGGCAGACACAAAGCATCTCAAATAAGTCTCCAAAGTCTGATTAGTTCGCTCGGTCTGGCCATTTGTCTGAGGATGAAATGCAGAAGAAAAAGACAAATCAATGCCCAGCCTAGCACAAAAGGCCCGCCAAAACCTAGAAACAAACTGGGAACCTCTGTCGGGAACAATATACTCCGGAATACCATGCAAACGAACCACATGCTGAAAAAACAACGGAACCAACTCTGAAGAGGAAGGCAATTTAGGCAAAGGCACCAAATGAATCATCTTAGAAAACCGGTCACAAACAACCCAGATAACCGACATCCTCTGGGAAACCGGAAGATCAGAAATAAAATCCATAGAAATATGCGTCCAGGGCCTCTCAGGGACCGGCAAAGGCAAAAGCAACCCACTAGCACGGGAACAACAAGGCTTGGCCCGCGCACAAGTCCCACAGGACTGCACAAAAGAACGCAGATCACGTGACAACGAAGGCCACCAAAAGGACCTACCAACCAAATCTCTGGTACCAAAAATACCAGGATGACCAGCCAACACAGTACAGTGAACCTCAGAAATCACTCTACTAGTCCATCTGTCAGGAACAAACAATTTCCCCACAGGACAGCGGTCAGGTCTATCAGCCTGAAATTCCTGAAGAACCCGCCGTAAATCAGGGGAAATGGCAGAAAGGACCACCCCTTCTTTCAGAATGCTGACCAGTTCAAGGACCTCAGGAGAATCAGGCAAAAAACTCCTAGAAAGGGCATCAGCCTTAATATTCTTAGAACCCGGAAGATACGAAACCACGAAATCAAAACAGGAAAAAAACAAGGACCATCGAGCCTGTCTAGGACTCAGCCGTTTGGCAGACTTGAGGTAAATCAAATTCTTATGATCGGTCAGGACCACAATACGGTGCTTAGCTCCCTCAAGCCAATGTCGCCACTCCTCAAACGCCCACTTCATAGCCAACAACTCCCGATTGCCGACATCATAATTGCGTTCAGCAGGCGAAAACTTGCGGGAGAAGAAGGCACACGGTTTCATCAAAGAATCAACAGAATCCCTCTGAGACAAAACGGCCCCTGCTCCAATCTCAGAAGCATGAATCTCAACCTGAAACAGAAGAGAAACATCTGGTTGGCGCAACACCGGAGCAGAAGTAAATCGGCATTTAAGCTCCTGAAAGGCAGAGACAGCCGCAGAGGACCAATTCGCCACATCAGCGCCTTTTTTCGTCAAATCAGTCAAGGGTTTAACCACGCTGGAGAAGTTAGCAATGAACCGGCGATAAAAATTTGCAAAACCCAAAAATTTCTGAAGGCTCTTCACGGATGTGGGTTGAATCCAATCATGAATGGCCTGAACCTTAACCGGATCCATCTCCATAGATGAGGGAGAAAAAATAAAGCCCAAAAAAGAAACCTTCTGCACCCCAAAGAGACACTTAGACCCCTTCACAAACAAAGCATTGTCACGAAGGATCTGAAATACCATCCTGACCTGTTCCACATGAGACTTCCAATCATCGAAAAAAATCAAAATATCGTCCAAATATACAATCAAGAATTTATCAATATAAGTCCGGAAGATATCATGCATGAAGGATTGAAAAACAGATGGAGCGTTAGTGAGCCCGAATGGCATCACAAGGTATTCAAAATGGCCTTCGGGCGTATTAAATGCAGTTTTCCATTCATCACCCTGCTTAATACGAACAAGATTATATGCCCCCCGAAGGTCAATCTTCGTAAACCAACTAGCCCCCTTAATCCTAGCAAACAAATCGTAAAGCAAAGGTAAAGGGTATTGAAACTTGACCGTGATCTTATTCAAGAGGCGATAATCAATACAAGGTCTCAAGGAGCCATCCTTCTTAGCAACAAAAAAAAACCTGCTCCCAACAGTGAAGAAGATGGCCGAATATGCCCATTCTCCAAAGACTCCTTAACATAACTCCGCATGGTGGTATGTTCAGGCACAGACAGGTTGAAAAGTCTGCCCTTAGGAAACTTACTGCCTGGAATCAAGTCAATCGCACAATCACAGTCCCTGTGCGGTGGAAGGGAACTGGACTTGGGCTCATCGAATACATCCTGAAAATCAGACAAAAACTCTGGAATTTCAGAAGAGGAAGAAGAGGAGATTGACATCAAAGGAACATCATTATGAACCCCCTGACAACCCCAACTAGTCACAGACATAGATTTCCAATCCAACACAGGATTATGTACCTGCAACCATGGGAAACCCAGCACGATAACATCATGCAAATTATGCACACCAGAAATTGACAATCTTCCTGATGGGCTGGCGCCATGTGCATGGTCACCTGTGTCCAAAACTGGGGCTTATTTTTAGCCAAAGGTGTAGCATCAATCCCCCTTAAAGGAATAGGGTTCTGCAAAGGCTGCAAGGGAAAACCACGACGCCTGGCAAACTCAAAATCCATTAAGTTCAAGGCGGCGCCTGAATCCACAAACGGCATGACAGAAAATGATGACAATGAGCAGATCAAAGACACCGATAACAGAAATTTAGGTTGTACAGTACTGATAGTAAATGAACTAGCGATCCTTTTTGTCCGCTAAGGGCAGACTTAAATGACATGAGAAGCATTGCCACAATAATAACACAACCTATTCTGACGTCTGAATCCTTGTCGTTCCGTTCTAGACAAAATCCTATCACACTGCATTGGCTCAGTACTTTGCTCTAAGGACGACGCCATAGCGCACACAGTTTGATGCTCTCGCAAACGCCGATCAATCTGAATGGCCAGAGACATAGAATCACTCAGACCGGAAGGCGTGGGAAACCCCACCATAACATCTTTAACGGATTCAGAAAGACCCTTTCTGAAAATTGCCGCCAAAGCATAATCATTCCATTTAGTCAACACAGACCATTTTCTAAATTTCTGACAATACAATTCTGCCGCCTCTTGACCCTGAGACAGGGCCAACAAGGTTTTCTCCGCTTGATCCACAGAATTCGGTTCATCATATAATAATCCTAAAGCCTGAAAAAAGGAATCTACATTAAGCAAGGCCGGATTCCCAGATTCCAGGGAAAATGCCCAATCCTGTGGATCGCCACGCAGCAGGGAGATGACAATTTTAACCTGCTGAATGGAATCACCGGAGGATCGCGGTCTCAGAGCAAAAAACAGTTTACAATTGTTTTTAAAACCCAAAAATTTGGACCTATCACCAAAAAACAAATCAGGAGTAGGAATCTTCGGCTCTAAAGCAGGAGTCTGAACAATATAATCAGAAATATCCTGTACCCTAGCAGCAAGCTGGTCTACACGAGAAGCTAATTCCTGAACATCCATGCTGGCACAAGACTCCTCAGCCACCCATAAATAAAGAGGGAAGAGAAGACAAAACAGACTGCAGAAAAAACAATGGCTCAACACCTTTCTTCCCTTCTTCTGAGATGCATTTAACTCATTATTGGCCAGTTGTACTGTTATGATCCGGTGACCTTGGAGCCGCATGAAAACTTTCTCTGGAGTCAGTGGAACCTGTACTGACCGCAAATCCTGAACTAACACCACAACTAGAAGTAGCCGTGGGGTGTGCCTAACAAACCCTAGACACCTCGACACAGCCGGAGGACTAAATACCCCTATAGATGGAAATAGGAATGCTATCTTGCCTCAGAGCAGACCCCCAAAGGATAGGCAGCCCCCCACGCATAATGACTGTGAGTAGGAGAAGAATAGACACACGCAGGTAGAAAACAGGATTTAGCAAAAGAGGCCACACTAGCTAAATAGGAAAGGATAGGACAGATTACTCGGCGGTCAGTATTAAAACACTTCCAAAAAAATCCACAACAGATAATACAAAAAGTTCCACAATCTAACTAAAGACATGGAATGTATATCTGCCACTCCAGAGAATCCAACAAGACTGAGAAAATGCTGACACAATCTAAGCTGGACAAGAAAACACAAAGAATAGCACTGAATTGTGAAGCACACAGCATGTGTGCCACAGGAAAAAAAAACCAGACACTTATCTTTGCTGATTTGGCAGAAAGACAGGAGGAACCAGGCAGAGGTCCAACACCTCCCAACAACAATTGACAACTGGCAAGGACTAATGAATCCTGCACACCTAAATACCCCAGTCAGAACTGCAATCAGCAGACACACCTGACCAGGACTGCAACCCAGGGACAACTGCATTACCACCTACTACCACCGGAGGGAACCCAAAAGCAGAATTCACAACAGAACACTATTCCTACTGTAAAGCACTAAGGTGGATCCCTGATGTTTTGGGGATGTGTGAGCTACAAAGGCACCGGAAACTTGATCAAAGTTGAACGAAAGATAAATGCAGCATGTTATCAGCAAATGCTGTAGGCAAATTTGCAATCATCAGCCTGGAAGCTGAGCATGTGACGTACTTGGAGGTTCCAACATGAAGACAATCCAAAACACAAAGCCAAGTCGATGTGTCATTGGCTACAGCAAAACAAAGTGAAGGTTCTGGAGAGGCTATCTCAGTCTACTGACCTCAATATCATTGAGCCACTCTGGGAAGATCTCAAGCGCTCAGTTCATGCTAGACAGCCCAGGAATTTACAGGAACTGGAGGCTTTTTGCCAAGAAGAGTGGACAGCTTCACCATCTGAGAAAATAAAGAACCTCATCCACAACTACCACAAAGACTTCAAGCTGTCATTGATGCTAGAGGGGGCAATACACGTTATTAAGAAATGGGGTATGTGAACTTTTGATCAAGGTCATTTGTATATTTTGGGTTGTCATTATGATTTAAAAAAAGAGAAAACACAGTAGTTTGACGATTTAATAGTTGTATGTATAATCATATTGAGATCGTCGCTGGAGATAAGCTAGAACTAACTGTTCGGATGCTCATTACTTGAACCAAGCAATTCCTAATGCTCATTTTGAGTAAAGAGTAAAATGAGGAATCAATGGGAAATCTGAGCATTTTCCGACAGACCATACAATGAGGTCTGGGGGGCAGTAAAGATGTTGAAATGAATGGAAAAAGTGCTGATTGATGGAGAATGGGATGGGGAAGATGCCTGTAAGCATCTCTGACTTCCAGATTGCTGCTGATAATGATAGTGTCACACTTTACTCCACTTTAAGGATTGACAAAAAAACATTCAAAATCGACAAGAAATAGGACTTTTCAGGAAAAAAATGTTAAGAAACATTCTTTCCTGTATAATGAATAATGTAATTTAATATAATAATTTATTATAATGTAATTTATGAAGGAAGCAAGAATTGCCAAACATGTTATGTAAGAGAGACTCACATGCACCCTACAGAAGACATAAAGGAGGGCCTCATACACATTCTGTTCAAATTGTCATGTAGTGGTACCCCTAGACTCATAAAGGCTCTTCTGTCCTTGACCCACCTGCCAAACAAGAAAAAATCTTCAAGGGTATGAACTTTTTGGAGCAAAACAGTCTGGCTTGCCTTGTCGATCTTAATTGAGAGGAAATACCTCCTCAAGATACTCAATCCATATCTACTTTCACTACCAGAAATCCTCATTTTTATCCAATCCAAGCAAGAACGGAAGTGATGGATCAATTTCAAGACAGTATCAAAAGGGATTTAAAAACTATGCAGAATGATTCTAGTAACATTGATAAAAATTCAATCTGTCAAAATTTTAATGGAAAGCCTTTGATAATTTACATTCCAGATCTAACATCATTATAAAAATGTCGGACAAAGGTGACTCAGTTGTGGTACTAAATAGTGATGATTATGCTTCTTCCATCAATATTATGCTACCATTTATATTCCCCTCCACAGTGACCCTACCCCCTTTTTTTCTGAAAAAGCAAAAAAATTGGTACAAGAAGGATTTTCTATGGGTATCTATTCGAAGAAGGGAGTCTGAATATTTGATAGTGGATCATCCTGTAATACCCATTATGCATGGTTTAACGAAAAAACACATAAATCTGGGTGGCCATTGTCCATTCACCCCATTGTATCGGGCATAGGGTCCCTCGGTGCACATCTTGGACAATGGTTAGATTCTTCCTTACAAACCCTTGTACACTGGATCACAGTCTATGCTCAAGACTCTTGTGATATTTTGGATATCGTGAAAAATGTATATTGGTCTAGCACCTGGTCATGGCTTACCTGTGATGTAATAGCAGTGTACACCAGCATTCCCCACCATATAGCCATTGCTGCTATTCACCACTGAGTCGCCCACCAGGGCAGCGGAGTACTCGGTACCGGGTCCGGTATTAAAGGTGAAGTCACGGTGGCTGCGACCTGGTCCATGGCCCTGGGCGCCCAATAAAGGGGATGGTCTTTTGAGGGAAAAGTGTTTATAAGTCTGTTGTGACGTCACCTGTGGTGTTCGGTCAATAGTGGGACTGACGCTGCGTTAAAGGGGTCCTTTGGGGGATGTTATTGCAGCACTGATGGTACACATCGCACAGGTGAAGCGGGGTCCTAAGGTATATGATGGTGATGACGGTTGCCAGTAAATGAGTAAAGGACATAAGTTGTAAGTCTTTACCTGGTTTACTGTAGTTGGCAGGCCACAGTCGAGGGCACCGGCAACAGGTACATAGGAGTCCAGGCAGCCCAGAAACAAGCAGAATCCCCTTGGCAAGTCACGTTAGGAGCCTTCCACTCTGCGCTTGCTAAAGTGTTGTGAATTCCGTTCTGGAGCTCCCTCCTGTGGTTGCTAATGGTATTTTTGTGAGTTCTGCCCTTGGGCTCCCTCTGGTGGTTTCGAGTCGAACTGCTGCTCCTTTAGGTAGCTGTGGCAGCTGCCTTCACTAATCGCCTTGCCTGGGTTTGTTATTTAAACCTGCTCTGGGCTTTAGTTCATGCCAGCTGTCAATGTTCTTGGTTGGATTTGGTTCTTTCCTTGGATTTGTCATATGGCTTGTCCTTGTCAGCAAAAGATAAGTTTTTGCTAGTTTTGTTTGTCCATTTGCTTGGACTCTATTGCTCTGCAAATATGTCTCTTTTTGTCCAGCTTGTCACTATGTCATATTCAGGCTAGCTGGAAGCTCTGGGAAAGCAGATTTGCCCCTCCACACCGTGAGTCGGTGTGGAGTTCATTTTTGTAAACTCTGCGTGGATTTTGTAGTTTTTAATACTGACCGCACAGTATCCTTTTCTCTCTGTCTATCAAGTTAGTATTGGCCTCCTTTGCTGAAATCTGATTTCATTTCTGTGTACGTCATTTCCCTCTTCATTCACAGTCAATATTTGTGGGGGGCTGTCTTTCCTTTTGGGGTTTTCTCTGAGGCAAGATAGCTTTCTATTTCCTTCTTTAGGGGTAGTTAGTTCTTAGGCTGTGAAGAGGTGTCTAGGGAGAGTCAGGAACATCCCACGGCTATTACTAGTGTTGTTGTTAGGATTAGGGACTGCGGTCAGTAGAGATACCACCTTCTCAGAGCTCGTCCCATGTTGCGTTTTAGCCACCAGGTCATATCAGTGTGGCCTCTTAACCACCAGGTCATAACACTAAAGTCCCTTGCTGCCTGAAGTGTTCCAAACAAGTTCCTAATTCTTTCAGTTCTTTCTCCTGTCCTGGGACAGGTACCTGTATGGCAAGCAGCTTGAGCCGTACTTTCTGGGGTCTCTACATGGTGACTCCAGGCTCCAGAATGCTGCTGTGCCACAGGCATAATTTGGGCAATGTCTGTATGATCTTATGCCCTCCAGTTCTGCTGAGTGTACTGTAGTTCCACTCTAGCTTCAGGCTCCCGATACACGGTCTCCGCGCACTGACTCCTCGGAGGCCTATTCTCAGCCTCCTTGAGCCCTGAATCTCTCCTCTGCTCCTTTCCTGTCTGTCCTCACTCACAGACTGTCTGTACAAACTGAACTGACTCCTCCTCCAAACCAGGATCTTTATCCAGGAAAGCTGCCCTAAAACAGGGTTTTGAGCTCCCCCTCCTGGCCTGGATTTGGAAGGTGTTGTGTGTGATAACCTGCCAAAGGGAATCTCACTTTTCTCCAGGCATAGCACTACCCTCCCCTAAAGGAAGGCAGCGCTACTGTGGTACCCAAACTCCTGGGGTGCCACACCACCATCTGACTAAATATAGCTCATATTCTCAATAATTTCAAATAATCATGAAATCTGTTTTGACATTTCTGTTAATGCAAAACTATTTTATGTTTGATAAAAAAAATTCTCCAGAACAGTGGAGTTTCTATTGGGACTAAATTTTCCCCATTGGTAGCTAAACTAGTTATGGCATGGTGGGAGGAATGCTTTGGGTACAATGTTCAGAACCCTTTCAGTACATCTATTGTTTTTATGCTAGATTTATTAATGACATACTTATTATTTGGAGTGGACCAATGTCTGATATTCTATATTTCTTGCAGTATCTTAACAACAGTTTAACTTACAATTCACTAGTTCTTTTAATGCTAGCCATATATCTTTCTTGGACTTGGAATTAATGGAAAATCATGATTCTCTCCTTAAAAATACCACCTTTCAGAAACCCACCTCCGGTAATGCAATTTTACATGCACACAGCTTCCATCCTACTTATACGATCAAAGCTATTCCAGTTGGAGAACTGACTAGGGCTAAAAGAAATTCTAGTGATCATGATTCTTTTCTTAATAAATCTAAAGTCATTAACTCTAGACTTGCATCTAGAAATTATCCGGTGTGGTCATGGGATCGAGCAGCCAAAATTGTGGACACAAAACCTAGAAACAGCCTTACTACTTAGAACAAAAATGCTAGAACAAACTCCAATCCCACAATACCCACCTTAGTGCTTACATACTGTATAGCACATTTTTTTCAGCCATCTCCAACATAGTTAAACGTAATTTGAATATATTGTGACTTGAGATGACAATGAATATATTGAGAGATGACAATGCCATGGATTTAATATTGGACAATAGAATTAGAGTGGTTTCTCATAAAGCCCCCACCATCGGAAATCGGTTGTCACTTAGACTTTACAAATGTCATCCCACAACCATTCGCAGAAATTGGTTATCAATCAGTGGATTTCATAAATGCGGTTTCACCACTTGTAAGACGTGTTCACATGCCACTAAAACATCCACATTTTCTAATAGTAATAATAGACAATCAAAAGTTTCTTGACTTGTACCAAAGACCATGTGATTTATATAATAGAGTGTACCATCTGTAACTTAAAGGCAATCTGTCACCTCATTTTTCGCATATAAGCTGCAGCCACCGCCATTAGGGTCTTATCTACAGCATTCTGTAATGCTGTAGATAAGCCCCCGAAAGATAAGCCCCTGAAAGATAAGAAAAACAAGTTATATTAAACTCCCCCAGGGGCGGTCTGGTGTGGTCCGGGTCGATGGGTGTCACAGGTCCGGGTCTGGTGCCTCCCATCTTCATACGATGCTGTCATCCTCCTTGCTTCGTGTCGTGGCTCCTGCGCAGGCGTACTGATTTGCCCCGTTGAGGGCAGAGTAAAGTACTGCAGTGTATAGGTGCCGGGCCTCTCTGACCGTTCCTGGCGCCTGTGCACTGCAGTACTTCAATCTGCCCTCAACAGGGCAGAGAATTACACCTACGCAGGAGCTGCGACAGAAGCAAGGAAGAGGATGTCATTGCATGAAGATGGGAGGCGCCGGACTCGGACCTGCGACACCCATCAGACCCGGACAGCACCAGAACGCCCATGGGTGAGTATAATCTGTTTTTTTCTTATCTTTCAGGTTACATCGGGGGCTTATCTACAGCATTAGAGAATGCTGTAGATAAATCCCTAATGGTGGTGGCCGCTGCTGATATGCGAAAAATGAGGTGACAGATTCCATTTAAAATATATTGGCTCTACAACTAGAAAACTTAAACACAGATAAGGGAACATTTATATGATATAGAACACCCTTCTAATCGTACTATGTCCAATGCCTCTAAACACTTTGTTCCCAGCCGTAATAGACAAACAACTAGTTTCTCCATCTATGCCATTGATCGCATTTCTAAACATACCCGTAGTGGCAACAGAAGTGATACACTCCACAATAGATAGGCATATTAGATTTTTGCCCTAGATATACGGGTCCCCTTGGGTCTAAATCTCCAAAAGAAGATTATGTTACATTATTAAATTTTCTTTGTGTTGTATATTTATTTTTCATATATGGTAGTTTGTTTTTATGCATTGGACAATTTTTTTTCCTTTCTAGTTTTTATTTTTCTTTTCTCATTTGTTTCTTTCCGCTTTCACGCACTTGTAATTTAATTAATTAATCAGTCTAGTATATAGGGTTCTTCCCTTTCCATGAAATTTATTCACACCAAGATCCCTGGGATGTATATGACCTATTAATATGGGCATACAGGTAATAGAAATGTTACACTACTCCTACCTGTATGTCTCATATTAATGGTCTTGATGCTGCGAAATGTTATATTCTTTATGCTAATTATTTCTTCCAGGCTCTGGGGCGTGTGGAGCCTGAAAGAATTCCCTGCCTCCTGTCTTTATTGTAATACTTACCTCCTCCCGTCAGCCTCAGTTACGGCCCTGGAATACTACACCCTGCACTCCCTCAGAAATACATACCTCATCCTCCCTTCTGTGGGCACAGCATCAAGACCATTAATATGAGGCATACAAGTAGGACTAGCTTACAATTTCTATTACCTGTATGCTCATATTAATAGGTCATACACGTCCCTGGGAGAGACAGATTCCCTTTAAGAAAACACTCTGTTTGAAACGCGTCATATGTCTCTCCTGATGTCTTCTAACATGAATTGTACATGAATATCGCTTGGATACTTGCCTGTTTTTAAACAGATTGAAATAAAGGATCTGTTTGTTTTATTGATATCCCATGTGCCGGGAGATGGATAATTTCTTCCTTCACACTAAGTGCAACCCTTGAAGGCATCAACTTTAGTACCTCATTCAAATATTGTGAGCAAAGTATAGTTGTGGTATCCTCCACTTATAAAAGTTCTGCAGAGTGCAATGCCTGCCAAAAATTACAAGCAGGGTCATCAATGCAAACTTGAAGGCACCAACTGTAGTACCTCATTCAAATATTGTGAGTAAAGTATAGTTGTGGTACTCCTACATTCCTAAAAGTTATGCAGAGTGCAAAGCTTTCCAAAAATTATAAGCACTGTCATCTATACACCCTTGAAGACAGCAACTGGCCAACTTCATTAAAATATTAAGAAAGTGTACACCTGTAGCATGCCAATTTGGGTTTTTATTTCAAACCAACAAAATTTCACACAAAGTAGGTTCTACAGGATATATGACAATAGTCGATTTTTGTACGAGGCCAAACATTTTTAAAAATGTTTTAACCTACCATAGTTTTACACAAAGCACGTTAAACTATATATATGAATCATTGAATCCATAAACATTTTTGGAAGCTTTTTTATAGTTAAATATATCAGCGAAATGTAACAAAAACCAAGTTACAATCTATGGATGAATCATGGAATCTATAAAAAAAATGTCAAGGTTTTTTTATTTTTATATAAGAACGAAATGCAACAGAAAGCACGTAATAATGTATGGATCAGTAATTGAATCAATATATTTTTATCATTTCTTTGTTTACATAAATGTAACAGAAAGCAAAGAAATATGTAGGGATGAGTTATTGAATCCAGACAAATTTCTCACTGCATTTTTGTATGTGCAAATTGCCTCTTCTGAGAAAAAGAGGACTTAACTCTATAGTGCCACCTGTTGGAAGTAGCGATCCTACAAGTCACAATCAAACCTTTAACGAGTCGTGCAATATGACTTAGGATAAAAGCCAACTCAGTATCTCAATTCGCAGACACGGTGTTTCGGGCTGTTGGCCCTCATCAGTGCGAAGCATGAGAACTGATTTGGCTAGGTGAGAGGCTCTGGACTGGGGTCTAAGGGGTAACGTTTCTCCTTAAGTACCCAAAAACAAATAATTCTGTATGGATGAGCAACATAATACCGAAAAAAAATTTACAGCTTGTTTTGAGGATTAAATACCACTGAAATGCACCCAAGAAGATGTAATACTCTATGGATAAGCAATATAACACCCATACATTTTTAAACAATTTTTGGCAGGATTAGATACCAAAGAAATGCACCCAAGAGCACATAATACTTTATGGGTGAACAATATAATACCAATACATTTTTGAGCAATTTTTTGGATGGTAATATACCAATGAAATGTACTCCAGAACACGTTATACTCTATGGATGACTAATTTAATCCAGATAAATGTTTTAACATTTTGTGGAGGGTTAGATATCACAGATATGTACATCAGACCATGGATTAGTGTAGGCTGAGAAATTTAACCCATAAAAATGTATAAACATTTTCTGTGAGTGTTTGTCTGCACTCAATATTAATGTCTGTCTCTCTTCCGCTTACCATCCCCAGACAAATGCTATGTTAGCCATCTCCAACATGATTGGTTGGAATTACTGCCGTTAGCCGAATTTTTATACAACATTTCTCAGAGCGCCTCCACTAAGTTCACTCCTTTCTTTGCCAATCTGGGTTATCATCCATGTATCTTACCTAGGTCTTCGATTAATTCTCTGGTTCCAGCAGTTGAGGAAAGGCTGACTGAGATGAGGCAAAATCTGGAGGTTCTGAAGGAATCCCTGACCACGGCTCAAGAACGTTATAAGAGATCGGCTGATAGATTCCGTAAACCTGCACCCATGTTCAAGGTAGGAGATTCCTTGTGGTTATCAACTAAGAATCTGAAGTTAAACATTCCTTCACAAAAACTTGAACAGAAATTCATTGGCCCTTTCAAGATCAACGGTATTGTGAGCTCTGTGGCCTGCCGTCTGAAGCTGCCTAGGACTATGAAGGTACACCCAGTTTTTCATGTATCTTTACTAAAGCCTGTATCTCCTAATACCTTCCAGGGACGTGTTGTGCCACCTCCACAGCCTGTGGTGATTGATGGGCAAGAACAATTTGTGGTGGAGGAAATTATTGATTCCAGGATTCGCAGGAATCGGCTCCAATAGCTTATAAGATGGCAGGGATATCCCCCTGAGGAAGACTCTTGGGAACCTGTGGAAAACATCAATGTCCAACAGAAGATTTCTCGTTTTCATCAGAGATTCCCTGAGAAACCAGGTCCTGGATCGTCCTGAGGCCGCTTCTAAGGAGGGAGTAATGTCAGGACTCTGAACATTTTTTATTACCTTTTTGTGCATTGCTGCCCTTTTCCAAGATGGCGTCTTTGGTCTCATGTGCACTGTGTCTTCCTGCTATATAACTCCACCCCAGCCTTTAGTCTGTGCTAGAGTATTCTGCCTTGCATCCAGCTCCTGATGACTCCCTGGCTTTGCACCTGCACCTGCACCTGCTCCTGTGAACCTGTGTGGAGATCCTGCTACTCAGCTCTGAGTTTCTGCTGCATACATCGGTTTCCAGTAATCCTCCATCTGGCTGCTTATGTTTGTTTCCATCTGCATTTGCTGGACATGTAAGCTGTTGCTGCTCTGCTTAAACCTGAGACTTTTACCCAGGCCTCCCTGGTTGTACTAAGATATTATTTGAACTGCCTTATAAGCATATCTATCTGTGTTTGGACTACCAAGGACTTATTCGTGTCAAGTATCCTCAAGAATAATTGTGCTTCATAGACTTTCTGCGTGATTGCATTTTCCTCTGAAGTTTCCTATAGACTGTTAAGCTGCGTTTAATATTTACACCAAGTGTTGTGGACTTGAATTTCTCTCTGCACCTGTTTGAATCACCGTGTGATAATATAGATTTAACCACTTATAAAACTGTGTCCTGTAGTTGTCTTGTTCCATGCAAAGAGTCTCCTGAGTTATCCCTTATAATCATTACAGTGTTATATATAGTATAACACATAGTGTATAGTGAATGGGTGAGAAATTTAAACACAGAAACATTTTTAAACAGTTTTTTGGAGGATTAGATATCACAAAAATTTAACCCAGACCATAGAATAGTGTGTTAGGGCTGGTGGAACGCACCAAATAATATAAAGGAAGATATATGGTGCGTTCGCAGCCCGGGGTCCACCGTGCAGAGATGACACCTGCTGCACGGTAATTGCGGACTATATGGCGGTATTATGTGAACACACACGGGTTACCTTCACGCGGTAAGTAAGGAGGCAAACCCTGTTGCTTCACAGGGCCGCAATACCGCTGAGTGAATGCTAGTGTTAGGTCACAGGACTCTGCTCCAAGGACACAGGGTTAGAGTCCCTCTAGACCCACTAGCGCTCGGCACCACAACTGCGTTGCCAGGGACAACCTAAATAATAAAGATTTAGCTCACTGAGTGCATGCAGCGCCGCTCTGGAAGACGCCACTAAATGCCCTAGCTAGGGACCGGAAAGCGCACTAAATGCGCACGGCGCCACAACGGCGGATGCTGCTGAGATGACGCAGTATGATCATGCCTTGTGCAGGATGGCACAGACTGGCGCTAGTTAGCTCCAAGACCCAAACCACATACAACAATGCTAGGAAGGGGATTGAGTAAGAGCTTTCACCAGATATCAAACACTCATCCACACACACAAAGTTTTATACTAGCGCATGGCCGAATGGCCATGCCAAGCTTTTATAGCGGCGTCCTTCCAGGACCTTCCCAGTGGTCCAATCAGGGCCGCTTCAGGACCTGAGCATGTGACCCCTGACCTCCGATGCGAGGTCGTCTCACGGGCATGCTCAGTTGAGAAAAAGCAGTACTTAGTCCCAGGAACATCTGTGAGATTGCAGAGGACATGTTTCGAGATTCCCCCTGTGCAGCGGCGGGAACTTGACATCTAACATTACCCCCCTCCTTTAGCTTCGCTATGCTCAAAGGCAGCAATGAGCAGAAGAGCCCAAATGTGCTCAATAGGCTCGCAGGTCCTGTCCTCTGGGCCATGCCCCTTACAATCCACCACACCAGATAATACTTTTAGCCACATACCACCTTACACCCAACGATAGCGTTCACCTCGTAATTGTCCATGGACAAGCCCGATGTCCCGGCAGATGACTCGGAAAACCGGGACATGTGAACGGATTTTAGGAGGGACACATGAAAGGTGGCGGTGATACCTAGGCGTGGAGAAAAGGGCTAACCGATAGACCACAGGGTTGACTTGTTCCAGGACCTTGAAGGGGCCTATGTAGTGAGGCGCAAACTTAGTGGACTCAACTTGCAGTCTGATGTTACGGGTGGAAAGCCACACTAAATCGCAAGGTGCAAAGGTCACAGCGGGGCACTGGTGTGCATCGGCAGAAACCCTCTTTCTCTCCTTGGAGGCCCAGATGGCATCCTGTGTGCGGTCCTATTGTCACTTGCCTCCACCGCCCAGTATGCCACCCTAGAATCGGCAGAAGACACCGGCATAGGCACAGAAACTCGCAGACGCTGGCCGTAGTTATGGAGAAAAAGGGTCTACCCAGTGGAGTCTGCCACGGCATTGTTCAGCGCAAACTCTGCCCACAGTAGCAAGGATGCCCAGTCATCCTGCCTAGCCGAAACAAAATGTCACAGGTATGTGACCAGGGTCTGGTTGGCCCTCTCTACCAACCTATTCATCTCGGGATGGTAAGATAAAGAGATTCAACTCAATGCTGAGTAAGCGACAAAGCTCTCTCCAGAACTGAGACGCAAAAGGGGACCCCGATCACTGACAATTTTGTCAGGCATGCAGTGTACACGGAAAATGTGCTTAATGAACAACGCCGCCAAGGCCCGTGCAGAAGGTACCCACGAGAGAGGCACCAAGTGCACCATTTTGGAAAAATATTAGGTAACTACCCAGATAACGGTGCAGCTGCGAGACATTGGTTAGCCGACCACAATGTCCATACCGACCATTTCCCAGGGCCTATCTGCCTCCAGCAGGGGGTAAAGTAGCCCAGCAGGCCGTTGCCGGGGAGACCGTTTCTTGGTGCAGGAGACACACGCCTGAATATAGTCTCCGACGGGCGATATGTGGCCACCAGTACATCCTCAATAGGAGCTCAGATATCTTCTTGGTCCCAAAATGTCCACCCACCCTAGACGAGCCCAAGAGAGAACCTACGGTCACAAATTAGGTGGTAGAAAAGTCTTGCCCGGAGTCACAGACTCTAGGGAGACCGGGGCCACAGTTCTCAGGCTCTCTGAGGGGACAATTAGCTGAGGCTCCTCCTCCTCCACTGATGACACTACGGAGCGGGAGAGAATGTTGGCACGGATGTTCTTCTCCCCGAAATGATAATGGAGGGTGAAGTGGAAACAGGAGAAGAACAAGGACAATCTAGCCTGGCGAGAGTTTAGCTGCTGGGCAGTCTGTAAATAAATTAAATTTTTGTGGTTGGTATACAATTGGAAGGGAAAACGAGCCCCCTCCAGGAGATGTCTCCACTCCGAGAAGGCCAACTTCATAGCTAGCAACTCCCTGTCCCCGATGGAATAATTCCTCTCCACTGATGTGAAGGTCTTGGAGAAAAAGAAGCAAGGATGCTTCCGACCTTGAGCATCCTTTTGGAAGAGGACTGCTTCAGCACCAACGGATGAGGCATCCACCTCCATTATAAATGGTTTATCTACATCAAGGCGATATAGGATGGGAGCGCTAACTAAATGGGACTTAATAGAGAGGAAGGCCTTGAAGACCTCCTCTGACCACATTTTGGGATTTGCTCCCTTCTTGGTAAGGGCTACTAAGGGAGCTACCAAAGTTAAGAAGTGGGGAATGAAGTGGCGATAATTGTTAATGAACCCCATAAAGCGCTGCATCGCTTTGAGAAAATGTGGGTTCATGGCAGTCCATCACAGCCTGCAGTTTGGCAGGATCCACAGCCAATCCCTGGGCAGAGATGATATAGCCCAGGAAAGGCAAAGACTCCTGCTCAAACACACACTTCTCCAACTTGGCATAGAGGGAGTTTGCCCATAGGAGATCGAAGACTTTGCAAACATCTCTCCGGTGGTAGTCTATATCTGGAGAGTAGATGAGAATATCATCCAGATAGACTACGACCAAGGTGGAGAGCACGTCCCGGAAGATGTCATTTACAAAGTCCTGGAAAACAGGAGGGGCACTACAGAGCTCGAAGGGCATCACCAGGTAATGGCCATCCCTGGTGTTAAATGCCATCTTCCATTCGTCCCCCTCACGGATGCGAATCAGGTTGTAAGCACCCCGCAGATCAAGTTTAGTAAAAACTCTCGCTCCTCGCAACCTATCAAACAGCTCAGATATCAGGGGCAGAGGGTACTTGTTCTTAACGGTGATGGCATTAAGACCCCTGTAATCTATGCATGGACGTAGTTCTCCGTTCTTCTTCTGCACAATGAACCTCACCCCTACAGGTGACACTGACTTCCTAATGAATCCTCTTGGCAGATTCTCCTGGATGTACTGAGTCATTGTCTCCATCTCTGGGAGAGATAATGGATAGACGACCCCGGGAAGGCTCAGCACCAGGCAAGAGGTCAATAGGGCAGTCATAGGGGCGGTGAGGCAGAAGGGTCTCCGCAGCCCCCTTGGAGAACAGGCCCACATAGGGCCAATAGTGTTTGGGGAGAGAGGAGAGATCTGCGGATACCTCTGTAGTAGCAACCTGAATGCACTCCCTCTGACATCTACCCTCACAGGATTTACTCCATCACAGAATTCTCCCTGAGGACCACTCTATATGAGGGGAGTGGTAGCATAGCCATGGTATCCCTAAGAGGACCTAATCAATTCCATCGGGAATGACTAGCAGGGAGATGTTCTCCTGATGAGATGGAGACATGGATAGAGTAAATGGGATGGTCTGATGAGTTATCTGTGAGGGCAGTGTCAACCAATTTACCACTCGTACAGTGCCTGGTTTGGCAACCATCACCAGAGGAATTGCGTGCCGTTGGGCGAAGGCAGAAGACATAAAATTGCCCTCCGCCCTGGAACCCACGCAAAGCTCTACCGTATGAGTGGGTGCGCCAAAGGTAATTGTCCCCTTGAAGGACAATTTGAAGGAAAATGCCGCTGTGTTTAGTGAACCTACTAGTTACTACTACTACTTACCAGACAAGATTGTTTCCCAACCGCTGAGGATATTTCCTAGCGTAATATTCTGACTGCTGGCAGACAGTACACACCATGGGTATTCATGAGACCCGGGACTTAGATCCCGCTCAAGAAACCTCCATGGCCTCATGTGGCTCGGACACCTGAACTAGAGATTCCAGAGTTCTGTCGAAGGTGGGAGCCAGCCAACCAGCCAAAACCTATGCCTGCACTAGGTTCGCACCAACTTTCGCTCGTTAAAATGAAGGTCGATGCGGGTAGATATTGCTGTTAGCTCCTCCAGTGTGGCGAGAATCTCCCTAGTGGCCAAAGCGTCTTTCACATGGTCAGCCAGTCCCCTCCAGAAAACAGGGATGAGGACTTTATCAGGGCACTCCAGCTCTAATGCTAAAGTCTGGAAGTGGACGGCAAAATGGCTGACCATGGACAAGCCCTGTGTCAATGCCAGCAGTTGGAGCGCCGCATCATGGGTGATACGAGGTCCCAAAAAGACCTGCTTCAGAGTGCCCAAGAACCGCAGGGCACTCTGCACCACATGATCGTTGTGCTCCCACAGCGGCGTAGCCCACTCCAACGCCCTGTCTGACAGGAGAGATATTATAAATTTCACCTTAGCCCACTTCGTGGGAAAACGTGCAGCCAGGAGCTCAAGATATATAGCACACTGGCTCACGAATCCCCGACACAACTTACTGTCACCAGTAAACTTATCTGGCAATGGGAGGTGGGATAACGTCGGAGCAGGCGTGGCAGTGGACAAACTAGCTGAAGCCATGCTAGCAGCCTGAACAGCTACTGCAGTAACATCCACAGCTAAGGTTGTGCGCTCCAGCTGCTAAATGTACCGCTGTTGTCGCTGTTCGTCTGCCATTACTAGCCAGACCCTGGCACTAGTATAATATTAGAGCTGGCAGAACGCACCAAATAATATAATGGAAGATACAGGGGTTGGACAAAATAATGGAAACACCTAACATTTTGGCATCATAATCTTCGAACATGTGATAAAAATGCAAACCGTGACATATGGTAATGTTTTGTAGTTGATTATTTGTGTTATGTGATATGTGTATGCAAATTAACTGTTTGTTTTGCTGAATTGTTAGAACATTGATGAGAACCTGATACCAATGGCAGACCTCTCAGATTTTCAAAGAGGCCAAATTGTTGGTGCTCGTATGGCAGGCGCTAGTGTAACAGAAAGTGCCCGAATGCTTGGCATGTCAAGAGGTACTGTCTCCAAAGTAATGACTGCATTTGAAAGAGAAGGAAAAATGTCAGCAGCAAAGCACAGGTCCGGCCGAAAGTTGAAGTTGACTGAGAGAGACCGTCGGACTCTAAAGCGAATTGTGAGAGAGGATCGCAAGACCACGGCTCCAAAAATCACTGCTGAGCTCAATGAACACCTACAGAACCCAGTTTCCACGAAAACTGTTCGTTGGGAGCTGCACAAATCTGGATTCCACGGAAGAGCTGCAATTAGAAAACCGCTGCTCTCAATGACAAATGTTTCCAAGCATTTAGAGTGGTGTAGAAACCTCCAGAATTGGTCCCTTGAGCAGTGGAAACGTGATATTCTCAGATGAATCATTGTTTACCCTATTTTCGACCTCCGGCTGAGTGTATGTTTGGAGACAGCCGTAAGAAGCATTCCATCCAGACTGCCTTCTCCCAACCGTAAAACATGGCAGAGGTTCTGTGATGATCTGGGGTGCTATTTCGTGGAGATCCACCGGGCCAATGATATCCCTTAATGGAAGAATTAATAGCCGGGATTATTTAGGCATTTTGGGCAACCAAGTGCATCCAATGGTTCAAGCACTGTTCCCGAAGGAGAACGCCATCTTTCAGGATGATAATGCACCAATTCATACAGCTAGAATCGTTAAAGCATGGCACGAGGAACATTCTAATGAAGTTGAGCATCTCACCTGCCCCCACAATCCCCAGACCTCAACATTATTAAGCATTTATGGTCGATTTTAGAGATTCAAGTTAGACGTCGCTCAAAGAACTGGAGGGTGTTTTAACTGCAGAATGGGCTAAAATTCCTTTGGAAACAATTCACACCTTGCATGAATCCATACCTCTGAGAATTGAAGCTGTAGTCGCTGCAAAAGGTGGACCTACACCATATTAAACTAACTTTTGTTGATGTTTCCAGGTGTTTCCATTATTTGGTCCAACCCCTGTATATGGTGTGTTTGCAGCCCGGGTCCACCGTACAGAGATGACACCTGCTGCTCGGTAATGGCAGACTATATGGCGGTATAATGTGAACACACACGGGTTACCTTCACCCGGTAAGTAAGGAGGTGAACCCTGTTGCTTCACAGGGCAGCAATACCGCTGAGTGAACGCTATTGTTAGGTCACATGACTCTGCCCCAAGGACACAAGGTTAGAGTCCCTCTAGACCCACTAGCGCTCAGTGCGACAACTGCGGTGCCAGGGAGAACCTAAATAATAAAGATTTAGCACACTGAGTGCGCGCAGTGCCGCTCTGGCGGACGCCACTAACCGCACTAGCTAGGGACCTGAAAGCCTACTAAATGCGCACATCGCCACACTGGCGGATGCTGCTGAGATTACCCAGTATAATCGTGCCTTGTGCAGGATGGCACAGACTGGCGCTAGTTAGCTCCAACACCCAAGCCACATACAACAACGCTAGGGAGGGGATTGATTAGGAACTTTCACCAGATATCAAACACTCATCCACACACACACACGATAAAAGTTTTATACTAGCGCATGCGTATGGCCGAGTGGCTATGCGAACCTTTTATAGCGGCGTCCTTCTGGGACCTTCCCAATGGTCCAATCAAGGCCGTTTCAGGACCTGAGCATGTGACCCTGGATCTCCAATGGGAGGTCGTCCCACGAGCATGCTTAGTTGATAAAAAGCTGAACTTAGTCCCAGGAACATCTGCTTGCTGCTGACCACTGTTGGCTATAATAACAGAACCAGGAGTGACAGTGGTAACCAGATGCACAGCATCAGGTTGAGCAAGACGCTGGGACCGGCTTCTCGGCTGAGCAGGCTCCTCTGCAGCTGGGGAAAAATGGGAGATTGCAGAGGACATGGTTCGAGATTCCCCCTGTGCAGCGGCAGGAACTCGACACCTAACATAGAGTATGGATGAGAAATCTAGCCAAGTTTGTTAATGCTTTTTTGAAGTTTTACTTACCACCACAATGTACCAATAACTGTGTTAAACTGTATGGATGACTAATTGAATCTAGACATAAATTTGGAACGTAAAAATAAAATTTTGTAGGTGTAGTTTATGTACTTCTACACTCATAAAGGCTGTGCTGAAAGTGGAAAGCCAGTAAAAAAATATGAGGATGGTCATCCATGGACCCCTGAAAGGCAACAACTGGAGGACTTCATTCAAAGAAAGTGTAGTTACTGTACTTCTATACTCATAAAGTAAAAAATATCAAGAGGGTAATACAGTAATCCTCTTCAGGTACCTGCTTCTTCATCTCATTCTTCAGAAGGCTGAGGGGACTGTCTCCACCTGCTTCCGGGACACCGATTCCCAGGTGCCTGTGCTGTAAGTGACTCATCTTCCGGTAGTGCTGGAGGCCTCGACATATAGAAATGGGCAACAGCCCCCTGCGTCACCTGCACCATCAGCTCTCTTGGGGGTGGTAGTAGTTCTGTCTCAAGCCACCTCAAGAAGCCTCTCCCTGGCCCATTCATTCCTCAAAAAGGGTTAATCCTGCTCCCTTCCTTATGGGATCAGACCCACTACATACCAGCGATGTTGCTCCTTCATTTTGTGGAAAATGACCCTGGTTCCAGCCATCAGCTCTTGCAGCCTTTGAGGCAAGTGTTCCGTCTCTATTGCCTGATGGCTGGACAAGATGTAATGACAGGTGCAAAACTCTTCAATGGACCCTCTTCTCTGCTGACGGTCATAAGTAACGACCACCCCCCAGGATGTCAACTCTTGGTACCTTGTGGCTAGTGGATGCAGTAACATTTCTCCAGACCTGGTCCTGGTCCTGGCTTGCCTCCATGTCTCCTCCGACCATCCTAAGCCCCGCAGTCCGCTCACCAGTTCCTGGATCCTGGCTCTCCTGTCTGCAGTCCGCAAGATCCCCAGTTGTAAAGGATGTGGCATGGGTTCGGGCCTTGATAGTACCGGGACTACAGGCTCCTGCCACCTCCGTTGTTGCGCCAGTCTCGCATGGTTCTGCCATTTTTGTCGCCCACTAATACACTTTATGAATGACTAATTGATTGCAGCAAAAATTGTTAACACTTTTGGAGTGTTACAGTATATACTAGAGAAATGTATCCCAGACCATGGAACACTGTATGGCTGAGAAATTTAACCCAGCAAAATTATTGAATGCTTTTTTGAAGTGATAGACATCACAGTAATGTACCCCAGATCACAAAATACTGTATGTGTGAATAATTGAATCTAGAAAAAAATGTAAATGCCATTATTGTAGTGTTAGATATCATATAAATGTACCCCACACCACAGAATACTGCATGGCTAAGAAATGTAACCCAGCAAAAAAATGTACCCTTTTTTGAGTGTTATATATCACAAAAAAGTAACCCAGACCATGAACTACTGTAAGGTAAAAAATTAAACCCAACAAAAATTGTAAACGCTTTTTTTGGAGCACTATGTATCACAAAAATGTACCACAGACCACAGAATGTATGGCTAAGAAATGTAACCCAGCAAAATTTTTGAACTTTTTTTTGGAGTGATAGACATCACAGTAATGCATCCCAAGTTCATGGAATACTGTATGGGTGATTAATTTAACCTAGAAAAAAAATTAAATGCTTTTTTTGCAGTGTTAGATATCACATAAATGTACCTCACAAAATGGAACTGTATGGCGGAAAAATTTATCCAGTAATAACATTTTACACTTTTCTTTTTGTTTTATATATCACAAACAAGTACCCCAGACCACCAAATACTGTATGGGTGAGTAATTTAACCCAACAAAATTTTTAAACACTTTTTTGATGTATTACAAAAATGTACCCCAGACGATGGAATACTGTATGGCTGAGAAATTTAACCCAGCAAAATTTTTGAATGCTTTTTTTGAGTGATATATATCATAGTGATATACACCACAAAACACAATATTGTATGGGTGAGTAATTTAACCCATAAAAATGTTAAACTTTTTATGGAGTGATAGATATCACAGTAATGTTCCCCAGACCATGGATACTGTATGGGTGAGAAATTTAACCCAGCAACATTTTTAATGCTTTTTTTTGGAGCATTAGATATCCCGAAAATGTACCCCAGACCACGAAATACTCTATGAGGCTACTTTCAGACTTGCGTTTCCCTGATCTGCGGCAGGCTGCGGACTTCCTCCGTGAAGCCCCGCCCTCGGCCACACCTCTGCCGCTAGCTCCGCCTACTTCTGCATGCGGACCGCATGTGACCTCTGTACCTATCTTTAACATTAGGTACGCAGGTTGTGCGGCTGTATGCGGATGCTGCCGCATGCGTCGTTTTGACGATGCAGAAAAAAAAATGCTACAGGCTGCGTCCTACGCTGGTCGCCGCATCGTCAAAACGACGCATGCGGCAGCATCCGCATACAGCGGCACGACCTTCGTACCTAATGTTAAAGATAGGTACAGAGGTCGCATGCGGGCCGCATGCTGAAGTAGGCGGAGCTAGCGGCGGAGGTGCGGTCGAGGGCGGGGCTTCACGGAGGAAGTCCGCAGCCTGCCGCAGATCAGGGAAATGCAAGTCTGAAAGTAGCCTGAGTGAGTAATTAAATCCAGAAATAAAATTCGAAAAAACTGTACCACAAAGCACGTAATACTTCATGGATCACACAATATATATTTTTTTCACACACACAAAAAAATGCTATATATTTTGCAAGGGACTGCACAGCTCTAATCCCTGTTTACAGACTGCACTCTTCCACCATCCCTGCTCCTACAACTCTCTCTCCTTCCCTAGACTATATGCAAAATGTATGAGATACAAACAGCAAAACAAACAATTAGCCCTTAGAAGGGCTGTTAGTATGATGGCTCAGCTTCAGCACCAGTATCAACACTGCAGGCCTCTGATTCGTTATACTGTACACAAACAACTGGACAAGACGAGCTGTGCAATTGCATCAGTGTGCTGAGTCGGGTGGCGCCTGTTCTTTTATTCTTTTATAACCCATGATGATGTCACACAGCCAGTCAATTACAGTAATGCCATAACCAAGATGGCTACGGCATTGCGGTGATACGCACACAATCCACGCATGCTTATTGGCTGCATAACAGGTGCCAAGCATATGGGGTGGGGATTAAAGTTTTAAATTGAGCACATCCCAATGCTCTCCGAGTAACGAGTACATCCGAGCACCCAGATACTCGAGTGATATTCGAGTATCACCGAGCACATTCACTCATCCCTAATCGTTACCCATTGTCCAGTGCTGGTAATTAGGGTTGAGCGACTTTCATTTTTTAAAGATCGAGTCGGGTTTTGTGAAACCCGACTTTGTCCAGAGTCGAGTCGAGTGCAGTCGGCCGATTATCGCTAAAAGTCGGGGATCCACCGAAACACGAAACCCAATGCAAGTCAATGGGGAAGCATAGTCGGCAGTGAGTGGAGGCCAGGAAAACACCTACAGTGCCCATTTTAATGCCAAAAACATCCATTCTTGTTTCTGAAGCTTGTCAATCTTAATTAACTTTATAATAATAGTTGATCAATGGAACTTGGGGGTCATTTGGCAAAAGTTGTGGGGGGTAGGGCTGGTTCAAGGTTTTAGTGGGCCCAGGAATCGTGGACTACGTCACGGCGGTGGAGCAGGGAGAGGTAAGTATTTCAATGTTGCAAGTGCTGTGATCCTGAGCAAGCAGGGGGGCACACTTGTTCGCATTGGCACTGGCACAGGGCCCCTCAAAGTACAGCGGTGTGTTTGCACGGCGGGGGCGCCTCCTACCAGCAGCGACACTTTTGCGTACTCTGAGGGGCCCTGTGCCAGTGACGTCGCCAACGAGTATCCCCCCCACCTGATGAAGGAAACTGCACTTTCATCTGCACCTTCCTCTTTGTCCCTGTGTAAGGTGGTATAACATGCGGGAAGGGGAACCTTACTTTCAGCAGGGTCAGATTCTGGCTGTGTAGAGTGCAAGGGGAATGTAGTGGTCTAGGTCAATGTACCAGCAGACTCATCTAGCAGTGGCTGGGCAATGGGCAGGATGAGGAGGAAACAGATATAGGGCCAAAGAATAAAGTAGGCTAAATGCAGTTCAAAATTGGTAACATGACTAAACAGGCGGCATTGCTTTGTTCAGTGGAGTAGCAAACCCAGGAGCAGCAGACACTGTTTTAAGGGCCCAAACACACTAATAGGCCAAATTCAGTTTAATATCTGATACTTTAGGCCAAAAGCCTAAGACTGAAGCTCAGCTTTATTCAGTTGAGGGCAAACACGAGGGAGGGGCAGACACCGTTAGTAGGCCCTAACCACCAATTTTTAAAAACACAGCACTTAATGAGAGCCAGAAGGTTGAAGCTCCGCTTTATTCAGTTGAGGACAAACACCAGGCAGGGGCAGACACCGTTAGTAGGCCGTAACCAAAGTTGAAGGCCAAATGCAGTTTAATATCTGATACTATAGGCCGAAAGCCAGAAGGTGGAAGCTCAGCTTTATTCAGTTGAGGGCAAACACCAGGGAGGGGCAGACACCGTTAGTAGGCCCTAACCACCAATTTTTAAAAAGACAGCACTTAATGAGAGCCAGAAGGTTGAAGCTCAGCTTTATTCAGTTGAGGACAAACACCAGGCAGGGGCAGACACCGTTAGTAGGCCGTAACCAAAGTTGAAGGCCAAATGCAGTTTAATTTCTGATACTATAGGCCGAAAGCCAGAAGGTGGAAGCTCCGATTTAGACAGTGGAGGACAATTTGAATTAGGGACTGCAGACAGACTTAGTAGGCTGTCCCCTGTGGACCATGCATCCAGCACATTAACCCATTGCGCCTTAATGGACACGTAATCTTCCGTGGCCATGCCTACAGGTCCATGCGTCTGTTGTCAGGTGCACCTTTGTACTCACAGATTGCCAGAGTGCATGGACAATGCGGTCTTTTACATGCTGGTGGAGGGTTGGGATGGCTTTTCTCGCAAAAGAAGTGTCGACTGGTTAGCTTGTAGCGTGGTACAGCGTAGGCCATCATGGCCTTATTAATAGTAAATAAAATATATAACTAGGCTCTATGAACTTTTAAATAGGTTCCAGGGGTACACGGGCAGCATTGGTGTGGTCAGTGGAGGAGTATTGCAAGTAGGGGCCGCAGACAGGCTAACAAAGGCCTAAAATAACAAACAATAGGCAGGCATGGCAGTTTTAAATCGGTTACATGGATACACAGGCAGGCAGCATTGTGGTCAGTGGAGGAGTATTGCAAGTAGGGGCCGCAGACAGGCTGTCAAAGGCCTAAAATAACAAACAATAGGCAGGCATGGCAGTTTTAAATCGGTTACATGGATACACAGGCAGGCACTCCAGGCAGCATTGTGGTCAGTGGAGGAGTATTGCAAGTAGGGGCCGCAGACAGGCTATCAAAGGCCTAAAATAACAAACAATAGGCAGGCATGGCAGTTTTAAATCGGTTACACGGATACACAGGCAGGCAGCATTGTGGTCAGTGGAGGAGTATTGCAGGTAGGGGCCGCAGACAGGCTATCAAAGGCCTAAAATAACAAACAATAGGCAGGCATGGCAGTTTTAAATCGGTTACATGGATACACAGGCAGGCACTCCAGGCAGCATTGTGGTCAGTGGAGGAGTATTGCAAGTAGGGGCCGCAGACAGGCTATCAAAGGCCTAAAATAACAAACAATAGGCAGGCATGGCAGTTTTAAATCGGTTACATGGATACACAGGCAGGCAGCATTGTGGTCAGTGGAGGAGTATTGCAAGTAGGGGCCGCAGACAGGCTATCAAAGGCCTAAAATAACAAACAATAGGCAGGCATGGCAGTTTTAAATCGGTTACATGGATACACAGGCAGGCAGCATTGTGGTCAGTGGAGGAGTATTGCAGGTAGGGGCCACAGACAGGCTATCAAAGGCCTAAAATAACAAACAATAGGCAGGCATGGCAGTTTTAAATCGGTTACATGGATACACAGGCAGGCAGCATTGTGGTCAGTGGAGGAGTATTGCAAGTAGGGGCCGCAGACAGGCTATCAAAGGCCTAAAATAACAAACAATAGGCAGGCATGGCAGTTTTAAATCGGTTACATGGATACACAGGCAGGCACTCCAGGCAGCATTGTGGTCAGTGGAGGAGTATTGCAAGTAGGGGCCGCAGACAGGCTATCAAAGGCCTAAAATAACAAACAATAGGCAGGCATGGCAGTTTTAAATCGGTTACATGGATACACAGGCAGGCAGCATTGTGGTCAGTGGAGGAGTATTGCAAGTAGGGGCCGCAGACAGGCTATCAAAGGCCTAAAATAACAAACAATAGGCAGGCATGGCAGTTTTAAATCGGTTACATGGATACACAGGCAGGCAGCATTGTGGTCAGTGGAGGAGTATTGCAAGTAGGGGCCGCAGACAAGCTATCAAAGGCCTAAAATAACAAACAATAGGCAGGCATGGCAGTTTTAAATCGGTTATATGGATACACAGGCAGGCAGCATTGTGGTCAGTGGAGGAGTATTGCAAGTAGGGGCCGCAGACAGGCTATCAAAGGCCTAAAATAACAAACAATAGGCAGGCATGGCAGTTTTAAATCGGTTACATGGATACACAGGCAGGCAGCATTGTGGTCAGTGGAGGAGTATTGCAAGTAGGGGCCGCAGACAGGCTATCAAAGGCCTAAAATAACAAACAATAGGCAGGCATGGCAGTTTTAAATCGGTTACATGGATACACAGGCAGGCACTCCAGGCAGCATTGTGGTCAGTGGAGGAGTATTGCAAGTAGGGGCCGCAGACAGGCTATCAAAGGCCTAAAATAACAAACAATAGGCAGGCATGGCAGTTTTAAATCGGTTACATGGATACACAGGCAGGCAGCATTGTGGTCAGTGGAGGAGTATTGCAAGTAGGGGCCGCAGACAGGCTATCAAAGGCCTAAAATAACAAACAATAGGCAGGCATGGCAGTTTTAAATCGGTTACATGGATACACAGGCAGGCAGCATTGTGGTCAGTGGAGGAGTATTGCAAGTAGGGGCCGCAGACAGGCTATCAAAGGCCTAAAATAACAAACAATAGGCAGGCATGGCAGTTTTAAATCGGTTATATGGATACACAGGCAGGCAGCATTGTGGTCAGTGGAGGAGTATTGCAAGTAGGGGCCGCAGACAGGCTATCAAAGGCCTAAAATAACAAACAATAGGCAGGCATGGCAGTTTTAAATCGGTTACATGGATACACAGGCAGGCAGCATTGTGGTCAGTGGAGGAGTATTGCAAGTAGGGGCCGCAGACAGGCTATCAAAGGCCTAAAATAACAAACAATAGGCAGGCATGGCAGTTTTAAATCGGTTACATGGATACACAGGCAGGCACTCCAGGCAGCATTGTGGTCAGTTGAGGAGTATTGAATGTAGGGGCCGCAGACAGGCTATCAAAGGCCTAAAATAACAAACAATAGGCAAGCATGGCAGTTTAAAATCGGTTACATGGATACACAGGCAGGCACTCCAGGCAGCATTGTGGTCAGTTGAGGAGTATTGAATGTAGGGGCCGCAGACAGGCTATCAAAGGCCTAAAATAACAAACAATAGGCAAGCATGGCAGTTTTAAATCGGTTACATGGATACACAGGCAGGCAGCATTGTGGTCAGTGGAGGAGTATTGCAAGTAGAGGCCGCAGACAGGCTATCAAAGGCCTAAAATAACAAACAATAGGCAGGCATGGCAGTTTTAAATCGGTTACATGGATACACAGGCAGGCAGCATTGTGGTCAGTGGAGGAGTATTGCAAGAAGTGTCTGACACAGTTAGTACTCCCAAAAAATAAATAGATGTTAATGTCTCGCAAAACAACTATAAATAAAAAAAAGGGTGGCATGCTTAGGTACAGGGGTGGGCTCATCTGCAGAGTTTATGACAAAGTAATTTGGCAGTAAATTAGTATTTACTGGTGTCAATATAGGACACTGACCCAGACTACTGTAACTATCATCATAGATGTCAACAAATTGGTATTGATTGTCAGTGCCAGGCATTGAATGATGTCAGCGCATAGACTAAACATTGGTGGAGCTGTGCGAGATAATTTGGCACGTGGTAGAGCACAGTTTGAGCTGGGGGGGGGAACTCTCTTGTGGCCGGCGGTACCGCCCCAGGGCCCCTCATGTTACAACGGTGTGTCTGACGTTGGGTGCGCACCACCACCGCCAGAGACACTACATTGTACTATGAGGGACCCAGTGGCAGTGCCGTCGACCAAAAGCGAGCACACCCACCTCTTCTGACAAACAGCACTGTAACTAACGGGTGCTTGCGCCAAGTGTCGAGAGTGAGACAACGGCCCCGTGGGGGGAGTTTTCCCATTGGGGGATGTGTAAACATGTCGTATGCTGGTCAAACAGCTGCTGCAAATTAAGAGATTTTAACACTCAGTAAGACCAGTCCACAAGCAAGACCTTTTTATAGGAAAGCTAGGTGTCAGCCGGGAAAGGTGGGGCAAAATAATTTGAAATCCAGGAGTGGTTCATTTTAATGAAGGTGAGATCATCCACATTTTGGGTAGCCAGACGAGTCCTTTTTTCGGTTAATATTGAACCAGCAGCACTGAATACTCTTTCTGATAGCACACTAGCTGCTGGGCAAGCAAGCTCCTGCAACGCATATTCTGCCAATTCAGGCCAGGTGTCTAATTTGGATGCCCAGTAATCAAATGGGAATGAAGGTTGAGGGAGAACATCAATAAGGGCTGAAAAATAGTTAGTAACCATACTGGACAAATGTTGTCTCCTGTCACTTTGAATAGATGCTGCAGTACCTGTCCTGTCTGCGGTCATTGCGAAATCACTCCACAACCTGGTCAGAAAACCCCTCTGTCCAACGCCACTTCTGATCTGTGCACCTCTAACACCTCTGCCCTGTAGCCCCCTGCAGCTCGTGTGAGAACCATCACCGGCGCTGTGTGCTGGGAATGCCTGAATCAAACGGTCTACAAGAGTAGCTTGTTTGGTTGCTAATATTTGTTCGAGGTTCTCATGTGGCATAATATTTTGCAATTTGCCTTTATAGCGAGGGTCAAGGATGCAGGCCAACCAGTAATCGTCATCGCTCATCATTTTAATGATGCGTGGGTCCTTTTTGAGGATACGTAAGGCATAATCCGCCATGTGGGCCAAAGTTCCAGTTGGCAAATCTGCGGTTGTGCTGGTTTGAGGGGCAGTTACAGGCAAATCTACGTCACTTGTCTCCCTTACAAAAACAGAACCCGGCCTTGCAACGCCACTAATTTCTGTTGGCCCAGGAGAAGCTTCCTCATTAAAAAATTACTCATCCCCATCATCCTCCTCATCCTCCTCCTCCTCTTCGCCCGCTACCGCGTCCTCTACACGGCCCTGACCAGACAATGGCTGACTGTCATCAAGGCTTTCCTCTTCCTCGGCTGCAGACGCCTGCTCCTTTATGTGCGTCAAACTTTGCATCAGCAGACGCATTAGGGGGATGCTCATGCTTATTATTGCATTGTCTGCACTAACCAGCCGTGTGCATTCCTCAAAACACTGAAGGACTTGACACAGGTCTTGTAGCTTCGACCACTGCACACCTGACAACTCAATGACTGCCATCCAACTGCCTGCCCGTGTATCCTCCCACAAATACATAACAGCACGCCTCTGTTCGCACACTCTCTGAAGCATGTGCAGTGTGGAGTTCCACCTTGTTGCAACGTCGATGATTAGGCGATGCTGAGGAAGGTTCAAAGAACGCTGATAGTTCTGCATACGGCTGGAGTGTACAGGCGAACGGCGGATATGCGAGCAAAGTCTGCGCACTTTGAGGAGCAGGTCGGGTAACCCCGGATAACTTTTGAGGAAGCACTGCACCACCAGGTTTAAGGTGTGTGCCAGGCAAGGAATGTGTTTCAGTTGGGAAAGGGCTATGGCAGCCATGAAATTCCTTCCGTTATCACTCACTACCTTGCCTGCCTCAAGATGTACAGTGCCCAGCCATGACTGAGTTTCTTTCTGCAAGAACTCGGACAGAACTTCCGCGGTGTGTCTGTTGTCGCCCAAACACTTCATTGCCAATACAGCCTGCTGACGCTTGCCACTAGCTGTCCCATAATGGCACACCTTGTGTGCAACAGTGGCAGCTGCGGATGGAGTGGATGTGCGACTGCGGTCTGTGGACGAGCTCTCGCTTCTGCAGGAGGAGGAGGAAGAGGAGGAGGGGGGGCGAACGCCTACAGCCAACTCTTTCCTTGACCGTGGGCTAGGCAGAACTGTCCCAATATTGCTGTCCCCTGTGGAGCCTGCATCCACCACATTCACCCAGTGTGCCGTGATGGACACGTAACGTCCCTGGCCATGCCTACTGGTCCATGCATCTGTTGTCAGGTGCACCTTTGTAGTCACAGACTGCCTGAGTGCATGGACGATGCGGTCTTTAACATGCTGTTGGAGGGCTGGGATGGCTTTTCTAGAAAAGAAGTGCCGACTGGGTAGCTCGTAGCGTGGTACAGCGTAGTCCATCAGCGCTTTGAAAGCTTCGCTTTCACCTAACCGGTAGGGCATCATCTCTAATGAGATTAGTCTAGCAATGTGGGCGTTCAAACCCTGTGTACGCGGATGCGAGGATGAGTACTTCCTTTTCCTAACCAGAGTCTCATGTAGTGTGAGCTGGACTGGAGAGCTGGAGATCGTGGAACTAGCGGTGGTGCCGGTGGACATGGGTGAGTGAGAGAGGGTTGGAGATGGTATTCTTGCCGGTGCCCTACATGCAGTGTTTCCTACTACTAACCTGGTGATTCCCTGACTGCTTTGGCCTGGCGACGAAAGCTGCACAGATACTGCAGGTGGTGTGGGAAATGGTCGGCTTACAGGGAGGGAAGGGATGTAGCGTTGCTGAGTAGCTTCATTGGCCGAGGGTGCTGCAACCTTTAGGGACGTTTGGTAGTTAGTCCAGGCTTGCAAATGCATGGTGGATAAATGTCTATGCATGCAACTTGTATTTAGACTTTTAAGATTCTGACCTCTGCTTAAGGTAGTTGAACATTTTTGACAGATGACTTTGCGCTGATCATTTGGATGTTGTTTAAAAAAATGCCAGACTGCACTCTTTCTACTATCGGATACCTTTTCAGGCATTGCAGACTGAGCTTCTTTAACCGGATGGCCACGCTGTCCTCCAACTGGTTTTGGTTTTGCCACGCGTTTTTGGCCAGATACGGGCCCGGTAGATGGAACCTGTTGTGATGTTGATGCCTGCTGCGGCTCCTCCTCCTCCGCTTCAGAACTACTGCCGCCTGCACCCTGTTCCCCCAATGGCTGCCAATCGGGGTCCACAACTGGGTCATCTATGACCTCCTCTTCTATGTTGTGTGCAACTTCGTCTGTGTCACCGTGTAAGCCGGTGGTATTGCGTTCGTGACGGAGCACCATAGTCTCCGCTGGTTTTGATTCTGCCTCAGTACACTGCGAGGGCAATGTTCTGGTCTGAGTCAAAGGAACAGCATAGTAATCTGGCTGTGGCTGTGCATCTGTGCACTCCATGTCCGATTCAACTTCTAATGGGCATGGCCTGTTAACTGTTTCACTGTGTAACCCAGGAACGGTATGTGTAAAGAGCTCCATGGAGTAACCTGTTGTGTCGACTGACGCATCCTTCACTGTTGTTTTTAGTGAAGGATACAAGGAAGCGACTTGTTCCTGACCGGGAGCATCCACTGACGATGCACTGCTCTGACATCTGGCACTTTCCGAGGAGGAGGCGAAAGAGTTAGAGGCAGAGGCAGCAATGAAAGCCAATACTTGTTCCTCCTGCTCCGGCTTCAAAAGTGGTTTTCCTACTCCCAGAAAAGAGAGCGTTCGAGGCCTTGTGTAGCCAGACAACGAACCTGGCTCAACAACTCGAGACTTAGGTGCTGTACTGCTTTTACCATGACCACCTGATGCTCCACCACCACTACCATCATTACCAGCTGACAATGACCGCCCTCGGCCACGACCTCTTCCACTAGACTTCCTCATTGTTTGCAAAACGTAACCAAAGTAACGCTATTTGTTACTGTAAAACAACTTATCAGGTGAACTCAAACTTCTGTAGGATTTATATATACCTTTATAGGTGCCTGACACTGAAAGGAAAATCAGGCCCAATGTTACACACTAGGTTTTCTGTGACCCAATAATTTGAGACAGATGGCACACACAGGACCAGCACTCAAGCAGAAATGCCAATCTTAATCTCCCACTATTTTTTTTTTTTCTGGGAGAATTTACCCTAAAAAAAAATAAATGGCCAAGTATTACACAGTGTTTTCGGTGCCACACAATGACAGACAGATGCCACACACAGCAATGGCACGGAGGCAGACTTGCCAATATTTATCTCCCACTAATTTTTTTTTTTTTTTGGGAAAAGGGAGAATTTAGCAAAAAAAAAAAAGGGCCAAGTATTACACAGTGTTTTCGGTGGCACACAATGAGAGACAGATACCGCACACAGCAATGGCACGGAGGCAGACTTGCCAATATTTATCTCCCACTAATTTTTTTTTTGGAAAAGGGAGAATGTACCCAAAAAAAAAAAAAAAATGGCCAAGTATTACACAGTGTTTTCGGCGCCACACAATGACAGACAGATGCCACACACAGCAATGGCACGGAGGCAGACTTGCCAATATTTATCTCCCACTAATTTTTTTTTTGGAAAAGGGAGAATTTAGCAAAAAAAAAAAAAAATGGCCAAGTATTACACAGTGTTTTCGGTGGCACACAATGAGAGACAGATACCACACACAGCAATGGCACGGAGGCAGACTTGCCAATATTTATCTCCCACTAATTTTTTTTTTTGGAAAAGGGAGAATGTACCCCCCCCCAAAAAAAAATGGCCAAGTATTACACAGTGTTTTCGGTGCCACACAATGAGAGACAGATGCCACACACAGCAATGGCACGGAGGCAGACTTGCCAATATTTATCTCCCACTAATTTTTTTTTTGGAAAAGGGAGAATTTAGCAAAAAAAAAAAAAATGGCCAAGTATTACACAGTGTTTTCGGTGGCACACAATGAGAGACAGATACCACACACAGCAATGGCACGGAGGCAGACTTGCCAATATTTATCTCCCACTAATTTGTTTGGGGGAAAAGGGAGAATGTAGCATAAAAAAAAAATGGCCAAGTATTACACAGTGTTTTCGGTGCCACACAATGAGAGACAGATGCCACATACAGCAATGGCACGGAGGCAGACTTGCCAATATTTATCTCCCACTAATTTTTTTTTTTGGAAAAGGGAGAATGTACCCCAAAAAAAAATAAAAATGGCCAAGTATTACACAGTGTTTTCGGTGCCACACAATGAGAGACAGATGCCACACACAGCAATGGCACAGAGGCAGACTTGCCAATATTTATCTCCCACTAATTTTTTTTGGGGAAAAGGGAGAATTTAGCAAAAAAAAAAAAAATGGCCAAGTATTACACAGTGTTTTCGGTGCCACATAATGAGAGACAGATGCCACACACAGCAATGGCATGGAGGCAGACTTGCCAATATTTATCTCCCACTAATTTTTTTTGGGGAAAAGGGAGAATGTAGCAAAAAAAAAAAAATGGCCAAGTATTACACAGTGTTTTTCGGTGCCACACAATGAGAGACAGATGCCACACACAGCAATGGCACGGAGGCAGACTTGCCAATATTTATCTCCCACTAATTTTTTTTTGGGAAAAGGGAGAATGTAGCAAAAAAAAATAAAAATGGCCAAGTATTACACAGTGTTTTTCGGTGCCACACAATGAGAGACAGATGCCACACACAGTAATGGCACGGAGGCAGACTTGCCAATATTTATCTCCCACTAATTTTTTTTTGGGAAGAGGGAGAATGTAGCAAAAAAATAAAAAAAAATGGCCAAGTATTACACAGTGTTTTCGGTGCCACACAATGAGAGACAGATGCCACACACAGCAATGGCACGGAGGCAGACTTGCCAATATTTATCTCCCACTAATTTTTTTTTTGGAAAAGGGAGAATGTACCCCAAAAAAAAATAAAAATGGCCAAGTATTACACAGTGTTTTTGGTGCCACACAATGAGAGACAGATGCCACACACAGCAATGGCACGGAGGCAGACTTGCCAATATTTATCTCCCTGCAGTTATCTCAGAAAAGTATGGCAGGCAGCTATAAAAAGGACTGCTGCACACAAAAGTGTGGACAAACACAAAAGATAGCTGTGCAGAAAGGAAGGAAAAACAGGATTTGTGCTTTGAAAAAAGCAGTTGGTTTGCAAAGCGGCGTACACACAGGCACAGCAACGCAGCTATCAGGGTCAGGGAGCCTTCTAGTGCAGCCCAATGAGCTACAGCGCTGAGGAAAAAAAAATGTAGCTTCCACTGTCCCTGCAATCAAAAGGTGGTGTTGGACAGTGGAAATCGCTACAGCACAAGCGGTTTGTAGCTTTATGTACCCTGCCTATCACTATCCCTGCTTCCGAAGAAGCTGCAGCAACCTCTCCCTACGCTCAGATCAGCAGCAGTAAGATGGTGGTCGGCGGGAACGCCCCTTTATAGCCCATGTGACGCCGCAGAAAGCAAGCCAATCACTGCAATGCCCTTCTCTAAGATGGTGGGGACTGAGATCTATGTCATCACGCTGCCCACACTCTGCGTCCACCTTCATTGGCTGAGAAATGGCGCTTTTAGCGTCATTGAAACGCGACTTTGGCGCGAAAGTCGCGTACCGCATGGCAGACCCCACACAGGGATCGGCTCGGTTTCATGAGATGCCGACTTTGCCAAAAGTCGGCGACTTATGAAAATGAACGATCCGTTTCGCTCAACCCTACTGGTAATGCATGATTATCCATTGATCCTGCCAGTCCTGATGAATTAAACCCCCCCTGATATCCCATGTATGGGGAATAGGTAGTACACATGCATAGGAAAATAGAAAAAATTGGAGTCTGGCTCAACAGGACTGGATTTTCCTTTTCTTTTTATTTTTCAATAGAAATTATAGTGCATACAGTGGGGCAAAAAAGTATTTAGTCAGTCAGCAATAGTGCAAGTTCCACCACTTAAAAAGATGAGAGGCGTCTGTAATTTACATCATAGGTAGACCTCAACTATGGGAGACAAACTGAGAAAAAAAAATCCAGAAAATCACATTGTCTGTTTTTTTATCATTTTATTTGCATATTATGGTGGAAAATAAGTATTTGGTCAGAAACAAACAATCAAGATTTCTGGCTCTTACAGACCTGTAACTTCTTCTTTAAGAGTCTCCTCTTTCCTCCACTCATTACCTGTAGTAATGGCACCTGTTTAAACTTGTTATCAGTATAAAAAGATACCTGTGCACACCCTCAAACAGTCTGACTCCAAACTCCACTATGGTGAAGACCAAAGAGCTGTCAAAGGACACCAGAAACAAAATTGTAGCCCTGCACCAGGCTGGGAAGACTGAATCTGCAATAGCCAGCCAGCTTGGAGTGAAGAAATCAACAGTGGGAGCAATAATTAGAAAATGGAAGACATTCAAGACCACTGATAATCTTCCTCGATCTGGGGCTCCACGCAAAATCCCACCCCGTGGGGTCAGAATGATCACAAGAACGGTGAGCAAAAATCCCAGAACCACGCGGGGGGACCTAGTGAATGAACTACAGAGAGCTGGGACCAATGTAACAAGGCCTACCATAAGTAACACACTACGCCACCATGGACTCAGATCCTGCAGTGCCAGACGTGTCCCACTGCTTAAGCCAGTACATGTCCGGGCCCGTCTGAAGTTTGCTAGAGAGCATTTGGATGATCCAGAGGAGTTCTGGGAGAATGTCCTATGGTCTGATGAAACCAAACTGGAACTGTTTGGTAGAAACACAACTTGTCGTGTTAGGAGGAAAAAGAATACTGAGTTGCATCCATCCAACACCATACCTACTGTAAAGCATGGTGGTGGAAACATCATGCTTTGGGGCTGTTTCTCTGCAAAGGGGCCAGGACGACTGATCCGGGTACATGAAAGAATGAATGGGGCCATGTATTGTGAGATTTTGAGTGCAAACCTCCTTCCATCAGCAAGGGCATTGAAGATGAAACGTGGCTGGGTCTTTCAACATGACAATGATCCAAAGCACACCGCCAGGGCAACGAAGGAGTGGCTTCGTAAGAAGCATTTCAAGGTCCTGGAGTGGCCTAGCCAGTCTCCAGATCTCAACCCTATAGAAAACCTTTGGAGGGAGTTGAAAGTCCGTGTTGCCAAGCGAAAAGCCAAAAACATCACTGCTCTAGAGGAGATCTGCATGGAGGAATGGGCCAACATACCAACAACAGTGTGTGGCAACCTTGTGAAGACTTACAGAAAACGTTTGACCTCTGTCATTGCCAACAAAGGATATATTACAAAGTATTGAGATGAAATTTTGTTTCTGACCAAATACTTATTTTCCACCATAATATGCAAATAAAATGATAAAAAAACAGACAATGTGATTTTCTGGATTTTTTTTTCTCAGTTTGTCTCCCATAGTTGAGGTCTATGTCATGATCTCCATGGCCAGAGAACTAGCATAAGCCTCTATAGGAACAAGCTCTTGGAAGATGTAACTGTACTGACCATGAACTAAACCTACCGCATCATCTAGAAGTAGCCAGGTAGCATGTCCTACTTTTTATCCCTATATGCCCAGCGCCGGCCGGAGAACTAAATAATGCTAGCAGAGGGAAATATAAGACCTGACTCACCTCTAGAGAAATGCCCAAAAGGAGACAGAAGCCCCCCACATATATTGGCGGTGATATGAGATGAAACAACAAACGCAGCAGGAAAATAGTTTTAGCAAATTTGAGGTCCGCTTTCTAGATAGCAGAAGACAGAAAGCATACTTTCATGGTCAGTAGAAAACCCTAACAAAACACATCCAGAAATTACTTTAGGACTCTGGCATTAACTCATAATACCAGAGTGGCAATTCCTGATCAACAAGAGCTTTCCAGACACAGTAACGAAACTGCAGCTGTGAACTGGAACCAAAATACAAAAACAAAACATGGACGAATGTCCAACTTATCTAGTAGATGTCTGGGAGCAGGAACAAGCACAGAGAGGCTTCTGATAACATTGTTGACCGGCAAGCATCTAACAGAGAAGCCAGGTTATATAGCGACACCCAGATCTAATCAGAACAGGTGAACAGGGAAGATGATGTCACAAGTTCAATTCCACCAGTAGCCACTGGGGGAGCCCAGAATCCAAATTCACAACAGTACCCCCCCCTCAAGGAGGGGGCACCGAACCCTCACCAGAACCACCAGGGCGATCAGGATGGGCCCTATGAAAGGCACGAACCAGATCAGAGGCATGAACATCAGATGCAGTGACCCAAGAATTATCCTCCTGGCCGTATCCCTTCCACTTGACCAGATACTGGAGTCTCCGTCTGGAAACACGGGAGTCTAGGATTTTTTCCACAACGTACTCCAACTCACCCTCAACCAACACCGGAGCAGGAGGCTCAACGGAAGGCACAACCGGTGCCTCATACCTGCGCAATAACGACCGATGAAAAACGTTATGAATAGAAAAGGATGCAGGGAGGTCCAAACGGAAGGAAACAGGGTTAAGAATCTCCAATATTTTATACGGACCGATGAACCGAGGCTTAAACTTAGGAGATGAGACCCTCATAGGGACAAAACGAGAAGACAACCACACCAAATCTCCAACACAAAGCCGAGGACCAACACGACGGTGACGGTTGGCAAAAAGCTGAGTCTTCTCCTGGGACAACTTTAAATTGTCCATCACCTGCCCCCAGATATGATGCAATCTCTCCACCACCGCATCCACTCCAGGACAATCCGAGGATTCCATCTGACCGGAGGAAAATCGAGGATGGAACCCCGAATTACAGAAAAACGGGGAAACCAAGGTGGCAGAGCTGGCCCGATTATTGAGGGCGAACTCCGCCAATGGCAAAAAAGCAACCCAATCATCCTGGTCAGCAGACACAAAACACCTCAGATATGTCTCCAGGGTCTGATTAGTCCGCTCGGTCTGGCCATTAGTCTGAGGGTGAAAAGCAGACGAAAAAGACAAATCTATGCCCATCCTAGCACAAAATGCCCGCCAAAATCTAGACACAAATTGGGTTCCTCTGTCAGAAACGATATTCTCAGGAATACCATGCAAACGAACAACATTTTGAAAAAACAGGGGCACCAACTCGGAAGAAGAAGGCAATTTGGGCAGGGGAACCAAATGAACCATCTTAGAAAAACGGTCACACACCACCCAGATGACAGACATCTTCTGAGAAACAGGCAGATCTGAAATAAAATCCATCGAGATGTGTGTCCAAGGCCTCTTAGGAATAGGCAAGGGCAACAATAATCCACTAGCCCGAGAACAACAAGGCTTGGCCCGAGCACAAACGTCACAAGACTGCACAAAGCCTCGCACATCTCGTGACAGGGAAGGCCACCAGAAGGATCTTGCCACCAAATCCCTGGTACCAAAAATTCCAGGATGACCTGCCAACGCAGAAGAATGCACCTCAGAGATGACTTTACTGGTCCAATCATCAGGAACAAACAGCCTATCAGGCGGACAACGATCCGGTCTATCCGCCTGAAACTCCTGCAAGGCCCGCCGCAGGTCTGGAGAAACAGCTGACAAGATAACTCCCTCCTTAAGAATACCTGTGGGGTCAGAGTTGCCAGGTGAATCAGGCTCAAAACTCCTAGAAAGGGCATCCGCCTTAACATTCTTAGAACCTGGTAGGTACGATACCACAAAATTAAACCGAGAAAAAAACAATGACCAGCGCGCCTGTCTAGGATTCAGGCGCCTGGCGGTCTCAAGATAAATCAAATTTTTGTGGTCAGTCAATACCACCACCTGATGTCTGGCCCCCTCGAGCCAATGGCGCCACTCCTCAAACGCCCACTTCATGGCCAAAAGCTCCCGATTCCCAACATCATAATTCCGCTCAGCGGGCGAAAATTTACGGGAAAAGAAGGCACAAGGCCTCATCACGGCGCAGTCAGAACTTTTCTGCGACAACACTGCCCCAGCTCCGATCTCAGAAGCGTCGACCTCAACCTGAAAAGGAAGAGTCACATCAGGCTGACGCAACACAGGGGCAGAAGAAAAACGGCGCTTAAGCTCCTGAAAGGCCTCCACAGCATCAGGGGACCAATTAGCAACATCAGCACCCTGTCTAGTCAAATCGGTCAATGGCTTAACGACATCCGAAAAACCAGAAATAAATCGACGATAAAAGTTGGCAAAGCCCAAAAATTTCTGAAGACTTTTAAGAGAAGAGGGCTGCGTCCAATCACAAATAGCTTGAACCTTGACAGGATCCATCTCAATGGAAGAGGGAGAAAAAATATATCCCAAAAAGGAAATTCTCTGAACCCCAAAAACGCACTTAGAACCCTTGACACACAGAGAATTAGACCGCAAAACCTGAAAAACCCTCTTAACTTGCCGGACATGAGAGTCCCAGTCATCCGAAAAAATCAGAATATCATCCAGATACACTATCATAAATTTATCCAAAAAATCGCGGAAAATATCATGCATAAAGGACTGGAAGACTGAAGGGGCATTAGAAAGACCAAAAGGCATCACCAAATACTCAAAGTGGCCCTCGGGCGTATTAAATGCGGTTTTCCACTCATCCCCCTGCCTGATCCGCACCAAATTATACGCCCCACGGAGATCAATCTTAGAGAACCACTTGGCCCCCTTTATGCGAGCAAACAAATCAGTCAGCAACGGCAATGGGTATTGATATTTAACCGTGATTTTATTCAAAAGCCGATAATCAATACATGGTCTCAAAGAGCCGTCTTTTTTTGACACAAAGAAAAAACCGGCTCCTAAGGGAGATGACGATGGACGAATATGTCCCTTTTCCAAGGACTCCTTTATATATTCTCGCATAGCAGTATGTTCAGGCACAGACAGATTAAATAAACGACCCTTTGGGTATTTACTACCCGGAATTAAATCTATAGCACAATCGCACTCACGGTGCGGAGGTAGTGAACCCAGCTTGGGTTCTTCAAAGACGTCACGATAATCAGACAGGAACTCAGGGATTTCAGAGGGAATAGATGATGAAATGGACACCAAAGGTACGTCCCCATGAGTCCCCTTACATCCCCAGCTCAACACAGACATAGCTCTCCAGTCAAGGACTGGGTTGTGAGACTGCAGCCATGGCAATCCCAGCACCAAATCCTCATGTAGATTATACAGCACTAGAAAACGAATAGTCTCCTGGTGATCCGGATTAATACACATAGTCACTTGTGTCCAGTATTGTGGTTTATTATTAGCCAATGGGGTGGAGTCAATCCCCTTCAGAGGAATAAGAGTTTCCAAAGGCTCTAAATCATACCCACAACGATTGGCAAAGGACCAATCCATAAGACTCAAAGCGGCGCCAGAGTCGATATAGGCGTCAGTAGTAATAGATGACAAAGAGCAAATCAGGGTCACAGACAAAATAAATTTAGACTGTAAAGTGCCAATGGAAACGGATTTATCAAGCTTTTTAGTACGCTTAGAGCACGCTGATATAACATGAGTAGAATCCCCACAATAGAAACACAACCCATTTTTCCGTCTAAAATTCTGCCGCTCGCTTCTGGACAGAATTCTATCACACTGCATGCTTTCTGGCGTCTTCTCAGTGGACACCGCCAGATGGTGCACAGGTTTGCGCTCCCGCAGACGCCTATCGATCTGAATGGCCATTGTCATGGACTCATTCAGACCCGCAGGCACAGGGAACCCCACCATAACATCCTTAATGGCATCAGAGAGACCCTCTCTGAAAGTAGCCGCCAAGGCACACTCATTCCACTGAGTAAGCACAGACCATTTACGGAATCTTTGGCAGTAAATTTCAGCTTCATCTTGCCCCTGCGATAGGGACATCAAAGTTTTTTCTGCCTGAAGTTCCAAATGAGGTTCCTCATACAGCAAGCCCAAGGCCAAAAAAAACGCATCCACATTGCGCAACGCAGGATCCCCTGGTGCCAATGCAAAAGCCCAGTCTTGAGGGTCGCCGCGGAGCAAGGAAATCACAATCCCAACCTGCTGTGCAGGGTCTCCGGCAGAACGAGATTTCAGGGACAAAAATAGCTTACAATTATTTCTAAAATTCTGAAAGCTAGATCTATTCCCTGTGAAGAATTCCGGCAAAGGAATTCTCGGCTCAGATACCGGAGCATGAATAATAAAATCTTGCAAATTTTGTACTTTCGTGGTGAGATTATTCAAACCTGCAGTTACACTCTGAAGATCCATTATTAACAGGTGAACACAAAGCCATTCAAAGATTATAAGGAGAGAGAAAAAAAAGAAAGACTGCAGCATAGACAGACTGGCAAGTGATCCAATTAAGAGCACAGAGGAAAAAAAAAAAAAAAAAAAAAAAAAAAAAAACTCTCAGCAGACTTCTTATTTCTCTCCTTTCTCAGCCAAGGATTTTAACCCTTTAGCGGGCCGGTCAAACTGTCATGATCTCCATGGCCAGAGAACTAGCATAAGCCTCTATAGGAACAAGCTCTTGGAAGATGTAACTGTACTGACCATGAACTAAACCTACCGCATCATCTAGAAGTAGCCAGGTAGCATGTCCTACTTTTTATCCCTATATGCCCAGCGCCGGCCGGAGAACTAAATAATGCTAGCAGAGGGAAATATAAGACCTGACTCACCTCTAGAGAAATGCCCAAAAGGAGACAGAAGCCCCCCACATATATTGGCGGTGATATGAGATGAAACAACAAACGCAGCAGGAAAATAGTTTTAGCAAATTTGAGGTCCGCTTTCTAGATAGCAGAAGACAGAAAGCATACTTTCATGGTCAGTAGAAAACCCTAACAAAACACATCCAGAAATTACTTTAGGACTCTGGCATTAACTCATAATACCAGAGTGGCAATTCCTGATCAACAAGAGCTTTCCAGACACAGTAACGAAACTGCAGCTGTGAACTGGAACCAAAATACAAAAACAAAACATGGACGAATGTCCAACTTATCTAGTAGATGTCTGGGAGCAGGAACAAGCACAGAGAGGCTTCTGATAACATTGTTGACCGGCAAGCATCTAACAGAGAAGCCAGGTTATATAGCGACACCCAGATCTAATCAGAACAGGTGAACAGGGAAGATGATGTCACAAGTTCAATTCCACCAGTAGCCACTGGGGGAGCCCAGAATCCAAATTCACAACAGGTCTACCTATGATGTAAATTACAGACGCCTCTCATCTTTGTAAGTGGTGGAACTTGCACTATTGCTGACTGACTAAATACTTTTTTGCCCCACTGTACAAAAGAAAAATGTACATGGTCGACATGACCCAGTCGTTGCGTTTCGACTGCACGACTGCACTAGAGCTGGAATCAAGTTTCTATATTACACATGCATGTCCTGGGTCATTCATTGCTAACGCTATCTTTATATGCCCCATGATGTGGGTCACATGATCGCTCACGTGGCTCTGACAAAGCAGATCACATGACACGGTTGTTGTGGTTGCTATGGGACACCTGTGCACGTCATGCATCATTCCATGCCCCTTCCTCAGGCATTGGTTGATGGAGACACACCTCCATTATATGATTGGCTATTGCCAGCTTTTCAATCCTTTGCCTATCTGTATGATACCACTCCCTGATGAAGGTGACAGTCAAAATGCGCGTTGGGGTGGATGCCATTCAGGAGTGGGAGTCCATACTAATATTAGTGAGGATGACCTGTACCCTATATGAGATGATGCACTAGCACTTTATGTATTTGACCAACAAACAGTAATATGTACCCCATATGTGCTTATGCACTAGCATGATTCTGATGCTGGTAAGCCACTACACCATGTGCAGTGATGCACATTTAGCTGTATAATATACCTATCCACAACTTGATGCAATAGCATTTTATTTCATTCTGTATTTTGGGTATTGGACATAGTTTATCTGATTGTGTGTAGTGTGTAAATTGTAGTGCACAGTGATGCTCATCCACAAGTACAATATCCTTTGTTGTAGATTGGCTCACTCAGCTGCTTAACGAGGTGGTCACAGGAATGCTTTTTGTTTTAAAATCAACTAGTTTATTAAATAAAACAAGCTTCATAAACCAGTCAAAACAAAATAAAGTGACATATTAAGTTTTTATGACATAACCAAACTAAATAGCACTCACTATAGTCTTTATAACCATAGGGATCTGCCAGCACAGGAATCAGGTTTCAGCTGTTTACCAAAAGCCCAGATCTGGGGCACAGCTCTACTCCAGAGTATACTGAACAGTGAATGAGCTCATTTAACTTCTAGATGACACCCTGGGGTGAAGAAATGAAGAACAGCCTCCCACCCATTCTTTAGCTGTTCACTAAAAAACACAATCACATGGCCAATTAACATCTCTCAGCACTTTTTCCAAGTTCATATCACTGAAGCTAACATCTTCAGTGATACAAATCTCTTCTAAAGTATTTTACCAGTGACCTTGTCACGCCTTATATACGTCTTGACTCCCACAAGTTAAATGATTCTTATTCTCCTGAGTGTGCACCCCTTGTTTTTAAACAACGTTTTTATGGTTTATAAGGTAATTTTTTGTAATCCTCTGTTATCACTTGGCTGTCAATAAAGATTTACAATATTTCACACTCTGAGTTTTTGGTACAGTTTTCTCTCCTTTTTCTACTATTCATTATCTACTATCTGGTTCTTTTTAAATATGGTCCTACTTATATGGATTTATTATACAAAACTACATAATTGACTACATACCTGTAGTTGCTAGCTATGCTTTCTAGTTATACTTGCTATCCATTTTATCCCTTGTCTTTTTATTGTAGTGTACATAAAAAGTCTACCCTTGTTAAAATGGCAGGTTTTTGTTATGAAAAAAAATCATACCAAAAAGAATAATTAAAAAACTTTTTTTCACCTTTCACCTTTAGTGTCATCTATAATCCATACGATTCAATTGAAAAACAAATTGAAATGTTTTCAGAACTAAAGAACTAAAATGACGTGGTTGCACACACTTAAACTACTTTGTTGAAATACGTTTTGAATTTATTACAGTATTTAGTCGATTTGGCTACAAGCATAGCTGAGCAAACCCAAACTGTAAAGTACCGGGCACCTAGTGTCTGATGCTGAACTCCAAACCAGGACTTTTCCTGAAAGTTCGTTTTACAGTTCTGCAGTCGAAAGAGATAGATTTTCCTGCTCCAAAGTTTGGGTCCCAATTGATTTCATTATGGTTCGGTTCAGGTTCAAATTCAGGTACAGTTCTGGTACCCAAACCAAACTTTAGACTAAAGTTCAGTCAGGTACCAGAACCCGAAGTTCCTTGGGTCCACTCATCCATAGTTATGAGTCTATCAGCACGACACATCTAGAATTTGCAATCTTTGTCCAAGGCAAGGCATAGAGTTTATAAGGCAATAATCCCTGACAAGATGTCTGTCATACGCTACATCTAGACTGGACCGTGTGAAAGACAGGGTGGTGCTGGCAAAGTGACTAGAAGCATTATCTGCTATCCATCCAACAATCTTTTCATACTGGTCTTGTTTCAAGTATGGCATTCCGTGACCCCTACAAAGTGGGACAGGAAGCTAGATCAACATAATGTGTGTGTTTGTTGTTCTTCCGCAGCAGGTACAGTTTCATCTTGCCCACAATACCGGCCTCTGCGCTCACCATCAGCATCACGTCCACTTCCCTGTCCCTTACCATGGGGTTTTGGTATCAGTTGCTGGCTACTGCATAAAGGAAGTGCAATTAACCCTATCCTGTCTACGTAATCACTTCAGCACAATCTCTCCCTAAGTGCTACTATTAGCAGTATTACTATTGATTATCAATAGCCCTAAGAAATTCTGTTGTTGTACTTGAAAGAAATGTAGGTTATTGTGACTGTAAGGCTGTGTGCACACGTTCCAGATTTTTCACTATAAAAACGCGATAAAACCGAGAAATAAAACGCTCACATTAAGCATCCTATTTAAAAGAATGCAATCCGCATTTTGTATGCACATGCTGCATTTTTTTCCTGAGCGGAAAGGCATTCTGGAAAAAAACACAGCATGTTCATTAATTTGCGGAATCGCGGGGATTCCGCACACATAGGAATGCATTGATCAGCTTACTTGGCAGTAAGGGACTACACCACCGCAGCGCAAGGGAAGGCTACTGATTTCCACCTGGACAAGGGGACTCTGGACTTGCCTCCAAACCGGCCGGGCTCTTCCTGCCCTGTGATCTGGTGCTCTGGACTGTGGATGCTGAAGTCTTCAGTAAAGGTAAAGAGACTGCAACCTTGTTTCCTCGTTCTTCTCTGCGCCTTTCACCATACCACCATCTACACACCGGGAATCCCTGGGGACATTCTTCACCTGTGGGAAGGTATACCATCTAGCTGCCATAACATCACCCCAGCGGACCCCTTAAAGCAGTGTTGGTCACCCTGACCGAATACCACAGGTGGCGTCACGAACACAAACTCTTTTCCCCTTTAAAGACCTTTCCCCTTTTGCACGGACGTCCCGGTACCGAGTGCCCCACGGCCCTTGGGGGGCGATCCAGTTACCTGGTAAGGGGACCATTCAGATGTTTAACCCCCCTTGAGCTGAACCCCTAGCTATGCCTCTGGTGTAACGTGAAAAAGTAGGAAAAGTTCACGTGGTAAGAATACTTTTTCTAGGCACTGTATTCTCCTGAAAAAAATAATCCGCTTACCTGGGGTACCGTGGAAGCTTTTATCGAAAAGTAGTTGTCTCAAATGAGAAAACGCCTCCAAAACAGCTTTCCAGTTAAAGAGGACCTCTTTAAGGGACAAAAGTGTTCAGTTTTTGCTCTTATTTCATTTTCACTAATCCCCTGAGTATTCCTTTTTTTTTTATTCTACCAAACAGTTCCGGAGATATGGACCTTTTTATTTAATGTAATTTTATGGTCTTACCGATGGACATGGCTCTCAGTGTAATAATGCAGAGAAGCCTAAAGACACCCCATTGGAGAATGCAATTAGCCATGTCCTCTTCATAAAGACCATAAAAGTTTCCATATCTCTGGAACTGTATGGCAGATTTTTTTTTATTTATTTATTTATTTTTTTAAAAAAGGGAAGTACTGAGGGGAGCAGTGGGAAAAAATGAAAGAGCAAAAACCAACAATTTTTGACCTGATGACAGGTTCTCTTTAAAGAGTCACTTTACAGCAATCGAAACAAACTGAGTAACTGACACATTTTACTCTTGCAAAAATTGTGGCTATTCTGATTGCCATAAATTCAGATTAATGTTTTGCTCAATAGTATAAAGTGGAGCACATTAGCCTGAAATCTTCATAAAAAATTGGGTTGATACCAAATAGTGCAATGTAGCGGAGTGGTAGTTTACGGAGGCCAGCTGCTTCATGAGGTAGGTATGGATTCTTTCATGTGGTCATTGTAATTTATAACAGGTCCAGCCCAGGAAACTAGTGCTCCAGTTTAAAGCAATAACTAAATGAATAGCCCCATATATCACACTAAGACTGTCAAAGCATCCTTGATCTACCCTAATCAAATACATTAATAGTGCCTGGCTTGTTCGGCACAAGGCTTTAACCCATTAGCCCTGATGCAACATGAATTCTATGACAAGCTGTCAAAGTGGTGATATTCTTAATCCTAAAGAAGGAAACAAGAAAACTCATTTTAACATCACTTACATGAGTATGTGCTAAGATTTCTGTTTACTAATAGAAACGACGCGCAAGAAAGTCAGAAAAGCATTAATCAATGTGAGACAAGGATGCATTCAGTCAGAGTTCTAGAAAAACAAACCAGGAACATTTCAATCCCACCTCTTATGATATCCTACTATTTGTTCCCAGTGATATTCCCAGAATTCGGTCTGACCACACACTAAGAATGATTCACGGTAAGGTAGACGTGTTCCAGCAAGCAACATATCACAACTTGTGGCAATCAAAACCTGTTCTTTGTATCCAATGAACCTATGGACCAAAGAAAACATGTAGTAACAGAAACCACAAAACTATCCCATTGTCTGCATGGCTGTCAGGTTTCGTGGAGCACGGGCTGCACCCTGCAAGCATTTTAGTTTTTTCCCTTTCTCAAGCAAGGGTATGAATGGGTAACACCAGCTGCCTTTGAACAACTCATGGTGTCCCCCCGATTGCATCGCAGCTCATTGGGGGTGACAGATGGTACCTATGTCTAACCACTTGCAATGGTCAATGTTTGCAATGGCGTTTAAGGCAATAAACTGCTACGATCAGAGCTAGCTTCAATTGCAACTTTCTGCTGCATAAAACAGAAGGCACCCACTGAAAATAGAGTAGACCCAGCGCATGAGCCCACTGCATACATAATTCCTGATTTCTACAGTACATATATGGCAGATTGCAGAGGAAGCATCGTATCGGCGTCTCTATCAAGTGAAAAAGCTAAATATCACATTTGATTTTTCACTTGATAAAGGCTCTGGAACAGCATTGAAATGTGTTATAAATAAAATAAAACCTTATTATCATCGTTCTTGAAGAATTGGATTACTCCAGCGGTGCAGTCCACAAATTATGTTTTATCCAACAGAATCTCAACCATATATATACTAGTACATACCAGCATCCAGCAATGAATAAGCTACGCTCATAACTATATCATAGATGGAGGCAGGGAACAACGTGAATGTGTGTGTGTGTGTATATATATATATATATATATATATATATATATATATATATATATATATATATATATATATAGTTTTTGGCAAAGCCAGCTCACCGCTTTGAAGAAACAGGAATACATCCAAGCTGTGGTTACAGTTCGCATGGAAAACGGATTGGGATAAATCCACACATGTAAAGAAAAAACTTTTTGTTTCTTCAGCGATCAGTCCAATGGTAGAGTAAAATATACCTTTTATTTATCCATCAAAAAGTTCTAGATTTCTTCAGTAACAATATTGCATACATTCAATCCCTTATGGACGACATGCAGGAAGACACATGTGGTGTTGAAACATGTCATCCATAAGGGATTGAATGTATGCAATATTGTTACTGAAGAAATCTGGAACTTTTTAATGGATAAATAAAAGGTATATTTTACTCTACCGTTGGACTGATCGCTGGAGAAACAAAAAGTTTTTCCTATATATATATATATATATATATATATATATATATATATATATATATATATATATGCAGCGCCCCAGAGTCCTGGTCATTGCAGTACTGACGCTCCGTCACTAAGGGGAGTGATGGTACGTCTGATGTCACTTAAGGAGTTCACCTGACCAGGTATCACAGTCACACATTACACTTCACACTCTGGCCACCAGGGGGAGCAAAGGGTTCTATGTATTAGGCCACTCCTCACAATCTGGTAAAACTGGGGGCTGGATAGGAAGTTAGGCAGAAAGCTGACTGGGTTTTGCCCAGGCAACACCTAGTAAGAGAAGAGGTTGCTTGGGAGGATTCAGGGGGGTCCCTGTCAGGGGTGGGATCCTGACAGAGGCCTAGCGAAAAGGACAGATCATTACGGAACCGCGCCTGCACTTCATTGCAGCGGTATCTTAAGAAAGGATAAGAAGCGAGGTTTATTGTGGAGAAGTGAGAAACGAGATCACAGCACAAAGGCGAAAGAACCAGTAGGAGTCGTGCCCCGAGATCGGCAACATCCTACTGAGGCGCATAGCCGGTGGCCGGAACACCGAGGAAGTATTGGGCTCCACGCATTACTTCAAACCAACGGCAGGGCAGTTAATTACAGGTTGCCTGCCTCACCTAAATCACCTAATGAAGACAACGGAGGCAATTGTGGGAGAGGGGCGTCTCTAGGGTCCCTATAAAATAACTCCAGGCCTACCCCGTCATACGGGTGCGTCCTATCCATATCATCTGAGGGACGGAGAGAAAGAACAAAAACATACACGACAGTTGTGAGGACTATCCCGTGGTGCTCAGCAGGGAAGTACTACTACACCCAGGCGCTAGTAGGTAGGCACTGATTTCCACCTGCAAAGGGAACTCTGGATGTGCCTTCGGACCGGCCGGTCTCAGCCAGCCCAGTTAACAGTGCTCTGGATTGCGGATGCCGAAGCCTTCAGTAAAGAGGTAAAGAGACTGCAACCCTGTGTCCTCGTTATTTACTGTGACCTACACCACCACCTACACCTTTTATTGGGCGCCCCTTAGCAGGACCACGGGCCGGGTCAGGCCACCGTGACATCCTCAGAACTGATAGACCCGGTACCGAGTACCCCGCCGTCCTGCGTCTGGGGGCCGCTCCAACTTGGCATCACGAACAGGATCTACTTAAGCCTGAAGAATCAGGTCATGTGTGCCTTGGAACTGTGTCTGAATGGTGCTTGAACTGTGACTTATTGCAAAGACTGTGTATATTGCAAAGACTGTGTATTGCTATTGCCGCCAAAGATTCCCGCCAAAACCGCCGCCTTTATAGCGCAACACGGAGCGCAGGAGAAGAAGAAGGGCATGGATTTGTGGGCGTGAACAAGCTGAAGAGCGCGAAGAACCATGGCCGCCCAGTCTAAGTATTGCTGTATCCTGAGGACGTGTCCGTCAGCAGCTGAGGTCCGCCTCCTCATTCTGTATGGAGGGTGGAGACCATGGAGATGGGGCCGCCCCCGAAAGAGAGTGTGGGAAGAAGATCCAGAGGAGGGGACAAAGATGGCGACTTCCAGGACACCGCATGGGGACGACCCGGCCCAGCGCAAGGCTGCACCAACCGCAGCAGTCCCGGATTTATCGTTGCTGCAGGGACTGGCCATCGCAGAGCTGCCGATGGGGAGGCCCAGCAGACAGTTGCCTGATAACTGGGTAGCCGCAGCTGAAGCCCGGAAGCTGGCGCGCTGCCGAGAGGCCCACGCTCGTGTGAGTTCCCGGTTGGGCCATCCTACGGAGATCCGCCTGTCCCCCGTGTCACCCACTCTATCCGATCCGACCGCGGCAGACCCACGAACCCTGCCGGTGGATCGTGAGCCGCGGAAGTCGGACCTGAGGATCCTGCCAGTGACGGAACGCCGACGACACCTGGTGGCGGCGTGGAGGAAACAGCCCCGACCTGTGGCCTCGATCGACCTAACGGGTGATGTGGAGGTCCCACCATCGAAGTGGGGTGTGGTGGTAATCTTTAACTCCCAGGAAGGAAGGAGAGTCATCCAGGAGATTTGGGAGCCACTAAAGGTCCACGTCACCCGGAGCGAGGTGGAGCCTTGCTATGGAGAGATCAATGCGGATCGCGATCTGGAGCCCGGGGATGCCGTGACCTACACCCGGTGGCAAAGAAGGACCGGTTGGACGGCCCAGGGCGTCCAGCGGTGCGCAACTCTTCAGGCCGCTACTGAGGCTCATTGGACCGTACCCGTTCCGGGAAAGATGACAGAAGCCTCCGCTACGAACCACCAGGCTGCCCGGGCCCATCGTGTGACTCTGGGTCCCACCCGTTCTCGGCTGAGAAGGGTGGTCGGTGAGGTAAAGCCGCTGTCGCCAGAACCAGAGTAAGCCTCAAGGTCATGGAACTGTAAATAGTTATTTGTTTGTCTTCTACTGTGTTACTGCTAGTACCCGACCAGGGTTGTCCTTAAAGGGATCCCTTCGTTTACCCGGGATCCCTATTGTTTTTGCTTTTTGTTTTTGCTTTTGTTCATCATTGTTTACAAAGACTACCGAATCATGGACGGTGAATGGTTCACAAACTGTGTTGTAAATAGTTCGCACCTTCTTAAAGGTGCCCCCTACTGGTTTTACAAAAAGGAGAACTTTTTGAAGAGACTGTTCTTGAATACAGCGCAGAAGTTTTTGCCTTAAATGGACTTGCAGATAGAGAGTCTGCACTACCTCAAAGAGACTTGGTCCCCTCTTAAAGGGAATGTTCATGTGTTGCACTTAAGTTTAATGTTACTTTAAGAACGTTGAATAGTAGTGAATAGTGTGTAGTTATTTAAGAAATAATAGGAAATGTTTGATAATGTTACTAGAAGTTGAGGACAGGAAAGAGTTGAAAAGAAGTGGACCCGTAGGGGTTAGTGAGTCCTCCTGGAAACCATAGAGAGATGGTTGATTGATCTTATACTGTGAATAAAAATTGAGCTAATAGAAGAAAAGAGGCAGTAGGCCCGGACGAGTAGCCAGGGGGTCCTGCATGTTCGAAATCAGAGAGTAAAGAAAAATGTTGTATTTAGAAAAGAGAAATAAAGACAAAGTTAATTTATATTTTAGAGTTTTATAGTAAGTCTTTAGTGGGTTCAGCTTATACGCCCTTAAAGGAAAAGTTAAATTATTGTTCAAAATTTGCACTTAGTAGATAGAATACCCGGCTGGGTAATGATGGTTATTTATAGTCGAGTTAGTCATAAGTGTTATTTATAACCTTGAGTAAAAATGTAAATATGTTTCCGTTTGTAACGTTCAAGTGTCCTCACCTCCCATAAAGGGAAGCCCTGTTAAATTTACTTGTTTATTGCATTTCAAAAAAAAAATTGTATGTCTTTTGCTAACATGTATTGTTGTTCTTCTTTCCCAGTCCGGGAGTACTGGATTTAACCGGGGGGGGAGTGCAGCGCCCCAGAGTCCTGGTCGTTGCAGTACTGACGCTCCGCCACTAAGGGGAGTGATGGTACGTGTGATGGCACTTAAGGAGTTCACCTGACCTGGTATCACAGTCACACATTACACTTCACACTCTGGCCACCAGGGGGAGCAAAGGGTTCTATGTATTAGGCCACTCCTCACAATCTGATAAAACTGGGGGCTGGATAGGAAGTTAGGCAGAAAGCTGACTGGGTTTTGCCCAGGCAACAACTAGTGAGAGAAGAGGTTGCTTGGGAGGATTCAGGGGGGTCCCTGTCAGGGGTGGGATCCTGACAGAGGCCTGGCGAAAAGGACAGATCGTTACGGATCCGCGCCTGCACTTCATTGCGGTGGTATCTTAAAAAAGGATAAGAAGCGAGGTTTATTGTGGAGAAGTGAGAAACGAGATCACAGCACAAAGGCGAAAGAACCAGTAGGAGTCGTGTCCCGAGATCGGCAACATCCTACTGAGGCGCATAGCCGGTGGCCGGAACGCCGAGGAAGTATTGGGCTCCACGCATTACTTCAAACCAACGGCAGGGCAGTTAATTACAGGTTGGCTGCCTCACCTAAATCACCTAAAGAAGACAATGGAGGCAATTGTGGGAGAGGGGCGTCTCTAGGGTCCCTATAAAATAACTCCAGGCCTACCCCGTCATACGGGTGCGTCCTATCCATATCATCTGAGGGACGGAGAGAAAGAACAGAAACATACACGACAGTTGCGAGGACTATCTTGTGGTGCTCAGCAGGGAAGTACTACAACACCCAGGCGCTAGTAGGTAGGCACTGATTTCCACCTGCAAAGGGAACTCTGGATGTGCCTTCGGACCGGCCGATCTCAGCCAGCCCAGTTAACAGTGCTCTGGATTGCGGATGCCGAAGCCTTCAGTAAAGAGATATAGAGACTGCAACCCTGTGTCCTCGTTATTTACTGCGACCTACACCACCACCTACACCTTTTATTGGGCGCCCCTTAGCAGGACCACGGACCGGGTCAGGCCACCGTGACATCCTCAGAACCTTATAGACCCGGTACCGAGTACCCCGCCGTCCTGCGTCTGGGGGCCGCTCCATATACTTATTTCTCTGCAGTGAATAAGCATCATGCATAAACATATACCAGCAGGCAGCACTGAATAAACCGTGTACATAATCCCAGTAATCATCAATAATCCCCCCAAGATTATAATCATGGTACTGTATTGGATAAAAGTATAGCTATCAACCCAGGAAGACAAAACAAGAGTTCAGTGATTAGGGAGTAGTGTTATTTTATAACCATCAGCCAGTGAAGAATAACAGCAGCTTGTTCTGGAAATCTGCAGCGTATACAGGAATGGCTGGGATTGCAGTCTGTAATCTGAAATGTAAATAAGGTAAAGCAATGCCAGCAGAACAGAAGAAGAACAGTGGTGGATTCCTAGAACAGATACTGAATTGTGTCTTGTCCTCCTCATTACCAACAATAACATGCTGACGAAAACGAAGAAGAAACTCTAATCTGTGATTGTTACTGCTCTCATTACCTGTAATAACCTCCACCACCCACGCCAGACTTTAACTGGAAAGTTAATAACTGCAATCAACGTTCAACTTGACAGTCACAAATTCATCAGCATCTACTTCAGCATAGCATGACAGCGGTGGGGAAATAAGACACATATGACTTGCTTCTCTAGACATGGGTTGCTTCTAGCACTGGCGATTATATGATTAAAAGTGTGGAAAGATTATTTTGGAATCACAGATTACTCTTTTTTTATTAGGTTGTCTGGGATTTTAAGAAATGTATTTAAAAAGAAATTGGTTAAAATGAAGAAATAGCCATGTCTCTTTTGTTGAATCCCATGTCACTGCTCTGGTGCTCATGCAGTCATGTTTGCGAGACCACTGCAGGCAATCACTAGCCTCAGCGGTGATGCTTTCATGTACAGGATGGGACTTTTTATTAAATCTATGCCAACCTCTCTTAAATGTAAATTAATAGTTTCATACATGCTTGGATAATATGTTGGGGTCCCTGCGACCGCATGATTTGCGACACGTTTGCTCATCACTAGTAGTAAGGAATCTTTTATATAACTATTTTGGATACAACAATTGTACAGGCATGACCACCTGTGCGGTGATGATAGACAGCAGAGTTAGTGGTCTTCCTGGTAGTCCATATGTTGGTATTGTACATATACAATTAATACACTGGGGTTAATTCAGTAAAATAAAAATTACTGGCAGCACTACACAAAGAACAATGACTGAGTTTTGAACTTCCTTTCTTTTCCTAAAAATTGAGCAAACAGTATATTTTATCCGTCGAACACATTTTTAAGAAATACTAAACTGCAAATAGCTATTTGAGCCTTTCCTGACATTTATCTAAATATTGAATGTGATATTTAGACGGCTAGACAACTTGGCAACTCTTTAAGGACTAGTATTTGGAAAAAAATACAGAATCTAGTGCCAAAATTCTTTAACATTAATATTTTGGCTCTCTAGATATTTTTCTGTGTTTCATTGCTTATGCATTGTAACTTAGGAGATCTATATATACATCACGGATAAAATCATAGTGATATGTTATCAAATCAAGTTGTGAAAACAATGTATTTGCATGAAATCCTTTTTTTTTATTTAATAGTAAAATGTTATTTTATCAGAATTTTATTTTTTAGCTTACCTTATAGTGTTTACATTTAAAAAAGCTATCACGTCATCCAGGTGATTTATAGCTTTCAGCCTTTCACTATTAGCTTTTCTAAAATTTTTCTCAAATGTGGGGCATAAAAATAAAGGCATTTTTATTACATCTATAATAAGAAAATGCCTTGAAGAGTCACTTATAAAAGGAGCATTCTCACAGTCATTTTGACACATGCATCGTACCCTTACAACATATTTAAATGGATTGTTTTGAAAAACTTTTTATATACTATAGGTACTATATAGTGTTGCTGATCAGTCTGGGTCAGGGTCCCAAGTGCCCCATCCATTAGTCAAAACACCTCACTGAAGTGAGCTGTACACACAGAACTGTCTATGGGCTCTATAGTAAATCTATCATTCTGAATACTCACTTTCACAGACCGGTGTACTTACATGTAGACTTACAGTAATATTTAGCCAATACACTGTGTAGTGCGGCAGTGTTCACACTGTGCAGTAATGAGTCAGTGACACAGTAACGTTCAAAGCAAAATGTTTTTAATATCCAAAAAACTTACAAATGAAAAGCAAATGGTATCCTCCAGATCTCAGCCAGGGCGTAAAAACAGTCTGTATCTGAGACCGGTGGCTGTGGGCGACTGCACCACTGTGTCACACTGAGGGGGCGCCAGGCGTTCGCTTCCCTTGTCTCTGTGTTGACTGCACAGATAAGCTGGATGTTGCAGAGCCACCTGCTCTGCAGCTTGACACCAACACTGACACACCCAACCCTTTGCTGCAGGGTTTTTACATGAAATCTGTGGCCATGGGCCACTTGTAAGACCCGGCTGGAGGGAGTGAACTGCCCCACTACCATCCTGTAGTTCACTCCAAAAATAAAAGCCGATAATAGGTTTTCCTACAAATCTGACTGAGTCACTACATGAACCCAATCCACTTTTTGTTTTATTTTGCCTTGTGAATCACAGGCACCCTGCTGTGAACACAAGGCACTCCAGCGGGTTTACTAGGACTCTGTCCGCTTCTTGGGGGACACATATCGACCGTCGCATATGATCCCCCTCACTGGCCCACAACTGCTATCAGATAGGCATTAAACACTGAATTCAATGATGTGTTGTGAATTCTGCTTTTGGGCTCTCTCCGGTGGTTGTAGGTGGTAATGCAGTTGCCCCTGAGTTGCAGCCCTGGTCAGGTGTATCTGCTGATTGCAGTTCTGACTGGGGTATTTAGGCGTGCAGGATTCATTTGTCCTTGCCAGTTGTCAATTATTCTTGGGAGGTTATGGACCTCTGCCTGGTTCCTCCTGCCTTTCTGCCAAATCAGCAAAGATAAGTGTCTGGGTTTTTTTTCCTGTGGCACACATGCAGTGTGCTTCACAATTCAGTGCTATTCTTTGTGTTTTCTTGTCCAGCTTCGATTGTGTCAGTATTTTCTCAGTCTTGTTGGATTCTCTGGAGTGGCAGATATACATTCCATGTCTTTAGTTAGATTGTGGAACTTTTTGTATTATCTGCTGTGGATATTTTTGGAAGGGTTTAATACTGACCGCCTAGTAATCTGTCCTATCCTTTCCTATTTGGCTAGAGTGGCCTCTTTTGCTAAATCCTGTTTCTACCTGCGTGTGTCTATTCTTCTCCTACTCACAGTCATTATTCGTGGGGGGCTGCCTATCCTTTGGGGGTCTGCTCTGAGGCAAAGTAGCATTCCTATTTCCCTCTATAGGGGCATTTAGTCCTCCGGCTGTGTCGAGGTGGCTAGGTTCGTGTTAGGCACACCCCACGGCTACTTCTAGTTGCGGTGTTAGTTCAGGATTGCGGTCAGTACAGGTTCCACCGACTCCAGAGAAAGTTTCATGCGGCTCCAAGGTCACCGGATCGTAACAGTACAACTGGCCAATAATGAGTTAAATGCATCTCAGAAGAAGGGAAGAAAGGTGTTGAGACATTTTTTTTTCTGCAGTCTGTTTTGTCTTTTTTTCCCTCTTTATCTACGGGTGGCTGAGGACTCTTGTGCCAGCATGGATGTTCAGGAACTAGCTTCTCGTGTAGATCAGCTTGCTGCTAGGGTACAGGGTATTTCTGATTATATTGTTCAGACTCCTGCTTTAGAGTCGAAGATTCCTACCCCTGATTTGTTTTTTGGTGATAGGTCCAAATTTTTGGGTTTTAAAAACAATTGTAAACTGTTTTTTGCTCTGAGACCACGATCCTCCGGTGATTCTATTCAGCCTTGCTTAATGTAGATTCCTTTTTTCAGGCTTTAGGATTATTATATGATGAACCGAATTCTGTGGATCAAGCGGAGAAAACCTTGTTGGCCCTGTCTCAGGGTCAAGAGGCGGCAGAATTGTATTGTCAGAAATTTAGAAAATGGTCTGTGTTGACTAAATGGAATGATTATGTTTTGGCGGCAATTTTCAGAAAGGGTCTTTCTGAATCCGTTAAAGATGTTATGGTGGGGTTTCCCACGCCTTCCGGTCTGAGTGATTCTATGTCTCTGGCCATTCAGATTGTTCTGCGCTTGCGGAGCGTCAAACTGTGCGCGCTGTGGCGTCGTCCTTAGAGCAAGGTCCTGAGCCAATGCAGTGTGATAGGATTTTGTCTAGAACGGAACGACAAGGATTCAGACGTCAGAATAGGTTGTGTTATTATTGTGGCGACGCTTCTCATGTCATTTCAGTCTGCCCTAAGCGGACAAAAAGGATCGCTAGTTCATTTACTATCAGTACTGTACAACCTAAATTTCTGTTATCGGTGTCCTTGATCTGCTCATTGTCATCATTTTCTGCCATGGCGTTTGTGGATTCAGGTGCCGCCTTGAACTTAATGGATTTTGAGTTTGCCAGGCGTTGTGGTTTTCCCTTACAGCCTTTGCAGAACCCTATCCCTTTAAGGGGGATTGATGCTACACCTTTGGCTAAAAATAAGCCCCAGTTTTGGACACAGGGGACCATGCACATGGCACCAGCCCATCAGGAAGATTGTCGATTTCTGGTGTTGCATAATTTGCATGATGTTATCGTGCTGGGTTTTCCGTGGTTGCAGGTACATAATCCTGTGTTGGATTGGAAATCTATGTCTGTGACTAGTTGGGGTTGTCAGGGGGTTCATAATGATGTTCCTTTGATGTCAATCTCCTTTTCTTCCTCTTCTGAAATTCCAGAGTTTTTGTCTGATTTTCAGGATGTATTTGATGAGCCCAAGTCCAGTTCCCTTCCACCGCACAGGGACTGTGATTGTGCGATAGACTTGATTCCAGGCAGTAAGTTTCCTAAGGGCCGACTTTTCAACCTGTCTGTGCCTGAACATACCGCCATGCGGAGTTATGTTAAGGAGTCTTTGGAGAAAGGGCATATTCGGCCATCTTCTTCGCCGTTGGGAGCGGGTTTTTTCTTTGTTGCTAAGAAGGATGGCTCCTTGAGACCTTGTATTGATTATCGCCTCTTGAATAAGATCACGGTCAAGTTTCAATACCCTTTACCTTTGCTTTCCGATTTGTTTGCTAGGAATAAGGGGGCTAATTGGTTTACGAAGATTGACCTTCGGGGGGCATATAATCTTGTTCGTATTAAACAGGGTGATGAATGGAAAACTGCGTTTAATACGCCCGAAGGCCATTTTGAATACCTTGTGATGCCATTCGGGCTCACTAACGCTCCATCTGTTTTTCAATCCTTCATGCATGATATCGTCCGGACTTATATTGATAAATTCTTGATTGTATATTTGGACGATATTTTGATTTTTTCCGATGATTGGAAGTCTCATGTGGAACAGGTCAGGATGGTATTTCAGATCCTTCGTGACAATGCTTTGTTTGTGAAGGGGTCTAAGTATCTCTTTGGGGTGCAGAAGGTTTCTTTTTTGGGATTTATTTTTTCTCCCTCATCTATGGAGATGGATCCTGTTAAGGTTCAGGCCATTCATGACTGGATTCAACCTACATCCGTGAAGAGCCTTCAGAAATGTTGGGGTTTTGCAAATTTTTATCGCTGTTTCATTGCTAACTTCTCCAGCGTGGTTAAACCCTTGACTGATTTGACGAAAAAAGGCGCTGATGTGGCGAATTGGTCCTCTGCGGCTGTCTCTGCCTTTCAGGAGCTTAAACGCCAATTTACTTCTGCTCCTGTGTTGCGCCAACCAGATGTTTCTCTTCCGTTTCAGGTTGAGGTTGACGCTTCTGAGATTGGGGCAGGGGCCGTTTTGTCTCAGAGGGATTCTGTGGGTTCGTTGATGAAACCGTGTGCCTTCTTCTCCCGCAAGTTTTCGCCTGCTGAACGCAATTATGATGTCGGCAATCGGGAGTTGTTGGCTATGAAGTGGGCGTTTGAGGAGTGGCGACATTGGCTTGAGGGAGCTAAGCACCGTATTGTGGTCCTGACCGATCATAAGAATTTGATTTACCTCGAGTCTGCCAAACGGCTGAGTCCTAGACAGGCTCGATGGTCCTTGTTTTTTTCCCGTTTTGATTTCGTGGTTTCGTATCTTCCGGGTTCTAAGAATATTAAGGCTGATGCCCTTTCTAGAAGTTTTTTGCCTGATTCTCCTGAGGTCCTTGAACCGGTCGGCATTCTGAAAGAATGGGTGGTCCTTTCTGCCATTTCCCCTGATTTACGGCGGGTTCTTCAGGAATTTCAGGTTGATAGACCTGACCGCTGTCCTGTGGGGAAACTGTTTGTTCCTGACAGATGGACTAGTAGTGTGATTTCTGAGGTTCACTGTTCTGTGTTGGCTGGTCATCCTGGTATTTTTGGTACCAGAGATTTGGTTGGTAGGTCCTTTTGGTGGCCTTCGTTGTCACGTGATGTGCGTTCTTTTGTGCAGTCCTGTGGGACTTGTGCGCGGGCCAAGCCTTGTTGTTCCCGTGCTAGTGGGTTACTTTTGCCATTGCCGGTCCCTGAGAGGCCCTGGACGCATATTTCTATGGATTTTATTTCTGATCTTCCGGTTTCCCAGAGGATGTCGGTTATCTGGGTTGTTTGTGACCGGTTTTCTAAGATGGTTCATTTGGTGCCTTTGCCTAAATTGCCTTCCTCTTCAGAGTTGGTTCCGTTGTTTTTTCAGCATGTGGTTCGTTTGCATGGTATTCCGGAGAATATTGTGTCCGACAGAGGTTCCCAGTTTGTTTCTAGGTTTTGGCGGGCCTTTTGTGCTAGGCTGGGCATTGATTTGTCTTTTTCTTCTGCATTTCATCCTCAGACAAATGGCCAGACCGAGCGAACTAATCAGACTTTGGAGACTTATTTGAGATGCTTTGTGTCTGCCGATCAGGATGATTGGGTGGCCTTTTTGCCATTGGCCGAGTTTGCCCTTAATAATCAGGCTAGTTCGGCTACTTTGGTTTCGCCTTTTTTTTGTAATTTTGGTTTTCATCCTCTTTTTTCTTCTGGGCAGGTTGAGCCTTCCGACTGTCCTGCTGTGGATTCTGTGGTTGACAGGTTGCAGCAGATTTGGGCTCATGTGGTGGACAATTTGGTGTTGTCTCAGGAGGAGGCTCAACGTTTTGCTAACCGTCGTCGGTGTGTTGGTTCCCGGCTTCGGGTTGGGGATTTGGTTTGGTTTTCTTCCCGTCATGTTCCTATGAAGGTCTCGTCCCCTAAGTTTAAGCCTCGGTTTATTGGTCCTTATAGGATTTCTGAGATTATTAATCCGGTGTCTTTTCGATTGGCGCTTCCGGCCTCTTTTGCTATCCATAATGTCTTCCATAGATCTTTATTGCAGAAATATGTGGTGCCCGTTGTTCCCTCTGTTGATCCTCCGGCCCCTGTTTTGGTTGATGGGGAGTTGGAGTATGTGGTTGAGAAGATTTTGGATTCTCGTTTTTCGAGGCGGAGGCTTCAGTACCTTGTCAAATGGAAGGGTTATGGCCAGGAGGATAATTCTTGGGTCTTTGCTTCTGATGTCCATGCTGCTGATTTGGTCCGTGCCTTTCATCTGGCTCGTCCTGATCGGCCGGGGGGCGCTGGTGAGGGTTCGGTGACCCCTCCTCAAGGGGGGGTACTGTTGTGAATTCTGCTTTTGGGCTCCCTCCGGTGGTTGTAGGTGGTAATGCAGTTGCCCCTGAGTTGCAGCCCTGGTCAGGTGTATCTGCTGATTGCAGTTCTGACTGGGGTATTTAGGCATGCAGGATTCATTTGTCCTTGCCAGTTGTCAATTGTTCTTGGGAGGTTATGGACCTCTGCCTGGTTCCTCCTGCCTTTCTGCCAAATCAGCAAAGATAAGTGTCTGGGTTTTTTTTCCTGTGGCACACATGCAGTGTGCTTCACAATTCAGTGCTATTCTTTGTGTTTTCTTGTCCAGCTTCGATTGTGTCAGTATTTTCTCAGTCTTGTTGGATTCTCTGGAGTGGCAGATATACATTCCATGTCTTTAGTTAGATTGTGGAACTTTTTGTATTATCTGCTGTGGATATTTTTGGAAGGGTTTTAATACTGACCGCCTAGTAATCTGTCCTATCCTTTCCTATTTAGCTAGAGTGGCCTCTTTTGCTAAATCCTGTTTCTACCTGCGTGTGTCTATTCTTCTCCTACTCACAGTCATTATTCGTGGGGGGCTGCCTATCCTTTGGGGGTCTGCTCTGAGGCAAGGTAGCATTCCTATTTCCCTCTATAGGGGTATTTAGTCCTCCGGCTGTGTCGAGGTGTCTAGGTTCGTGTTAGGCACACCCCACGGCTACTTCTAGTTGCGGTGTTAGTTCAGGATTGCGGTCAGTACAGGTTCCACCGACTCCAGAGAAAGTTTCATGCGGCTCCAAGGTCACCGGATCTTAACAGATGTGTCACATGTTAGGCTGTGTGCTATTGTTTACTTACATTGAAGGCTTTATCACGTGGTGATTATCATTGTCTGGATTACAGAAGTGCGTGCATGCTACTCTGACCCCGCCCCCTCCTGGGATAAGCTGCTTGCTTTCTATAGACAATGTAAGTACAGAGCCTGGTGTGGGCAGGATTAGCTTTTCAGCTCTGCTGCATTGCTAAATCTAAAAACTTTGATTGTTTCAGAACTGCTGCATCCAGTCAACTACGTGATACATTGTTGGATTCAGTGCTTCTTTGCCAACATCATGCTGCTCTCAGATGAGGTAGCAAAAACCTGCTGACAGATTCCATTTAAATAATCAAATCTCAGTAATGTTAGTTATTTTCAATTTTAACAAGCGCTGACTGAAAAAGGTAGTGGGTCAGGGGAAATCTTTAATGAACGCCCCTCATACAAGATTTACAGTGGTGTAGACAGAATTACAAAATAATTTGCAGGGTAATGTGCTACACGTTATTGCATGCATTTTATAGGCAAGATCCAAAGAAAATATATCTACGGACCAGACCACCTTCTCTTATGGTCAGTAAAATTCACTTTTAAAATAAATGGAGAACAATTGTTTAACCTTTTACCTGGCAATATATAGAGGAATCAATTTTAAAAAAATGTGCATTGCATATGTTCGCCTCATAATACACTAAAGTTCTTCTCAAAGACAAAGGTATAAAAAAAAGCAAAACATTTGCAGGGGGTATTTGTACCACATGGTAGCTTTTATTCTATTACACAAGCTTTGTGATGATACCCCTTGTCTTGAGGCATATTTTTTCAGTCATTAACCCCTCCCACTTTGGGATGTTTTCATTCATTTTCAGTTTTGATTTTTTTTCAGCTTTTTCTTTGTTGTGCCATATAAATCTACTATATAATTGTCTAAGGGTCACTTCCGTCCTTCTGTCTGTCTGTCTGTCACGGATATTAATTGGTCGCGGCCTCTGTCATGGAAATCCAAGTCGCTGATTGGTCGCGGCAAAACGGCCACGACCATTCAGCGACGGGTACAGTCCGGCGGCAAAATGGCCACTCCTTCCTCCCCGCAGTCAGTGCCTGCTCCATAATCCCCTCCAGTCAGCGCTCACACAGGGTTAATAGCAGCGGTAACGGACCGCGTTATGCCACGGTGTAATGCACTCCGTTACCGCTGCTATTAACCCTGTGTGACCAACTTTTTACTATTGATGCTGCCTATGCGGCATCAATAGTTAAAAGATCTAATGTTAAAAATAAAAAAAATAAAAAATCGTTATATACGCACCATCCATCGGCCCCCGGATCAGGAACAGGCCTTTCCCGCTCCTTGCGACGCTCCGGTGACCGCTCCATACATTGCGGTCTCGCGAGATGATGACGCAGCGAGACCGCTACGTCATCATCTCGCGAGACCACAATGCACTCTTGGGACCGGAGCGCACAAGGAGCGTCGGTAACCGCTTTGCCTGTATCCGGGGCCAACGGAAGGTGAGTATATAACTATTTTTTTATTTTAATTTTTTTTTTTAACAGGGATATGATGCCCACATTGCTATATACTGCATGGGCTGTGCAATATACTACGTGGGCTGTGCAATATAATACATGAGCTGTGCAATATAATACGTGGGCTGTGTAATATAATACGTGGGCTGTGCAATATAATACGTGGGCTGTGCAATATAATATGTGGGCTGTGCAATATAATTTGTGGGCTGTGCAATATACTACGTGGGCTGTGCAATATAATACGTGGGCTGTGCAATATAATACGTGGGCTGTGCAATATAATACGTGGGCTGTGCAATATAATTTGTCGGCTGTGCAATATACTACGTGGGCTGTGCAATGTACTGCGTGGGCTGTGCAATGTACTACGTGGGCTGTGCAATGTACTGCATGGGCTGTGCAATGTACTGCGTGGGCTGTGCAATATACTGCGTGGGCTGTGCTATATACTACAAGGTTGTGCAATATACTACGTGGGCTGGGCAATATACTACGTGGGCTGTGCAATATACTACGTGGGCTGTGCAATATAATACGTGGGCTGTGCAATATAATATGTGGGCTGTGCAATATTCTATGTGGGGTGTGCAATATAATACGTGGGCTGTGCAATATACTACGTGGCCTGTGTTATACACTATGTGGCCTGTGTTATACACTACGTGGGCTGTGTTATACACTACGTGGGCTGTGTTATACTCTACGTGGGCTGTGTTACACACTACATGGGCTGTGTTATACACTATATGGGCTGTGTTATATACTGCATGCGTGGGCTGTTATATACTATGTGAGCTGTGTTATATGCTACACGGGCTGTTATAAACTACGTGTCTGTGTTATATGCTATGTGGGCTGTTATACAGTCTGTGGGCTGTGCTATATACTACATGGCTGTGCTATATACTCCGTGGGCTGTGCTATATACTACGTAGCTGTGCTATATACTCCGTGGGCTGTGCTAGATACTACATGGCTGTGCTAGATACTACGTGGCTGTGCAATATACTACGTGGCTGTGCAATATACTATGTGGCTGAGCAATATACTACGTGGCCTGTTATATACTACATGGCCGGCCGCGAACAATCAGCGACAGGTGCAGTCCAGCCGCAAATTGGCGCGGGATTTGAACCACGCTTCGCTAATTGGTTGCGGCCGTCTGAATCCTGTGTATTCAATGTATTATTCTAAAATCTTCATAAATAAACTACATACATATTCTGGAATACCCGATGTGTTAGAATTGGGCTACCATCTAGTTATGATATAATTTACTAGTATCATATGAAATAGAAAAAAAAATGAAGCAATATACAAAGATTGCTCCTGCTCTGTGTATTCCTCAGTTAAAATATTATTGTACTGTGTAAATTTTGATGTTGTCTCTATTTGCTATAATTGAGAACTTTCACCAAAGTGTGCGATAAGCGGCTAATCTCCTGAAGCATTGTTACTGCAATGATACTAGTCAGTAACATGAAGGGCCTCATGCACTAGATGTTTTTAAGCAAATAATGTGTGTTCTTCACTGCTCTGTTTGATTGCAGATAGATTAATAAGGTTATAAGAGGCAACCAAGGCAAACAGAACCTTTGCAATGAGTCACTGTCACTCACTAATGCAAGTCATATTTGTTTGGTCTTGAAAACTATTTATATTTAGGGCTGAGAGCGCAAAGAGCATTTCTGAACAATAGGTCGCTGTGTAATGTCTAGAATGGGGATTCATCAGGATGAACAAACAGTTTAAAGGGATACAGTAGTAATTAATGCCATACTTAGGAGCACTTGAACAAAGCAGGTCCTGTGGGATTTCAAATTATGAATCCGACCATGTCATAATAATATTCTTTAGGTTAAACATGCATGTCACATAGTATTGTAAGGAGGTGGAACACAAGAAGAGTCCGGGGGTGGTTACCTTCTCTGCTCCGTGCCTGGAACCATTGAGCTGTGCTACAGGTTCCCCGGGGGGCAGACTTAGAGACTGGGACAGGAAGGAAGCCGGGCAGAGAGCGGAAAAGATGCACATGCAAGTGGCAGAGCAGCATGTGCAGCGTTCAGGGCAGGACGCAGCTGCACTCCGGGGAGGAGAGAGGGCTCCTGGTCAGAGGACAAATGCAGGGAGATTGCCCAGAAAGACTGCATCTTGTGAGTTCATGAAAGTGGACTCTGCTGTGACTGGAGAGGGGTGCCTTGAACACCCGTGCAGAGACAGTGGCCCATGCAGAGACAGTGGCCCGTGCAGAGACTGTGACCCCTGGTACCCACGATATCAGTGCAGAGCCCCTGATTCCTGTTAAGAGACTTAATAATAGACTTAGCATCATTCTCCTGGGATAGGCTGGGCTGTTAAAGCTAAAGACTCAGAGCCGAGGGGACCCCGTTTGCCTAGCATCCCCTCTGTCTATCACATTAACTCCCGAAACCCCAGGCTGTGGGTTCCTGGCGACTACACAGCTCACGGATAACAGAGGGACGACAAGTGCCGCTGTTACTCGGCACCTACGTTGGAGAAGATGACCCTTCAAGCACGTCCTCATCAGACTTATAAGTGTTCTTTTTCTCAAGAAATCCTGCTTAATTCTGTTACACTGTTTGACTCCCATATTTTGCACCATTATCTTTTCAGTTTATATTCTACTGTTCTCTCCCTGTGAGGAGAATATTTTCCCTGTTAATAAATCCCCCTCAACAGTTTGTCTGTATGTTCCATGGTGACATACTCAACCCTGCACTCTATTACACTTGGCGTAGTCAGCAGGATGTCACACGGTAGCACAGAAGGGGCAGACCAAGCAGTTGGGGGAGGCCCCAGGTGTAGCATCTCCCTGGGAGCCATGTTAGTTAACCTGCCAAAATTTTGGGGGAGCAATGTCATGTTGTGGAGTTGAACGGAGCGCATCCGAAGGATGATGTGTGTGCATCCTATGACACCGGCTCTGCAGGTGGAAATAGCTGTGATGGCTCTAGAGGGGGATGCACGGGACTCGGTTATGCTCAGAACCCCCAGGCGAGAGATACCCTGGACAAAGTATTACGTATACTTGAGGAGACGTATGGGGACCCCACTGAAGTAGGGGAGCTGCGCATGCGACTGTTCCGCCGGGTACAAAGAGAGGGGGAGACCATGACGTAATATATGAATGCCCTGCAGGAACTTCATACTGCCATCATACGGAAGGATAGCGTAGGTGTGGGGTAAATTGACGTTGTGCTGCAAGACCAACTCGTGACAGGCTTGCGAGATATGTTGAGGAAACAGGCCCTGCGAGAGCGCATGCGCATAAAGCCAGATATGACTTTCTCTGAGGTCGGGAGTGAGGCACGCACGCGCAAGCAAGAGCAAAGGGTGATATTGCCAGTGGGGAAGGTCTGGAGCGGGGAGATAACTGCCCCTCAATGGGTAGAAGACTTGAAGAAGGAGGTTAAGAGAATCCGTGAGGAAGTGGCTGAATATAAGAAGACCCCTGCTGCAGAAAACAGCACTCCGGTGTGAGAAAGAGAGTCCGGCCCCAAAGTGAGACTAGTGCCGCTCGTCGAAGAAGACTGCCTACATGCTTCAATTGCGGAGCACCCAGTCAAAATGAAGAGGAGGCGATGTGGACCCGAGATTCCTAGCTGAAGATAAGAAGAATCTGGGAGGAGATTGAGAGTCTGGGGAAAGCCTGCTGCAGAGTACAGCCCTCCGGTGCGAGAAAGAGAGTCCAGCCCCCAAAGTGAGACTAGTGCCGCTCGGCAAAGAAGACTGCCTACATGCTACAATTGCGGCGCACCCAGTCAAAATGAAGAGGAGGCGATGTGGACCCGAGATTCCCAGCTAAAGATAAGAAGATTCTGGGAGGAGATTGAGAGTCTGGGGAAAGCCCTTACTGCCTTTTTGGGAACCAGCGGCATACCCCGATGTAACCTGCGGAAGCCGCCAGAAAGAGATAGAGGAGAGGTGAGTAGCATGAAGAAGTCTTCAGTGGTGGCCCCAGAGTGTAACTCTATATTCTGGGGTGAAGAGCAACCGCAGATGAGAGATGTCTCCCGCCGAGGTCGACGATCCAGACTGAAGCACCCTCCAGACAGACGCAGACGTGAGTGCTGGTCGTGCAGAAATTGCCCTACACGAGAAGAGCGGTGGCAGAGATCCGCTAACCCTTCTGAGGGTCCTGCTAACTGGAGGGAACGTCGCTCCTGGAGAGAACCTGGTACGGCAGGAAGAGAAGAGTTCCACCTAAGGCAAGACAGTACCACAATGTCGGACGCCAAGGAGAGGTGGAGAAGGTGCCAAGCATCTCTGGTGGAATACACCAAAAAAGGAAAAATTCAAGAAAACACACCAAAAACAGGCAGAGATGCTTACCTGTCTAAATAGGCCTCAATACAAATGCACAAGCAGGGTGCAGTGGACCCAAATAAAATAGCAAATGCACAGGTGCAATACCTAATGAAACAGCCAGCCTTCAATCAGGGATTGGCCGTGTGGTACACCAATGCACTAAGATACATACTCTGTATGTGGCGTGCTCACACAAGGAATGCAAGCATCTGGCTCCAGCCTATTAATGACGCCCTATGTATGTGGCGTGTTCACACAAGGAACTGCTTGTGCATTTGTATTGAGGCCTATTTAGACAGGTAAGCATCTATGCCTGTTTTTGGTGTGTTTTCTTGAATTTTTCCTTTTTTGGTGTTTTTCATGTTAGAGTAGGACTGGCAAAAAGTAATGACCCTTGACGTGGGTTGCCAGCTTACATATTATGGCCAGAATATCAACCAATACCTTACATATATTTATATGTTTTGTTTTGCATGTATATTTTTTGCAGGGTGCAGTTGGACCCAAATGGTTCTGTAAACTGTGGCCTCTGTTCACACAGGATACATTTTAGCACTGGGCAGCCCGCCATAGGGAGTCATTAATAGGCTGCAGCCAGATGCTTGCATTCCTTGTGTGAACACGCCACATACAGAGTATGTATCTTAGTGCACTGGTGTACCACACGGCCAATCCCTGATTGAAGGCTGGCTGTTTCATTAGGTATTGCACCTGTGCATTTGCTATTTTATTTGGGTCCACTGCACCCTGCTTGTGCATTTGTATTGAGGCCTATTTAGACAGGTAAGCATCTCTGGTGGAATGACTGCGCTGTCCCGACGAGTGAAGGTGAGCCTGGTGGAATTCCAGCCTGGGTCTGAAAGTTTTGTCTGTGAGACTGAGCCCGGAGGAAAGAAAGGGACGTCCACTCAAGAAGACCACGTAAGTGCTTTACTACCTTGCCCAGCATGAGTTCGGGAAGAAGGATAGAAACTGCCAAGTGTACCTGCGACGCTCGTTTTCGAGGTCCTCGTCGATAAGAAGGAGGAACCACTAATATCATCCCCTGAGGTGAAGAGTGTGCTGGCTGTCAGCTCACAAGATCCTGATCGGACGGAGGACATGGAACAGCTGTGTGAGATGGGGCGTGTGTTATGACCCCAATGGCAGAGGGTCTCAGAAATAATTACCAAGTCTGCAAACACAAAAAACCAGCTCATAGGGCAGTGGTAACTGGGTTGACCGTATATCTAATCCTAGCACCACAAATAGCAGCAGCCGGGGAACGTGCCTACGTTGGTTCTAGACGTCTCGCGCCAGCCGGAGAACTAACTAACCCTAGAAGGGAAAAGATAGACCTTTCTTGCCTCCAGAGAAAAGACCCCAAAAGTTGGATACAAGCCCCCAACAAATAATAACGGTGAGGTAAGAAGAAAAGACAAACGTAAGAATGAACTAGGTATTTAGCAAAGAGAGGCCCACTGACTAATAGCAGAATATAGTAAGATGACTTATACGGTCAGCAAAAACCCTATCAAAACTTCCACGCTGGATATTCAAGAACCCCCGAACCGTCTAACGGCCCGGGGGGAGAATACCAGCCCCCTAGAGCTTCCAGCAAAATCAGGAATCACATTTAGTACAAGCTGGACAAAAAATAGAGCAATGCAAATAACCAAAAGACAAGGAAGCAAGACTTAGCTTAATTTTGCAAGAACCCGGACCAGCAGACAGGAGCAAACAGAAAGGACTGATTGCAACGATGTCAGGCACCATACTGAGAATTCAGGAAGTTCATATAGCAACACCCCTGGACTAACGACCCAGGTGGGTGCCAAACAGAGGAAAGACAATCCCAGAGTAATATCACTAGTGACCACAAGAGGGAGCCAAAAAAGTCTAATTCACAACAGTACCCCCCCTTTAAGGAGGGGTCCTTGAACCCTCACCAAGACCACCAGGGCGATCAGGATGAGCAGCGTGAAAGGCACGAACTAAATCGGCCGCATGCACATCAGAGGCAACCACCCAGGAATTATCCTCCTGACCATAGCCCTTCCACTTGACCAGATACTGAAGCCTCCACCTGGAGAGACGAGAATCCAAGATCTTCTCCACCACGTACTCCAACTCGCCCTCAACCAACACCGGAGCAGGAGGCTCAACAGAAGGAACCACAGGTACAACGTACCGCCGCAACAAAGACCTATGGAACACGTTGTGAATGGCAAACGACACCGGAAGATCCAAGCGAAAGGACACAGGATTAAGGATTTCCAATATCTTGTAAGGACCGATGAAGCGAGGCTTAAATTTAGGAGAGGAGACCTTCATAGGAACAAATCGAGAAGACAGCCATACCAAATCCCCAACACGAAGTCGGGGACCCACACCGCGGCGGCGGTTGGCAAAACGCTGAGCCTTCTCCTGTGACAACTTTAAGTTGTCCACCACATGATTCCAAAATCTGCTGCAACCTATCCACCACAGAATCTACCCCAGGACAGTCAGAAGGCTCCACATGTCCCGAGGAAAAACGAGGATGGAAACCAGAGTTGCAGAAAAATGGCGAAACCAAAGTAGCGGAACTAGCCCGATTATTAAGGGCAAACTCAGCCAACGGCAAGAAGGTCACCCAATCATCCTGATCTGCCGAAACAAAACACCTCAAATAAGCCTCCAGAGTCTGATTAGTTCGCTCCGTTTGTCCATTAGTCTGAGGATGAAAGGCAGACGAAAACGACAAATCAATGCCCATCCTAGCACAAAAGGATCGCCAGAACCTGGAAACAAACTGGGATCCTCTGTCAGACACAATATTCTCAGGAATGCCGTGTAAACGAACCACATTCTGAAAGAACACAGGAACCAGATCGGAAGAGGAAGGCAGCTTAGGCAAAGGCACCAAATGGACCATTTTAGAAAAGCGATCACATACCACCCAGATGACAGACATGCCCTGAGACACCGGGAGATATGAAATGAAATCCATGGAAATGTGTGTCCAAGACCTCTTCGGGACAGGCAAGGGCAAGAGCAACCCGCTGGCACGAGAACAGCAAGGCTTAGCTCGAGCACAAGTCCCACAGGACTGCACAAATGACCGCACATCCCGTGACAAGGAAGGCCACCAAAAGGACCTAGCCACCAGATCTCTGGTGCCAAAAATTCCCGGATGCCCTGCCAACACCGAGGAATGAACCTCGGAAATGACTCTGCTGGTCCACTTATCAGGAACAAACAGTCTGTCAGGTGGACAAGAGTCAGGTCTACCAGCCTGAAATCTCTGCAAAACACGTCGCAAATCAGGAGAAATGGCCGACAAGATAACTCCCTCTTTAAGAATACCAACTGGTTCTGCGACTCCAGGAGAGTCAGGCACAAAGCTCCTTGAAATAGCATCAGCCTTCACATTCTTTGAACCTGGTAAATACGAGACCACAAAGTCAAAACGGGAGAAAAACAATGACCAGCGGGCCTGTCTAGGATTCAGGCGTTTAGCAGACTCGAGATACATCAAATTTTTGTGATCAGTCAAGACCACCACACGATGCTTAGCACCCTCGAGCCAATGACGCCACTCCTCAAATGCCCACTTCATGGCCAGCAACTCCCGATTGCCAACATCATAATTCCGCTCAGCAGGCGAAAACTTCCTAGAGAAGCAAGCACATGGTCTCATTACCGAGCAACCAGGGCCTCTCTGCGACAAAACGGCCCCTGCCCCAATCTCAGAAGCATCCACTTCGACCTGAAAGGGAAGTGAGACATCAGGCTGGCACAAAACAGGCGCCGAAGTAAACCGGCGCTTCAACTCTTGGAATGCCACCACGGCTGCAGGAGCCCAGTTAGCAACATCAGAACCTTTCTTGGTCATATCCGTCAAAGGTTTAACAACGCTAGAAAAATTAGCGATAAAACAACGGTAGAAGTTAGCAAAACCCAAGAACTTCTGAAGACTCTTAACTGACGTGGGTTGAGTCCAATCATGAATAGCTCGGACCTTGACTGGGTCCATCTCCACAGCAGAAGGGGAAAAAATAAACCCCAAAAAGGGAACCTTCTGTACTCCAAAGAGACACTTTGAGCCCTTAACAAACAAAGCATTCTCACGCAAAACCTGAAACACCATCCTGACCTGCTCCACATGTGAGTCCCAATCTTCAGAGAAAACCAGAATATCATCCAGATAAACAATCATAAATTTATCCAGATACTTCCGGAAAATATCATGCATAAAGGACTGAAACACTGAAGGAGCATTAGAGAGCCCAAAAGGCATCACCAAGTACTCAAAATGACCTTCGGGCGTATTAAATGCTGTCTTCCATTCATCTCCTTGCTTAATGCGCACAAGGTTGTACGCACCACGAAGATCTATCTTGGTGAACCACTTGGCACCTTTGATCCGGGCAAACAAGTCCGACAACAGAGGCAAAGGATACTGAAATTTAACAGTGATTTTATTCAGAAGCCGATAGTCAATACAAGGTCTCAAAGATCCGTCCTTCTTGGCCACAAAAATGAATCCCGCACCAAGAGGGGAAGAGGATGGACGGATATGCCCCTTCTCCAGAGACTCCTTGATATACGAACGCATTGCGGCATGCTCAGGTACAGACAGATTAAACAGTCTTCCCTTAGGAAATTTACTACCTGGAATCAAATCTATGGCGCAGTCACAGTCCCTATGAGGAGGCAGAGCACTGGACCTGGACTCGCTGAATACATCCTGATAATCAGACAAATACTCAGGAACTTCTGAAGTAGAGGAAGCAATAGACACCGGCGGGGAATCAGCATGAATTCCCTGACAGCCCCAACTTGACACAGACATTGCCTTCCAATCCAAGACTGGATTGTGGGTCTGTAACCATGGCAGACCCAAAACGACCAAATCATGCATTTTATGCAGAACAAGAAAACGAATCACCTCCCGATGTTCAGGAGTCATGCACATGGTTACCTGCGTCCAAAACTGCGGTTTATTTTCCACCAACGGCGTAGCATCAATACCTCTAAGAGGAATAGGATTTACCAACGGTTCAAGAACAAAACCACAGCGCTTGGCAAATGACAGATCCATAAGACTCAGGGCAGCACCTGAATCCACAAACGCCATAACAGGGTAAGAAGACAATGAGCAAATTAAAGTCACAGACAAAATAAATTTAGGTTGCAAATTACCAATGGCGACAGGACTAACAACCCTTGTTAGGCGTTTAGAGCATGCTGATATAACATGTGTAGAATCACCACAGTAAAAACACAACCCATTCTGACGTCTATGATTTTTCCGCTCATTTCTAGTCTGAATTCTATCACATTGCATTAAATCAGGTGTTTGTTCAGACAACACCACCAGAGGATTAGCGGTTTTGCGCTCCCGCAAACGCCGGTCAATTTGAATAGCCAGCGCCATGGAATCATTCAGACTTGTAGGAATGGGGAAACCCACCATCACATTCTTAATGGCTTCCGAAAGGCCATTTCTGAAATTTGCGGCCAGAGCACACTCATTCCACTGAGTAAGCACGGACCATTTCCGAAATTTTTGGCAATACACTTCAGCTTCATCCTGGCCCTGATAAATAGCCAGCAAGGCTTTTTCTGCCTGAACTTCAAGATTGGGTTCCTCGTAAAGCAATCCGAGCGCCAGAAAAAACGCATCAATATTTGCCAATGCCGGATCTCCTGGCGCTAGCGAGAAAGCCCAATCCTGAGGGTCGCCCCGTAAAAAAGAGATAACAATTTTAACTTGCTGAGCTGAATCTCCAGATAAACGGGGTCTCAGAGATAGAAACAATTTACAATTATTCCTAAAATTCCTAAACTTAAATCGGTCTCCAGAAAACAGTTCAGGAATAGGTATTTTAGGTTCAGACATTGGACTACTGGTAACAAAATCTTGTATGCCCTGCACACGAGCAGCAAGCTGGTCTACACTTGTAATCAAGGTCTGGACATTCATGTCTGCAGCAAGCACAAGCCACTCAGAGGTAAAGGGGAGGAAGAGAGGGAAAAAAAAAAAAAAAAAACCTCAGAATTTCCTTTCTTATTATCCCACTTCTGCAATGCATAAACATTCAATGTTGGGCGTGGCATACTGTTATGACCCCAATGGCAGAGGGTCTCAGAAATAATTACTAAGTCTGCAAACACAAAAAAACAGCTCATAGGGCAGTGGTAACTGAGCTGACCATATATCTAATCCTAGCACCACAAATAGCAGCAGCCGGGGAACGTGCCTACGTTGGTTCTAGACGTCTCGCGCCAGCCGGAGAACTAACTAACCCTAGAAGGGAAAAGAAAGACCTTTCTTGCCTCCAGAGAAAAGACCCCAAAAGTTGGATACAAGCCCCCAACAAATAATAACGGTGAGGTAAGAGGAAAAGACAAACGTAAGAATGAGCTAGGTATTTAGCAAAGAGAGGCCCACTAGCTAATAGCAGAATAAGTAAGATGACTTATATGGTCAGCAAAAACCCTATCAAAATATCCACGCTGGATATTCAAGAACCCCCGAACCGTCTAACGGCCCGAGGGGAGAACACCAGCCCCCTAGAGCTTCCAGCAAAGTCAGGAATCACATTTAGTACAAGATGGACAAAAATAAGAGCAAAGCAAATAACCAAAAAAACAAAGAAGCAGGACTTAGCTTAATTTAGCACGAACCAAGACCAGCAGACAGGAGCAAACAGAAAGGATCTGATTACAACGATGCCAGGCACTGGACTAAGGATCCAGGAAGCTTATATAGCAACACCCCTGGACTAACGACCCAGGTGGGTGCCAAACTGAGGAAAGACAATCCCAGAGTCATATCACAAGTAACCACAAGAGGGAGCCAAAAAGTCTAATTCACAACAGTAAACGAACCACATTCTGAAAGAACAAAGGAACCAGATCGGAAGAGGAAGGCAGCTTAGGCAAAGATACCAAATGGACCATCTTGGAAAAGCGATCACATACCACCCAGATGACAGACATGCCCTGAGACACCGGAAGATCTGAAATGAAATCCATGGAAATGTGTGTCCAAGGCCTCTTCGGGACAGGCAAGGGCAAGAGCAACCCGCTGGCACGAGAACAGCAAGGCTTAGCTCGAGCACAAGTCCCACAGGACTGCACAAATGACCGCACATCCCGTGACAAGGAAGGCCACCAAAAGGACCTAGCCACCAAATCTCTGGTGCCAAAAATTCCCGGATGCCCTGCCAACACCGAGGAATGAACCTCGGAAATGACTCTGCTGGTCCACTTATCAGGAACAAACAGTCTGTCAGGTGGACAAGAGTCAGGTCTACCAGCCTGAAATCTCTGCAACACACGTCGCAAATCCGGAGAAATGGCTGACAAGATTACTCCCTCTTTAAGAATACCAACTGGTTCTGCGACTCCAGGAGAGTCAGGCACAAAGCTCCTTGAAAGGGCATCAGCCTTCACATTCTTTGAACCTGGTAAATACGAGACTACAAAGTCAAAACGGGAGAAAAACAATGACCAACGGGCCTGTCTAGGATTCAGGCGTTTAGCAGACTCGAGATACATCAGATTTTTGTGATCAGTCAAGACCACCACACGATGCTTAGCACCCTCGAGCCAATGACGCCACTCCTCAAATGCCCACTTCATGGCCAGCAACTCCCGATTGCCAACATCATAATTCCGCTCAGCAGGCGAAAACTTCCTAGAGAAAAAAGCACATGGTCTCATTACAGAGCAACCAGGGCCTCTCTGCGACAAAACGGCCCCTGCCCCAATCTCAGAAGCATCCATGTTGTGGATTCTGTTTTTGGGCTCCCTCTGGTGGTTACAACTGGTACTGGGTGACTTTGGTGGGTTGCGGTCTCTGGTTTCCACCTGTCCATCAGTGGCTGGGTGTTTCCTATTTAACCTGGCTTTCCTGTCATTCCGTTGCCGGCTATCAATGTATCAGTGTGTGTCTCTGTTACCTGCTCCTAGGCCTTCAAGACAAGCTAAGTCTGTATTTCCCTGTTTCATGATTGCTTTCATGTTTTTTAGTCCAGCTTGCAGATATGTAATTCTCTGCTGCTGGTTGCTCTAGTGGGCTGAAATTACCACTCATGTACCATGAGTTGGCACATGAGTTCAAGTAATTTCAGGATGGTATTTTGAAGGGTTTTTCAGCTGACCGCGCAGTTCACCTTTTGTATCCTCTGCTATCTAGCTTAAGCGGGCCTCATTTTGCTGAATCTGTTTTCATAACTACGTTTGTGCCTTCCTCTCATTTCACCGTCATTATATGTGGGAGGCTGCTATCTCTGTGGGAATATTTCTCTGGAGGCAAGTGAGGTCTGTTATTCTTCTGATAGGGGAAGCTAGATCTCCGGCTGGCGCGAGACGTCTAGGGGCCCCCCAGGAACGTCCCCCGGCTACTGTTAGTTGAGTGTTGAGGTTCAGGATCGCGGTCAGCTCAGGTTCCATCTCCCTAGAGCTCGTCCTGTTTTTGCCCGTGTTATGTTGACAAATTCCCTGCCATTGGGAATCATGACAGTATAGCCGGCCCACAAAGTGTTAATTGTTTGGGCTGAAGCAGGAGAAAAAGAAGTGTTGAAGGGAAATTTTTTTATTTTTTTTTCCCCTCAGAGTTTTGCTGCCTAGCCCTTAATTGCTGTCTAGCTGCTTCTTACCTCCTCTTAACCCTTGAATGGCTCTGACCTTAGCTGTTTAACATGGATGTCCAGAGTTTGGCTTCCAGCCTGAATAATCTTGCTGTAAAAGTTCAAAATATACAGGATTTTGTTGTTCACACTCCTATGTCTGAACCTAGAATTCCTATTCCAGAGTTTTTTTCTGGAGATAGATCTACCTTCCTGAATTTCAGGAACAATTGCAAATTGTTTCTTTCTTTGAAATCTCGCTCCTCTGGAGACCCTGCTCAGCAGGTCAAGATTGTAATATCTTTCCTGCGGGGCGACCCTCAGAATTGGGCATTTGCATTGGCACCAGGGGATCCTGCATTGCTCAGTGTGGATGCGTTTTTTCTGGCACTGGGATTGCTCTATGAGGAACCTAACCTGGAGATTCAGGCTGAAAAGGCTTTATTGGCCCTCTCTCAGGGGCACGATGAAGCGGAAGTATATTGTCAAAAATTTCGGAAATGGTCGGTGCTTACTCAGTGGAATGAGTGCGCCCTGGCTGCAAACTTCAGAGATGGTCTTTCTGAGGCCATTAAGGATATTATGGTGGGGTTCCCTGCGCCTACAGGTCTGAATGAGTCTATGACTATGGCCATTCAGATTGATCAGCGTTTACGGGAGCGCAAACCTGTGCACCAGTTGGCGGTGTCTTCTGAACAGGCACCTGAGACTATGCAATGTGATAGAATTCAGTCCAGAAGTGAACGGCAAAATTATAGGCGGAAAAATGGATTGTGTTTTTATTGTGGTGATTCAGCTCATGTTATATCAGCATGCTCTAAACGCACAAAAAAGGTTGATAAATCTTTTGCCGTTAGTACTCTGCAGTCTAAGTTCATTTTGTCTGTAACTCTGATTTGTTCACTGTCATCCATTTCCGTCGATGCCTATGTGGACTCGGGCGCTGCCCTGAGTCTTATGGATTGGTCTTTTGCCAAACGCTGCGGTTTTAGTCTGGAGCCTCTGGAAGTTCCTATTCCTTTGAAGGGAATTGACTCTACACCATTGGCTATGAATAAACCGCAGTACTGGACACAAGTGACCATGCGCATGACTCCCGTTCATCAGGAGGTGATTCGCTTCCTTGTACTGTATAATTTACATGATGTACTAGTGCTTGGTCTGCCATGGTTACAAACTCATAATCCAGTCCTGGATTGGAAAACAATGTCTGTGTTAAGCTGGGGATGTCAGGGGATTCATGATGATGCACCTCTGATTTCAATTGCTTCATCTATTCCTTCTGAGGTCCCTGCGTTTTTGTCTGACTATCGGGATGTTTTTGAGAAGCCTAAGCTCAATTCCCTCCCTCCTCATAGGGATTGTGACTGTGCTATAGAATTAATTCCTGGCAGTAAGTTCCCTAAGGGTCGTTTATTTATTCTGTCAGTGCCAGAGCATACTGCTATGCGGAATTATATTAAGGAGTCCTTGGAAAAGGGACATATTCGTCCATCTTCATCCCCTCTGGGAGCAGGTTTTTTTTTCGTGGCTAAAAAAGATGGTTCCCTGAGACCTTGTATAGATTATCGCCTTCTGAATAAGATTACAGTCAAATATCAGTATCCATTGCCATTATTGACTGATTTGTTTGCTCGCATTAAGGGGGCTAGGTGGTTCACTAAGATAGATCTTCGCGGTGCGTATAATCTTGTGCGGATAAAGCAGGGTGATGAGTGGAAAACCGCATTTAATACGCCTGAGGGCCATTTTGAGTATTTGGTAATGCCTTTTGGACTTTCTAATGCTCCTTCAGTCTTTCAGTCCTTTATGCACAATATTTTCCGTGAATATCTGGATAAGTTTATGATTGTGTATTTGGATGATATTTTGGTGTTTTCTGATGACTGGGAGTCTCATGTTCTACAGGTCAGGAAGGTGTTTCAAGTCCTGCGGGCCAATTCTCTGTTTGTGAAGGGCTCAAAATGTCTCTTCGGAGTCCAGAAGATTTCTTTTTTGGGGTACATTTTTTCTCCTTCTACTATTGAGATGGATCCCATCAAGGTTCAGGCGATTTGTGACTGGACACAACCTACATCTGTTAAGAGTCTTCAGAAGTTCTTGGGTTTTGCTAATTTTTATTGTCGGTTCATTTCTAATTTTTCCAGTGTTGTTAAACCTTTGACTGATTTGACTGAAAAGGGTGCTGATGTTGCTAATTGGTCTCCTGCGGCTGTGGAGGCCTTTCAGGAACTTAAGCGCCGCTTTTCTTCTGCTCCTGTGTTATGTCAACCAGATGTTTCACTTCCTTTTCAAGTTGAGGTTGATGCTTCCGAGATTGGAGCGGGGGCGGTTTTGTCACAGAGAAGTTCCGATGGCTCGGTGATGAAGCCATGTGCGTTCTTTTCTAGAAAATTCTCGCCCGCCGAGCGCAATTATGATGTGGGTAATCGGGAGCTTTTGGCCATGAAGTGGGCATTTGAGGAGTGGCGTCATTGGCTTGAGGGTGCTAGACATCGTGTGGTGGTCTTGACTGATCACAAAAATCTGATTTACCTTGAGTCTGCCAGGCGTTTGAATCCTAGACAGGCTCGTTGGTCGTTGTTTTTTTCTCGTTTCAATTTTGTGGTTTCATACTTGCCAGGTTCAAAGAATGTGAAGGTAGATGCTCTTTCCAGGAGTTTTGTGCCTGACTCTCCTGGAGACTCTGGGCCTACTGGCATCCTTAGGGATGGGGTAATATTGTCCGCCGTCTCCCCAGACTTGCGACGTGCATTGCAGGAGTTTCAGTTGGATAAACCTGATCGGTGTCCACCAGAAAGACTGTTTGTTCCGGATGATTGGACCAGTAGAGTCATCTCCGAGGTCCATTCTTCTGTGTTGGCTGGTCATCCTGGAATATTTGGTACTAGAGACTTGGTGGCCAGGTCTTTTTGGTGGCCTTCCTTGTCAAGGGATGTGCGCACCTTCGTGCAGTCTTGTGAAGTGTGTGCTCGGGCTAAGCCTTGCTGTTCTCGGGCCAGTGGGTTGTTGTTATCCTTGCCTATTCCGAAGAGGCCTTGGACGCACATTTCCATGGATTTTATTTCAGATCTCCCTGTCTCACAGAAAATGTCCGTTATCTGGGTTGTGTGTGACCGCTTTTCTAAGATGGTTCATTTGGTACCCTTGCCTAAGTTGCCTTCCTCCTCTGAGTTGGTCCCTTTGTTTTTTCAGAACGTGGTTCGTTTGCATGGGATTCCGGAGAATATCGTTTCGGACAGGGGATCCCAGTTTGTGTCTAGATTTTGGCGGACGTTTTGTGCTAAGATGGGCATTAATTTGTCTTTCTCGTCTGCATTCCATCCTCAGACGAATGGCCAGACGGAGCGAACTAATCAGACCTTGGAAACTTATTTAAGGTGTTTTGTTTCTGCTGATCAAGATGACTGGGTTGCCTTTTTGCCACTGGCCGAATTTGCCCTTAATAATCGGGCTAGTTCTGCTACTTTGGTTTCTCCTTTCTTTTGTAATTCGGGGTTTCATCCTCGTTTTTCCTCTGGTCAGGTGGAGCCTTCGGATTGTCCTGGAGTGGACGTGGTGGTGGATAGGTTACATCAGATTTGGAATCAGGTGGTGGACAATTTGAAGTTGTCTCAGGAGAAGGCTCAGCAGTTTGCTAATCGTCATCGCCGCATGGGTCCCCGACTTCATGTTGGGGACTTGGTGTGGTTGTCTTCTCGTTTTGTCCCTATGAAGGTCTCTTCTCCCAAGTTTAAGCCTCGGTTCATCGGTCCTTATAAGATCTTGGAGATTCTTAACCCTGTATCTTTTCGTTTGGATCTCCCAGCATCGTTTGCTATTCATAATGTGTTCCATCGGTCGTTATTGCGGAGGTATGAGGTGCCCGTTGTTCCTTCGGTTGAGCCTCCTGCTCCGGTGCTGGTGGAGGGAGAATTGGAGTATGTTGTTGAGAAGATCTTGGATTCTCGTGTTTCCAGACGTAAACTCCAGTATTTGGTTAAGTGGAAGGGTTATGGTCAGGAGGATAATTCCTGGGTGGTCGCCTCTGATGTTCATGCGACTGATTTGGTCCGCGCCTTCCATAGAGCTCATCCTGATCGCCCTGGGGGTTCTCGTGAGGGTTCGGTGACCCCTCCTCAAGGGGGGGTACTGTTGTGGATTCTGTTTTTGGGCTCCCTCTGGTGGTTACAACTGGTACTGGGTGACTTTGGTGGGTTGCGGTCTCTGGTTTCCACCTGTCCATCAGTGGCTGGGTGTTTCCTATTTAACCTGGCTTTCCTGTCATTCCGTTGCCGGCTATCAATGTATCAGTGTGTGTCTCTGTTACCTGCTCCTAGGCCTTCAAGACAAGCTAAGTCTGTATTTCCCTGTTTCATGATTGCTTTCATGTTTTTTAGTCCAGCTTGCAGATATGTAATTCTCTGCTGCTGGTTGCTCTAGTGGGCTGAAATTACCACTCATGTACCATGAGTTGGCACATGAGTTCAAGTAATTTCAGGATGGTATTTTGAAGGGTTTTTCAGCTGACCGCGCAGTTCACCTTTTGTATCCTCTGCTATCTAGCTTAAGCGGGCCTCATTTTGCTGAATCTGTTTTCATAACTACGTTTGTGCTTTCCTCTCATTTCACCGTCATTATATGTGGGAGGCTGCTATCTCTGTGGGAATATTTCTCTGGAGGCAAGTGAGGTCTGTTATTCTTCTGATAGGGGAAGCTAGATCTCCGGCTGGCGCGAGACGTCTAGGGGCCCCCCAGGAACGTCCCCCAGCTACTGTTAGTTGAGTGTTGAGGTTCAGGATCGCGGTCAGCTCAGGTTCCATCTCCCTAGAGCTCGTCCTGTTTTTGCCCGTGTTATGTTGACAAATTCCCTGCCATTGGGAATCATGACACATCCACTTCAACCTGAAAGGGAAGTGAGACATCAGGCTGGCACAAAACAGGCGCTGAAGTAAACCGGCGCTTCAACTCTTGGAAAGCTTCCACGGCTGCAGGAGCCCAGTTAGCAACATCAGAACCTTTCTTGGTCATATCCGTCAAAGGTTTAACAACGCTAGAAAAATTAGCGATAAAACGACGGTAGAAGTTAGCAAAACCCAAGAACTTCTGAAGACTCTTAACTGACGTGGGTTGAGTCCAATCATGAATAGCTCGGACCTTGACTGGGTCCATCTCCACCGCAGAAGGGGAAAAAAATAAACCCCAAAAAGGGAACCTTCTGTACTCCAAAGAGACACTTTGAACCCTTAACAAACAAAGCATTCTCACGCAAGACCTGAAACACCATCCTGACCTGCTCTACATGCGAGTCCCAATCATCAGAAAAAAACAGAATATCATCCAGATAAACAATCATAAATTTATCCAGATACTTCCGGAAAATATCATGCATAAAGGACTGAAACACTGAAGGAGCATTAGAGAGCCCAAAAGGCATCACCAAGTACTCAAAATGACCTTCGGGCGTATTAAATGCAGTTTTCCATTCATCTCCCTGCTTAATGCGCACAAGGTTGTACGCACCACGAAGATCTATCTTGGTGAACCACTTGGCACCTTTAATCCGGGCAAACAAGTCCGACAACAGAGGCAAAGGATACTGAAATTTAACAGTGATTTTATTCAGAAGCCGATAGTCAATACAAGGTCTCAAAGATCCGTCCTTCTTGGCCACAAAAAAGAATCCCGCACCAAGAGGGGAAGAGGATGGACGGATATGCCCCTTCTCCAGAGATTCCTTGATATACGAACGCATTGCGGTATGCTCAGGTACAGACAGATTAAATAGTCTTCCCTTAGGAAATTTACTACCTGGAATCAAATCTATAGCGCAGTCACAGTCCCTATGAGGAGGCAGAGCACTGGACCTGGACTCGCTGAATACATCCTGAAAATCAGACAAATACTCAGGAACTTCCGAAGGAGTAGAGGAAGCAATAGACACCGGCGGGGAATCACCATGAATTCCCTGACAGCCCCAACTTGACACAGACATTGCCTTCCAATCCAAGACTGGATTATGGGTCTGTAACCATGGTAGACCCAAAACGACCAAATCATGCATTTTATGCAGAACAAGAAAACGAATCACCTCCCGATGTTCAGGAGTCATACACATGGTTACCTGTGTCCAAAACTGAGGTTTATTTTCCGCCAATGGCGTAGCATCAATACCTCTAAGAGGGATAGGATTTACCAATGGCTCAAGAATAAAACCACAGCGCCTAGCAAATGACAGATCCATAAGACTCAGGGCAGCACCTGAATCCACAAACGCCATAACAGGGTAGGAAGACAATGAGCAAATTAAAGTCACAGACAAAATAAATTTAGGTTGCAAATTACCAATGGCGACAGGGCTAACAACCCTTGTTAGGCGTTTAGAGCATGCTGATATAACATGTGTAGAATCACCACAGTAAAAACACAACCCATTCTGACGTCTATGTTTTTTCCGTTCATTTCTAGTCTGAATTCTATCACATTGCATTAAATCAGGTGTCTGTTCAGACAACACCACCAGAGGATTAGCAGTTTTGCGCTCCCGCAAACGCCGATCAATTTGAATAGCCAGCGCCATGGAATCATTCAGACTTGTAGGAATGGAGAAACCCACCATCACATTCTTAATGGCTTCAGAAAGGCCATTTCTGAAATTTGCGGCCAGAGCACACTCATTCCACTGAGTAAGCACGGACCATTTCCGAAATTTTTGGCAATACACTTCAGCTTCATCCTGGCCCTGAGAAATAGCCAGCAAGGCTTTTTCTGCCTGAATTTCAAGATTGGGTTCCTCGTAAAGCAATCCGAGCGCCAGAAAAAACGCATCAATATTCGCCAATGCCGGATCTCCTGGTGCTAGCGAGAAAGCTCAATCCTGAGGGTCGCCCCGCAAGAAAGAGATAACAATTTTAACTTGCTGAGCTGAGTCTCCAGACGAACGGGGTCTCAGAGATAGAAACAATTTACAATTATTCCTGAAATTCCTAAACTTAAATCGGTCTCCAGAGAACAGTTCAGGAATAGGTATTTTAGGTTCAGACATTGGACTACTGGTAACAAACTCTTGTATGCTCTGCACACGAGCAGCAAGCTGATCCACACTTGTAATCAAAGTCTGGACATTCATGTCTGCAGCAAGCATAAGCCACTCAGAGGTAAAGGGGAGGAAGAAAGAGAGGAAAAAAAAAAAACTCAGAATTTCCTTTCTTATTATCCCACTTCTGCAATGCATTAAACATTCAATGTGGGCCTGACATACTGTTATGACCCCAATGGCAGAGGGTCTCAGAAATAATTACCAAGTCTGCAAACACAAAAAACCAGCTCATAGGGCAGTGGTAACTGGGCTGACCGTATATCTAATCCTAGCACCACAAATAGCAGCAGCCGGGGAACGTGCCTACGTTGGTTCTAGACGTCTCGCGCCAGCCGGAGAACTAACTAACCCTAGAAGGGAAAAGATAGACCTTTCTTGCCTCCAGAGAAAAGACCCCGAAAGTTGGATACAAGCCCCCAACAAATAATAACGGTGAGGTAAGAAGAAAAGACAAACGTAAGAATGAACTAGGTATTTAGCAAAGAGAGGCCCACTGACTAATAGCAGAATATAGTAAGATGACTTATACGGTCAGCAAAAACCCTATCAAAACTTCCACGCTGGATATTCAAGAACCCCCGAACCGTCTAACGGCCTGGGGGGAGAATACCAGCCCCCTAGAGCTTCCAGAAAAATCAGGAATCACATTTAGTACAAGCTGGACAAAAAATAGAGCAATGCAAATAACCAAAAGACAAGGAAGCAAGACTTAGCTTAATTTTGCAAGAACCCGGACCAGCAGACAGGAGCAAACAGAAAGGACTGATTACAACGATGTCAGGCACCATACTGAGAATTCAGGAAGTTCATATAGCAACACCCCTGGACTAACGACCCAGGTGGGTGCCAAACAGAGGAAAGACAATCCCAGAGTAATATCACTAGTGACCACAAGAGGGAGCCAAAAAAGTCTAATTCACAACAGGCGTGTGGCTGAGAAGCCCTGGGAAGTGATGCCCGCAGAGCCCGGCGCAGATGATGAAGAATCCGGCTTGCATGGTCTTAATTCATCTGATTCTATTTTGGACAAGAATGCTCCTGTCAAAGGGAGGGGGAGCTATGGAGAAGAATTACTTGTACTAAGCCCCCAAACTGAGGAGCCCGAGCAAGAAGCCCCTAGACTTTCCAATGGTGACAAGGAAGAGGATGAATCATCTATGCAGACATCTGCTAGCGGCAAAGCTAAGAAGAAGAAGAAAAAGAAGAGGCCAGCATTTTTCGATGAAGTAGAGGAGGAATATCTCAACCTGACTGATGAACAACTCCTCGACCATTTAGTTTGGCAGTATGTGCAAGGAGAAAGGCAGAAGGAGATGTGAGAATTACAGGAATCTGTCTCCCCTCAAAAGAGCAAAGAGAAGCATGAAGAGTCCTTGCCCATGGAATGGCGAGCTTTAAGAGAGGGGGAATGTAAGGAGGTGGAACACAAGAAGAGTACGGGGGCGGTTACCTTCTCTGCTCCGTGCCTGGAACCATTAAGCTGTGCTACAGGTTCTCCGGGGGGGGCAGGCTTAGAGACTGGGACAGGAAGGAACCCGGGCAGAGAGTGGGAAAGGCATGCACGCAAGTGGCACAGTAGCGTGTGCAGCGGTCAGGGCAGGACACAGCTGCGCTCCGGGGAGGAGAGAGGGCTCCCGGTCAGAGGACAAATGCAGGGAGATTGCCCAGAAAGACTGCATCTTGTGAGTACATGAAAGTGGACTCTGCTGTGACTGGAGAGGGGTGCCTTGACACCCGTGCAGAGACAGTGGCCCGTGCAGAGACTGTGACCCCTGGTACCCACGGTATCAGTGCAGAGCCCCTGATTCCTGTTTAGAGACTTAATAATAGACTGAGCTTCGCTCTCCTGGGATAGGCTGTGCTGTTAAAGCTAAAGACTCAGAGCCGAGGGGACCCCGTTTGCTTAGCATCCCCTCTGTCTATCACATTAACTCCCGAAACCCCAGGCTGTGGGTTCCTAGAATCTACACAGCTCACGGATAACAGAAGGACGACAAGTGCCGCTGTTTCTCGGCGCCTATGTTGGAGAAGATGACCCTTCAAGCAAGTCCTCATCAGACTGATAAGTGTTCTTTTTCTCAAGAAATCCTGCTTAATTCTGTTACACTGTTTGACGCCCATATTTTGCACCGTTATCTTTTCAGTTTATATTCTACTGTTCTCTCCCTGCGAGGAGAATATTTTCCCTGTTAATAAATCCCCCTCAACAGTTGGTCTGTCTGTTCCATGATGACATACTTAACCCTGCAATCTATTACAGTATCACAGAGATTAGTAAATTACAGATATAACATAGATTATTTACCATTATTTATATGCAGCATTCACTGGCATAACTATTGTCTGAAGGGACCCAGTGCAAAATTTGGACCTTGGTCCCCATCTGCATGTTGGATAGATGTATGGGCTTGTGTAACATTGTAGATCCTATAGAGACTTGTGTGTTTGCCCAGCATGTGATAATGTCTTCCATCCTGACCCTTCCAGTAATAATGCCCCCATCCTGGGTGCCTTCCTGGTACAATGTCTCTCTCTCTGGTATAATGTCCCCATTCTGGTATAATTTCCCCCATTTTGGTATGATGTCCCCAATGTGGGCAAAATGTGCCCCATCCTGCACCCCTTCCGTTCTCCTCCAGCACATTTTAAAAAAGAAAACAAACAATTATTCTAACCTTATCCCACTTTCATGACATGTGTTGTTCTCCTCTATAGCCAGCACAGAAGTCGGCAGCTGACTTCTGCTTGCATGAACAGGTAGCACATAATGTCACTGTCATGCACTGATCTGATGTCAGCTACCACACTCTTATTGGTCAGCTGTTGTATTGCAGCATAGGGACCTGGTGAGTCTCTGCACCACAATACATTTCAGCTGAGTATGCATCCTTGGATGCACATCTAGATGAAATTGGCATCTGCGTGCCCCCCTCCTGTGTAAGGTGCACTGGATGGTAGTAATGGGCAAGGGACTGCTTTGTTCCCACACCCTGACCCCCTACAAGTAAATAGTGTCGGTGTCAGCATGTGCTCAGGGTCGGCTGTACGGCCACTAGAATTCCGGCACCTCTGGAGAGGAGTTTGTGTGTATGAATTCAGGGCTGGCGTATAGCCTCTAGAATTCCGGCACCACCGGAGAGGAGTTGTTTGAATGCTGTTGCTGACTGTGTGACCACTATATGCTACCTTCTCCGTTAGAGAGCTGTGATCCTCTGTGAGGTTAACAGGGCACAGCGTTATCTTTAATCCCGGCGACTCTGTGAAGCAACAGAGTTCGCTCCTATACAGACCAGGTGACAGAACCCGTGTCTTTTCAGGCGTAATACCGCCATATAGTGCCGCGATTTACTAGCATCAGGTTTCACTCCTGCATGGAGGACCCCGGGCTGCGAACGCACCAATATTATCTCCATATTTACTCGGTGCTTTCCGCCAGCCCTAACAAAGTGTCCCCTGTTGAATGTGTGACTGTTTTGTTTTTATAGAGCCCCTGATTTTCCATTTGTTAATCACAGTTTGAGCGCTGCTTACTAGCATTATCAATTCCTTGGATAGCTTTTTGCATCCCTTTCCTGTTTTATACAGTTCGACTATCTTTTCCCATAGATCCATTGACAGTTCTTTTGCTTTCCCCATGACTCACAATCCAGAAATGTCAGTGGCTGGATGAAAGATGCAAGAGTCTGTCTGGATCCCAGAAACTCACTCAGCTTTTATGCACATACACTGATTACAAGCAAACAGGTCACAGGTGAGAATGTTACCTTTAGTAGCCATTCAAACCCATTTGTGTCAACTTCTGTGCATGTTATCAGGCCAAAATCACCAGGGTATGTGTACTTTTGATCCGGGTCATTTGGATGTTTTGGGTTGTCATTATGATTTAAAAAGAGAAAACACAGCAGTTTGACAATAAATGGCTTCACCCAACCACTAACCATGAGTGGAGAAAAAGTTTTGGTGTTACCATTCATATTCTCTGAAAAAAGGCCAAGAAAGCAAAAATTATGCCACGGTATGTAAACTTTTGAGCACAACTGCATGTATTCTATATTTCTATTCTATCTATCCTATTCTAACCTGTCACTGTGATTTTACTGAATTGATGGCTTTTCAAACCACATCGGTGCGTAAAAATCGGACAGCACTTGCATGGTCCGAGTGCTGTGCGATTTTTTTTCTCGCACCCATAGGCTTGCATTGGCGAGTCTAGGCCAAGTCTCGGTGACAATCACAGCATGCTGTGATTTTACACGCACGTAGAATACGGCTGAGAAAATAAACGGTGATATGAGCTGCCCCATAGATTAACACTAGATCGAGTGCTATGTGATGTTCTCTCACATAGCACTAGCCAGTATTCAACGGTAGTGTGAGGCTGGCCTAAGGCCAGGAAACTTTCATTCATTTCACCATTCCAGCGCTGAAATAAAAAACAATGCTGGAGTGGTGCTTTAACTTATAAGAACTGATGGTCATACAGCACCAGTTGTCATTCAATAGCTCGTGAGCCGATAATCTTAGAATTAGTAAGCTGATTGCAACATTTAGCATTTTTTGTAATACCAACTTATTTGTGCAGATCACTATTCACTAACGAATCTTTCCAGACACTTATGAGGGCTCAGAAAAATATAGAATAAGACAGCACTCTTCAAGGAGATTGAAAAATACAAATTATCTTTATAGCTTCATACATGAAAAATCCATTAGTAACATTTCAACCTGTCCGGTCTTTATCAAAGCAAATGCAACTCGACACTCTAATAGTATTACATAGACAGTGCAACTTATAACGGCTCATTCAGACATCAGTTTTTATCTTATCTTATCAGTTCTATCTGTGGTGTTCACGGATAGATTCTGAATCTATCATAGTCTTTGGGGGTGTTCACATATCTATATATGCTTGCAGATTGTGTGGTCCACACAAAATCATGGAGACATGACCAATTTTGATAAACGACCCAGTGCAAATCCATGCATCCCTGAAAAAACTGGACTGTTATGAGAAAGTTGAGAAAAATTAAGGAAACTCTGACCAAACTCTAATGGTAAAAGCTGACACACTTGTGTATAAGAAAAGCATTGACATCTTATTGAGTTTTTATACCATAACTAAAACTGAAGACAAAACATGGGTCATAGATTAATAACAATGTTTTATATACTGTATATATATATCTTAAAAACATAAAAATATATGCAGGGGTAAGGATCAGGGGCATAAAGACCAGTGATATGTAGTCATATAATCAAAAAATATGTTCAATAATACAATACAATCTAAAAACAATCTAAGATGTAAAATCACCTTACTTCTAATAACAAACACTATTATCGAGTTGAAGAACTCCCCCAGCTCAATGGCATTAAGCCTGGTGCCACACGTCTTCTTTATGTAGCTTTTTTGATTCAACTTCTTGAAGGTTTCGCACAAAAGCGTATGCACTGGATCTTGCAGCAAACTATTGGACATCAGTTTCTCTAAGGCAATTCACTACCGCGCAAGAGGGAACAAAAAACGGTTAGCCAATAAATGGAGACCTGTAAGTCTTCCATCTGGAGTTCCTGCAATTTATATATTTTTTATCTTACATTGAATATTGTTTGTCTTTGATGCTGGTAACCAGCCAAAGTCTAATGGAACTTTAATGGACCAAGTGGTATACAATTTTAGCAAATTGTTCTCCCGACACCTTTAGAAAGAAAAATATGAACCCATATCCTCACCTGGTAAAGTCCACATTTATGAGCATCACAGCCACATAACCCTATTGTTCAATATTCACTAAGAAAAACTTCTCAGGCGTTCATGCATATGCAGAAATTCTTTAACTTGTTTGGAAATGTTATTACACCTGTGTCTAATACAGAGAATAGCTTGTTTTGGCAATTCCCCGTGGTTCTGTCATTTCCACGTGCCAGGTTAGGTAATTCCATTTGAAATGTTGCTTTTCAAACTATGTGCTCACAGCGGGATTTAAGGGATCATTCAAATAAAGGTTCATGAAATAAAACTCCAGGAGAAATATTCATTAATTTCATTTTACACTATTTTCTTGTGCCAAGATTGACATTCCTTTGAATAGAACAAGCAGGGGTCACCTATGATAGACATTGATGATTCGGTGGTCTGTCTGTCTATTGTGTAAGTATGAAAGCCACAGCAATAGTGTAAATCATGGGAATGACAATAAAAGCTAATGCAAATATCCATTCTTACTACCACCAATGCTCTGGGCATGACTTAAAAATGGAGTCTATGTAACTAAAGCCAGTTTCATACAGTCATAAGATCAGATAATTTTTTGCATGTGATGCCTTTAGAGATAGAGCATAGAATGCAACAATGGTGCTCTATCTCCGGTTCTAGTAAGCTAGGGGAGGTCCAGGTGTTGTGTCCATAAGGTTGTGTTGATCATCAGTCTTTTCCCTGCTGCCCTGAACAATCACTTAATTTTGCTTGGAAACCGCCCGCATGGACATTACAATAAACCATGTGATTTTGCAGGTAAAACCATTGAAGCCTTCTGCAGCTACAGTTATTGCAGCTGGAAGAGCTGTTTCCATGCAAAATAAAAGAGTAACTAAATGTTTATTTTTTAATTTAATTATTGATCAGACTTTGCAAATTTGTGAATTTGTTCAATGCACAGTCATGGCCAGAAGTGTTGACACCCTTGAAATTGTTCTGGAAAATTAAGTATTTCTCCCAGAAAATTATTGCAATTACACATTTTGTTATACACTTTGTATTTCCTTTGTGTGTATTGGAACAGCACAAAAAAATAGAGAAGAAAAAGATGTAGCGCCCCCACCGCCGCAGGGCCGAGGGGTACCCGGTACCGGGCCTCTGAGTCTCTGCTCTGGGGTTGTCACGGTGGCTAGGCCCCGGTCCGTGACCCTGCCGTGGGGCGCACGGTAACCGATAGAAGTGGTGTGATGAATGTTAGTGGTGCAGTAAATAACGAGGACACCAGGTTGCAGTCTCTTTACCTCTTTACTGAAGATCTCTGGGTCCTCAGTCCAGAATACGGTTCACCAGGCTGCGCAAGTCCGGCCGGTCCAATGGCACCTCCAGAGTTCTCTTCACAGGTGGAAATCTGTGCCTTCCTTCTAGTGCTATGTGTTGTGGTCCTTCCCTGCTGTGCTTACAGAAAGTCCCCACAACTGTTGTGTCTGTTTCTTAAGTTCCCTCACAACTCGATTAGATGATGTTCTGCTAATCCTCCGTCCCTCTCTGATGTTCTGGTTGGGACGGCACCCGTTTGACGGGTAGGCTCGGAGCTCTTCCGGAACCCTAGAGTCGCCCCTCTCCACTGGTTGCCCCCCAAGACTGCATAGGTGATTTAAGTGAGACAGCCCGCCTTAGACTGACTGTCCTGCCGCTGTTTAGAGTATTGCTTGAAGCTGAATGTTATAATACTCTCTCGGCGTTCCGGCCACCGGTAGTGCACCTCAGTAGGATGTTGCCTCGGTCTTACAGCACGACTCCTACTGGTATATTCTCCTTCTTGCTTTGATCTCTTTTCTCACTCAGCACAATCTATCTCGCTTCTGATCCTTCCTTGGGCACTGCCGCTATCCTGAGCAGGCACGGTCCCGTTACGTTCTCTCAAGTTGCCAAGCCTCTGTCAGGATCCCACCCCTGACAGAGACCCTACTGTATCTTCCCCCACAACACCCTCTGCCACAAGGTGTTGCCTGGTTCCAACCCAGTCAGCTTTCTGATCTAACTTCCTGCCTGACCCCCAGTTTACCCACTATGGTGGGGAGTGGCCTAATGAATAGAACCCTTAGCTCCCCCCGGAGGCCCGACTATGAAATGTATTGGTGTCTGTGATACCTGATCAGATGAACTCCTTCAGTGCCATCAGACGTGCCATAGCTCCCCTTAGCGGCGGAGCCACAGTACTGCAACGACCAGGACTCTGGGGCGCTGCACTCCCCCCTGGTTAAACACAGTACTCCTGGACTGGGAAGAAAACAACAATACAAGTTAGCAAAAAGACATACAGTTTTGTTGAGTGCAATAACAATAAGTAAGCTTGAACAGAGCTTCCCTTTATGGGAGGTGAGGACACTTGAACGTTACAAACATGGTTAACATTATAAATTACAGGCTATAAATAACTCCTGTTACCCAACCGGGTATTCTACTTAGTGCAAACTTTTGAATAATAAGTTAACATTGTCCTTAAGGATGTACACTCTAAATCCGCTAAAGACCTTCTTATAATCACATTATAAGGCAATCTAACTTTTACATTCTCCTTCTTTAAATCTGCAGGACCGCCTGTCCTATCGGCACCAGACCTACTGCCTCTCCTTTCTCACAGGACCGCTCCTTTCAGCCCGAGCCTTCTGTCTTTCAACGACTATACACAGTATAGAACATAACATTACTTTCAGTTTAAGAGCACCGAGCCATCTCTACATGACTCCTACGAGGAATCAGGGTTTACCTTCTATCCTCATTATCTATCAACATTATCAAACATTTTCTATAGAACATTTAACTTTCTCATTATTTCTCCTACTGTCATGTATGCTGAACGCTACATCCACCCCTACGGGCCTACTGCATCCTTCTTCTAGCTTTCCCTCTCTTCCATGGGACATCATCAGCATTTCTTTACAATTAACTAATTGGACACATATAACTTTCTCACGCAAACATTATCATCACATTCTCTTTATCAAAACATTATTGCTATCTCTCGGTCTTAAAGCAATACTATTCTCTTAAGTGCAACACATGAACATCCCCTTTAAGAGGGGACCAAGTCTCTATGAGGTAGCATATCTTCTCAAGCTACCAGTCTGTACTCAGCAAAGGTTCCAGTGTGGTATCTTCACAAAGAGTCCTTTTTGAAGTAAAACCAGTAGGGAGCACCTTTAATAAGGTGCAAACTATGTACAAAAAGTCTGTATCATGCACTGTTCATGATTGCGGCAGTTCTTTTCAACAGAAAACAAAAAGTGGAAAAACAACCAAAAAGCAATAGGGATCCCGGGTCAACAAAGGGATCCCCTTTAAAAGTTAACCCTGGACGGGTTTAGCAGCAAAACAGGAAATGAACAAACAGTTAAGAAACTATTTACATATAATGCAGTATCTTTCTTACTGGAACCACGCAGGTGGCAGCACCGGTGGAGGCAACCCCGTAGGATACTGCGCACCACCTGGTACTGCATAAGGGGGAGTGTTGTCCCATCTGGGGGTCTGCGTACCCACCGTCTTCCGTTCTGGCGCAGCAGGAACACCGGTCACCTGAGGAAGCGCCTCCTTGGCCACAACAGCGGTGGTGGTAGTAATACTGCAAGTCGTGGTCTTTACAATTGTACAAGTGGGAGTGACCACGGTGGTCTGGGTGGTGGTCGTGGGCCGACCACAAGGCGGTACCTTGGCCACAGGGGACGGTTTTTCTGGCACCCTGGTCGGGGGTTCCGTCGGCTTTCTCCTGTGAACGTTTAAAGCGAACCACCCCTTCTCCCCAAAGTGCCTGGTGTAGGTAACGCTGTCCCCCGGGTAGAGGTCCCGATCAGGGTGGCCCTCTCTGAGATGAGACTCGACATCCCGGCGGTTGACAAAGACCTCAGCGTATAACCCCGGCTCTTTAATGAAGCCCCAGCCTCCGCGGAGCTTAAAGTCAACTACAATGCCCTGCCTGCGCGGGGCCTGGTGAGTGGTGGGGTCCTTGCGGGCCCGGTCCTTGACCGCCAAATCTTTTTGATGGTGGGCCTCCAGCCCAGCCTGGTGCTCCTTTTCTCTCTCCCTCCACTGCTGCTCTAGCTGGACCTGATATTCTTCCCAGCTTAGGGCCTGTACCATCTCTCCCTCCTGGGTCTTCACCCCGGGGAACCCCATAAGATTGGATCCGGGGTTCACCCAGCGGCACACTGTGCGCTCCGCGTGGACCTCACACAGCAGGGGAGTGGGTGCGATCGGGGCTCTCATGCGGTGTTCCATGCCCGTGGCCTCCTCCCATGGTAACAGGCGTTGGAGTCTATGGGTCCCAGGGAGAGGGGGTGCTGCAACGGGGCCCACTAACAAATCCTCCTCCTGCAAGACAGGGTCGGCGGACTCACCAGCCGGCGTAGGCTCCACCTCCGCGACGGGTCCCGCGGGCTCCGTCGGTGAGAACTCCGGTAGCAACTCCGGCAGCAGTGGACCCGATGTCAAGAGACTCTCCTTCGGCGCCACCTGGTGCGGAGCCCGGGCCTTCACACTCAGCTGAAGGAGCTGATCGATTAAGTCCTCCATTTCAGCCCGCAGGAAACCAGTGCTATCCATGGAGGATTGGCTGCGATGCTCATCCGGGTAGTTGGGGGAGACTTCTGCTTCAACCCCGCTTTCGGGTTCGGAGTTGCTGGCCATGGCGTCCTCCACGTGGGTCACTTCCTGGTCTTTTTCCCGCTCTCTCCTTCGTGGGCGGTGTCGTTTTCTCGGTCTCCGCCCTCCATTGAGGATCAGGAGGCGGATCTCCGCTGCTGACGGACACGTCCTCACAGTGCAGAAATATTTAGACTGGGCGGCCATTGTCTTTCGCGCCCTTCAGCTTGTCTACGCCTACTCCACGCCCCTCTTCTCTCCCTGCGCTCTCCTCAGCGCTGTAATGGCGGCGGATTTTGGCGGCAAATGGCGCAGCACAGTCCTTGCAATAAAGTACAGTCCAAGCACAATAAATCACAGTTCCAAGGCACACATGACCTGATTCTTCAGGCTTAAGTAAATCCTGTTCGTGACGCCAAATTTTGTAGCGCCCCCACCGCCGCAGGGCCGAGGGGTACCCGGTACCGGGCCTCTGAGTCTCTGCTCTGGGGTTGTCACGGTGGCTAGGCCCCGGTCCGTGACCCTGCCGTGGGGCGCACGGTAACCGATAGAAGTGGTGTGATGAATGTTAGTGGTGCAGTAAATAACGAGGACACCAGGTTGCAGTCTCTTTACCTCTTTACTGAAGATCTCTGGGTCCTCAGTCCAGAATACGGTTCACCAGGCTGCGCAAGTCCGGCCGGTCCAATGGCACCTCCAGAGTTCTCTTCACAGGTGGAAATCTGTGCCTTCCTTCTAGCGCTATGTGTTGTGGTCCTTCCCTGCTGTGCTTACAGAAAGTCCCCACAACTGTTGTGTCTGTTTCTTAAGTTCCCTCACAACTCGATTAGATGATGTTCTGCTAATCCTCCGTCCCTCTCTGATGTTCTGGTTGGGACGGCACCCGTTTGACGGGTAGGCTCGGAGCTCTTCCGGAACCCTAGAGTCGCCCCTCTCCACTGGTTGCCCCCCAAGACTGCATAGGTGATTTAAGTGAGACAGCCCGCCTTAGACTGACTGTCCTGCCGCTGTTTAGAGTATTGCTTGAAGCTGAATGTTATAATACTCTCTCGGCGTTCCGGCCACCGGTAGTGCGCCTCAGTAGGATGTTGCCTCGGTCTTACAGCACGACTCCTACTGGTATATTCTCCTTCTTGCTTTGATCTCGTTTCTCACTCAGCACAATCTATCTCGCTTCTGATCCTTCCTTGGGCACCGCCGCTATCCTGAGCAGGCACGGTCCCGTTACGTTCTCTCAAGTTGCCAAGCCTCTGTCAGGATCCCACCCCTGACAGAGACCCTACTGTATCTTCCCCCACAACACCCTCTGCCACAAGGTGTTGCCTGGTTCCAACCCAGTCAGCTTTCTGATCTAACTTCCTGCCTGACCCCCAGTTTACCCACTATGGTGGGGAGTGGCCTAATGAATAGAACCCTTAGCTCCCCCCGGAGGCCCGACTATGAAATGTATTGGTGTCTGTGATATCTGATCAGATGAACTCCTTCAGTGCCATCAGACGTGCCATAGCTCCCCTTAGCGGCGGAGCCACAGTACTGCAACGACCAGGACTCTGGGGCGCTGCAAAGACAATTAGACATAATTTCACACAAAACTCTCAAAATGGGCCAGAAAAAAATTTCACCTGTGGCAAGTAACAGGTGTGGGCAATTTGAAAATCACACCTGAAACCAGAAAAAAAGGGAGAAGCTGACTCTATCTTTGCATTGTGTGTCTGTGTGTGCCACACTAAGCATGGAGAACAGAAAGAATAGAAGGGAACTGTCAACATGACTTGAGAACCAAAATTCTAGGCCAATATCAACAATCGTAAGGTTACAAGTTCATCTCCAGATATCTTGCTGTTCATTTGTCCATGGTGCGCAACATAATCAAGAAGTTTACAACCCTTGGCACTGTAGTTAATTTCCCTGGACATGGACGGCAGAAAAAAATTAATGAAAGGTTGTAATGCAGGATAGGTCCAGAAGGTGGATAAGCAGCTGTCGACATTTGAATGAAATGAAACGCTATGGCAGGAGACCCAGGTGGACCCCACTGCTGGCATAGAGACATAAAAAGCTTCAGTTTGCCAAAATGCACATGAGTAAGCTAAAATCCTTCTGGGAAAGCATCTTGTGGACATATGAGACCAAGATAGAGATTTTTTGTAATGCACATCATTCTACTGTTTACTGAAAATGGAATCAGGTCTACAAAGAAAAGAACACAGTACCTACAGTCAAATGTGGTGGAGAATCAAAGATGTTTTCTTACTGTATTGCTGCCTCTGGCACTGGGTGCCTTGACTGTGTGGAAGGCATCATGATATCTGAAGATTACCAAAGGATTTTGGGTTGCAATGTAGTGCCCAGTGTCAGAAAGCTGGGTTTGCATCCTAGGTAATGGGTCTTCCAGCAGGACAATGACCACAAACATACTTCAAGAAACACCCAAAAATGGATGGAAACAAAGCACTGGAGAGGTCTGAAGTGGCCAGCAATGATTCCGAATCTAAATCCCATTGAATACTTGTGGAGAGATCTTAAAATTACCATTGTGAGAAGGCATCTTTCACATATGAGAGACCTGGAGCAGCTTGCAAAAGAAGAGTGGTCTAAAATTCCAGTTGAAGCGTAAGAAGCTGGTTGATGGTTATAGAAAGCAATTGATTGTAGCTATTTATTCCAAAGTGTGTGAAATTGTGTCTATTTTCTTTGTTTTAAGTATTGTTCTAATACTCACAAAAGAAATATGTGTATAACAAAACATGCGTAACTACAATTATTTTCTGGTAGAAATATTCATTTTCTGAAACAATTTCAAGGGTGCCAACACTGTTGTCAGTCTGCTGAAAGTGTTGTTTTAGCTGCCTAGTTCATTATATTTTACAAGCTGCTTTGAACCGCTGCTCTAGGAAGAATCTTTATTGAAACACTATTTACAAACACTCTCAATGTGTGAGCTTCTCTGCTATCCTCCACCATACACCAGAGAGTGAGGCATTTGTAAATAGTGTTTGAGTACGGATTCCTGCTAAAGCAGCAGTTAAATGCAGTTTGTAAAATAGCATAGACTGGATAGTTAAAATAGTATAATCAGCATGGTATTTGAGAAGAAAGTAAGCAAATTAAGGTAAAGCAGAATATCACAAAGATTTATTACTGCACAAGGGATGATCTTTAGTAACAATGCAGCCCCTGTTTGTGAACACTGTCTAATACAAGCACAAAACTGACTTATTAAAGGGGATGTCCGGTCTAAAATGAAAACCCTGCAATCACTATGTGTGGCATGAACTGTGCGCTGTGAGGATTTGCCTGCCAGTTTCTGAGCCAGGAACGGTGGTGATTCATGTGATATGCATACTTCTGGACAGAAGCCATCTCTTTGGGCATGTCCTTGCTCCAAAGATATGTATGGAGCAAGGGTGTGACTGTCTAGTGGGCAGAGCTGTCCAGTGGCATTTGACGTCTAGTGGGCGTGGTCTCAATACACTTGCATGAAGCAAGACCATGTCCAATAGACGGGTTCTGCTTGAGAGAATGTATATCGCATACATAAGCGCCATTCCAGGCTCAGAAACTGGCAAATCCTTGCAGCACACAGTGCCTGCACTAGGGGGATTCAAAAGTTTCAAGTCACACACAGTGACTGCAGACTTTTCATTTTAGCCTGGACAACCCCTTTCAGGCAATCTAAAAGTGTCCCATATGTGAGAATCTTTGGTGGGAAAATGGCAGAAAAAAAATTATACCCAGAGCATGTTCTGTTTTGGAAAACACATCACTGAGACCAAAAATGTAAAAAATCAGCTATCTATGCATGCTTAAGACTAAGGTCCAGCAGCAGTATTGTTGGATGTGTTAGTGGGAGGCACATGGTTTTCTGACAAGTGAGGAAGCTCCAGAAACAAATCTTCGCCTTGTAAATATATCCTTACCCCTCTACCATAAGTAAAATACAATAGTAAAAATCTTGATTCTCCACTGCTCATCAGCAATGTTTTAAGGTCTCTTTTAAATTCTGAGGATGGGTCATTAATGCCTAACATCATTGCTTCTGCAGAACAGAAGCTGACTGCAATGATCGAAACCCGGAACATGGCAACAACCCAACATCATGTAGGCGTTGCCTAGCAAACACAGCACTTGTATTCAAAAAGTATTCATTAGGGAACTAATTTATTTCATCAGTTCCAGGCCGATTGCTGCTTGTTATGTAATAGTGATAATGAATCACCAGTAATGATGAGGATGAAGGGGATTGTTATATTTACAGAAGCACCAAGATGCTGACAATGCTGATATACATCAGGCTTAATGTTAGTATTAGGTGAGCCGTGGCTAATTTATCATGGGCAGTTAGTTATTGCTACCTCATTAAATTCAGTAGCAACTCATTTGTACCTAGTGAGATAGTAAGAGAAGACAGAAGCTACAGGAAGGTCTAGGACTACGCAGACTTTACAATGCGTGGCACTATGACTTGTGTGTACATGACGTCAGCCGGTCCTGCACATACTCATACTCGTCGTGAGGGTAGATGCTTCAGTAATTACCAACAGTTTTATTTTGGTAGCGTCTTTTCTTTTTGTCTTTTTGGTAGTTTTTTTTTTTTTAGATAATTTTGCCTCTGGCATTTTTTTACTTGTAAGGTATTATACTGATGAGCAAAAAGGTAACAATGTTTTGAACTTTTGACTTTCAGGCTCCACATCTCACCATTTACTACTGCTTTGATCATGAAACCACCATCATTTAGTAGACAATCATTTTGGCTATCTGATAAATAAATTTAACTTGCAACTATTTAGCATATGATTAGTTATGCAGGTTCATTGCATTGTTACTGTTCTGCTCCTAAAAATCAAAATGTTATAAATTTTAATTTCTGTTATTTTTTAAATCCACTTTTTGCTTCCAACACTCTCTGAATCCTAAACGGCCCAGGGCCGTTTAGAGGGTGTGGGCCACCCCAGCAACGATGTATAACGTCACGTGATGTGACATGATTTTCTTGAGGTCGCGAGGTAGGTCACATGATGAACACACATCACACATCTGCAGATGCCAAAATACAGAAAGCAAGTTTGCTTCCCTTGTGTAAAGCACTATATATAACAAAACTCTATAAATTATAGAGGATACTATGTAATAAGAAACTGTACTATACATAAGAAGAGGACTTTAAATTATACGGGATGGTATTATACAAAAAAAAATGCTATATAATAAAATACAGCACTATATACAGGTGCTTATCACAAAATTAGAATGTCATCAAAAAGTTAATTTATTTCAGTTCTTCAATACAAAAAGTGAAACTCATATATTATACAGAGTAATTACAAACAGAGTGTTCTATTTCAAGTGTTTATTTCTGTTAATGTTGATGATTATGGCTGAGTCATTATGTCAGTAAATTAGAATAATTAACAAAAAGCACGTGAAAAAGGTTCCTAAGATTTTAAAAAGGTCCCTTAGTCTGTTTCAGTAGGCTCCACAATCATGGAGAAGACTGCTGATTTGACAGATGTCCAAAAGGCAGTCATTGACACACTCCACAAGGAGGGTAAGCCACAAAAGGTCATTGCTAAAGAAGCCGGCTGTTCACAGAGCGCTGTGTCCAAGCATATTAATGGAAAGTTGAGTGGAAGGAAAAAGTGTGGTAGAAAAAGGTGCACAACCACTTTTTGTGTTGAAGAACTGAAATAAATTAACTTTTTAATGGTATTCTAATTTTGTGAGAAGCACCTGTATAACAGCAGTAAATGCTATGTATTGTGGGACAGATCACTCAGTGCGCATCTATCTGTCTAAACAAGCTATGCTGGTAAACGACTTCCAATCGGTAATGATTTACCAATTAGCAGTCGTTTTGTGCCACCGATCAGTCCACGTAAATGTGCTCCTATACGGTGTAGATACAGAATAAATATTTATATTCAGTAACTTACTGCTGACATCTCGTCTAATTATAGCCTTTTTCTTCCTCATCATGTCAAATCTTAATGTCGATGTTCTAACGCTGGGAATCAGTCACTGCACGTTGCTGAACTGATTACCGCGTTCTTAAGGTCTTATGTGTACACATATGTCTCTTGAATAAGAAATCCCCCACTCTGTGCTGCTGAATACAGACATGCACCCACCATTAATATGTAATTAACTATTTTGCAACCCACCATTCAAAATATAAATAATCAACCACTGTGTCCCCGTTAACTATAAGTGGCCACTTTTTGCCCTCCCAATCATAATATATATTTACCTTGTAATGTCTTCACATCCTGTTCCGTCCAGATGTGTCGGGATCCCAGAATTCCAAGCGGCGGAAGTTCAATGACCTCCATATTGGGACACCCAAGTGATGGGTGTCTCAATATGGAAACTGCTGGTGGTACCAGCCTCTTGCGCGGTACCACCAGCAGAACACCGTCACAACATACACACACAGTATATGCCGTACGCACCACACACACACACGAAAACACACACAGTATACGCTGTACGCACCACACACACACACAATGTATATGCTGTATGCAGCCTCTTGCGTGGTACCACCAGTGGAACACTGTCGCAAAAATGCCACCTCCGGGATCAGCTGAATGATTCACTGACTGCCGCCATCTTTGGACAGGAGGAGCGCATGCGCAGCTTTAATGTGAATGCCGCACAGACGGAAGAAGTCAGCACATGGGAAAAGAGAGTGGATAGGTGGGTGAGCACATGGGGGGAGAGGGTCTCAATGCTGCAAAGCTTGCCTCCATCGTGAGGCATTACCGCCTTCCCGATGTAAAAGGCCTCCATCTAGTAAATATATAAACTAGTTAGCCACTGTTCTCTTTACCCCGTTTCATTACAAATCACTCTCCTGTGTCCTCAATCACCCACTACTGTGCTCCTAACGCTGGACCAATTCATTATAATTACATGTCCTCCCCCTTTCAAAATAATGACACTTCTTTCCCCAATTCATTACATATCCCCACAATTTATTATAATTACATGCCCCTGATTCATTATAATTACATGCCCCTCCAATTCATTATTGCATGCATGTTTACAATTACATCCCCCCAAGTCATTATATCATATACTCTCCCACCTTCTCAATTTATTATAATATAATGTCCTTTCTCCACCCCCCCAATTCATTACAATATTCTTTATACTACCTCTTACCCTTAATATAACTTCCTCTCTCCCACTCCCATTTCATTCACTTTATTGAAGAAAAAAATAATTAATACTTACCTCTCGATAAGATCTCCTTCAGCTTCACTTTGTCTTGTGGTCTGCTGAGTTAGAGAGGTGACAAGAACTCCCTTTTAGCTGTGCTGTCATTCTCTATTGCCGGCAGTGGAACTTAAAGGGAACTTGTCACCCCCTCAGGCGTTTGTAACTAAAAGAGCCACCTTGTGCAGCACTAATGCTGCATTCTGACAAGGTGGCTCTTTTAGTTATGATGCCTGCACATGCTGAAATAAACGCTTATAAAATGTGCCCCCTCATATCGTGAAACGGTCCCAGAGGCGGGACTTTCCTTCCTTATCAGACGCAGCACAGCCGTCACTCCGGGCCTGTGCGCGCCGGGCGCCGCCTCCTCTTGCAGCGTTATCGTCCCCGATAATAAATAAATTTGGTACACTTTACAATTGTCTAGCCAAAGTTTACGAAACGATGACAACACAGTATAAAATAAATCTGCCCAAAGTAGCTGTTTTAATAATTTCAATACCGACTTTAAAGTAAGTCTGTCCTCAGTGATTTTTTACCAAACACAAATCAACTATTAAAAGATACATGAGAAAAAAGAAAAATGGCATTTTCATAAAAACGATGTATGAATTAAAGAGAACCTATCACCCCGTTTTTTAAAGATTAGATAAAAATAGTGTGAAATAGGGGCAGAGCTGGGCTTTACATTAGTGCCTTTTTGGTGAGTTTACACCCCCGTTAGGCTGCCGAAATACCTTTGTGAAGTGGCCGTTTTGTCCTGTCACTCAAGTTGGTCAGGTCGGATGGGCGTGGTCACAGCGCTGTTTCTCCCCCAGATCAGGCTCATCATTACGTTGGTGGCGTAGTGGTGTGCGCATGTCCAAGGTCCCGAATCCTGCACAGGGGAGTGAAAATAGCAGCGATGTCCGTTATTTCATTGGTGGTCGGTGGGCGCGGCCATCTTGCTTTGGCCGCGCGTGCGCAGAAGCGGCGCTCTGCTGGCCGCGGCTTCAGGAAAATGGCCGCGGGCATCCGCGCGTGCGCAGATGGCTATCGCGGCGGCCATTTTCGTGAAGCAGAGTTCGCATCTCGGCTTCACGAAAATGGCCGCCGCGATAGCCATCTGTGCACGCGCGGATGCCCGCGGCCATTTTCCTGAAGCCGCGGCCAGCAGAGCGCCGCTTCTGCGCACGCGCGGCCAAAGCAAGATGGCCGCGCCCACCGACCACCAATGAAATAACGGACATCGCTGCTATTTTCACTCCCCTGTGCAGGATTCGGGACCTTGGACATGCGCACACCACTACGCCACCAACGTAATGATGAGCCTGATCTGGGGGAGAAACAGCGCTGTGACCACGCCCATCCGACCTGACCAACTTGAGTGACAGGACAAAACGGCCACTTCACAAAGGTATTTCGGCAGCCTAACAGGGGTGTAAAGGCACCAAAAAGGCACTAATGTAAAGCCCAGCTCTGCCCCTATTTCACACTATTTTTATCTAATCTTTAAAAAACGGGGTGATAGGTTCCCTTTAAGGCCTTTGGGTCAGGCTCATACATATTACAAGAAGAAAAAAAGTAATACTTCTCCCTATTGTATCTTCTTCTGTGTTTGACTGAAAAAAATACCCCATAAAACTACCATGTATTGGGGAAACTTGTTTGTGTGCCATTACTGATATGTGATTTGTATTATAAGCTAATAATCTCTTTTTTAATGGCTCATACAATATTTTCCATATACAGGTTGGTGAAATTCCCTCATTTACCTTCTGGACTTCTTTCCGGTATCCCATTTTGTGTATCTGATGTACATTTTCTTTAGCATTTTGACATCATGTCTTTTTAATTAATTGAAAAAATGTTGATGTCTTGCACTTTTGCATCATTTGGACTGTGTACCTTCCTAGCAATTATTGATGCGTCCTTTTTGAGAAAGTACTGGATGAATTTTGTTATAATAATAGAAAAAAAATGTGAAAGTAATATACATATTTAACTTATTGCATAGCTGTTTAACTAGTCCAACCATACATGCCATAATACTGTAGTCTGTTGCCGCACTTTACTTTTTGGCTGTATATCTACCAATGTAGAATTACTGGGAGGGGGTGGGGAGAATAGTGTGAAGAAAAATAGCAATAAAAAAAGACCCTCTACACCTTTAACTTGTTGCATATCAGTTGTACTAGTCCAATTTTACAACTGTACTTGTCACAAAAATACTGGGGCCTTCTGCAACATTTTGCTTCCGGGCTCGTACCTAACTAGCATTTTTTGTACATAATTTTTTAAGAAATTTTTAAGAAATTTTGTTAGCAAAATAGAAAAAAAAGATAGCAAAGATTTTAATTGTGCATGTCTGTTTTTGCACACCTGTTTAAGTACCTAAACAAGTTTGGCAGGGACCACTGGTCTAGACCTAGGCATGCAAGTTCTTAGTAGGCCCCGAAGCAGGAAATTTTAGTCCGTCGCTTAGCCTTACAGGCAGCGACAGAACAGTTTGACTGTTCACAAAAGACTAAAAATAGAGGTAATCTTTTGAAATTCAAATTGAGGTTGAAAAATGTTTTTCCCCAAAAAATTGGTTTGCAGCAAATTGATTTGCTGTGAGTTACAATAATACAGAGCCTCCAACTGCCCTGAAAATGTGTGTAACCCTCTGAAGTATCCTAGAACCAGATTTAACCACTTTCAAGTTCTTTGACACAAACACAGATTTAGTCATGTCAAGGTGAACTTATAAAAGAAGATGGTAACCCTGCAGTAAGCAGCAATTAATTAATAACACAGTGCACTTACAGACTTTCATGCTTTTTAAAATAAAAAAAATTGACCAAAAATTATCCCTCTTAGGCTGGTTTCACACTGTGTAGTTCCTCCTTTAAGCCCGGCCCACTGCCACACCTCTTCCTGTGTACCTTTCTTTAACATTGGGTACGCAGGCCATGCGAATGCCTCCGCATGCGTCGTTTTGACTCTGCGCCAACCGCAACAAAATGCAACATGTTGCGTTCGGCGCAGGGCTTAATGGAGGAACTACGCAGCCCTCCGCAGCTCTGCCCTACACAAGTGTGAAACCAGCCTTAGTTATTTGAGATCCGGCAGGCTGTCATTGAAAGAGGTAATGTTAACCTGCTTTGTCGGAGACAAGTGATGTGCAATATGTTCCATAATGCTGTTCACTTACTCACCACTAACAAGCTTGCTGTAGGCAAAGGAAGCCAATTATGACTTGTATTTGATAGTACTACTGACTAGATGACTGGTGCAAGTGGTGGTAGTAGCTGTTAGGCTCACACATTATTAGCCGTGCTATGTTTTTTTTTCTTCTAGGCTGTGTGCACACGTTGCTGATTTTTCGTGTTTTTTTCGCGTTTTTTTCGCGATAAAAACACTCTAAAACTGCAAAAAAACGCAAAAAAGCATACAATATGCATTCCATCATTTAGATTGAATTCCGCAATTTTTGTGCACATGATGCGTTTTTTTCCGCGAAAAAAACGCATCGCGGTAAAAAACGCAGCATGTTCATTAATTTTGCGGGGTTTTTTTGCAGTATAAAATGCATTGGGAAATGTCCAGAAAAAAACGCACCAAAAACACACCAAAAACGCGGCAAAAACGCTTGCAGATTTCTTGCAGAAAATTTCAGGTTTTTCTCAGGAATTTTCTGCAAGAAATCCTGAACGTGTGCACATACCCTAAGGGTATGTGTCCACGTTCAGGATTGCCTCAGGATTTGGTCAGGATTTTATGCAGGTAAAATCCTGGCCAAATCTGCACCTGAGGTCACTGGCAGGTCACATGCGTTGTCCTTGCGTTGGTTCAGCAATGCAAGGACATGCTGCGTTCTTAAAAGACGCGCCGCATGTCCATTTCTGCGGGTGTGCCGCATGCGTCTTTTACTGCATAGTGGAGACGGGATTTCATGAAATCCCCTCCACTAAGCTGTAACATCTGGACGCTGCGTTTTTGACGCTGCGGCTCAACGCAGCGTCAAAAACGCAGCGTTTCCTGAACGTGGAAACATACCCTTACACTACCCCATAAATTGCCACTGCTACTTTTTCTCTTACCATTAGTGTTGAGCGATACCGTCCGATACTTGAAAGTATCGGTATCGGAAAGTATCGGCCGATACCGGCAAAGTATCGGATCTAATCCGATACCGATACCCGATACCAATACAAGTCAATGGGACTCAAGTATCGGACGGTATCCTGTATGGTTCCCAGGGTCTGAAGGAGAGGAAACTCTCCTTCAGGCCCTGGGATCCATATTAATGTGTAAAGTAAAGAATTAAAATAAAAAATATTGCTATACTCACCTCTCCGACGCAGCCTGGACCTCACCGAGGGAACCGGCAGTGTTCTTTGCTTAAAATGCGCGCTTTTACTTCCTTCCGTGACGTCACGGCTTGTGATTGGTCGCGTGCCGCCCATGTGGCCGCGACGCGACCAATCACAGCAAGCCGTGACGTAATTTTCAGGTCCTCAATGCCTAATTCTAGGCATTCAGGAATTTAAAATTACGTTCCGGCTTGTGATTGGTCGCGTCGCGGTCACATGGGCGACGCGACCAATCACAAGCCGTGACGTCACGGGAGGCAGGAGACGCGCGCATTTTTTAAATTACGTCACGGCTTGTGATTGGTTGCGTGCCGCCCATGTGACCGCGACTCGACCAATCACAGCAAGCCGTGACGTAATTTCAGGCCCTCAATGCAGAAATAGGCATCAGGACCTGAAATTACGTCACGGCTTGCTGTGATTGGTCGCGTCGCGGTCACATGGGCGGCACGCAACCAATCACAAGCCGTGACGTAATTTTAAAAATGCGCACGTCTCCTACCTCCCGTGACGTCACGGCTTGTGATTGGTCGCGTCGCCCATGTGACCGCGACGCGACCAATCACAAGCCGGAACGTAATTTTAAATTCCTGAATGCCTAGAATTAGGCATTGAGGACCTGAAAATTACGTCACGGCTTGCTGTGATTGGTCGCGTCGCGGCCACATGGGCGGCACGCGACCAATCACAAGCCGTGACGTCACGGAAGGAAGTAAAAGCGCGCATTTTAAGCAAAGAACGCTGCCGGTTCCCTCGGTGAGGTCCAGGCTGCGTCGGAGAGGTGAGTATAGCAATATTTTTTATTTTAATTCTTAATTTTACACATTAATGTTGTTTCGATACCGATACCCGATACCACAAAAGTATTGGATCTCGGTATCGGAATTCCGATACCCGCAAGTATCGGCCGATACCCGATACTTGCGGTATCGGAATGCTCAACACTACTTACCATACATTTTGCACAAAGCTATTCTTAAGTTTTGATATTTTTTTCAAACCAAATCATTTAACGCTTGCCAAAATGAACATAATGAAAAATGTTAAGTAGGTAGGTACATGCACAGAAAGCAAAATGTATGCTTTCTATATTTTTTTATTGTTTTATTTTACAAATTTCAACAAAAACAAAAATTGACCGTCACCTTTTATGTTTGCATACATCTGAGCAGACATTGTGTGCTACTGTATTCTTTGGATTGTCTATAATGAAGTCATATCAGCCAGCACCTGTTCACACTTGCTTCCCTATGTAAAAAGGTGCTGGTCAAATTTTTGTTTTCTGTAATTGTAATTAGAGGTGGTGCCTGCCTCCATATTTGACTGAGCACTCTTTCCATCAGTCTAGACTTCTTTTTTATTACATGCCATTTACATTTGTGGGCTTTTGCTCCGCGAAAAGTATGTCAGATAAGATATGAGGTCTAGGGCCCTACCAGCGAATGATCGCCTTGTTGTGGCAGGGGAGTACACATGAATTAGCCAATTTGCACACTAAGCACCTTTATTTTCTAACTATGTTCTATATCATAGTAATGCAGTTTAGGTTTCATTTATTCAGTACTTGCACATATCTTACCACACAGTGTCTTGTTTTATTCTTACATTTGAATATAATGCATTAATAGCAGGTTGAGTTAATGTCTGGATTTTGGGGGAAAACTCAGTCACACGCAAACACACCATTTTTTACACTGATTTATTTTTTTTTCTGTAACAATTACTGTGCTGCTGATCTTACAGCCACACATATGAAAAGTAAGTTCATCAACATCTTTATATTTTCAATCTGTTGCTGCATAATTATCATTTTCATTCATCTACAAGAGAGTTGTTTAGTGCTCTTGCCATGTACCTCTGCCTTCCAAGTTTGATTCCCCACATAACATCAGCCAGTTAGCTTGATTGATAACTCACCTTCTGACACCAGATAAGGGAATGAAACTGTGAGCTATCAATCAAGCTAAAGAGGCTGGTACTCATTGGGGAAACAACCTGGGGAGGCAGAGGTTCAGGAAGTTATCAGTCCTGCTCAGAGCACTTAAAACTTTACTTGTATGGGAATGAAAATGATAATTACTCAGGAATGCAGCACAGACTGAAAATATAAAGGTGTAATTTCAAACACCTGCATGCCCATACTGTTATCAATTGAATCTTTTTATCATTTACAGATTACTACTCTCATCTGTTTCACTGCTGTAGTTGTACGACACATTACAGTTTGGAGTATTTGTCCAATGTGTTAGGGCTTTCTTTTCCTTTGTCTATTGCTGAGCTAAATGGTTGCTGCATTCCCTGTCTAGGCTTTTATATATGTTGTGATAATCTTCCTGATTGGCCATGCAATTACATGTGGTGCAATAGCTGCAAGGCATTATGAGGAACCCTGCGCTGTTGCACCTGAGGTTATGTCAGCCTTCTGTGGTTAATGCCATATTCTGCAATGTGTAAAAAGGTGGCTGAAATTTTTTCTGTGCTTCACAAAAATTGAATTGCATGTTGTTTGACCTTTCCAAAACCTGAAAGGTTAAAAAAAATGTGACTGGAAATTTGGTTCACATTCAATTAATCAGCTCGTCTCTTACGAAAATGGAAAATTATTGAACCATATTTTAATTTAGAAAGACATGAATATTCTGCCACTACAGTGTGTTATTAAGCAGACTACTGGTTATCACTGATTACTCCTTTACAGGGTGAGGGCACTTTGACATCACTAAGAATGTGTTTGTGTTAAAGACCTCAAAAGGGGTTCATTTAAGTATTTGGAAACGTCACAGTGTTACGCATGACTTTTCCGGGTAATTGGAGGCTTTGCATTATTATTGAAAATTATATTTTTGGGAAAAATGTGACAAAACAGGAGAATTCTAATTTTAAAATATTCATTCATCTATATCTTTACAGATGTGAGAATGGATCCCTCTGGATAACAGGAACTGAACAATTTACCCTTGATGACTGGGTCGTCACATAGTATAAGCCATTCTATTTGGACACCAAGGAATGGCAGTAACCCAAAAGGTCTCTTGTGTCTGGTCACCTATCAACTAACTTATGTCTACATACTGATTGCCCATGTACACTGCAATCTCTGGCACTGGACCAAATGTGCTACATGCTTATAGCATTTTACAGGATATCACCACATTTTGCAAGCTTGGGTCACAATGAAGTAGAAATGATTCCAGTGATATATTATAACTAGTGATGAGAAAATAACTTCGGATAACTCCTTATCCAAATAGCTATAGAGCTTCCCGAATAGCTGCATCGGGAACCCAGATTCTTGGAGTGCTCCCGATGATCCCAATAAACAGGCTCTCCATGCATGTGTAGTGACTGTGTAATAGTATGCAGGTACTGAGTATGTCACCACGGAACAGACAGACCAACAGTTGAGGGGTTTAATAACAGGAATCAGGTTCTCCTCGCAGGGAGGAAGCAATGGAATATAACTAGCAATCAAACAGTGCAAAAATATGGGAGTCAAACAATGTAACCGAAGTAAGCAAGATTTCTTGAGAAAAGAACATCAGTCTGATGAGGACTTGCTTGAAGGGTCGTCTTCTCCAACGTAGGCGCCGAGAAACAGCGGCACTTGTCGTCCCTCTGTTGTCCGTGGGCTGAGTAGTCTCTAGGAGCCCGCTGCCTGGGGTTTCGGGAGTTAATGTGATATGCACAGGCTCTGAGTCTTTAGCTTTTACAGCGCAGCCTATCCCAGGAAAACGATGGTCAGTCTATTATTAAGTCTCTCACCAGGAATCAGGGGCTCTGCACTGTTAAGTCTCTCACCAGGATTCAAGGGCTCTGCACTGATACCATGGGTACCATGAGTCACAGTCTCTGTACTGATACCGCGGGTACCAGGGGGTTGCAGTCTCTACACGGGCCAATGTCTCTACACGGGTCTCAAAGCGCCCCTCTCCAGTCACAGCAGAGTCCGCTTTCATGTACTCACAAGATGCAGTCTTTCTGGGCAATCTCCCTGTATATGTGCTCTGGCTGGGAGCTCTCTCTCTCTCCCGGAGCGCAGCTGCACCCTGTCTCACCGCTGCTCACGCTGCTCTGTTCCTTGCGCGTGCGCCTTTCCCACCCTCTGCCCAGCTTCCTTCCTGTCCCAGTCTCTAAGTCTACCCCCTGGGGAACCTGTAGCACAGCTCAATGGTTCCAGGCACAGAGCCGAGAAGGTAACCACCCCCGGACTCTTCTTGTGCTTCACCTCCTTACAACTGTCAAACAGCAGTGACACATGCAGCTGCGGCGTTGGACAGCTGATTATCGGAAGCACTCCAGGTATCATTTGTAAGCACTATTGAGTCACCTGCTAGGGCTTGGGGTACTCGGTACCGGGTCCAGTCGTAATTAAAGGGGTGGTCACGGTGGCAGCGACCCAGTCCATGGCCCTGGGCACCCAAGTAAAAGGGGAAAGGTCTTTTAAGGGAGTTGTAGGAATAAAGTTTGTGTTTGTGGTGCCACCTGTGCTCAGTCTCAGTCAGACGGGACCGACGCTGGGGTCTTCTGGGGTGATGTTACTGGAACAAAGATGGTGACGCTTCCCACAGGTGAAGCGGGGTCCCCAGGGCTCCCAGTGTGTTTGGCAGGGATAGTGAATGCTGACAAATAAATGGAGGACACAGGGTTGCAGCCTTTACCTGGTTTACTGAAGTTGTAGTCAGCCTTAGTCCAGGGTACTGGCAACAGGTGTTGATGGAGTCCAGGCAGCCTGAAAACAAGTGGGAATCCCTTTGTCAGGTCAGTTTGGAGCCTTCAACTTTGCGCTGGTTTGTGGTCCCTTGCTGCCTGTAGCTGTCTGACAGGGTACCCTTTCTCTCCTGTCCTGGGACAGTACCTGCATGGTAGACAACTTGAGCTGTTCCGTTGGGGTCTCTGTACATGGTGACTCCAGGCTCTAACTGCTGCTGTACCTCAGGTGTTATGTGGGCAAGTCATTGTTAGCTTCTTGCCCTCCGGTTCTGCTGTGGGACCGGTAGTTCCCCACGACCTCGGGCTCCCGGTGCCCGGTTTCTGCGCTCTGGCTTAGAGTAGGACCAATCGCAGCCCTCCTCTAGCTCCTGATCACTCCTCTGTCTCTTGTCTGTATATTGAGGGAAGCTCCCCTAAAACCGGGTTTAGAGCTCCCCCTTCTGGCCTGGAGTCAGAATATGTTGCATGTAAGATTACTTGCCAAAGGAATCCCTCCTGTCTCCAGGCATGGCATTACCCTCCCCGAGAGGAAGGCAATACCACTGTGGTACCTGAACTCCTGGGGTGCCACACTATAGCTATTCGGATAAAGAGTTATCCGAAGCTATTCACTCATCCCTACTTATAACGTGCTCAACGAAAATATATGAAAAGAGAATACTAAAACAATATTAAAAGGATTCAAGTTATCAAAAAAGAGTAAAGAAGAATACATAAGGCCTCATTCACACATTCATGTTTAAAAACATACGTGAATAAATTGTACCAGTGTCATCAGTGTTTCGGATCATTGTGTCCGTGTTTACCATCAGTGTTATCAGTGTTTTTCACATGTGGATAAATAATAAATTACAAGCTTTTCCTATACCATACAATGTTAAATACAGACGCACACAGATGATACATGGATGCCTTCCGTGTGCTGTACGTGTTTTTCACGAATCCGTATACTTGTAATTGCACTTTTAATCTGTGATCTTGGAGAAAATTCAGACATTTGAGCATGTTCTATCTGTGAAATATACAGATAGTGGACCCTCGAAGACTAAAAAACATTTAAAATATCGTGTTCCATTATCTCAGTGTCATGACATAAAAAATTATAATTGTACGCTCCAAGCTATTAATATATGCAATAACTAGTGTAATTCTGCAAGTTACTCAAGTGTTACCAAATGAATGAAACCATAATGTAGAAGTAAGTCAGCTATGAAAACCAAGAAACCCAGAAAAAAAAACATTGAATAATGTCCCAAATTGAAAATGTGGAAACAAGAGAAAAAAATGGCGTTAACCATAATCCAATGTAGTCAAAATAAAGTACTCTAAATTCAACCACATATATAGTGATACTCAAGGGAAACTAAAATGCGTGTACAGATAGCCCTAATAAGTTAAATGTACTCCAGAGAAATATATAAGAAGAATAATCAAGAAATATACGGTAGTACCCTGCATACAAACGCTATATGTAGTGAGGCAACAGAAAGGGACCACATATGTATATGTAGGCAAATGCAAGTCAGAAGCAATATATAGAATGAGAAAATGTAAAATACCAATAATATGATATCCAGTATTGATGAGGAGGTACCAATTAGAAACCACAAAAATGAAGTGCCATGAGCGCAGCACCACATGTATTGCTGGTGAAGGCAACTTCATCTGACCTGCCATTAATTCACCAGTGACAGCTGACAGACACTCTGTTGGTATAGATTTGACATCATCTTAGGATGCCTTCAATAAGGACAGTATTTCACAGGGGACACAAGAACTGGAGAGATGTAATGACTACAGATCTTTTACTAGTATGAACACTAGGAACTAGGCATTACATATGGTATAAAGCCAAGATTTGGTTCATACTATTTGTTAATAATTGGAGATAACAGATGTAAATCTTTGATAATCATTCAAACCAGTACTGGCCTATGATGTCAAAAATTGTAAACAGAGTTTGCGCCATTCGAGCACCCAAGTTTTCAGCTGAGCACTATTTTCATTACCGTTTCGTATTCTGATTCTATTCCGTACCAGCAAAATTTGTTATAAAAAATAATGTATATCAATGCTTTATAATTTTACAAAAGATGATGTGAGGAATGTCCATTAATTGTCATCATATTAAAGGGAATCTAACCAAACTATGCACATGACCTTGTAGGGGATATAGCCCCTGTAGCAATTGCATCTTTCCTGCTCGAACTCCTGTCTCCTTGCTGCAGAAGATGAATTTCAATTAGATATGTTAAGTTGTGTGCTAAGTGCACCCTATATTTGGCTAAGGCTACTTTCACACTTCCGTCGGTACGGGGCCGTCGCAAACCGTCGGCCCAACAGACGTTGTGCTAAATTTAGCACAACGTGGGCAGCGGATGCAGTCTTACGACGCATCCGCTGCCCTGTGTGATGAGCGGGGAGGAGGGGGCGGAACCGACGGACAAAAAAACATTGCATGGATCGTTTTTTTGTCCCGACGGACCGCAAAAACACGACGCATCTGTCGCACGATGGATGCAAATTGTGCCCATCCGTCGCGATCCGTCGCTTATTCAAGTCTATGAGCAAATTGCAGGATCCGTTTTTTGCCCATAACGACGGATTGCGGCGGACCAAAAAAGACGGAAGTGTGAAAGTACCCTAAGAGGCTCAATGCTCCATTCCACCCACTGGTTTTGCATGTTCATGCCTCCCTCACTGCCTCACTGGTGATTGACAGCACTTTCTTGAGCTTTCTCTGCAGAAAACATTTTGTTATCAGTGCATTCCCAGAGTCATTGTTTTCTAACTTTTGGGGGTAAATGCGTAAAATCCTCCCAAACCTATCAAACTCAGAAAACTAGGCTTAGTGCGAGAGGTCCAAGGATTTCGACATGGCCGATGGTGATCTGAAGATGCAAAGGGGACCAGACAGGTGGCAATGAGTAGCGTATGAGCCGGAGAGGTTAGCATAAAAGGGTTTTTTACTTTTTAAATATTATGTTTATTATTTTCTGCGGTTTTGAGAGATCCTATAGCATGATTAGGGTAATGAAATTGATTTTCCAAGGAAAATCCACCCTAACAGCCAAATTCGAGGTTTGTCTGATTAGTTGGCTGATTTATAATGTTACCAAATTTGTATATTATTTTAATGCTCTAATACTTTTGCTAAATGAATAAATTTCATTTTTTGTTGGCGAATTCACAGAAAAATATTTTTTCTTCCTTTATCATCAACAAATTTGTATGAGGGCTTCTTTTTTTCTGTAGAATTGTTTGTCTCCATTTTGGGATAGATATAAATTTTGATTGTCTTCTATTACTTTGGATATTTTACGAGGGGTATAGGATATAAACAGCAATTCTGTCATTGTTTTCTTTCTTTCTTTTTTTTCTTATGTGCAATGCAGTTCTTTTTTATTCTCTCATGATCATGTCATCCAATAGATGTACCATTATGTCCTAACGCAGTTAGGACAAAGCTTTCTCTTGTAATGAGCTGTGATCCTGTAGTTCAATGACTACAAGTAGAGATCTCAGAAAGCATAAAGATTTAATAGCAAGCGTATAATAAAATGTAATAATTCTGTTAGTAATGGTTTGAAGCCTGTAACCATGGGAACACATAGGTCTACGTAGGGGCTGATGTTACAAGACAGTAGGATATTTTTACAAAAGACTATTTGCAAAGTTGAATAACTTTGCAAATAAAACGGTTGTAAAATTTCACATTACATAGGCACATGACAGAATGGAGATACTTGCTTGTACTGAAGCCAGTAAGCGACTTATTACACATGACGCAGAGCTGAAAAAATGGCATAGTTTGTAAGATTTATGAGTTTTCAGAATAGCTTATTCTGCATTAATTCATGAAGGAAATGCATCTGTAATACATTAGTCCCTCTAGGATAGCACTTAAAGGAGATGCTGCTTTGATTGTTCATCTTGATAAAAGTTTGAAGACATGTTCTACCATGCTTCTGAACCTAAAGGCATAGAAACACACACTCATCCTTTCAGTGTCACGAGACCCTGCAGTACTTTATCCAAACACAAGAAACTTTCTTCCTAGTATTCAATGGATGCTGAAACAAGCTGTCTACTTACAGTAAAGGAAATAATTATTTGATCTCTTGCTTATTTTGTACGTTTGCTCACTGACAAAGACATGATCAGTCTATCATTTTAAGGGTAGGTTAATTTTAACATTGAGAGATAGAAGATCAAAAATAAAATCCAGAAAATCACATTGTATAAATTATATAAATTTATTTGCAGTCTGCAGTGAGAAATTAGTATTTGATCCCCTACCAACCATTAACAGTTCTGGTTCCTACAGACCAGTTAGACACTACTAATCAACTTGTTGCCTGCATTAAATACAGCTGTCTTACATAGTCACCTGTATAAAAGACTCCTGTCCACAGACTCAATTAATCAGTCAGACTCTAACCTCTACAACATGGGCAAGACCAAAGGGATTTCTTAGGATGTCAGGGACAAGTTCATAGACCTGCACAAAGCTAGAATGGGCTACAAAACCATTCGTAACACGCTGGGTGATAAGGAGACAACTGTTGGTGCAATAGTAAAAACATGGAAGAAATACAAAATGACTGTCAATTGACATTAATCTGGGGCACCATGCAAAATCTCACCTCATGGGGTATCCTTGATTATGAGGAAGGTGAGAGATCAGCCTAAAACTACACGGGGGAACTTGTTAATGATCTCAAGGCAGCTGGGACCACAGTCACCAAAATCATTGATAACACATTACGCCGTAAACATTTTAAATCCTGCAGTGCCCGCAAGGTCCCTGCTCAAGAAGGCACATGTTGCAGGCCCATTTGAAGTTTGCCAATGAACACCTGGATGATTCTGTGAGTGATTGAGACAAGGTGCTGTGGTCAGATGAGACAAAAATTGATCTATTTGACATTAACTCAACTCGCCATTTTTGGAGGAAGAAAAATGCTACCTATGACCCAAAGAACACCGTCCCCACTGTCATGCATGGATATGGAAACATTGTGTTTTGAGGGTGTTTTACTGCTAAAGGCACAGGACTACTTCACCGCATCAATGGGCGAATGGATGGAGCCATGTACCATAAAATCCTGAATGACAACCTCCTTCCCTCCACCAGGACATTAAAAATGAGTTGTGGCTGGGTCTTCCAGCAAGACAATGACCCAAAACATATAGCCAAGGCAACAAAGAAGTGGCTCAAAAAGAAGCACATTAAGGTCATGGAGTGGCCTAGCCAGTCTCCAGACCTTAATCCCATAGAAACCTTATGGAGAGAGTTGAAGCTCCGAGTTGCCAAATGACAGCCTCAAAATTGTAATGATTTAGAGATGTCTGCAAAGAGGAGTGGACCAAAATTCCTCCTGACATGTGCGCAAACCTCATCATCAACTACAAAAAAACATCTGACTGCTGTGCTTGCCAGCAAAGGTATTGCCACAAAGTATTAAGTCTTGTTTGCTAGAGGAATCAAATACTTATTTCTCACTGCAAAATGCAAATACATTTATATAATTTATGAAATATGATTTTCAGGATTTCATTTTTGATATTCTATCTCTCAATGTTAAAATTAACCTACCATTAAAATTATAGACTGTTCATGGCTTTATCAGTGGGCAAACTTACAAAATATGCAAGGGATGAAATAATTATTTCCTTCACTGTACATTTCTTTTTCTATCTGAAGCTAAGAATTAGCATTATTGTGCACTAAACATAACTCCACACTTGTCACAGATATGCTCTTGCAAGATCTAATCTTTCATGAATATTGAGCACAAACAAACCACACAATCAGACGGCAGAAATTTCTCAGGCACCAAAACATTGAACACTTGGGCCGCAATTCATCAAAGTTTTGTTTTCACACCATAATTATGGCATAGAAAGCTTTGAAAAATCAAAGTCTTTTGTGTAATTTTTAAGCAATTTTTGTCCAGCTTGGACAAAATGGATGAAGGTGGGGTAGAAAGGGGTGTGGCAGGGTATGACGAACCTTTGGGTATGATGGACCTTTCTTGTCAAATCCATGATGACGGCAGTAAGATATGTGGCTAGGCGCACATGCAGACACATGCCGCTTTACGTCTTGCCTGACTGCCATGCACCTCCTAATTAATCATGGGCCTCACACCTCACCCTACCTGTTATGATCTGGTGACCTTGGAGCCGCATGAAACTTTCTCTGGAGTCGGTGGAACCTGTACTGACCTCAAATCCTGAACTAACACCGCAACTAGAAGTAGCCGTGGGGTGTGCCTAACATACCCTAGACACCTCGACACAGCCGGAGGACTAAATACCCCTATAGATGGAAATAGGAATGCTACCTTGCCTCAGAGCAGACCCCCAAAGGATAGGCAGCCCCCCACAAATAATGACTGTGAGTAGGAGAAGAATAGACACACGCAGGTAGGAAACAGGATTTAGCAAAAGAGGCCACTCTAGCTAAATAGGAAAGGATAGGACAGATTACTAGGCGGTCAGTATTAAAACCCTTCCAAAAATATCCACAGCAGATAATACAAAAAGTTCCACAATCTAACTAAAGACATGGAATATATATCTGCCACTCCAGAGAATCCAACAAGACTGAGAAAATACTGACACAATCGAAGCTGGACAAGAAAACACAAAGAATAGCACTGCATTGTGAAGCACATAGCATGTGTGCCACAGGAAAAAAAAACAGACACTTATCTTTGCTGATTTGGCAGAAAGGCAGGAGGAACCAAGCAGAGGTCCAACACCTCCCAACAACAATTGACAACTGGCAAGGACTAATGAATCCTGCACACCTAAATACCCCAGTCAGAACTGCAATCAGCAGATACACCTGACCAGGACTGCAACTCAGGGGCAACTGCATTACCACCTACAACCACCGGAGGGAACCCAAAAGCAGAATTCACAAAACCTACCCCCTCATCAAAACTGGCTTCAAACACTCTGGTTTAGTCTTGGGGAATCAGGGCTATGGTGTTTTTAGGTAAGTGCCAATGTGGCAAATTTGCTGCAGGAATTTGTTTAAGGCTATGGTCACTTGAGCGTAATAAAAATCTGTCTAGTTTTCAGCCAGAAAAGTGTTGTGATTTTTTTCTCACATGTCAGCCGTATGCAGTCCATCTGCAAACTGTTTTTTTACTCAGCAGCTATTAATCATTTACAGGACCATTTACAGTTTCCTATGCTATAGGATGCTTAATCCTATAGCATAATAAGTGGATGCCATACTGTGACTCCGTATAGCATCCAATTTCTTTCTCGCACTATACCAATTTCAGAGTGAAATCGCAGCATGCAGCGATTTTTTTCACAGACTGATTCTGTCAGTGAAAACATTGGTCATTAGCACTGCCCTATGGAATAACATTGTCCGAGTACAATCCGATGAAAAATCGGAAAGTATTTGTTCAATTTATATTGTGCTGTGAGTGAGCCCTTAAGGGAATGGGTCATCAGAAAAGTATTTTAAATCAGTTTTATATTATTATTTTTTTCATTTTATTTGTTTTATATTATTATCTGAATTGTTTCTTCGGTACGGAAAATAACTATTAATAATAGAACTAATCATGTTACAGACAAGCCAAAAGGCTTTTTATGCCCCATGAAAGGACTCCCTGGCATGAACCACCTTGTGAGTTAACCTGGAGGTGCAATTATTAAAGTGAATCATGCAGTGTCTTTGTTTCTCTAAGGTTTTGTGTCTAGCACATAGGGCTCAAATTAAGTAGATAATGATTTAATTGTACATGAGATTTTCCTATAGTTGTGAAGTATGTAAGAGTAGGACAAATTGAACTCATTACAGTGAAGGTATTTGAAAATACGTGTTGATAACAATATTTCTTCCCAGAAATGCGTGTCAAAACATGAACTGTCTGAGCTGGTAGAATTTGGAGAACTTACACTCCAAAACTCTATTTTTCTGATTGTATCTCTGAGAACTGTCACGACAATATCTGCCTCTGTAACAAGAGCTATTAAGATCTCAATGCCCAGGATTTCTGGAAGGGTAGGAGCACCGAATAGCTGTCTGCAAGATGGCTGACTGATAATATCTTTCTTAAAATAATAACTTTTCATGTTATTCACAGATCCAGCCATAAAAGCTTTAGTTATTCCACCATTTGAAGAATCAGAAATAACAGGGAATAAAGTTATATTTTTTTCGCAAAAAGACTTAGAAGACTTGAATGTGTCAGTAAGCTATTTTTATGGACTAAGAACACAATAGCACAGTAAATATTCTGCTTACTGAACAAAGTTCTGAGTTTGCCTGTGCTCTGATGCTTCAGCAGTATGAGAAATGGTGTTGGGAAGATTTTTTTTTTTGTGAACCATGAAGCAAATCTCAAAATATTCAAATATTCAAATTTTCGTGAAATTGCCAATTTCAGAAAATTTGACTCATACTTGACCCTTCACAAATCATCTGATCATCTCTAGTGAAACTTCTTGTGTCTCTTATTTTTTTGTGTGGTGACTAGGGATGAGTGGACCAGTGGAAGTTCGGGTTTGAGTACCCGGACTTAAACCCGAATATCTCTCTCCTCTATGAACTGTAAAATGAACTTCCAGGAGAGGTCCTTGGTCAGAGTTCACCACCAGACACTAAGTGCCTAGTACAAACCCAGAACTTTACAGTTTGGGTTCACTCATCTCTAATTGAGACCAAGGTTCCCACCTGGTGGGAAGAGTTAATTTCAAATTTGTTGTTTTTGTGTTTTTTCAGTCTCATTGTATGTATCACTTTCTGTAAACTTGATAAAGAGGCTGAAGTTTCTCAAAACGTGTTGTTTTTTATGGAAGTTATTCCTAGATTATACCTTTTCGTTGGCAGTAGAGATGAGCGAGTATACTCGTTGCTCGGGTTTTCACGAGCACGCTCGGGTAATCTCCGAGTATTTGTTAGTGCTTGGATATTTAGTTTTAGTCACCTCAGCTGCATGATTTATGGCTGCTAGCCAGCCTGAGTACATGTGGGAATTCCCTAACAAACAGGCATTCCTCACATGTATTAAGCCTACATAGCAGCCATAAATCATGCAGCTACAGCAACGAAAACTAAATCTCTGAGCACTAACAAATACTCGGAGACCACCCGAGCAACGAGTATACTCGCTCATCACTAGTTGGCAGGTGAGTATGGTACTCAAATTTTGGGGGTAACCAAGCCAGCTACCATATTATCCACATTCAAAACTACAACTCATTCTGCAGAAAACTAAAGTGTCACACAACTATTTCGTATGAAAAATAAAAAAAAGTTCTGGCTTTTGAAAGAAAGGGAGGAGAAAACAAAAACACAAACTGAAAATTGGCTGCAGCCGGAAGGGTTTAAACCTGCAGATTATTCAAGTGTGCGGCAGCAGATACTGTAAATATCAGAGACAAAGAAGTTCCTGTTACTCGTGTTTAGAGATTAATTATATTGGCCAGAACTTTTATATAGTTGGCAAGAAACAGGGCTGGCGTCAGCACCCGACGCACCCAGGCAAGTGCTGGGGCCGTGGACAAAGGGGGGACTCACTTTCCATCAGGGCCTAGGCCGCTCCCCCAGCAGCTGTGCTTTGCAGGGTTGCCGGTGCTGTTTGAGCCATCACTTCAACAGATATGGCCGCATGCAGTGCACTGTGCAGCTGTGTCTGCTAGTAATGACGTGGCCAGGGCGACGCACAAGCAAACTTAAAGGCGCAGTGCCAGCTCAGCCACATTATTACTAGCAGACACAGCTGCACAATGCACTGCGTGCAGCCATGTCTGTTTAAGTAACAGCAATCACGCAGTGTCGGCGGCCCTGCACAGGCACATGCCAGAGGAGCTGGACTGGAGACAAGCTGGGAGTAAATGAGCGAGGCTTGTTTCCTGCTTCCCCATATTAAACTAATATTTTAAATTTATGCATGTCAATGTGTATGACTGTACATATTTATGTCTGTGTATATGTGTTTTTGTGAATTTGTTTTCAAATATGTATGTGTACGTATCTGTGTATGTTTGTTTAGGTGCGTGTCTGCATATTGTATGTGTGTATATCTGTGTACCATGTGTATATGTGTATGTCTGCGTGTGTGTGCATATCTGCACACCGCGTATACATGTCTGCATACTGTATGTGTATGTCTGCATATTGTGTGTGCATGTCTGCATACTATATGTGTGTGCATGTCTGCGTATTGTATGTGCGTGTCTGCGTACTATATGTGTGTGCATGTCTGCATATTGTATGTGTGTGCATGCATGTCTGCCTACTGTATGTGCGTGCTTATCTGCATATTGTGCGTGCATATCTGCATACTGTATGTGTATGTCTGCATATTGGGTGTGCATGTCTGCGTACTGTATGTGTGTGCATTTCTGCGTATTGCATGTGTGTGCATATATGTGTATTGTGTGTGTGTGCGCATGTCTGCGCACTGTGTGTGCATGCATGTCTGCCTACTATATGTGCGTGTCTGCATATATGAAAGATGAGGGGGCAGGTTGGGCCCTGTGTTTACACCTATATTTCTCTGCCGTATCTGTGCATCATTAATCATGGTATGTAATAAAGGGGCCCACTGAGACTCTTTCACTCAGGGCTCACGAAAACCTGGAGCCGGTCATGGCAAGAAATCTCATCATTGTGCAGCGACCAAATTGTTGTCAGAGACTGTTGTTTATTTCCTGACCTACTTTTCACACTCTGTGTACTGTATGTATATCTGCCAATAAGATGCCAATTGTCATGGACTATGTTTCCTAAATTCACCTTCCATGTTTAAACCATTTATTGTAAAGATCAGGAAAATAGTAGTGATTCTCATTCCGCTACTTAGATATGACTCTTCTCTGTATTACCTATTAAAAGGGCTACGAAGATGGGAGGGAGGATCTGAGTACAGACAGACCTTGTTTGTAGTCTGCAATTATGTGTATCAAAGTAGAGAAAACTACTGTGTTTTACAGAGATCCTTCACTTTTTATTTTAGAAGTTTTACTGCAATACGAAATTTTGGCAAAAGTGAAGATATCCTTTAAGTACTAAACTGTCATTTTATAGCATCATGAAATAGTTGTTGACTTTCAGATGGGGGAATTTTGCTCAATATTTGTATGCCAAAACCTGGTGTGGAACATAAACAGAGAAAAAGTATAATGGAAAGATTTACACCTCTTCTCTGTTTTGGATGCTCTCCTGGGTTTCAGCTAAAAATACTGATGCTAAATATTGACCAAAATACTGCCATGTGAAGCTGTCAAAATTAGAGAAAACTTTAGAATTTCTCAGTGAATTTGTTCTATTGTCCTCTAACATTTATGCTACAAGACAGAATATTTAAAAATATTTCATAGCGGTATTTATTTCAAACAGGGTCGGCACTAAGCTGTTCACAGAGAAATTATGGAAAACTCTTGGCATTTTGGGATCAGGTAAAGAAAGACACATTAAGATGGACGAGATTTTACAAGGTCATATATATTTTATGATCAGAAATATTGGAGCCTCATAATTGCTGAATTCAACCCCACTGCCACAGATGTATGAAATCCAGCCCCGCTGCCATGCAGTTAACCTTTACTAACATTTGTGTAAAAATGGGTCATTCTAAAGAGCTCACTGAATTCTCATCTGGTCCTGTAATAGGTCCTGGTCCTCCGCTGCCTTGGAGTAACCCTTAACTCTGCCCTGTCCTTCAAATCGCACATCCAAGCTCTTTCCACCTCCTGTTGCCTCCAGCTCAAAAATATCTCCATAATCCGTCCTTTCCTCAACAGTCAATCTCCTAAAATGCTTGCGCATGTCCTCATCATCTCCCGCCTTGACTACTGCAACATCCTTTTCTGTGGCCTCCCTGCTAACACCCTTGCACTAGTCCATCCTTAACTCTGCTGCCCGACTAATTCATCCCTCTCCTCGATACTCCTACACTTCCCCCCTCTGCAAATTTCTTCACTGGCTCTCTTTACTTCAGCGTATCCAGTTCATATTACTAATTCTGACCTACAAAGCCATCCATAACCTGTCTCCTCCATATATCTCTGAACTAATCTCCTGATATCTTCCCTCACGCAATCTTCGGTCCTCCCAAGACCTCCTTCTCTCCACACTTATTCGCTCCTCACCCAACCGCCTCCAAGACTTCTCCCGAATATCCCCCATCCTCTGGAATTCTTTGCCCCAACATGTCCAATTGTCAACCACATTGGGATCCTTCAGACGGAACCAGAAAACCCACCTCTTCAGGAAAGCTTACAGCCTGAACTGACCCCACTGCCTCCTCACCACTACCAAAGGTACCGCCTCACCAACATCGGAGCTCCTGCAACCCTCAACATATTGTCTCCTTCCCCACCATTCTGTAGAATGTAAGCCCACAAGGGCAGGGTCCTCGGCCCTCTGTATCAGTCTGTAATTGTTAGTTTGTTTACTGTAAGTGATATCTGTAATTTGTATGTAACCCCTTCTCATGTACAGCACCATGGGATCAATGGTGCTATATAAATAAATAATAATAATAACCTCTTTCTGACATTAGACGTACTATCCCGTCGAGGTGGGGTGGGCCCGTATGACCAACGATGGGATAGTATGTCATATGCGATCGGCAGCGCTCACGGGGGGAGCGCGGCAGATCGCGGCCGGGTGTCAGCTGACTTTCACAGCTGACATCCGGCACTATGTGCCAGGAGCGGTCACTGACCGCTCCTGGCACATTAACCCCCGGAACACTGCGATCAAACATGATTGCAGCGTTCCGGCGGCATAGGGAAGCATTGCGCAGGGAGGGGGCTCCCTGCGTGCTTTCCTGAGACCCTCGGAGCAACACGATGTGATTGCGTTGCTCCAATGGTCTCCTACCTCCTTCTCCCTGCAGGCCCTGGATCTAAAATGGCCATGGGGCTCCTTCCGGGTCCTGCAGGGAGGTGGCTTACCAGCGCCTGCTCAGAGCAGGCGCTGGTAAGCCAGGAGCACTGCCTGTCAGATCACTGATCTGACACAGTGCTGTGCAGTGTCAGATCAGCGATCTGACACTATAGTGTGATGTACCCCCCTGGAGCAATGTAAAAAAGTAAAAAATATTTACATGTGTAAAAAAAAAATAAAATAAAAATTCCTAAATAAAGAAAAAATATACCGTATTTTCTGGCGTATAAGATGACTTTTTAACCCCTAAAAATTGTCCCAAAAGTCAGGGGTCGTCTTATACGCCGGGTACGGCGTGTGTTGTGGATTCTGTTTTTGGGCTCCCTCTGGTGGTTACGGCTGGTACTGGGTGACTTTGGTGGGTTGCGGTCTCTGGTTTCCACCTGTCCATCAGAGGCTGGGTGTTTCCTATTTAACCTGGCTTTCCTGTCATTCCCTTGCCGGCAATCAATGTATTCAGATGTGCTCAGTTTGGTTCCTGACAACCTGCTCCCAGATCTCTCAGGATAAGCTAAGTTTTGTTTTTCAGTTGTTTGGTTTTTTGTCCAGCTTGCTAATTATGACTCTATGCTAGCTGGTAGCTCTAGTGGGCTGAGGTTCTCCCCATGTGCCATGAGTTGGCACATGGGTTCTTGTAGTCTCAGGATGGTTTTTGATTAGGGTTTTTTGCTGACCGCTCAGACCCCTTTTGTATCATTCTGCTTTCTAGTTATAGCGGGCCTCATTTTGCTAAATCTATTTTCATCTCTATGTGCGTGCCTTCCTCTCATTTCACCGTCAATACATGTGGGGGGCAACTATACCTTTTGGGGTTCATTCCTCTGGAGGCAAGCTAGGTCTTTATTTCCTCTGCAGTGCTAGTTAGCTCTTAGGCTGGCGCGTGGCGTCTAGAATCAACATAGGCACGCTCCCTGGCTATTTCTAGTTGTGTTTGTCAGGAGTAGGGCAGCGGTCAGCCCAGGTTCCATCACCCTAGAGCTCGTCCGTTATTTATGTTATTTTGCTTGTCCAGTGCGATCCCCAGCCATTGGGATCCATGACAGTATAGCCGGCCCACAAAGTGTTAATTGTTTGGGCTGAAGCAGGAGAAAAAGAAGTGTTTAAGGGATATTTTTTTTTTTTTTTTTTCCCCTCAGAGTTTTGCTGCCTAGCCCTTAATTGCTGTCTAGCTGCTTCTTACCTCCTCTTAACCCTTGAATGGCTCTGACCTTAGCTGTTTAACATGGATGTCCAGAGTTTGGCTTCCAGCCTGAGTAATCTTGCTGCAAAAGTTCAAAACATACAGGATTTTGTTGTTCACACTCCCATGTCTGAACCTAGAATTCCTATTCCAGAGTTTTTTTCTGGAGATAGATCTACCTTCCTGAATTTCAGGAACAATTGTAAATTGTTTCTTTCTTTGAAATCTCGCTCCTCTGGAGACCCTGCTCAGCAGGTTAAGATTGTAATATCTTTCCTGCGGGGCGACCCTCAGAATTGGGCATTTGCATTGGCACCAGGGGATCCTGCATTGCTCAGTGTGGATGCGTTTTTTCTGGCAGTGGGATTGCTCTATGAGGAACCTAACCTGGAGATTCAGGCTGAAAAGGCTTTATTAGCCCTCTCTCAGGGGCATGATGAAGCGGAAGTATATTGTCAAAAATTTCGGAAATGGTCGGTGCTTACTCAGTGGAATGAGTGCGCCCTGGCTGCAAACTTCAGAGATGGTCTTTCTGAGGCCATTAAGGATATTATGGTGGGGTTCCCTGCGCCTACAGGTCTGAATGAGTCTATGGCTATGGCCATTCAGATTGATCGGCGTTTACGGGAGCGCAAACCTGTGCACCAGTTGGCGGTGTCTTCTGAACAGGCACCTGAGACTATGCAATGTGATAGAATTCAGTCCAGAAGTGAACGGCAAAATTATAGGCGGAAAAATGGATTGTGTTTTTATTGTGGTGATTCAGCTCATGTTATATCAGCATGCTCTAAACGCACAAAAAAGGTTGATAAATCTTTTGCCATTAGTACTCTGCAGTCTAAGTTCATTTTGTCTGTAACTCTGATTTGTTCACTGTCTTCCATTTCCGTCGATGCCTATGTGGATTCGGGCGCTGCCCTGAGTCTTATGGATTGGTCATTTGCCAAACGCTGAGGTTTTAGTCTGGAGCCTTTAGAAGTTCCTATTCCTTTGAAGGGAATTGACTCTACACCATTGGCTATGAATAAACCGCAGTACTGGACACAAGTGACCATGCGCATGACTCCCGTTCATCAGGAGGTGATTCGCTTCCTTGTACTGTATAATTTACATGATGTACTAATGCTTGGTCTGCCATGGTTACAAACTCATAATCCTGTCCTGGATTGGAAAACAATGTCTGTGTTAAGCTGGGGATGTCAGGGGGTTCATGATTATGCACCTCTGATTTCAATAGCTTCATCTACTCCTTCTGAGGTCCCTGCGTTTTTGTCTGACTATCGGGATGTTTTTGAGGAGCCTAAGCTCAATTCGCTCCCTCCTCATAGGGATTGTGACTGTGCTATAGAATTAATTCCTGGCAGTAAGTTCCCTAAGGGTCGTTTATTTAATCTGTCAGTGCCAGAGCATACTGCTATGCGGAATTATATTAAGGAGTCCTTGGAAAAGGGACATATTCGTCCATCTTCGTCCCCTCTGGGAGCAGGTTTTTTTTTCGTGGCAAAAAAAGATGGTTCCCTGAGGCCTTGTATAGATTATCGCCTTCTGAATAAGATTACAGTCAAATATCAGTATCCATTGCCATTATTGACTGATTTGTTTGCTCGCATTAAGGGGGCTAGGTGGTCTTGACTGATCACAAAAATCTGATTTACCTTGAGTCTGCCAGGCGTCTGAATCCTAGACAGGCTCGTTGGTCGTTGTTTTTTTCTCGTTTCAATTTTGTGGTTTCATACCTGCCAGGTTCAAAGAATGTGAAGGCAGATGCTCTTTCCAGGAGTTTTGTGCCTGACTCTCCTGGAGACTCTGGGCCTACTGGTATCCTTAGGGATGGGGTAATATTGTCCGCCGTCTCCCCAGACTTGCGACGTGCATTGCAGGAGTTTCAGGCGGATAAACCTGATCGTTGTCCACCAGAAAGACTGTTTGTTCCGGATGATTGGACCAGTAGAGTCATCTCCGAGGTCCATTCTTCTGTGTTGGCTGGTCATCCTGGAATATTTGGTACTAGAGACTTGGTGGCCAGGTCTTTTTGGTGGCCTTCCTTGTCAAGGGATGTGCGCACCTTTGTGCAGTCTTGTGAAGTGTGTGCTCGGGCTAAGCCTTGCTGTTCTCGGGCCAGTGGGTTGTTGTTATCCTTGCCTATCCCGAAGAGGCCTTGGACGCACATTTCCATGGATTTTATTTCAGATCTCCCTGTCTCACAGAAAATGTCCGTTATCTGGGTTGTGTGTGACCGCTTTTCTAAGATGGTTCATTTGGTACCCTTGCCTAAGTTGCCTTCCTCCTCTGAGTTGGTCCCTTTATTTTTTCAGAACGTGGTTCGTTTGCATGGGATTCCGGAGAATATCGTTTCTGACAGGGGATCCCAGTTTGTGTCTAGATTTTGGCGGACGTTTTGTGCTAAGATGGGCATTGATTTGTCTTTCTCGTCTGCATTCCATCCTCAGACGAATGGCCAGACGGAGCGAACTAATTAGACCTTGGAAACTTATTTAAGGTGTTTTGTTTCTGCTGATCAAGATGACTGGGTTGCCTTTTTGCCACTGGCCGAATTTGCCCTTAATAATCGGGCTAGTTCTGCTACTTTGGTCTCTCCTTTCTTTTGTAATTCGGGGTTTCATCCTCGTTTTTCCTCTGGTCAGGTGGAGCCTTCGGATTGTCCTGGAGTGGACGTGGTGGTGGACAGGCTACATCAGATTTGGAATCAGGTGGTGGACAATTTGAAGTTGTCTCAGGAGAAGACTCAGCAGTTTGCTAATCGCCGTCGCCGCGTGGGTCCCCGACTTCTTGTTGGGGACTTGGTGTGGTTGTCTTCTCGTTTTGTCCCTGTGAAGGTCTCTTCTCCTAAGTTCAAGCCTCGGTTCATCGGTCCTTATAAGATCTTGGAGATTCTTAACCCCGTGTCTTTTCGTTTGGATCTCCCAGCATCGTTTGCTATTCATAATGTGTTCCATCGGTCGTTATTGCGGAGGTATGAGGTGCCCGTTGTTCCTTCGGTTGAGCCTCCTGCTCCGGTGCTGGTGGAGGGAGAATTGGAGTATGTTGTTGAGAAGATCTTGGATTCTCGTGTTTCCAGACGTAAACTCCAGTATTTGGTTAAGTGGAAGGGTTATGGTCAGGAGGATAATTCCTGGGTGGTCGCCTCTGATGTTCATGCGACTGATTTGGTCCGCGCCTTCCATAGAGCTCATCCTGATCGCCCTGGGGGTTCTCGTGAGGGTTCGGTGACCCCTCCTCAAGGGGGGGGTACTGTTGTGGATTCTGTTTTTGGGCTCCCTCTGGTGGTTACGGCTGGTACTGGGTGACTTTGGTGGGTTGCGGTCTCTGGTTTCCACCTGTCCATCAGAGGCTGGGTGTTTCCTATTTAACCTGGCTTTCCTGTCATTCCCTTGCCGGCAATCAATGTACTCAGATGTGCTCAGTTTGGTTCCTGACTACCTGCTCCCAGATCTCTCAGGATAAGCTAAGTTTTGTTTTTCAGTTGTTTGGTTTTTTGTCCAGCTTGCTAATTATGACTCTATGCTAGCTGGTAGCTCTAGTGGGCTGAGGTTCTCCCCATGTGCCATGAGTTGGCACATGGGTTCTTGTAATCTCAGGATGGTTTTTGATTAGGGTTTTTTGCTGACCGCTCAGACCCCTTTTGTATCATTCTGCTTTCTAGTTATAGCGGGCCTCATTTTGCTAAATCTATTTTCATCTCTATGTGCGTGCCTTCCTCTCATTTCACCGTCAATACATGTGGGGGGCAACTATACCTTTTGGGGTTCATTCCTCTGGAGGCAAGCTAGGTCTTTATTTCCTCTGCAGTGCTAGTTAGCTCTTAGGCTGGCGCGTGGCGTCTAGAATCAACGTAGGCACGCTCCCTGGCTATTTCTAGTTGTGTTTGTCAGGAGTAGGGCAGCGGTCAGCCCAGGTTCCATCACCCTAGAGCTCGTCCGTTATTTATGTTATTTTGCTTGTCCAGTGCGATCCCCAGCCATTGGGATCCATGACAGGCGTGTGCAGGGAGCGATCCTGGATGTTCCCAGGGTCTGAAGAAGAGGAAACTCTCCAAAAGGCCCTGGGATCCATATTCATGTAAAAAATAAAGAATAAAAATAAAAAATATGGATATACTCACCCCTCCGAGAAGCCTGGCTGTCACCGCTGCAAGCGTCTGCCTCCTTTCCTAAGAATTGCAGAGCGTGAAAGACCTTCGATGACGTCACGGTCAGGTGACCGGTCACATGAGCGGTCACGGACCAATCACAAGACCGTGACGTCATCGAAGGTCCTTCACGCTCTGCAATTCTTAGGAACGGAGGCAGACGCTTGCAGCGGTGACAGCCAGGCTTCTCGGAGGGGTGAGTATATCCATATTTTTTATTTTTATTCTTTATTTTTTACATGAATATGGATCCCAGGGCCTGAAGGAGAGTCTCCTCTCCTTCAGACCCTAGGAACCACACGCCGTATAAGATGACTGGGCGTATAAGATGACCCCTGTCTTATACAGCAGGCATATCCAAAATTCCATATTTTATATGGAAAAGTTGGGGGTCGTCTTATATGCCTAGTCGTCTTATACACCAGAAAATACGGTATATACTGTATATTGTTCCAATAAATACATTTCTTTATCTAAATAAAAAAACAAACAATAAAAGTACACATATTTAGTATCGCCAGGTCCGTAACGACCCAACCTATAAAACTGTCCCACTAGTTAACCCCTTCAGTGAACACGTCACACAAAAAAAAAACGAGGCAAAAAACAACGCTTTTTTATCATACCGCCGAACAAAAAGTGGAATAACACTCGATAAAAAAAAGGATATAAATATCCATGGTACCGCTGAAAACGTCATCTTCTCCTGCAAAAACGAGCCACCATACAGCATCATCAGCGAAAAAATAAAAAAAGTTATAGTCCTCAAAATAAAGCAATACAAAAATAAATATTTTTTATTTAAAATAGTTTTTATCGTATGAAAGTGCCAAATCATTAAAAAAATGATATAAACAAGGTATCGCTGTAATCGTACTGACCCGAAGAATAAAACTGCTTTATCAATTTTACCAAATGCGGAACGGTATAAACGCCACCCCCAAAAGAAATTCATGAATAGCTGGTTTTTGGTCATTCTGCCTCACAAAAATCGGAATAAAAAGCGATCAAAAAATGTCATGTGCCAGAAAATGTTTCCAATAAAAACGCCAACTCGTCCCACAAAAAACAAGACCTCACATGACTCTGTGGACCAAAATATGGAAAAATTATAGCTCTCAAAATGTGGGGACTCAAAAACTATTTTTTGCAATAAAAAGCATCCTTTAGTGTGTGACAGCTGCCAATCATAAAAATCAGCTAAAAAACCCGCTATAAAAGTAAATCAAACCCCCCTTCATCATCCCCTTAGTTAGGGAAAAATAATAAAATTAAAAAAATGTATTTATTTCCATTTTCCCATTAGGGTTAGGGTTAGGGCTAGGGTTAGGGTTGGGGCTAAAGTTAGGGTTGGGGCTAGGGTTAGGGTTAGGGTTGGGGCTAGAGTTAGGGTTGGGGCTAGGGTTAGGGCTAAAGTTAGGGTTAAGGTTGGGCCTAACGTTAGGGTTAGGGTTGGGGCTAAAGTTAGGGTTAGGGTTGGGGCTAAAGTTAGGGTTAGGATTTGGATTACATTTACGGTTAGGTTTAGGGTACTGTCACACAGTGGCACTTTGATCGCTACGACGGTACGATCCGTGACGTTCCAGCGATATCCATACGATATCGCAGTGTCTGACATGCTACTGCGATCAGGGACCCTGCTGAGAATCGTACGTCGTAGCAGATCGTTTGGAACTTTTTCGTCGCTGGATCTCCCGCTGTCATCGCTGGATCGTTGTGTGTGACAGCGATCCAGCGATGCGTTCGCTTGTAACCAGGGTAAACATCGGGTTACTAAGCGCAGGGCCGCGCTTAGTAACCCGATGTTTACCGTGGTTACCAGCGTAAAAGTAAAAAAAAAAAAACCGTACATACTCACATTCCGGTGTCCTTCAGGTCCCTTGCCGTCTGCTTCCCGCTCTGACTGCCGGCCGGAAAGTAAGAGCAGAGCGTCACCGCTGTGATCTGCTTTCACTTTACGGCGGCACTCAGTCAGAGCGGGAAGCAGATGGCAAGGGACCTGAAGGACACCGGAATGTGAGTATGTACGTTTTTTTTTTTTTACTTTTACGCTGGTAACCAGGGTAAACATCGGGTTACTAAGCGTGGCCCTGCGCTTAGTAACCCGATGTTTACCCTGGTTACCCGGGACCTCGGCATCGTTGGTCGCTGGAGAGCTGTCTGTGTGACAGCTCTCCAGCGACCACACAACGACTTTCCAACGATCACGGCCAGGTCGTATCGTTTGTCGTGATCGTTGGAAAGTTGCAGAGTGTGATAGTACCCTTAGGGTTGGGATTAGGGTTAGGGGTGTGTCAGGGTTAGGGGTGTGGTTAGGGTTACCGTTGGGATTAGGGTTAGGGGTGTGTTTGGATTAGGGTTTCAGTTAGAATTGGGGGGTTTCCACTGTTTAGGCACATCAGGGGCTCTCCAAACGCGACATGGCGTCCGATCTCAATTCCAGCCAATTCTGCATTGAAAAAGTAAAACAGTGCTCCTTCCCTTCCGAGCTCTCCCGTGAGCCCAAACAGGGGTTTACCCCAACATATGGGGTATCAGAGTACTCAGGACAAATTGGACAACAACTTTTGGGGTCCAATTTCTCCTGTTACCCTTGGGAAAATACAAAACTGGGGGCTGAAATACAATTTTTGCAGAAAAAAAAGGATTTTTTATTTTCATGGCTCTGCGTTATTAACTGTAGTGAAATATTTGGGGGTTCAAAGTTCTCACAACACATATAGATAAGTTCCTTGGGGGGGTCTAGTTTCCAATATGGGGTCACGTGGGGGGGTTTCTACTGTTTAGGTACATCAGGGGCTCTGCAAATGCAACGTGATGCCTGCAGACCAATCCATCTAAGTCTGCATTCCAAACGGCGCTCCTTCCCTTCCGAGCTCTGCCTTGCACCCAAACGGTGGTCCCCCACATATGGGGTATCGGCGTACTCAGGACAAATTGGACAAAAAACTTTTGGGGTCCAATTTCTCCTGTTACCCTTGAGAAAATACAAATCTGGGGGCTAAAAAATAACTTTTGTGGAAAAAAACAAGAATTTTTATTTTCACGGCTCTGCGTTATGAACTTCTGTGAAGCACTTGGTGGGTCAAAGTGCTTACCACACATCTAGATAAGTTCCTTAGGGGGTCTACTTTCCAAAATGGTGTCAATTGTGGGGGGGTAAAATGTTTAGGCACATCAGGGGCTCTCCAAACGCGACATGGCGTCCTATCTCAATTCCAGTCAATTTTGCATTGAAAAGTCAAATGGCGCTCCTTCCCTTCCGAGCTCTGCTGTTCACCCAAACAGTGGTTTACCCCCACATATGGGGTATCAGAGTACTCAGGGCAAATTGTACAACAACTTTTGGGGTCCAATTTCTCCTGTTACCCTTGATAAAATAAAACAAATTCAGTTAGGGACAGGACTCCTTGCTTTTGCCTTGCTGTTCACAGCTGTCTGCAAGGTCTCTGTGTGTGTGAGTGCAGCTCACTCTGTAGTCTGTGCGCAGCCACAGCCGGTTATAGTCAGCTCAGAGTGCGTCACTGCCTCATACCGTTCAATCCATTGTCCTTTTTTGCAATTAGTGCAGCCTGCTGCACATTTTTTCAAATATTTCCTATTAGTGGCTTTCCATCCGTATCCAGCTAAATTGTGGAAAAACACTACATAGGATTACATAGAGCAGCTTTTTTTGGCCTTGCAGCGCCGTTTATGGCTGTCTGCATGGTCTCTGTGTGAGTGCACATCGCTCTGTAGTCTGTCCGCAGCCACAGCCAGTTGTAGTCAGCTCAGGGTGCGTCACTGCCTCATACCGTTCAATCCATTGTCCTTCTTTGCAATTAGTGCAGCCTGCTGCACATTTTTTCAAATATTTCCTATTAGTGGCTTTCCATCCGTATCCAGCTAAATTGTGGAAAAACACTACATAGGATTACATAGAGCAGCTTTTTTTGGCCTTGCAGCGCCGTTTACGGCTGTCTGCATGGTCTCTCTGTGAGTGCACATCGCTCTGTAGTCTGTCCGCAGCCACAGCCGGTTGTAGTCAGCTCAGGGTGCGTCAGAGCCTCATACCGTTCCATTGCCTGTTTCTCAATTAGTGCAGCCTGCTGCACATTTTTTCAAATGTATTCTATTAGTGGCTTTCCCTCCGTATCCTGCTAGATTTTGGAAAAACACTATATAGGATTACATAGAGGAGCTTGTTTTGGCCTTGCAGCGCTGTTCACGGCTGTCTGCACGGTCTGTGTGTGAGTGCAGCTCACTCTGTAGTCAGTTCTGCAAAAAAAAAAAATTAATAAAGTTCACCAAACACACCACTTTACAGTTGTGTAGGCCACATTAGCTCATATTAAAGTCTAGTCCACACTTTAGAAAATTAGTGTTTCTTATACCTGTTAGGAGCTGTTCAGGAATAAGCACACTAAGCTGTTATGATCCTAGTGGCTGAGGATCACAAAACGGACTAGCTAAGTTTATGAACATAGACACGAGCTCTAGGGAGGTGGTAACTGGACTGACCGCAAAACCTGATCCTAACCAAACACACTAAAGGCAGCCGGTGAACGTGCCTAAATTACTGGACGTCTCGACGCAGCCTGAGAAACTATCTACTCCTGGAGGGAAAGTAAGACCTCACTTGCCTCAAGAGAAATCACCCCAAAGATATAGGAAGCCCCCAACAAATAATAACGGTGAGGTAAGGGGAAAACACAAACGTAGAAATGAAAACAGATTAAGCAAATGAGGCCCGCTAATACTAGATAGCAGAAGACAGATAGGGAACTGTGCGGTCAGTAAAAAACCCTATGCAAAATATCCACGCTGAGAATACAAGAACCCACACACCAACTAACGGTGTGAGGGGAGAAACTCAGCCCCCTAGAGCTACCAGCAAGCAAGGAAATCACATATTAGCAAGCTGGACAAAAATAAACCAAGAAACATGTGACCACTGATGGTCAAAAAATGAACCAAGCAAAACTTAGCTTCTCTTGAAGAGACTGATAACGAAGGACTGCAGGAGAGCTCCAAAATAGTACTGAAGACATTGACAGCAGGCAACAACTGAGAGTCCAGGTGAACTAAATAGGAAACCAGCTAAGAGATAACGAGACAGCTGATCCTGCCTCAGACCTGCAGAATGACACAAAGAACCACCAGAGGGAGCCCAAAAACAGAGTTCACAACAGTACCCCCCCCTTGAGGAGGGGTCACCGAACCCTCATCAAAACCCCCAGGGCGATCAGGATGAGCCACATGGAAGGCATGAACCAAATCGGCTGCATGAACATCAGAGGCGACAACCCAGGAATTATCCTCCTGACCATAGCCCTTCCACTTAACCAAATACTGAAGCCTCCATCTAGAAATACGAGAATCCAAGATCTTCTCCACCACATACTCCAATTCGCCCTCAACCAGCACCTGAGCAGGGGGTTCAACAGAAGGAACCACAGGCACCACATACCTCCGCAACGAAGACCTATGGAACACGTTATGAATGGCAAACGACGCTGGGAGGTCCAAACGAAATGACACCGGGTTAAGGATTTCCAAAATCTTATAAGGACCGATGAAGCGAGGCTTGAATTTAGGAGAGGAAACCTTCATAGGAACATACCGAGAAGACAGCCATACCAAATCCCCAACAAGAAGTCGGGGACCCACACCGCGACGGCGGTTGGCAAAGCGCTGAGCCTTCTCCTGTGACAACTTCAAATTGTCCACCACATGGTTCCAAATCTGCTGCAACCTATCCACCACAGAATCCACCCCAGGACAGTCAGAAGGCTCAACCTGACCCGAGGAAAAACGAGGATGAAAACCAGAATTGCAGAAAAAAGGTGAAACCAAAGTAGCAGAACTAGCCCGATTATTAAGGGCAAACTCGGCCAATGGCAAAAAAGTCACCCAATCATCCTGATCAGCAGAAACAAAACATCTTAAATAAGTTTCCAAGGTCTGATTAGTTCGCTCGGTTTGACCATTCGTCTGAGGATGGAAGGCCGACGAAAAAGACAAATCAATGCCCATCTTAGCACAAAAGATCCGCCAAAATCTGGACACAAACTGGGATCCTCTGTCAGACACAATATTCTCAGGGATGCCGTGCAAGCGAACCACATTCTGAAAAAATAGAGGAACCAAATCGAAGGAGGAAGGCAACTTAGGCAAGGGCACCAAATGGACCATTTTGGAAAAACGATCACACACCACCCAGATGACAGACATTCTCTGAGAGACTGGAAGATCCGAAATAAAATCCATGGAAATGTGCGTCCAAGGCCTCTTCGGGACAGGCAAAGGCAAAAGCAAACCGCTGGCACGAGAACAGCAAGGCTTAGCCCGAGCACAAATCCCACAGGACTGCACAAAGGAACACACATCCCGCAACAAGGAAGGCCACCAGAAGGACCTAGCCACCAAATCTCTGGTACCAAAAATCCCAGGATGTCCTGCCAACACCGAAGAATGAACCTCGGAAATAACTCTGCTGGTCCATCTATCTGGGACAAACAGTCTCTCTGGTGGGCAACGGTCCGGTCTATCCGCCTGAAATTTCTGCAGCACTCGTCGCAAATCTGGGGAAATGGCAGACAAAATCACTCCCTCTCTGAGGATACCAGCCGGCTCTGAAACTCCCGGAGAGTCAGGCACAAAACTCCTAGAAAGAGCATCAGCCTTCACGTTCTTCGAACCAGGCAGGTACGAGACCACGAAAACGGGAGAAAAACAACGACCAACGAGCCTGTCTAGGATTCAGCCGCTTGGCAGACTCGAGATAAATCAGATTTTTGTGATCAGTTAAGACCACTACACGATGCTTAGCTCCCTCAAGCCAATGTCGCCACTCCTCAAATGCCCACTTCATAGCCAACAAATCCCGATTACCAACATCATAATTTCGCTCGGCAGGCGAAAACTTTCTTGAAAAGAAAGCACAAGGCTTCATCACAGAGCAATCAGAGCTTCTCTGCGACAAAACAGCCCCTGCTCCAATCTCAGAAGCATCAACCTCGACCTTAAAAGGAAGAGAGACATCAGGCTGACATAAAACTGGAGCCGAAGAAAACCGGTGCTTCAGCTCCCGAAAGGCTTCCTGTCATGATCTCTGCAGGCAGAGATCATAGCAAGCCTATAGAGGGACAAGCTCTCGGAAGATGGAACTATACTGACCATGAACTAAGCCTGCCGCGCAACTAGAAATAGCCAGGTAGCATTTCCTATTTATAGCTAGATGCCCAGCTCTGGCCTAAGACCTAAATAGCTAGCAGAGGGAAATATAAGACCTGGCTCACCTCTAGAGAAATATTCCAAAGAAGACAGTAGCCCCCCACATATAATGACGGTGAGTTCAGATGAAACAACAAACGCAGCAGGAAAATAGTCTTAGCAAATTTGAGGTCCGCTTACTAGATAGCAGAAGACAGATAGTATACTTTCATGGTCAGCAGAAAAATACTAACAAAACACCATCCAGAGATTACCTTAAACTCTGGCATTAACTCATAACGCCAGAGTAGCAATCCCTGATCGACGAGAGCTTTCCAGACACAGTAACAAAACTTCAGCTGCGAACTGGAACAAATAGGCAAAACAAAACATGGACAAAAGTCCAACTTATCAGTAGTTGTCTAGAAGCAGGAACAAGCACTGAGAGGCATCAGATAACATTGTTGACCGGCAAGAAACCACCAGAGAAATGAGCTTAAATAGCGACACCCACTACTGATGGAATCAGGTGAAACAGGAAAGAGGATGACAAGTCCAATTCCACAAGCGGCCACCGGGGGAGCCCAGAATCCAAATTCACAACAGTACCCCCCCCTCAAGGAGGGGGCACCGAACCCTCACCAGATCCACCAGGGCGACCAGGATGAGCCCTATGGAAGGCACGAACAAGATCAGAAGCATGAACATCAGATGCATTGACCCAAGAATTATCCTCCTGGCCGTAACCCTTCCAGTTGACCAGATACTGGAGTTTCCGTCTGGAAACACGAGAGTCCAAAATTTTCTCCACAACGTACTCCAACTCACCCTCAACCAACACCGGAGCAGGAGGCTCAAGAGAAGGTACAACAGGTACCTCATACCTGCGCAATAACGACCGATGAAAAACGTTATGAATGGAAAAGGACGCAGGGAGGTCCAAACGGAAAGAAACAGGATTAAGAATCTCCAATATTCTATAAGGGCCGATGAACCGAGGTTTAAACTTAGGAGAAGAGACCCTCATAGGGACAAAACGAGAAGACAACCACACTAAATCTCCAACACAAAGCCGAGAACCAACACGACGATGACGGTTGGCAAAACGCTGAGTCTTCTCCTGTGACAACTTCAAATTGTCCATAACCTGCCCCCAGATGTGATGCAATCTCTCCACCACCGCATCCACTCCAGGACAATCCGAGGATTCCACCTGACCGGAGGAAAATCGAGGGTGAAACCCCGAATTACAGAAAAACGGGGACACCAAGGTGGAAGAACTGGCCCGATTATTGAGGGCGAACTCTGCCAATGGCAAAAAAGCAACCCAATCATCCTGGTCAGCAGAGACAAAACACCTCAGATATGTCTCAAGGGTCTGATTAGTCCGCTCGGTCTGGCCATTAGTCTGAGGGTGAAAAGCAGATGAAAAAGACAAATCTATGCCCATCCTAGCACAGAATGCCCGCCAAAATCTAGACACAAATTGGGTACCTCTGTCAGAAACAATATTCTCAGGAATACCGTGCAATCGGACAACATTCTGAAAAAACAGAGGAACCAACTCAGAAGAAGAAGGCAACTTGGGCAGAGGAACCAAATGGACCATTTTAGAGAAACGGTCACAGACCACCCAGATGACAGACATCTTCTGGGAAACAGGCAGATCTGAAATAAAATCCATCGAGATGTGTGTCCAAGGCCTCTTAGGAATAGGCAAGGGCAACAGCAGTCCGCTAGCCCGAGAACTACAAGACTTGGCCCGAGCACAAACGTCACATGACTGCACAAAGACTCGCACATCTCGTGACAGAGAAGGCCACCAGAAGGATCTTGCCACCAAATCCCTGGTACCAAAAATTCCGGGATGACCTGCCAATGCAGAAGAATGTACCTCAGAGATGACTCTGCTGGTCCAATCATCCGGAACAAACAGTCTATCAGGCGGACAACGATCCGGTCTATCCGCCTGAAACTCTTGCAAGGACCGCCGCAGATCAGGAGAAACGGCCGACAAAATTACTCCCTCCCTAAGGATACCTGTGGGTTCAGAATTACCAGGAGAGTCCGGGTCAAAACTCCTAGAAAGGGCATCTGCCTTAACATTCTTAGAACCCGGTAGGTATGACACCACAAAATTAAAGCGAGAAAAAAATAAAGACCAGCGCGCCTGTCTAGGATTCAGGCGTCTGGCAGTCTCAAGATAAATCAAATTTTTGTGGTCAGTCAATACCACCACCTGATGCCTAGCCCCCTCGAGCCAATGGCGCCACTCCTCAAACGCCCACTTCATGGCCAAAAGCTCCCGATTCCCAACATCATAATTCCGCTCTGCGGGCGAAAATTTGCGAGAAAAGAAGGCACAAGGCCTAATGACGGAGCAGTCGGAACCTTTCTGCGACAACACTGCCCCAGCTCCGATCTCCGAAGCGTCAACCTCAACCTGAAAAGGCAGATTCACATCAGGCTGACGCAACACAGGGGCAGAGGCAAAACGGCGCTTAAGCTCCTGAAAGGCCTCTACAGCATGAGGGGACCAATTAGCAACATCAGCGCCTTGTCTGGTCAAATCAGTCAGTGGTTTAACGACATCCGAAAAACCAGCAATAAATCGGCGGTAAAAGTTGGCAAAGCCCAAAAATCTCTGAAGACCCTTAAGAGAGGAGGGCTGAGTCCAGTCACAAATAGCTTGCACCTTGACGGGATCCATCTCAATGGAAGAGGGAGAAAAAATATACCCCAAAAAGGAAATTTTCTGGACCCCAAAAACGCACTTAGACCCCTTCACACATAAAGAATTAGACCGCAGAACCTGAAAAACTCTCCTGACCTGCTGGACATGAGAGTCCCAGTCATCAGAAAAAATCAGAATATCATCCAGATATATTATCATAAATTTATCCAGAAAATCGCGGAAAATATCATGCATAAAAGACTGGAAAACTGAAGGGGCATTAGAAAGACCAAAAGGCATGACCAAATACTCAAAGTGGCCCTCGGGCGTATTAAATGCGGTCTTCCACTCATCCCCCTGCCTGATCCGCACCAAATTATACGCCCCACGAAGATCAATTTTAGAGAACCACTTAGCACCCTCTATACGAGCAAACAAATCAGTAAGCAATGGCAATGGGTATTGATACTTAACAGTGATCTTATTCAGAAGCCGATAATCAATACATGGTCTCAAAGAGCCGTCTTTTTTTGAGACAAAGAAAAACCCAGCTCCCAAGGGAGAAGAAGATGGACGAATATGTCCCTTTTCCAAAGACTCCTTTATATATTCCCGCATAGCAGCATGTTCCGGCACAGACAAATTAAACAAACGACCCTTTGGATATTTACAACCCGGTATCAAATCTATGGCACAATCGCACTCACGGTGCGGAGGTAACGACCCAAGCTTGGGTTCGTCAAAGACGTCTTGATAATCAGAGAGGAACTCAGGGACTTCAGAGGGAATGGACGACGAAATAGAAACCAAAGGTACGTCCCCATGAATACCCTTACATCCCCAGCTCAACACAGACATAGCTCTCCAGTCCAAGACTGGGTTGTGAGACTGCAACCATGGCAATCCCAGTACCAAATCGTCATGTAAATTATACAGCACCAGGAAACGAATAATCTCCTGGTGATCCGGATTGATACGCATGGTTACTTGTGTCCAGTATTGTGGTTTATTATTAGCCAATGGGGTGGAGTCAATCCCCTTCAGAGGAATAAGAGTCTCCAAAGGCTCTAAATCAAAACCACAACGATTGGCAAAGGACCAATCCATAAGACTCAGAGCGGCGCCAGAGTCAATATAGGCGTCCGTGGCAATGGATGACAAAGAGCAAATCAGGGTTACAGACAAAATAAACTTAGACTGAATGGTGCCAATGGAAACAGACTTATCAAGCTTCTTTGTACGCCTAGAGCATGCCGATATAACATGAGTAGAATCCCCACAATAGAAACACAATCCATTCTTCCGTCTAAAATTCTGTCGCTCACTCCTGGACAGAATTCTATCACACTGCATACTTTCTGGCGTCTTTTCCATAGACACCGCCAGATGGTGCATCGGTTTGCGCTCCCGCAGACGCCTATCAATCTGAATAGCCATTGTCATGGACTCATTCAGACCTGCAGGCAAAGGGAACCCCACCATAACATCCTTAACGGCATCAGAGAGACCTTCTCTGAAAGTTGCCGCCAAGGCGCACTCATTCCACTGAGTAAGCACAGACCATTTACGGAATTTTTGGCAGAAAACTTCAGCTTCGTCTTGCCCCTGAGATAGTGCCATCAAAGTTTTTTCTGCCTGAAGTTCCAAATGAGGTTCCTCATAAAGCAAGCCCAAGGCCAGAAAAAACGCATCCACATCGCGTAACGCAGGATCCCCTGCTGGCAATGAGAAGGCCCAATCTTGAGGGTCACCCCTGAGCAAGGAAATCACAATCCTAACCTGCTGAGCAGGGTCTCCAGCTGAACGAGACTTCAGGGACAAATAAAGCTTACAATTATTTCGGAAATTCTGGAAGCTAGCTCTATTCCCTGTGAAGAACTCCGGCAAAGGAATTCTCGGCTCAGATACCGGAGCATGTACTACAAAATCTTGTAAATTTTGTACTTTCGTGATGAGATTATTCAAACCCGCAGTTACACTCTGGAGATCCATTATTGTCAGGTGCACACAGAGCATACAGAGATTAGGAGGAGAGAGAGAAAAAAGACTGCAGCAAGGCAGACTGGAGGAAAAAAAAAAAAAAAAAAAAATTCCAGCAGACTTCTTATAACTCTCCTTTCTCAACCTGGGTCTTTAACACTTTAGTGGGCCGGTCAAACTGTCATGATCTCTGCAGGCAGAGATCATAGCAAGCCTATAGAGGGACAAGCTCTCGGAAGATGGAACTATACTGACCATGAACTAAGCCTGCCGCGCAACTAGAAATAGCCAGGTAGCATTTCCTATTTATAGCTAGATGCCCAGCTCTGGCCTAAGACCTAAATAGCTAGCAGAGGGAAATATAAGACCTGGCTCACCTCTAGAGAAATATTCCAAAGAAGACAGTAGCCCCCCACATATAATGACGGTGAGTTCAGATGAAACAACAAACGCAGCAGGAAAATAGTCTTAGCAAATTTGAGGTCCGCTTACTAGATAGCAGAAGACAGATAGTATACTTTCATGGTCAGCAGAAAAATACTAACAAAACACCATCCAGAGATTACCTTAAACTCTGGCATTAACTCATAACGCCAGAGTAGCAATCCCTGATCGACGAGAGCTTTCCAGACACAGTAACAAAACTTCAGCTGCGAACTGGAACAAATAGGCAAAACAAAACATGGACAAAAGTCCAACTTATCAGTAGTTGTCTAGAAGCAGGAACAAGCACTGAGAGGCATCAGATAACATTGTTGACCGGCAAGAAACCACCAGAGAAATGAGCTTAAATAGCGACACCCACTACTGATGGAATCAGGTGAAACAGGAAAGAGGATGACAAGTCCAATTCCACAAGCGGCCACCGGGGGAGCCCAGAATCCAAATTCACAACAGCTTCCACGGCCGCAGGAGACCAATTAGTCACATCAGAACCCTTCGTGGTCAAATCCGTCAAGGGTTTAACCACGCCAGAAAAGTTAGCAATGAAGCGACGGTAAAAATTAGCAAAACCCAAGAACTTCTGAAGACTCTTAACAGATGTAGGCTGAGTCCAGTCATGAATAGCCTGGACCTTGACTGGGTCCATCTCAATAGTAGAAGGAGAAAAAATAAAACCCAAAAAGGAAACCTTCTGTACTCCGAAGAGACATTTAGAGCCCTTCACAAATAAGGCATTAGCACGCAGGACCTGAAATACCATCCACACCTGCTTCACATGGGACTCCCAGTCCTCAGAAAAGACCAAAATGTCATCCAGATACACAATCATAAATTTATCCAGATATTCTCGGAAGATGTCATGCATGAAGGACTGGAACACAGAAGGAGCATTAGAGAGTCCAAAAGGCATCACCAAGTACTCAAAATGGCCTTCGGGCGTATTAAATGCTGTTTTCCATTCATCCCCCTGCTTAATGCGCACAAGGTTATGCGCACCACGAAGATCTATCTTGGTGAACCAACTGGACCCCTTAATCCGAGCAAACAGATCAGACAACAATGGCAAAGGATACTGAAATTTGACCGTGATTTTATTTAGAAGACGATAATCTATACAAGGTCTCAGAGAACCATCCTTCTTGGCCACAAAAAAGAATCCTGCATCAAGAGGGGAGGAGGACGGGCGAATATGTCCCTTCTCTAAAGACTCCTTTATATAGCTCCGCATTGCGGCATGTTCTGGCACAGACAAATTAAAAAGTCGTCCCTTAGGGAACTTACTACCAGGAATCAAATTTATAGCACAATCACAATCCCTGTGAGGAGGCAGAGCACCGGATCTGGGCTCATCAAATACATCCTGGTAGTCCGACAAAAACTCAGGGACCTCAGAAGGAGTGGAAGAAGCAATTGATACCAAAGGAGCATCGCCATGAATCCTCTGGCAACCCCAACTTGACACAGACATAGCTTTCCAATCCAGAACTGGATTATGGGCCTGCAGCCATGGCAGACCCAACAAGACAACATCATGCAAATTATGCAGCACAAGAAAGCGAATCACCTCCTGATGTACAGGAGTCATGCACATGGTCACTTGAGTCCAATATTGAGGCTTATTCTCAGCCAATGGTGTAGCATCAATTCCCCTCAGTGGAATAGGGAATTCCAAAGGCTCCAGGACAAAACCACAGCGCCTGGCAAACGACAAATCCATCAGATTCAGGGCAGCACCTGAATCCACAAAAGCCATAACTGAGTAGGATGACAAAGAACAAATTAAAGTAACAGACAAAATGAATTTAGGCTGTATAGTACCAATGGTGACAGGTTTAGCAATTTTTTTAACGCGCTTAGAGCATGCTGAGATAACATGAGTTGAATCACCACAGTAAAAGCACAACCCATTTTGATGTCTATAATTTTGCCGCTCAATTCTGGTCAGAACTCGGTCACATTGCATAGACTCAGGTCTCTGTTCAGAAAACACCGCCAGATGGTGCGCAGATTTGCGCTCCCGCAAACGCCGATCAATCTGAATGGCCAAAGCCATTGAGTCATTCAGACTTGCAGGAGTGGGGAACCCCACCATAACATTCTTAATGGCTTCAGAAAGACCTTCTCTGAAATTTGCAGCCAGGGCACACTCATTCCATTGAGTAAGCACCGACCATTTCTGAAATTTTTGACAATACACCTCAGCTTCATCCTGGCCCTGAGAAAGAGCCAGCAAGGCCTTTTCTGCCTGGTTCTCAAGATTAGGTTCCTCATAAAGCAGTCCAAGCGCCAGAAAAAATGCATCCACATTCAGCAATGCAGGATCTCCTGGCACCAGAGAGAAGGCCTAATCTTGAGGGTCGCCACGTAACAAGGAGATAACAATTTTAACTTGCTGAGCGGAATCACCAGAGGAACGAGGTCTCAAAGATAGAAATAATTTACAATTATTCTTAAAATTCAGAAACCTAGATCTATCTCCAGAAAACAACTCAGGAATAGGTATTTTCGTCTCTGACATAGGGCTATGAACAAAAAAATCCTGAATGCTTTGCACCCTTGCAGCAAGATGATCCACACTAGAAGTCAGACTCTGAATATCCATGTCTGCAGCTGAACACAAAACCACCCAGAGATTAAGGGGATGAGAGAAGCTGGACAGACTGCAGCAAAGATAGAGAGAAAAAAAAAATTGTACTCAGGGCTTCTCTTATCCCACTTCTGCGATGCATTAAACACTTTTTTGGCCTGCTGTACTGTTATGATCCTAGTGGCTGAGGATCACAAAACGGACTAGCTAAGTTTATGAACATAGACACGAGCTCTAGGGAGGTGGTAACTGGACTGACCGCAAAACCTGATCCTAACCAAACACACTAAAGGCAGCCGGTGAACGTGCCTAAATTCCTGGATGTCTCGACGCAGCCTGAGAAACTATCTACTCCTGGAGGGAAAGTAAGACCTCACTTGCCTCAAGAGAAATCACCCCAAAGATATAGGAAGCCCCCAACAAATAATAACGGTGAGGTAAGGGGAAAACACAAACGTAGAAATGAAAACAGATTAAGCAAATGAGGCCCGCTAATACTAGATAGCAGAAGACAGATAGGGAACTGTGCGGTCAGTAAAAAACCCTATGCAAAATATCCACGCTGAGAATACAAGAACCCCCACACCAACTAACGGTGTGAGGGGAGAAACTCAGCCCCCTAGAGCTACCAGCAAGCAAGGAAATCACATATTAGCAAGCTGGACAAAAATAAACCAAGAAACATGTGACCACTGATGGTCAAAAAATGAACCAAGCAAAACTTAGCTTCTCTTGAAGAGACTGATAACGAAGGACTGCAGGAGAGCTCCAAAATAGCACTGAAGACATTGACAGCAGGCAACAACTGAGAGTCCAGGTGAACTAAATAGGAAACCAGCTAAGAGATAACGAGACAGCGGATCCTGCCTCAGACCTGCAGAATGACACAAAGAACCACCAGAGGGAGCCCAAAAACAGAGTTCACAACACTAAGCCCTTAGTACTTTTCTGCTTATCTTTATCAGTCAACCAAGATGAAGAAGGCAGGGAGTAAGGCACGTGGGCGTGGGCGCGGAGCAGGGAGAGGACGTGGGGATTCTGTACCTGCTGCGGGCACCTGTGACTAATCATCACCCAGTTCCAGCAGGGAACAGTCCTTCATGCGCAGCTTTGTAGGAGATCGCCGTACACCGCTGCTGCGTGAAGAACAAATTGAAGCCGTTGTCGGATGGATGGCAGCTAACGCATCGACTTCAATTAGTGCCACATCCTCTCAGACACAGAGCACTGGAGAGCACCCATCTGTCTCTTCACCACCTGCCAAATTGCCCAGGCAGTCAGAGAGCCCAGGACAGGAGCCATCTCTACTTCTGTTCTCTGAATCTCTTGGCTTGGAAACAGGGGGCCAGCCAAGCAGCATTGGAGAAATGGATAAGGGGCAGTATGCAGTGATGCCCAACAGCTTTGTCTCTCTGACTCTGAAGAGACGGGTGGGCCAGTGCCTCCCGTCACCACACCACAGTACGCATCTGATGATGAGACTCAGGTGCCACTTTCTGGTGCGTACTGTGCTGCCGAGACTACCCAGGAGAAGCAGTTGGTGGCAGAGGGTAGCGTAGATGATGAGGTCCTTGACCCATCGTGGCGTGAGGTACAGGAAGGTGGTGGGAGCAGCTCTGAGGAAGAGTTTCCCCGAACGGGCCAAAGAGGGAGAGGGAGGGGGAAGACTGCGGTTCCTGTAGCCTCCACTTCGGCACCCGTTAGGAGCATGCCTCTTCCAAAAGCCAAAACGGGCGCTCCTAAGACTTGCAGTGCCTGGTCCTTTTTTGACACAGTTGCAGATGACATTTGCTTTGTCAAATGCAAGGTGTGTCATCAGAAAGTCAAAAGAGGGAAAAATGTCAGCAACCTCAATACCACAAATAAGTGAAAACATGTGCGGACCAAGCACGCGGTGGAGTTACAAAAACACACTGAAGACCTAGGCCAACCAACAGCGGCACCTACCACCTCTTCAGCTCGTGTTGTTGCCTCTTCCTCCAGCTCACACACAGCTGGTTCGGCTTCCTCACAGGATTGCCATGGAAGAACCTCTGGCACTGTTGTCCAGAGACCCACTGTAATTCCACCCACAGCACCACGTTCCCAGTCATCCTCTCACTCCCAGCCCAGTCTACAGCCATCGGTAGCACAGGCATGGGAGAAAAGGCGGCCATTCTTGGCAAACCACCCCCGAGCACAGGCTCTGAATGCTGGCATTGCAAAACTACTGTCCCTTGAAATGCTGTCATTCAGGCTGGTGGAGACTGACAGCTTCCGTAACTTGATGGCATTGGCAGTCCCACAATACAATGTGCCCAGCCACTTTTATTTCAGCAGGCAAGCCATCCATGCCCTGCACAAGCATGTGGAGGGACACATAAAACAACCGCTACTGAACGCCATCAGTAGCAAGGTCCACCTCACCACCGATGCGTGGACCAGTCACCATGGACAGGGGTGATACCTTTCCCTCACTGCCCATTGGGTTAATGTTGTAGAGCCAGGTACAGATCGTGCGAGTGGCGCAGGATGTGTTCTGCCAACTCCAAGGATTGCAGGAATCCAGTCTGTACGCATTGACTCCTCCTCATACTCAAGTTCCTCAGAATCATCGCTGCAGGAGCCGTCACAGTCCACCTCCACATGGACCCGTGAACGTTTACCTGTTACGACCGATATGAGCACAGCCATGGCCAAATGTCAACAGGCCGTATTGAATTTAATTTCTTTGGGGAATCGAAGCCACACAGCGCAGGAGCTCTGGAATGCCATCAAGCAGGAGAGCGACGTGTGGTTTGTGCCAGCGAATCTCCAGCCAGCCATGGTAGTGTGTGACAATGGCCGAAATCTGGTGGCAGCTCTGGGCCTAGGCAACCTCACTCACATCCCATGTCTGGCACATGTGCTCAACTTGGTCGTGCAGAGTTTTTTGAGGGACTATCCGGATCTTGATGCACTGCTGCACAAGGTCCGCCTAGAGTGTGCTCACTTGTGGCATTCCAGCATGGCAAGATCGCGCATTGCAGCTCTGCAGCGCCGATTCCGCCTTCAGGAACATCGCATCATATGTGACCTACCCACCAGGTGGAATTCCACGTTACATATGTTGGAGCGGTTGTGTGAGCAGCAGCCAGCAGTAATGGAGTATCAGCTGCATGAGGCGCAAAGAAATCGCACTCCGCGCCGTTCAGACTTCACAACCACTGAGTGGGCCACTATGAAGGACGTCTGCCAGGTTTTGCATTCCTTCGATGATTCCACGCGGATGGCGAGTGTAGATGATGCACTAGTCAGCATGACTGTCCCCCTTATCTGCCTGATTCAACAAACACTGCAAGTGCTAAGGGATGATGTTGTGGAAGAGGTGGAGGATGAGGAGTCACCAATTCCATCAGCTTCTGGACAGTCAGCGCTACGTGGTTCCTCACAAAGGCCTAGGCAGGGGACACTTTGTGAGGAGGATGAGGAGGAGTCAATGGAGGAGGAATACATCGGTCCAGAGGAAGGAGTTACACAATTCTCCAGTAGTCAGTGTGTAGAGCGAGGGTGGGGTGATGCAGAGCAGGCAGAGATCACGCCTCAAGCAGGGGACAGCGTTTCTTGGCCAGTTGGCAGTCTGCAGCACATGGTTGATTACATGCTGCAGTGCCTGAGAAATGACCGCCGCATCGCCCACATTCTCAACACGGCTGATTATTGGGTGTACACCCTCCTAGATCCTTGCTACCGGGACAACATACAAAGCCTCATAACACCGTTGAACTGGGAGCGTAAAATGCGGGAGCACCAAGACACACTGGTGAATTCCATCATCTTCTCCAGTCCAACTGAGAGCAGTGCTGCTAGTGCTTTACAAAGCTGCTCAGTGCGTCGAGGCAGTGGAGGAAGCTCTGCACAAAGAGGGAGCAGAAGCAGTGCCTCAGCACAAGGCAAGACCAGTATGGCCCAAATGTGGCACAGTTTTGTGTGCCCGCCACCCATGTCTACACCATCACAGATGGCTCCAGTCAGCAGGAGGCAACGTTTCCGTCAGATGGTGACAGACTACATGTCTTGCCCTCTTACTGTACTCCCAGACGGCTCTTCCCTAGTGTTGAGTGATACCGTCCGATACTTGAAAGTATCGGTTTCGGATAGTATCGGCCGATACCCGAAAAGTATCGGATAACGCCGATACCGATACCCGATACCAATACAAGTCAATGGGACACTAAGTATCGGAAGGTATCCTGATGGTTCCCAGGGTCTGAAGGAGAGGAAACTCTCCTTCAGGCCCTGGGATCCATATTACTGTGTAAAATAAAGAATTAAAATAAAAAATATTGATATACTCACCTCTCCGGAGGCCCCTGGACATCACCGCTGGTAACCGGCAGCCTTCTTTGCTTAAAATGAGCGCGTTTAGGGCCTTCCATGATGTCACGGCTTCTGATTGGTCGCGTGCCGCTCATGTGACCGCCACGCGACCAATCACAAGCCGCGACGTCATTCTCAGGTCCTAAATTCCTAGAATGAGGAGTTTAGGGCCTGAGAATGACGTCACGGCTTGTGATTGGTCGCGTGGCGGTCACATGAGCGGCACGCGACCAATTCCCGATACCACAAAAGTATCGGATCTCGGTATCGGAATTCCGATACCGCAAGTATCGGCCGATACCCGATACTTGCGGTATCGGAATGCTCAACACTACTCTTCCCCCTTCAAATTTTGGGTCTCTAAGCTGGATACATGGCCAGAGCTAAGCCAGTATGCATTGGAGGTGCTGGCTTGCCCTGCTGCTAGTGTATTATCGGAACGCGTCTTTAGTGCCGCATGCGACTATCCTCCGATAACGTTGACCGGCTTACTTTTCTGAAAATGAACAAGGCCTGGATCTCGCAGGAATTTGCCACTCCTCTTCCTGATTAAATAATTGGTTGGCTACAGTATCCAGGTCTCCTGTTGCGTTCATGTTTCTACCACCTGAACTGTAATCCCTGGGCTCCAACACCGCCAGTTGATGCTCAGAAGTGCCGTCTGCACAGTCAAAACACATGACCCAGTGTTATTGGGTTTCAGTATCGTCAGCTGATCCCCAGCTGTGTAGCCGGCAATGTGTCCTGCGACCGCCACACTGACAAAACTACTGAAATTTAAGGGAACCTGTCCCCCCCCAGATTTTGTTACTTAAAGAGCCACCTTGTGCAGCAGTAATGCTGCACAAGGAAAAGGAAACTCTTATAGTTTAGCTCCTTGCACACGCAGAACTTAACACTTATAAAATGTGTCCCCTCGTACCGTGAAACCGTCCTGGAGGTGGGACTTTCCTTCGTAATGGGACGCAGCACAGCCGTTATTCCTACCTCCTTGGTGCCGTGCACCGCCTCCTCAGCATTGTTTGAATCTGTCCCATAGCCTGCGCTGTTATGTTATCCCTTGGCCATGCGCAGTTAGCGCTGCCCGTCTTCTGACATCATTTGTTGTCAGGCTGCCTGCGCCTGTCCCGCCTCGCAGTCTCTTCTGATTTAATCAAACTGCGGGCCTGGGATCCATGGGCATGCGCAGTGCATATCTTCTCCTCAGGCTCTCACTCATCTCCGTCCGCCTTCTTCAGACTGTGCGCCGTCAGCTGATCCCTAATACCATGCCACGGCCGTGACGCCGCACAGTCTGAAGAAGCCGGTAGGAGGGGAGTGAGAGGCCAAGATATGCACTGCGCATGCCCATGGATCCCAGGCCCGCAGTGTGATTACATTAGACGACACTGCGAGGTGGGATCTCGGGCAGCGCGGCCGCACAGGCGCAGCCAGCCTGACAACAAATGATGTCAGAAGACGGGCAGCGCTAACTGCGCATGGCCAAGGGATAACATAACAGCGCAGGCTCCGGGACAGAATCAAACAACGCTGAGGAGGCGGCGCACAACGCCAAGAGGGTAGGAATGACGGCTGTGCTGCGTCCCATTTTGAAGGAAAGTCCCACCTCCGGGACGGTTTCACGGTATCAGGGGACACATTTTATAAGTGTTTAGTTCTGCGTTTGCAAGGAGCATAATTAAAAGAGCCACCTTTTCCTTTTGCATCATTAGTGCTGCACAAGGTGGCTCTTTCAGCTACAAACGCCTGGGGGGGTTAAAGGTTCCCCTTCAACTTGCTCCAATTAGGCCTCGGCGTACACTTAGCTCCTCCTGCTGTCCCTGGGCTCTAACACCGCCAGTTGGTGCTTGGAAGTGCTGGCTGCACAGAGAAAAACTGTGTCAGTGGGGTTCAGTAATGTCAGCTGTTCCCCTGCTGTGTAGCCGGCAACGTGTCCTGCAAACGACACGCAGACACAACAGACAATAAGCTGCCTCCAGTGCAGGCTTCGGCCTACACTCAGCTCCTCCTGCTGTCCCTGGGCTCTAACACCGCCAGTTGGTGCTCGGAAGTGCTGGCTAGACAGAAAAAAACACTCACCTCGCCACTGTGTCAGTGGGGTTCAGCAACGCCAGCTGTTCCCCTGCTGTGTAGCCGGCAATGTGTCCTGCTAACGCCACGCAGACACAACCGATATAAAAATGCCTCCAGTGCACGCTTCGGCCTACACTCTGCTCCTCCTGCTGTCCCTGGACTCTAACACTGCCAGTTGGTGCTCGGAAGTGCTGGCTGCACAGAGAAAAACACTTGCCACTGTGGCAGTGGGGTTCAGTAATGCCAGCTGTTCCCCTGCTGTGTAGCCGGCAACGTGTCCTGCAAACGCCACGCAGACACAACAGACAATAAGCTGCCTCGAGTGCAGGCTTCAGCCTACACTCTGCTCCTCCTGCTTTCCCTGGGCTCTAACACCGCCAGTTGGTGCTCAGAAGTGCTGGCTGCACAGAGAAAATCACTCACCACTGTGTCAGTGGGGTTCAGTAATGCCAGCTGTTCCCCTGCTGTATAGCCAGCAACGTGTCCTGCAAACACCACACAGACACAACAGACAATAAGTTGCCTCCAGTGCAAGCTTCGGCCTACACTCTGCTCCTCCTACTGTCCCTGGGCTCTAACACCACCAGTTGGTGCTCGGAAGTGCTGGCTACACCGAGAAAAACACTCGCCTCGCCACTGTCTCAGTGGGGTTCAGCAACGCCAGCTGTTCCCCTGCTGTGTAGCCGGCAACATGTCCTGCAAATGCCACACAGACACAACAGATATTAAACTGCCTCCAGTGCCTACTTCAGCCTACACTCTGCTCCCCCTGCTGACCCTGGGCTCCAACACCGCTAGTTGGGGCTCTAGGAAGACAATCTTGAATAGGTCCCCCTGGTTCCAGTACCGTCAGCTGGTTCCGGGCAGAGCCTTTGGCTTAGGTGCCTCCTTCTGGGTATCCGAGTTCCACCAATGTCAGGTGGTCCTGGGTAGTGCTTTCTGGCACGGGTACCTCCTGCTTAGTAACCGGGTTCCAGTAACGTCAGCTGGTCCTCGGTAGTTCCATTGGCTCTTGGACCTTCGGCTACCCATCCGGGTTCCAGTACCGTCAGCTGGTTCTCGGCAGTGTCTCTTGCTCTTGTACCTTCTGCTCCCCGTCCTGGTTCCAGTACCGTCAGCTGGTTCCCGGCAGAGCTTTTGGCTTAGGTGCCTCCTTCTGGGTATCCGAGTTCCACCAACGTCAGGTGTTCCTTGGTAGTGCTTTCTGGCACGGGTACCTCCTGCTTAGTAACCGGGTTCCAGTAACGTCAGCTGGTCCTCGGTAGTTCCATTGGCTCTTGGACCTTCGGGTAGCCATCCGGGTTCCAGTTCCATCAGCTGGTTCTCGGCATTTTCTCAGCCTTCTTGTACCTTCTGCTACATTTCCAAGTTCAAGACCCTAAAGAGGACGACCCTGAAGACCACCCCTAAGATGACGACGACACCAGAGACGACAACCCCTGAGACGACGACCCTGGAGACGACGACCCTGAAGACCACCCCGATGACGACGACGACCCCGACCCCGGAGACGATGACCCTGGAGACGATGACCCGGAAGACCGAGAAGCAGAAGAACAAGAAGCTGCAGAACAAAGAGCAGAAGAACATTAAGCATAAGACTAAACATCAGAGCAAAAGATATTATCTAAATTATAAGCAGAAGAAGACTAAGCAGTGTATGGGGGTGAGACCGTTCCTCCTCGTGGTGCCCCTGGATAAAGCCTGCTGCTGCAGGCCAAGCTGAACGCGGACAAATCCTGTTGTAACTCTTTTGTGACATGCAGAAGGGAAGATGTAATCTTCAAACTTTTATAGATAACAACTACAGGAATGCCTGTCACAAATAAGAATATGATGAAGAAGTAGAATATGAAGAAGAATAATAGTTTAATAAAAAGAATATGAAGAATGTAACAAAAAAAATAATAGGAAGAAGGTGATGAAGAAGATGAATAAGGTGAAGAAGAAGTTGATGTCAAAGATGCTGCTGCTGAGGATGATGAAGAAGAAAGTTTCGGAGAAGTAAAAAAGAAGGTGAAGGGCATGGAAGTAGTGAAACATCAATATCTGACAACATAAAAAAAATCTTAACATAGTCAATATCTTTGTAACTCTGAACGTCTTAAAAAAAAAATTAAAATTCCTGCTATTCTATTTGATTGGGCTAAACCTCTATGCCTTTAATGTCTCCGCCACCTCCCCCAATACATCCTACATTATTCTTAGTTGTTTTCCTTCATGTAGAATGAACCTACAAGGAAAGAAAGGGTTGATTTTAATTCCGATATTTTGGTCCCATTGACTTGCATTGGTATCGGGTATCGGCGATATCCAATATTTTTTGGATATCGGCCGATCCAATCCGATACCGATACTTTTGAATATCGGAAGGTATCGCTCAACACTAGTGAGGAGGGGTGTACATAATAAAAACAGGTACAATAATCTCGAACAATACAAGTCACAACTGGTACAGTAGAAGAGAGGACCCTGCCCGCGAGGGCTCACAATCTACAAGGGATGGGTGAGGATACAGTAGGTGAGGATAGAGCTGGTCTTGCAGTGGCTTGGTCGATCGGTGGTCACTGCAGGTTGTAGGCTTGCCGGAAGAGGTAGGTCTTCAGGTTCTTTTTGAAGGTTTCGATGATAGGTGAGAGTCTGATATGTTGTGGTAGAGAGTTCCAGAGTAGGGGTGATGCACAAGAGAAATCTTGTATGCGATTGTGGGAAGAGGAGATAAGAGGGGAGTAGAGAAGGAGATCTTGTGAGGATCGGAGGTTGCGTGCAGGAAAGTACCAGGAGACGAGGTCACAGATGTATGGAGGAGACAGGTTGTGGATGGCTTTGTATGTCATGGTTAGGCTTTTGTACTGGAGTCTCTGGGTAATGGGGAGCCAGTGAAGGGATTGACAAAGGGGAGAGGCCGGGGAGTAGCGGAGGGACAGGTGGATTAGTCGGGCAGCTGAGTTTAGAATAGATTGGAGGGGTGCGAGAGTGTTAGAGGGGAGGCCACAGAGCAGGAGGATACAGTAGTCAAGGCGGGAGATGATGAGGGCATGGACTAGGGTTTTTGCAGATTCTTGGTTTAGGAATGTACGGATCCGTGAAATATTTTTGAGTTGAAGGCAGCAGGAAGTGGAAAGGGCTTGGATATGCAGTTTGAAGGAGAGATCAGTGTCAAGGATTACCCCGAGACAGCGAGCTTGTGGGACTGGGGAGGGTGGGCAGCCGTTTACTGTAATGGATAGGTTCATTGGGGGGTCACGTGAGATGGGGGAAAGACAATGAATTCTGTTTTGTCCATGTTAAGTTTTAGAAATCTAGCAGAGATTAATATTATTCCAATATCTACTAATTAAAAAGTACTTTGTTCTTTGGACAACCCCCTTAAAGGGAATCTGTCACCATGTTTTTGTCACCTAATCTGATAGAAGCATAATGTAGAGACAGAGACCTTGATTCCAACAGTGTGTTACTTGCTGGGCTTCTTGATGTAATTTTGATAAAATCACTGCTTAACCTGCAGGAGATTATCACTAGAATATGACTAAACCTGCTGTCATGTAGACCTCAATAGTAGGGTTGAGCGACTTTCATTTTTTTAAGATCGAGTCTGGTTTTGTGAAACCCGACTTTGTCCAGAGTCGAGTCGAGTGCAGTCGGCCGATTATCGCTAAAAGTCGGGGATCAACCGAAACACGAAACCCAATGCAAGTCAATGGGGAAGCATAGTCGGCAGTGAGTGGAGGCCAGGAAAACACCTACAGTGCCCATTTTAATGCCAAAAACCCTGTGCCAGTGACGTCGACAACGAGTATGCCCCCCCCCCCCCACCTGATGAAGGAACCTGCACTTTCATCTGCACCTTCCTCTTTGTCCCTGTGTAAGGTGGTATAACATGTGGGAAGGGGAACCTTCCTTTCAGCAGGGTCAGATTCTGGCTGTGTAGAGTGCAAGGGGAATGTAGTGGTCTAGGTCAATGTACCAGCAGACTCATCTAGCAGTGGCTGGGCAATGGGCAGGATGAGGAGGAAACAGATATAAGGCCAAAGAATAAAGTAGGCTAAATGCAGTTCAAAATTGGTAACAGGACTAAACAGGCGGCATTGCTTTGTTCAGTGGAGTAGCAAACCCAAGAGCAGCAGACACTGTTTCAAGGGCCTAACTACACTAGTAGGCCAAATGCAGTTTAATATCTGATAGTATAGGCCGAAAGCAAGAATGTGGAAGCTCAGCTTTGTTCAGTTGAGGACAACACCAGGGAGGGGCAGACACCGTTAGTAGGCCGGAACCACCAATTTTTTAAAAAACAGCAGTTAATCAAAGCCAGAAGGTAGAAGCTCAGCTTTATTCAGTTGAGGACAACACCAGGGAGGGGCACACACCGTTAGTAGGCCGGAACCACCAATTTTTTAAAAAACAGCAGTTAATCAGAGCCAGAAGGTAGAAGCTCAGCTTTATTCAGTTGAGGACAACACCAGGGAGGGGCAGACACCGTTAGTAGGCCGGAACCACCAATTTTTTAAAAAACAGCAGTTAATCAGAGCCAAAAGGTAGAAGCTCAGCTTTATTCAGTTGAGGACAAACACCAGGGAGCAGCAAACAGAGGTATTAGGCCCCATCCAGTAATTAAAAAAAATAAAAAAATTAAAAAAAATAATCAGAGCCAGAAGGTAGAAGCTCAGCATTATTCAGTTGAGGACAACACCAGGGAGGGGCACACGCCGTTAGTAGGTCGGAACCACCAATTTTTTAAAAAACAGCAGTTAATCAAAGCCAGAAGGTAGAAGCTCAGCTTTATTCAGTTGAGGACAAACACCAGGGAGCAGCAAACAGAGGTATTAGGCCCCATCCAGCAATTAAAAAAAATAAATAAATAAAAAAAAATAATCAGAGCCAGAAGGTAGAAGCTCAGCTTTATTCAGTTGAGGACAACACCAGGGAGGGGCACACGCCGTTAGTAGGCCGGAACCACCAATTTTTTAAAAAACAGCAGTTAATCAAAGCCAGAAGGTAGAAGTTCAGCTTTATTCAGTTGAGGACAACACCAGGGAGGGGCACACACCGTTAGTAGGCCGGAACCACCAATTTTTTAAAAAACAGCAGTTAATCAAAGCCAGAAGGTAGAAGCTCAGCTTTATTCAGTTGAGGACAACACCAGGGAGGGGCACACACCGTTAGTAGGCCGGAACCACCAATTTTTAAAAACACAGCACTTAATGAGAGCCAGAAGGTAGAAGCTCAGCTTTATTCAGTTGAGGACAACACCAGGCAGGGGCAGACACCGTTAGTAGGCCGGAACCACCAATTTTTAAAAACACAGCACTTAATGAGAGCCAGAAGGTAGAAGCTCAGCTTTATTCAGTTGAGGACAACACCAGGCAGGGGCAGACACCGTTAGTAGGCCGGAACCACCAATTTTTTAAAAAACAGCAGTTAATCAAAGCCAGAAGGTAGAAGCTCAGCTTTATTCAGTTGAGGACAACACCAGGGAGGGGCACACACCGTTAGTAGGCCGGAACCACCAATTTTTTAAAAAACAGCAGTTAATCAAAGCCAGAAGGTAGAAGCTCAGCTTTATTCAGTTGAGGACAACTTGAATTAGGGACTGCAGACAGACTTACCAGGCTGTCCCCTGTGTGGACCATGCATCCAATACATTAACCCATTGCACCACAAAGGACACGTAACCTTCCGTGGCCATGCCTACCGCTCCATGTGTCTGTTGTCAGGTGTACCTTTGGACTCACAGATTGACAGAATGAAAGGACAATGTGGTCTTTAACATGCTGGTGGATGGGTGGGATGGCTTTTCTCGCAAAAGAATTGTCAACTGGGTAGCTCATAGCGTGGTACAGCGTAGTCCATCATGGCTTTATTAATATTAAATAAAATAAAAAAATAGGCTCTATTCACTGTAAAATAGGTTCCAGTGGTACACGGGCAGCAGTGGTCAGGTGAGTGGAGGCCTAGTGGAAGGAGGGACCGCAGACAGGCTTCGAAGGCCTAACATAATAAAATGGGCTGGCTGTAGGCACTGTAACATAGGTTCCAGGGGTACACGGGCAGCAGTGGTCAGGTCAGTGGAGGCCTAGTGGAAGGAGGGACCGCAGACAGGCTTCGAAGGCCTAACATAATAAAATGGGCTGGCTGTAGGCACTGTAACATAGGTTCCAGGGGTACACGGGCAGCAGTGGTCAGGTCAGTGGAGGCCTAGTGGAAGGAGGGACCGCAGACAGGCTTCGAAGGCCTAACATAATAAAATGGGCTGGCTGTAGGCACTGTAACATAGGTTCCAGGGGTACACGGGCAGCAGTGGTCAGGTGAGTGGAGGCCTAGTGGAAGGAGGGACCGCAGACAGGCTTCGAAGGCCTAACATACTAAATTGGGCTGGCTGTAGGCACTTTATAATTGGTTCCAGGGGTACACGGGCAGCAGTGGTCAGGTGAGTGGAGGCCTAGTGGAAGGAGGGACCGCAGACAGGCTTCGAAGGCCTAACATAATAAAATGGGCTGGCTGTAGGCACTGTAACATAGGTTCCAGGGGTACACGGGCAGCAGTGGTCAGGTGAGTGGAGGCCTAGTGGAAGGAGGGACCGCAGACAGGCTTCGAAGGCCTAACATAATAAAATGGGCTGGCTGTAGGCACTGTAACATAGGTTCCAGGGGTACACGGGCAGCAGTGGTCAGGTCAGTGGAGGCCTAGTGGAAGGAGGGACCGCAGACAGGCTTCGAAGGCCTAACATAATAAAATGGGCTGGCTGTAGGCACTGTAACATAGGGTCCAGGGGTACACGGGCAGCAGTGGTCAGGTGAGTGGAGGCCTAGTGGAAGGAGGGACCGCAGACAGGCTTCGAAGGCCTAACATTCTAAAATGGGCTGGCTGTAGGCACTGTAACATAGGTTCCAGGGGTACACGGGCAGCAGTGGTCAGGTGAGTGGAGGCCTAGTGGAAGGAGGGACCGCAGACAGGCTTCGAAGGCCTAACATAGTAAAATGGGCTGGCTGTAGGCACTGTAACATAGGTTCCAGGGGTACACGGGCAGCAGTGGTCAGGTCAGTGGAGGCCTAGAGGAAGGAGGGACCGCAGACAGGCTTCGAAGGCCTAACATAATAAAATGGGCTGGCTGTAGGCACTGTAACATAGGTTCCAGGGGTACACGGGCAGCAGTGGTCAGGTGAGTGGAGGCCTAGTGGAAGGAGGGACCGCAGACAGGCTTCGAAGGCCTAACATACTAAAATGGGCTGGCTGTAGGCACTTTATAATTGGTTCCAGGGGTACACGGGCAGCAGTGGTCAGGTGAGTGGAGGCCTAGTGGAAGGAGGGACCGCAGACAGGCTTCGAAGGCCTAACATAATAAAATGGGCTGGCTGTAGGCACTGTAACATAGGTTCCAGGGGTACACGGGCAGCAGTGGTCAGGTGAGTGGAGGCCTAGTGGAAGGAGGGACCGCAGACGGGCTTCGAAGGCCTAACATAATAAAATGGGCTGGCTGTAGGCACTGTAACATAGGTTCCAGGGGTACACGGGCAGCAGTGGTCAGGTCAGTGGAGGCCTAGTGGAAGGAGGGACCGCAGACAGGCTTCGAAGGCCTAACATAATAAAATGGGCTGGCTGTAGGCACTGTAACATAGGTTCCAGGGGTACACGGGCAGCAGTGGTCAGGTCAGTGGAGGCCTAGTGGAAGGAGGGACCGCAGACAGGCTTCGAAGGCCTAACATAATAAAATGGGCTGGCTGTAGGCACTTTATAATTGGTTCCAGGGGTACACGGGCAGCAGTGGTCAGGTGAGTGGAGGCCTAGTGGAAGGAGGGACCGCAGACAGGCTTCGAAGGCCTAACATTATAAAATGGGCTGGCTGTAGGCACTTTATAATTGGTTCCAGGGGTACACGGGCAGCAGTGGTCTGGTCAACGGAGGCCGATTGTAATATGAGTGTCTGCCAGTTAGTAGTCAAAAAACAACAAATAAATGTGAATGTCTCGCATTAAAACAAAACAAAAACACTAAAGGGTGCAATCATTAGGTTCAGGGGTGGGATCCTCTGCATTGTTTCAGACCTACTAATTTAGCGCAAAGTATTTACTGTGGTAAATAGAGGACACTGCCCCTGACTATGTTAAGTACCATCATACATGTCAACACAATGGTATTGTCAGTGGCAGGTATGGAAGGATGTCAGCACATAGACAAAACATTGGTGGAAGTGTGAGAGATAACTGTGGAAGTGTTACAGCAATGTTTGACCTGGGGGTGGGTGAACTCTCTTGTGGCCGGCGGTACAGGCTCAGGGCCCCTCATGTTACAACAGTGTGTCTGACGTTGGGTGCGCACCACCACCGCCAGAGACACTTTATTGTACTGTGAGGGACCCAGTAGCAATGCCGTCGACCAAAAGCGAGCACACCCACCTCTTCAGACAAACAGCAGTCTCACGGGTGCTTGCGCCAAGTCGCGATACCACGGCCCCGTGTGGTGAGTTTGGCCATTTAGGGAGGTGTAAACATGTCGTATGCTGGACAATCAGCTGCAGCAAATTAGACATTAGAAAAGTAATTCACAGTAGTCCACAGGCAAGAGCTTTTCATAGGAAAGCTAGGTGTCGGCCGGGCAAGGTGGGGCAAAAGATTTCGAAATCCAGTTGTGGTTCATTTTAATGAATGTTAGATCATCAACATTTTGGGTAGCCAGACGAGTCCTTTTTTCGGTTAATATTGAACCTGCAGCACTGAATACTCTTTCTGATAGGACACTTGCTGCCGGGCAAGCAAGCTCCTGCAATGCATATTCTGCCAATTCTGGCCAGGTGTCTAATTTTGATGCCCAGTAATCAAATGGGAATGACGGTTGAGGGAGAACATCGATAAGGGATGAAAAATAGTTAGTAACCATACTGGACAAATGTTGTCTCCTGTCACTTTCAATTGATGCAGCAGTACCTGTCCTGTCTGCGGTCATAGCAAAATCACTCCACAACCTGGTCAGAAAACCCCTCTGTCCAACGCCACTTCTGATGTGTGCACCCCTAACACTCCTAGTCTGCTGCCCCCTGGAGCTCGTGTGAGAACGATCACGTGCGCTGTGTGCTGGGAATGCCTGAAGCAAATGGTCAACAAGAGTTGATTGTTTGGTTGCTAATATTAGTTCCAAGTTCTCATGTGGCATAATATTTTGCAATTTGCCTTTATAGCGTGGATCAAGGAGGCAGGCCAACCAGTAGTCATCATCGTTCATCATTTTCGTAATGCGTGTGTCCCTTTTTAGGATACGTAAGGCATAATCCGCCATGTGGGCCAAAGTTCCAGTTGTCAAATCTCCGGTTGTGATTGGTTGAGGGGCAGTTTCAGGCAAATCTACGTCACTTGTGTCCCTCAAAAAACCAGAACCCGGCCTTGCCACGCAACCAATTTGCAGTGCCCCCGGGAAAGCTTCCGCATTAAAAATATACTCATCCCCATCATCCTCCTTGTCCTCCACCTCCTCTTCACCCGCTACCTCGTCCTGTACACTGCCCTGACCAGACAATGGCTGACTGTCATCAAGGCTTTCCTCTTCCTCTGGTGCAGATGCCTGATCCATTATGTGCGTCAAACTTTGCATCAGCAGACACATTAGGGGGATGCTCATGCTTATTATGGCGTTGTCTGCACTAACCAGCCGTGTGCATTCCTCAAAACACTGAAGGACTTGACACATGTCTTCTATCTTCGACCACTGCACACCTGACAACTCCATGTCTGCCATCCTACTGCCTGCCCGTGTATGTGTATCCTCCCACAAAAACATAACAGCCCGCCTCTGTTGGCACAGTCTCTGAAGCATGTGCAGTGTTGAGTTCCACCTTGTTGCAACGTCTATGATTAGGCGATGCTGGGGAAGGTTCAAAGACCGCTGATAGGTCTGCATACGGCTGGAGTGTACAGGCGAACGTCGATTATGTGAGCAAAGTCCACGCACTTTGAGGAGCAGGTCGGAGAACCCAGGATAAGTTTTCAATAAGCACTGCACCACCAGGTTTAAGGTGTGAGCCAGGCAAGGAATGTGTTTCAGTTGGGAAAGGGAGATGGCAGCCATGAAATTCCTTCCGTTATCACTCACTACCTTGCCTGCCTCAAGATCTACTGTGCCCAGCCACGACTGCGTTTCTTGTTGCAAGAACTCGGACAGAACTTCCGCGGTGTGTCTGTTGTCGCCCAAACACTTCATAGCCAATACAGCCTGCTGACGCTTGCCAGTAGCTGGCCCATAATGGGACAACTGGTGTGCAACAGTGTCATCTGCCGATGGAGTGGTTGGCCGACTGCGGTCTGTGGAAGAGCTGTAGCTTCTGCAGGAGGACGAGGAGGAGGAGGAGGGGGTGCGAACGCCTACAGCCAACTGTTTCCTAGACCGTGGGCTAGGCACAACTGTCCCGAAATTGATGTCCCCTGTGGACCCTGCATCCACCACATTCACCCAGTGTGCCGTGATGGACACATAACGTCCCTGGCCATGCCTACTGGTCCATGCATCTGTAGTCAGGTGCACCTTTGTACTCACAGATTGCCTGAGTGCATGGACGATGCGCTGTTTCACATGCTGGTGCAGGGCTGGGATGGCTTTTCTGGAAACAAAGTGTCGACTGGGTAGCTCGTATCGTGGTTCAGCGTACTCCATCAGGGCTTTAAAAGCTTCGCTTTCAACTAACCGGTAGGGCATCATCTCTGACGAGATTAGTCTAGCTATGTGGGCGTTAAAACCCTGTGTACGCGGATGCGAGGATAAGTACTTCCTTTTTCTAACCAGAGTCTCATGTAGTGTGAGCTGGACTGGAGAGCTGGAGATCGTGGAACTTTCGCGTGTGCCGGTGGACATGGCAGACTGAGAGAGACGGAGACGGTATTGTTTCCGCCGGTGCCCTAGATGCAATATTTCCTCCTACAAAACTGGTGATTCCCTGACCCTGACTGCTTTTGGCTGGCAAAGAAACCTGCACAGATACTGCCGGTGGTGCGGAAAATGGTGGCCTTACAGTGACGGAAGGGATGTTGCGTTGCTGACTAGCTTCATTGGCCGAGGGTGCTACAACCTTAAGGGACGTTTGGTAGTTAGTCCAGGCTTGAAAATGCATGGTGGTTAAGTGTCTATGCATGCAACTAGTATTGAGACTTTTCAGATTCTGACCTCTGCTTAAGCTAGTTGAACATTTTTGACAGATGACTTTGCGCTGATCAATTGGATGTTGTTTAAAAAAATGCCAGACTGCACTCTTCCTAGCATCGGATCCCTTTTCAGGGATTGCAGACTGAGCTTTAACCGGATGGCCACGCTGTCCTCCAACAGGTTTTGGCTTTGACACGCGTTTTGGGCCCGATACGGGCCCGGCAGATGGAACCTGTTGCGATGTTGATGCCTGCTGCGGCCCCTCCTCCACCTCCGCTTCTGAACTACTGCCACCTGCACCCTGTTCCCCCAATGGCTGCCAATCGGGGTCAACAACTGGGTCATCTATTACCTCCTCTTCGAGCTCGTGTGCAACTTCGTCTGTGTCACTGTGTCGGTCGGTGGTATAGCGTTCGTGGCGGGGCAACATAGTCTCATCAGGGTCTGATTGTGGATCAGTACCCTGAGAGGGCAATGTTGTGGTCTGAGTCAAAGGAGCAGCATAGTACTCTGGCTGTGGCTGTGCATCAGTGCACTCCACATCAGATTCTACTTGTAATGGGCATGGCCTGTTAAGTGTTTCACTTTCTAAGCCAGGGACGGTATGTGTAAAGAGCTCCATGGAGTAACCCGTTGTGTCGCCTGCTGCATCCTTCTCTCTTGTTGTAGTTTTTGCTGAAGAGGACAAGGAAGCGACTTGTCCCTGACCGTGAACATCCACAAGCGACGCGCTGCTTTTACATTTACCAGTTTCAGAAGAGGAGGCAAAAGAGCTAGAGGCTGAGTCTGCAATGTAAGCCAAAACTTGCTGTTGCTGCTCCGGCTTTAAAAGCGGTTTTCCTACTCCCAGAAAAGAGAGCTTTCAAGGCCTTGTGTAGCCAGACGACAAAACTGGCTCCACAGCTCCAGACTTAGGTGGAATATTTTTATCCCCACGACCACCTGATGCTCCACTACCACTACCATCATTACCAGCTGACAATGAACGCCCACGGCCACGACCTCTTGCACCAGACTTCCTCATTGTTTTAAAAACTTAACCAAAGTAACTTTATTTGTTGTTGTCAAACAACTTACACGGTGAGCTATAACTTCAGTATGATTTCAATATCCCTTAACAGGTTGGTGAGACCACAAGGAAAATCAGGCACAATGTTACACACTCTGTTTTCTGTGGCACCAAATCACAGAAATGCCACACACGCAGGACTGTCACTCAAGCACAAATGTCAATATTAATCTCCCACCTATTTTTTTTTTTCTCAGGGAGACTTTAGAAACCAAATAAGATAAAATGTTTTTTTCAGGGACAATTTAGAAACCAAATAATAAAAAAAAAAAAAAAAAAAAGGCTTTCTATGGCCCACTGAGTGAGAGATGGCACACACAGGAGTCAGGAGTGGCACACAAGCCCTGACTGAGGCCAATATTTTTCTCCCACTGATTGATGTAGTGATTTTTTTTCAGGTAGATTTTAGAACCCAAATCAAGCAAAAAAATAAATAGGCTTTCTATGGCCCACAATTTGAGAGAGAGAGATGGCACACCCAGGAGTCAAGACTGGCACACAAGCAGAAAGGGCAATATTAATCTCCCACTGTTTTTTTATTTTTTTATTTTTTTTCAGGGAGACTTTAGAAACCAAATAAGATAAAATGTTTTTTCAGGGACAATTTAGAAACCAAATAAAAAAAAAAAAATAAAAAAAAAAAAAGGCTTTCTATGGCCCACTGAGATAGAGATGGCACACACAGGAGTCAGGAGTGGCACACAAGCCCTGACTGAGGCCAATATTTTTCTCCCACTGATTGATGTAGTGATTTTTTTTCAGGTAGATTTTAGAACCCAAATCAAGCAAAAAAATAAATAGGCTTTCTATGGCCCACAATTTGAGAGAGAGAGATGGCACACCCAGGAGTCAAGACTGGCACACAAGCAGAAAGGGCAATATTAATCTCCCACTGTTTTTTTATTTTTTTATTTTTTTTCAGGGAGACTTTAGAAACAAAAAAAGATAAAATGTTTTTTTCAGGGACAATTTAGAAACCAAATAATAAAAAAAAAAGGCTTTCTATGGCCCACTGAGTGAGAGATGGCACACACAGGAGTCAGGAGTGGCACACAAGCCCTGACTGAGGCCAATATTTTTCTCCCACTGATTGATGTAGTGATTTTTTTTTCAGGTAGATTTTAGAACCCAAATCAAGCAAAAAAATAAATAGGCTTTCTATGGCCCACTGAGTGAGAGATGGCACACACAGGAGTCAGGAGTGGCACACAAGCCCTGACTGAGGCCAATATTTTTCTCCCACTGATTGATGTAGTGATTTTTTTTCAGGTAGATTTTAGAACCCAAATCAAGCAAAAAAATATATAGGCTTTCTATGGCCCACTGAGTGAGAGATGGCACACACAGGAGTCAGGAGTGGCACACAAGCCCTGACTGAGGCCAATATTTTTCTCCCACTGATTGATGTAGTGATTTTTTTTCAGGTAGATTTTAGAACCCAAATCAAGCAAAAAAATAAATAGGCTTTCTAGGGCGCACTGAGTGAGAGATGGCACACACAGGGATGGCACTCTAGCAGAAATGCCAATCTTAATCTCCCACAAAAAAAAAAAAAAAAAAACAGGGACTGTCCTACAATTACTATCTCCCTGCAGTAATCTCAGCCAGGTATGGCAGGCAGCAATAAGGAGGGGACTGATGCACAAATTAAATAAAAAGTGTGGACAAACAAAAAAGATAGCTGTGCAGAAAGGAAGGAACAAGAGGATATGTGCTTTGAAAAAAGCAGTTGGTTTGCACAGTGGCGTACACACAGCAATACAGCTATCAGGGAGCCTTCTAGGGCAGCCCAATGAGCTACAGCGCTGAGAGAAAAAAAAAATGTAGCTTCCACTGTCCCTGCACACCGAAGGTGGTGTTGGACAGTGGAAATCGCTACAGCACAAGCGGTTTGGTGGTTAATGGACCCTGCCTAACGCTCTCCCTGCTTCTGACGAAGCGGCAGCAACCTCTCCCTAAGCTCAGATCAGCAGCAGTGAGATGGCGGTCGGCGGGAACGCCCCTTTATAGCCCCTGTGACGCCGCAGACAGCAAGCCAATCACTGCAATGCCCTTCTCTAAGATGGTGGGGACCAGGACCTATGTCATCACGCTGCCCATTGGCTGAGAAATGGCGCTTTTAGCGTCATTGAAACGCGACTTTGGCGCGAAAGTCGCGTACCGCATGGCCGACCCCGCACAGGGGTCGGATCGGGTTTCATGAAACCCGACTTTGCCAAAAGTCGGCGACTTTTGAAAATGAACGACCCGTTTCGCTCAACCCTACTCAATAGCTTTCTCCCTATGCACAATGTAAACAGTAATTTGTCAATTCATACTGAACTCAGCATTCAGAGAACTGATAGATCTGTAGCAGTCATAAGTCAAGAATCAGGAGCATCTAACTTCAACAGGGCCACAGCATTTTTGCCTTCCCCAGCCGAGTATGTTTTTTTACATGTGTTTAGGCAAAACTAAATGACATTGTGGTTACAGGCACAAAGATTTTTGAGATATTTTTAACCAGATTATCATTATTAGAAATGACCAGATCCAACAGAGTATTGCCTCTTGTCAGTTCTTCCACGAACTGGCCATAAAATAATCTGCAACAAGCTGAGGAATTTTCCACCTTTTACAGTTGAAGCAGAATCCTGACCCCAGTAAATATCTGGAAAGTTAAAATCTCCCATTATCACCACTGTGTTAGCCTGTGCAGCCCGCACCATCTGATTATGCAATTGACCTTCTAACTCCTCAGTGAAGTTGGGCTGACGACACCAAAAATTACTTTTGCAGGTAAATAAACACACATTTTTCCCTCTCTTTGTAACGCCACCCACAAGGTTTCAACTTCTTCACAACTTTCCCCCTATTGCCCCTATTACAATGACTTTTCTCATCAATTCTAACATACAAACATTCGCCTTTTCCTTTCCTATTTGCTCTCTCTTCCCGACAGAGCATTAAAACCAGGGTGATTTACAACCAAAGCATGTGAGGAGTCCAACCATGTCTCAGCAACTACATCAATTTGTTCTTCCATTACCAAGGCCTCAAGCTTTCACATTTTGTTTGGCAATCTCCTAGAATTCATGAACATACCCTTTCAACTTCCATACAGTTTACCACATTTACTTTCCTAAATTTTGTCTTCACTGTTTGCTAACACATCGATCTCCCTTTATACTACCCTAATAATCCCCATAGTACATTTCTCCATCCTTTGTTATTGTCTAATATTTCATCACATATTCCTCTGCTCTATATTTGTCACGGGAGTACTGGGTAGACTAAGGCTGGTTACCCCTGCGATTTCCCTTAGGCTAGGGAAACCCTGTCTGTCCCTTTCCCAGAAGTTACACTAAAGGTGTGCATGTCTGGGCCACCAGGCCTGACCCTGTCTCCTGTTTCAGCCCTAAGCTGAAACCACCACCTGCCACCCAGTGAAGAGACCACACACCAATCCCCACAGAAAGCACAGACAGGGAAAACTGAAAAATGCACCACGCCGCAGACACACAGGAATACACTATAATGTGCACAGGGCAAAACAAATGCAAATATAGGAAGGAGGAATAAGACAAAGGATAATACACCACCAAATACGATATTCCTCCAACAAGACCACCACTCCAGACCGGAATCACTAGGCACAAAGCACAAGCTATAATCGGCGACGCCCAAAGTCCAGAGCGACTATTTAAAGGCCGTGGGCGTGACCCAGCCTCCAACCTGATTACCAGCTAGATTAACCCCGAGCAAGCTGGATAAAATCTAGCCAACGCCACTGAGCGTGTAGTGGACGTAAGTGGAATTACTGCTGTCTGTCGGATGCCCTAGTGTGAACAGCGTCCGACCTGACAATATTACTATGTAAATAAACAATAGAATAGGTTGCCCACCGAAAAAAACAACTCTTTGTATCCTATGATAGTGATATCATTAATAACATTATTAAAAGGAAATAGGTCCATTTCTTTAAAAAAGGAGCAAAGAACAAACCAACAAGAAATACAAAAGAGAACACTAAACAAAGATGAATGCCCACAGGTTGGGACAATTCTTTCTCATACAAGTCATTTCGCAATGCAAAATTTTGGTCTTCATTTTTAGACATTGATCTGTCTAATCATTATCCCATTGCTGTTTTTGCTTCTTCATTAGTGACACTACATGTACAGGGTTGAATAACCAACGTGATGTTGTACCTCAGGAAATACTATCCATTCGTTAAGGCCTCTGGAAAATATCCTTCAACACACTGTCAGAAGTTTTGGCATCTTGAAATTCCTTTAAAATCTTCAACTTAACCTGTTTGGGTCATGAACAAAATTTCCACTTATGAATGTAAACAATAAGTCTAACCTAATCATGTCGGCTGTCAGTTTCCTTCCCATTGTACAGAAAATAGAAAATCTTTCTTTCCTTAAAAGAGTAATGGACCCGGACAGCCTTGGAAGTCTTTAGCTGCGGTCTTTTGATAACCTGAAAGGAAACTCTGTTTTGTGAAACCAGAGAGTTGTGGTAAAATCAAAAAGTAGCCTGTGATCTGTGCTTGATCAGATTTCTCGTGACTGCAAAGGTCGTAATGAAAGAGACAATACATCAAGTGGTGTCGTCGTGATTATAATCTAGTAATGCAGAGTCCCTGATTTATCCTGATTCAACATCATTAGTGTAAACCGATAAACATATATACAAGTAGTAGCAACCGTGCCATCAGACAGACCACTAAAGCTGAGCTGGGCTTCTATAATATTAAGATTTACTTTACAATAAAAACAAAAATGCAAATCACACAAAATATGTGAGTATTGATGACTAGGGTTGAGCGACTTTCATTTTTTTAAGATCGAGTCTGGTTTTGTGAAACCCGATTTAGTCCAGAGTCGAGTCGAGTGAAGTCGGCCGATTATCGCTAAAAGTCGGGGATCGACCGAAACACGAAACCCAATGCAAGTCAATGGGGAAGCATAGCCGGCAGTGAGTGGAGGCCAGGAAAACACCTACAGTGCACATTTTACTGCCAAAAACATCCATTCTTGTTTTCTGAAGCTTGTCAATCTTAATTAACTTTATAATAATAGTTGGGCACTGGAAATTGGGGGTCATTTGGCAAAAGTTGTGGGGGTAGGGCTGGTTCAAGGTTTTAGTGGGCCCAGGAAACATGGACTACGTCATGGCGGTGGAGCAGGGAGAGGTAAGTATTTCAACGTTGCAAGTGCTGTGATCCTGAGCAAGCAGGGGGGGCCCACTCGTTCGCATTGGCACTGGCACAGGGCCCCTCAAAGTACGGCGGTGTGTTTGCATGGCGGGGGCGCCTCCCACCAGCAGCGACACTTTTGCGTACTCTGAGTGGCCCTGTGCCAGTGACGTCGCCAACGAGTATGCCCCCCCACCTGATGAAGGAACCTGCACTTTCATCTGCACCTTCCTCTTTGTCCCTGTGTAAGGTGGTATAATATGCGGGAAGGGGAACCTTACTTTCAGCAGGGTCAGATTCTGGCTGTGTAGAGTACAAGGGGAATGTAGTGGTCTAGGTCAATGTACCAGCAGACTCATCTAGCAGTGGCTGGGCAATGGGCAGGATGATGAGGAAACAGATATAGGGCCAAAGAATAAAGTAGGCTAAATGCAGATCAAAATTGGTAACAGGACTAAACAGGCGGCATTGCTTTGTTCAGTGGAGTAGCAAACCCAAGAGCAGCAGACACTGTTTCAAGGGCCTAACCACACTAGTAGGCCAAATGCAGTTTAATATCTGATAGTATAGGCCGAAAGCCAGAATGTGGAAGCTCAGCTTTGTTCAGTTGAGGACAACACCAGGGAGGGGCAGACACCGTTAGTAGGCCCTAACCACCATTTTGTTTTTTAAAAAACACTTAATGAGAGCCAGAAGGTTGAAGCTCAGCTTTATTCAGTTGAGGGCAACACCAGGGAGGGGCAGACACCGTTAGTAGGCCCTAACCACCATTTTGTTTTTTAAAAAACACTTAATGAGAGCCAGAAGGTTGAAGCTCAGCTTTATTCAGTTGAGGGCAACACCAGGCAGGGGCAGACACCGTTAGTAGGCCGGAACCACCATTTTGTTTTTTAAAAAACACTTAATGAGAGCCAGAAGGTTGAAGCTCAGCTTTATTCAGTTGAGGGCAACACCAGGCAGGGGCAGACACCGTTAGTAGGCCGGAACCAGCAATGTGTTTAAAAACAGCAGTTAATCAGAGCCGGAAGGTAGAAGCTCAGCTTTATTCAGTTGAGGGCAACACCAGGGAGGGGCAGAAGCCGTTAGTAGGCCCTAACCACCATTTTGTTTTTTAAAAAACACTTAATGAGAGCCAGAAGGTTGAAGCTCAGCTTTATTCAGTTGAGGGCAACACCAGGCAGGGGCAGACACCGTTAGTAGGCCGGAACCAGCAATGTGTTTAAAAACAGCAGTTAATCAGAGCCGGAAGGTAGAAGCTCAGCTTTATTCAGTTGAGGGCAACACCAGGGAGGGGCAGAAGCCGTTAGTAGGCCCTAACCACAATTTTGTTTTTTAAAAAACACTTAATGAGAGCCAGAAGGTTGAAGCTCAGCTTTATTCAGTTGAGGGCAACACCAGGCAGGGGCAGACACCGTTAGTAGGCCGGAACCACCATTTTGTTTTTTAAAAAACACTTAATGAGAGCCAGAAGGTTGAAGCTCAGCTTTATTCAGTTGAGGGCAACACCAGGCAGGGGCAGACACCGTTAGTAGGCCGGAACCAGCAATGTGTTTAAAAACAGCAGTTAATCAGAGCCGGAAGGTAGAAGCTCAGCTTTATTCAGTTGAGGGCAACACCAGGGAGGGGCAGAAGCCGTTAGTAGGCCCTAACCACCATTTTGTTTTTTAAAAAACACTTAATGAGAGCCAGAAGGTTGAAGCTCAGCTTTATTCAGTTGAGGGCAACACCAGGCAGGGGCAGACACCGTTAGTAGGCCGGAACCAGCAATGTGTTTAAAAACAGCAGTTAATCAGAGCCGGAAGGTAGAAGCTCAGCTTTATTCAGTTGAGGGCAACACCAGGGAGGGGCAGAAGCCGTTAGTAGGCCCTAACCACCATTTTGTTTTTTAAAAAACACTTAATGAGAGCCAGAAGGTTGAAGCTCAGCTTTATTCAGTTGAGGGCAACACCAGGCAGGGGCAGACACCGTTAGTAGGCCGGAACCACCATTTTGTTTTTAAAAAAACACTTAATGAGAGCCAGAAGGTTGAAGCTCAGCTTTATTCAGTTGAGGGCAACACCAGGCAGGGGCAGACACCGTTAGTAGGCCGGAACCAGCAATGTGTTTAAAAACAGCAGTTAATCAGAGCCGGAAGGTAGAAGCTCAGCTTTATTCAGTTGAGGGCAACACCAGGGAGGGGCAGAAGCCGTTAGTAGGCCCTAACCACCATTTTGTTTTTTAAAAAACACTTAATGAGAGCCAGAAGGTTGAAGCTCAGCTTTATTCAGTTGAGGGCAACACCAGGCAGGGGCAGACACCGTTAGTAGGCCGGAACCACCATTTTGTTTTTTAAAAAACACTTAATGAGAGCCAGAAGGTTGAAGCTCAGCTTTATTCAGTTGAGGGCAACACCAGGCAGGGGCAGACACCGTTAGTAGGCCGGAACCACCATTTTGTTTTTTAAAAAACACTTAATGAGAGCCAGAAGGTTGAAGCTCAGCTTTATTCAGTTGAGGGCAACACCAGGCAGGGGCAGACACCGTTAGTAGGCCGGAACCAGCAATGTGTTTAAAAACAGCAGTTAATCAGAGCCGGAAGGTAGAAGCTCAGCTTTATTCAGTTGAGGGCAACACCAGGGAGGGGCAGAAGCCGTTAGTAGGCCCTAACCACCATTTTGTTTTTTAAAAAACACTTAATGAGAGCCAGAAGGTTGAAGCTCAGCTTTATTCAGTTGAGGGCAACACCAGGCAGGGGCAGACACCGTTAGTAGGCCGGAACCAGCAATGTGTTTAAAAACAGCAGTTAATCAGAGCCGGAAGGTAGAAGCTCAGCTTTATTCAGTTGAGGGCAACACCAGGGAGGGGCAGAAGCCGTTAGTAGGCCCTAACCACCATTTTGTTTTTTAAAAAACACTTAATGAGAGCCAGAAGGTTGAAGCTCAGCTTTATTCAGTTGAGGGCAACACCAGGCAGGGGCAGACACCGTTAGTAGGCCGGAACCACCATTTTGTTTTTTAAAAAACACTTAATGAGAGCCAGAAGGTTGAAGCTCAGCTTTATTCAGTTGAGGGCAACACCAGGCAGGGGCAGACACCGTTAGTAGGCCGGAACCAGCAATGTGTTTAAAAACAGCAGTTAATCAGAGCCGGAAGGTAGAAGCTCAGCTTTATTCAGTTGAGGGCAACACCAGGGAGGGGCAGAAGCCGTTAGTAGGCCCTAACCACCATTTTGTTTTTTAAAAAACACTTAATGAGAGCCAGAAGGTTGAAGCTCAGCTTTATTCAGTTGAGGGCAACACCAGGCAGGGGCAGACACCGTTAGTAGGCCGGAACCACCATTTTGTTTTTTAAAAAACACTTAATGAGAGCCAGAAGGTTGAAGCTCAGCTTTATTCAGTTGAGGGCAACACCAGGCAGGGGCAGACACCGTTAGTAGGCCGGAACCAGCAATGTGTTTAAAAACAGCAGTTAATCAGAGCCGGAAGGTAGAAGCTCAGCTTTATTCAGATGAGGGCAACACCTGGGAGGGGCAGAAGCCGTTAGTAGGCCCTAACCACCATTTTGTTTTTTAAAAAACACTTAATGAGAGCCAGAAGGTTGAAGCTCAGCTTTATTCAGTTGAGGGCAACACCAGGGAGGGGCAGAAGCCGTTAGTAGGCCCTAACCACCATTTTGTTTTTTAAAAAACACTTAATGAGAGCCAGAAGGTTGAAGCTCAGCTTTATTCAGTTGAGGGCAACACCAGGCAGGGGCAGACACCGTTAGTAGGCCGGAACCACCATTTTGTTTTTTAAAAAACACTTAATGAGAGCCAGAAGGTTGAAGCTCAGCTTTATTCAGTTGAGGGCAACACCAGGCAGGGGCAGACACCGTTAGTAGGCCCTAACCACCATTTTGTTTTTTAAAAAACACTTAATGAGAGCCAGAAGGTTGAAGCTCAGCTTTATTCAGTTGAGGGCAACACCAGGCAGGGGCAGACACCGTTAGTAGGCCGGAACCAGCAATGTGTTTAAAAACAGCAGTTAATCAGAGCCGGAAGGTAGAAGCTCAGCTTTATTCAGTTGAGGGCAACACCAGGGAGGGGCAGAAGCCGTTAGTAGGCCCTAACCACCATTTTGTTTTTTAAAAAACACTTAATGAGAGCCAGAAGGTTGAAGCTCAGCTTTATTCAGTTGAGGGCAACACCAGGCAGGGGCAGACACCGTTAGTAGGCCGGAACCACCATTTTGTTTTTTAAAAAACACTTAATGAGAGCCAGAAGGTTGAAGCTCAGCTTTATTCAGTTGAGGGCAACACCAGGCAGGGGCAGACACCGTTAGTAGGCCGGAACCAGCAATGTGTTTAAAAACAGCAGTTAATCAGAGCCGGAAGGTAGAAGCTCAGCTTTATTCAGTTGAGGGCAACACCAGGGAGGGGCAGAAGCCGTTAGTAGGCCCTAACCACCATTTTGTTTTTTAAAAAACACTTAATGAGAGCCAGAAGGTTGAAGCTCAGCTTTATTCAGTTGAGGGCAACACCAGGCAGGGGCAGACACCGTTAGTAGGCCGGAACCAGCAATGTGTTTAAAAACAGCAGTTAATCAGAGCCGGAAGGTAGAAGCTCAGCTTTATTCAGTTGAGGGCAACACCAGGGAGGGGCAGAAGCCGTTAGTAGGCCCTAACCACCATTTTGTTTTTTAAAAAACACTTAATGAGAGCCAGAAGGTAGAAGCTCAGCTTTATTCAGTTGAGGACAACTTGAATTAGGGACTGCATACAGACTTAGCAGGCTGTCCCCTGTGTGGACCATGCATCCAATACATTAACCCATTGAGCCACAAAGGACACGTAACCTTCCGTGGCCATGCCTACAGGTCCATGTGTCTGTTGTCAGGTGTACCTTTGTCAGTGTAGGCCTATTGGAAGGAGGGACCGCAGACAGGCTTCGAAGGCCTAACACAATAAAATGGGCTGGCTGTAGGCACTTTAAAATTGGTTCCAGGGGTACACGGGCAGCAGTGGTCTGGTCAGTGGAGGCCTAGTGGAAGGAGGGACCGCAGACAGGCTTCGAAGGCCTAACACAATAAAATGGGCTGGCTGTAGGCACTTTAAAATTGGTTCCAGGGGTACACGGGCAGCAGTGGTCTGGTCAGTGGAGGCCTAGTGGAAGGAGGGACCGCAGACAGGCTTCGAAGGCCTAACACAATAAAATGGGCTGGCTGTAGGCACTTTAAAATTGGTTCCAGGGGTACACGGGCAGCAGTGGTCTGGTCAGTGGAGGCCTAGTGGAAGGAGGGACCGCAGACAGGCTTCGAAGGCCTAAAATAACAAACAATAGGCTCATGGCAATTTTACAGCGGTTACATGGATACACGGGCAGGCAGCTTGGTGGTGAGTGGAGGAGTATTTAAAGTAGGGACCGCAGACAGGCTATCAAAGGCCTAAAATAACAAACAATAGGCTCATGGCAGTTTTACAGCGGTTACATGGATACACGGGCAGGCAGCTTGGTGGTGAGTGGAGGAGTATTTAAAGTAGGGACTGCAGACAGGCTATCAAAGGCCTAAAATAACAAACAATAGGCTCATGGCAGTTTTACAGCGGTTACATGGATACACGGGCAGGCAGCTGGTGATGAGTGGAGGAGTATTTAAAGTAGGGACCGCAGACAGGCTATCAAAGGCCTAAAATAACAAACAATAGGCTCATGGCAGTTTTACAGCGGTTACATGGATACACGGGCAGGCAGCTGGTGATGAGTGGAGGAGTATTTAAAGTAGGGACCGCAGACAGGCTATCAAAGGCCTAAAATAACAAACAATAGGCTCATGGCAGTTTTACAGCGGTTACATGGATACACGGGCAGGCAGCTGGTGATGAGTGGAGGAGTATTTAAAGTAGGGACCGCAGACAGGCTATCAAAGGCCTAAAATAACAAACAATAGGCTCATAGCAGTTTTACAGCGGTTACATGGATACACGGGCAGGCAGCTTGGTGGTGAGTGGAGGAGTATTTAAAGTAGGGACCGCAGACAGGCTATCAAAGGCCTAAAATAACAAACAATAGGCTCATGGCAGTTTTACAGCGGTTACATGGATACACGGGCAGGCAGCTGGTGATGAGTGGAGGAGTATTTAAAGTAGGGACCGCAGACAGGCTATCAAAGGCCTAAAATAACAAACAATAGGCTCATGGCAGTTTTACAGCGGTTACATGGATACACAGGCAGCTTGGTGGTGAGTGGAGGAGTATTTAAAGTAGGGACCGCAGACAGGCTATCAAAGGCCTAAAATAACAAACAATAGGCTCATGGCAGTTTTACAGCGGTTACATGGATACACGGGCAGGCAGCTTGGTGGTGAGTGGAGGAGTATTTAAAGTAGGGACCGCAGACAGGCTATCAAAGGCCTAAAATAACAAACAATAGGCTCATGGTAGTTTTACAGCGGTTACATGGATACACAGGCAGCTTGGTGGTGAGTGGAGGAGTATTTAAAGTAGGGACCGCAGACAGGCTATCAAAGGCCTAAAATAACAAACAATAGGCTCATGGCAGTTTTACAGCGGTTACATGGATACACAGGCAGCTTGGTGGTGAGTGGAGGAGTATTTAAAGTAGGGACCGCAGACAGGCTATCAAAGGCCTAAAATAACAAACAATAGGCTCATGGCAGTTTTACAGCGGTTACATGGATACACGGGCAGGCAGCTGGTGATGAGTGGAGGAGTATTAAAAGTAGGGACCGCAGACAGGCTATCAAAGGCCTAAAATAACAAACAATAGGCTCATGGCAGCTTTACAGCGGTTACATGGATACACAGGCAGCTTGGTGGTGAGTGGAGGAGTAGTGCAAGGAGTGTCTGTCCCAGTACTCCCAAAATATAAATAGATGTTAATGTCTCGCAAAACAACCAAAACAAAAAAAAAGGTGGCATACTTAGGTACAGGGGTGGGCTCATCTACTGAGTTTCTGACATAGTAATTTGGCAGTAACTATTTAATGGTGCCAATATAGGACACAGACACAGACTACTTTAAGTTGCATCATAGATGTCTACAAATTTGTATTGTCAGTGCCAGACATTGAATGATGTCAGCGAATAGACTAAAGATTGGTGGAGCTGTGCGACATAATTTTGCACGTGGTAGAGCACATTTTGAGCTGGGGTAGGGGGGAACTCTCTTGAGGCCGGCGGGACCGCCCCAGGGCCCCTCATGTTACAACGGTGTGTCTGACGTTGGGTGCGCACCACCACCGCCAGAGACACTACATTGTACTATGAGGGACCCAGTAGCAATGCCGTCAACCAAAAGCGAGCACACCCACCTCTTCAGACAAACAGCAGTCTCACGGGTGCTTGCGCCAAGTCGCGATACCACGGCCCCGTGTGGGGAGTTTTGCCATTTAGGGAGGTGTAAACATGTCGTATGCTGTACAATCAGCTGCAGCAAATTAGACATTAGAAAAGTAATTCACAGGCAAGAGCTTTTCATAGGAAAGCTAGGTGTCGGCCGGGCAAGGTGGGGCAAAAGATTTCGAAATCCAGTTGTGGTTCATTTTAATGAATGTTAGATCGTCAACATTTTGGGTAGCCAGACGAGTCCTTTTTTCGGTTAATATTGAACCTGCAGCACTGAATACTCTTTCTGATAGGACACTTGCTGCCGGGCAAGCAAGCTCCTGCAATGCATATTCTGCCAATTCTGGCCAGGTGTCTAATTTGGAGGCCCAGTAATCAAATGGGAATGACGGTTGAGGGAGAACATCGATAAGGGATGAAAAATAGTTAGTAACCATACTGGACAAATGTTGTCTCCTGTCACTTTCAATTGATGCAGCAGTACCTGTCCTGTCTGCGGTCATAGCAAAATCACTCCACAACCTGGTCAGAAAACCCCTCTGTCCAACGCCACTTCTGATGTGTGCACCCCTAACACTCCTAGTCTGCTGCCCCCTGGAGCTCGTGTGAGAACGATCACGTGCGCTGTGTGCTGGGAATGCCTGAAGCAAACGGTCAACAAGAGTTGATTGTTTGGTTGCTAATATTAGTTCCAAGTTCTCATGTGGCATAATATTTTGCAATTTGCCTTTATAGCGTGGATCAAGGAGGCAGGCCAACCAGTAATCGTCATCGTTCATCATTTTCGTAATGCGTGTGTCCCTTTTTAGGATACGTAAGGCATAATCCGCCATGTGGGCCAAAGTTCCAGTTGTCAAATCTCCGGTTGTGATTGGTTGAGGGGCAGTTGCAGGCAAATCTACGTCACTTGTGTCCCTCAAAAAACCAGAACCCGGCCGTGACACGCAACCAATTTCCTGTGCCCCCGGGAAAGGTTCGGCATTAAAAATATACTCATCCCCATCATCCTCCTCGTCCTCCACCTCCTCTTCGCCCGCTACCTCGTCCTGTACACTGCCCTGACCAGACAATGGCTGACTGTCATCAAGGCTTTCCTCTTCCTCTGGTGCAGACGCCTGCTCCTTTATGTGCGTCAAACTTTGCATCAGCAGACGCATTAGGGGGATGCTCATGCTTATTACAGCGTTGTCTGCACTAACCAGCCGTGTGCATTCCTCAAAACACTGAAGGACTTGACACATGTCTTGTATCTTAGACCACTGCACACCTGACAACTCCATGTCTGCCATCCTACTGCCTGCCCGTGTATCCTCCCACAAATAAATAACAGCACGCCTCTGTTCGCACAGTCTCTGAAGCATGTGCAGTGTTGAGTTCCACCTTGTTGCAACGTCTATGATTAGGCGATGCTGGGGAAGGTTCAAAGACCGCTGATAGGTCTGCATACGGCTGGCGTGTACAGGCGAACGTCGGATATGTGAGCAAAGTGCACGCACTTTGAGGAGCAGGTCGGAGAACCCAGGATAAGTTTTCAATAAGCACTGCACCACCAGGTTTAAGGTGTGAGCCAGGCAAGGAATGTGTTTCAGTTGGGAAAGGGAGATGGCAGCCATGAAATTCCTTCCGTTATCACTCACTACCTTGCCTGCCTCAAGATCTACTGTGCCCAGCCACGACTGCGTTTCTTGTTGCAAGAACTCGGACAGAACTTCCGCGGTGTGTCTGTTGTCGCCCAAACACTTCATAGCCAATACAGCCTGCTGACGCTTGGCAGTAGCTGGCCCATCATGGGACAACTGGTGTGCAACAGTGTCATCTGCCGATGGAGTGGTTGGCAGACTGCGTTCTGTGGAAGAGCTGTAGCTTCTGCAGGAGGACGAGGAGGAGGAGGAGGAGGGGGTGCGAACGCCTACAGCCAACTGTTTCCTAGACCGTGGGCTAGGCACAACTGTCCCTAAATTGATGTCGCCTGTGGACCCTGCATCCACCACATTCACCCAGTGTGCCGTGATGGACACATAACGTCCCTGGCCATGCCTACTGGTCCATGCATCTGTAGTCAGGTGCACCTTTGTACTCACAGATTGCCTGAGTGCATGGACGATGCGCTGTTTAACATGCTGGTGCAGGGCTGGGATGGCTTTTCTGGAAAAAAAGTGTCGACTGGGTAGCTCGTATCGTGGTTCAGCGTACTCCATCAGGGCTTTGAAAGCTTCGCTTTCAACTAACCGGTAGGGCATCATCTCTAACGAGATTAGTCTAGCTATGTGGGCGTTAAAACCCTGTGTACGCGGATGCGAGGATAAGTACTTCCTTTTTCTAACCAGAGTGTCATGTAGGGTGAGCTGGACTGGAGAGCTGGAGATCGTGGAACTTTCGGGTGTGCCGGTGTACATGGCAGACTGAGAGACGGTTGGAGACGGTATTGTTTCCGCCGGTGCCCTAGATGCAATATTTCCTCCTACAAAACTGGTGGTTCCCTGACCCTGACTGCTTTTGGCTGGCAAAGAAACCTGCACAGATACTGCCGGTGGTGCGGAAAATGGTGGCCTTACAGTGACGGAAGGGATGTTGCGTTGCTGACTAGCTTCATTGGCCGAGGGTGCTACAACCTTAAGGGACGTTTGGTAGTTAGTCCAGGCTTGAAAATGCATGGTGGTTAAGTGTCTATGCATGCAACTAGTATTTAGACTTTTCAGATTCTGACCTCTGCTTAAGCTAGTTGAACATTTTTGACAGATGACTTTGCGCTGATCAGTTGGATGTTGTTTAAAAAAATGCCAGACTGCACTCTTCCTAGACTCGGATCCCTTTTCAGGGATTGCAGACTGAGCTTTAACCGGATGGCCACGCTGTCCTCCAACAGGTTTTGGCTTTGACACGCGTTTTGGGCCAGATACGGGCCCGGCAGATGGAACCTGTTGCGATGTTGATGCCTGCTGCGGCCCCTCCTCCACCTCCGCTTCTGAACTACTGCCGCCTGCACCCTGTTCCCCCAATGGCTGCCAATCGGGGTCAATAACTGGGTCATCTATTACCTCCTCTTCGAGCTCGTGTGCAACTTCGTCTGTGTCACTGTGTCGGTCGGTGGTATAGCGTTCGTGGCGGGGCAACATAGTCTCATCAGGGTCTGATTGTGGATCTGTACCCTGAGAGGGCAATGTGGTGGTCTGAGTCAAAGGAGCAGCATAGTACTCTGGCTGTGGCTGTGCATCAGTGCACTCCATGTCAGAATCTACTTGTAATGGGCATGGCCTGTTAAATGTTTCACTTTCTAAGCCAGGGACGGTATGTGTAAAGAGCTCCATGGAGTGACCCGTTGTGTCGCCTGCTGCATCCTTCTCTCTTGTTGTAGTTTTTGCTGAGGAGGACAAGGAAGCGACTTGTCCCTGACCGTGAACATCCACAAGCGACACGCTGCTTTTACATTTACCAGTTTCGGAAGAGGAGGCAAAAGAGCTAGAGGCTGAGTCTGCAATGTAAGCCAAAACTTGCTGTTGCTGCTCCGCCTTTAAAAGCGGTTTTCCTACTCCCAGAAAAGAGAGCGTTCGAGGCCTTGTGTAGCCTGACGACGAAACTGGCTCCACAGCTCCAGACTTAGGTGGAATATTTTTATCCCCACGACCACCTGATGCTCCACTACCACTACCATCATTACCAGCTGACAATGAACGCCCACGACGACCTCTTGCACCAGACTTCCTCATTGTTTTAAAATCTTAACCAAAGTAACTTTATTTGTTGCTGTCAAACAACTTACACGGTGAGCTATAACTTCAGTATGATTTCAATATCCCTTAACAGGTTGGTGAGACCACAAGGAAAATCAGGCACAATGTTACACACTCTGTTTTCTGTGGCACAAAATCACAGAGATGACACACACGCAGGACTGTCACTCAAGCACTAATGTCAATATTAATCTCCCACCAAATTTATTTATTTTTTTTTCTCAGGGAGACTTTAGAAACCAAATAATATTAAAAAAAAAACAAAAAAAAAAAGGCTTTCTATGGCCCACAATTAGAGAGAGAGAGGTGGCACACCCAGGAGTCAAGACTGGCGCACAAGCTGAAAGGGCAATATTACTCTCCCACTGTTTTTTTAAGTTTTTTTTCTTTTATTTTCAGGGAGACTTTAGAAACCAAATAATATTAAAAAAACCAAAAAAATAAATAGCCTTTCTATGGCCCACTGAATGAGAGAGAGGTGGCACACCCAGGAGTCAAGACTGGCACACAAGCTGAAAGGGCAATATTACTCTCCCACTGTTTTTTTAGGTATTTTTTTTTTTCAGGGAGACTTTAAAAACCAAATAATAAGAAAAAAAATAAATAAATAAATAGGCTTTCTATAGCCCACTGAATGAGAGATAGCACACACAGCAGTGGCACACAAGCCCTGACTGAGGCCAATATTTTTCTCCCACTGATTGATGTAGTGTTTTTGTGTTGAGGTAGATTTTAGAACACAAATCAAGGAAAAAAAATAAATAAATGCTTTCTATGGCCCACTGAATGAGAGAGAGGTGGCACACCCAGGAGTCAAGACTGGCACACAAGCTGAAAGGGCAATATTACTCTCCCACTGTTTTTTTATGTATTTTTTGTTTTTTAAGGGAGACTTTAGAAACCCAATAATATTTAAAAAAAAAAATAAATAGGCTTTCTATGGCCCACTGAATGAGAGGGAGAGAGGTGGCACACCCAGGAGTCAAGACTGGCACACAAGCTGAAAGGGCAATATTACTCTCCCACTGTTTTTTTATGTTTTTTTTTTTTTTCAGGGAGACTTTAGAAACCAAATAATATTAAAAAAACCCAAAAAATAAATAGCCTTTCTATGGCCCACTGAATGAGAGAGAGAGGTGGCACACCCAGGAGTCAAGACTGGCACACAAGCTGAAAGGGCAATATTACTCTCCCACTGTTTTTTTATGTATTTTTTGTTTTTTAAGGGAGACTTTAGAAACCAAATAATATTAAAAAAAAAACAAAAAAAAAAAGGCTTTCTATGGCCCACAATTAGAGAGAGAGAGGTGGCACACCCAGGAGTCAAGACTGGCGCACAAGCTGAAAGGGCAATATTACTCTCCCACTGTTTTTTTATGTTTTTTTTTTTTTTCAGGGAGACTTTAGAAACCAAATAATATTAAAAAAAACCCAAAAAATAAATAGCCTTTCTATGGCCCACTGAATGAGAGAGAGAGGTGGCACACCCAGGAGTCAAGACTGGCACACAAGCTGAAAGGGCAATATTACTCTCCCACTGTTTTTTTATGTATTTTTTGTTTTTTAAGGGAGACTTTAGAAACCAAATAATATTAAAAACAAAAAAAAACAAAAAAGGCTTTCTATGGCCCACAATTAGAGAGAGAGAGGTGGCACACCCAGGAGTCAAGACTGGCGCACAAGCTGAAAGGGCAATATTACTCTCCCACTGTTTTTTTAAGTTTTTTTTTTTTATTTTCAGGGAGACTTTAGAAACCAAATAATATTAAAAAAACCAAAAAAATAAATAGCCTTTCTATGGCCCACTGAATGAGAGAGAGAGGTGGCACACCCAGGAGTCAAGACTTGCACACAAGCTGAAAGGGCAATATTACTCTCCCACTGTTTTTTTATGTATTTTTTGTTTTTTAAGGGAGACTTTAGAAACCAAATAATATTAAAAAAACCAAAAAAATAAATAGCCTTTCTATGGCCCACTGAATGAGAGAGAGAGGTGGCACACCCAGGAGTCAAGACTGGCACACAAGCTGAAAGGGCAATATTACTCTCCCACTGTTTTTTTATGTATTTTTTGTTTTTTAAGGGAGACTTTAGAAACCAAATAATATTTAAAAAAAAACAAAAAAAAAAAGGCTTTCTATGGCCCACAATTAGAGAGAGAGAGGTGGCACACCCAGGAGTCAAGACTGGCGCACAAGCTGAAAGGGCAATATTACTCTCCCACTGTTTTTTTAAGTTTTTTTTTTTTATTTTCAGGGAGACTTTAGAAACCAAATAATATTAAAAAAACCAAAAAAATAAATAGCCTTTCTATGGCCCACTGAATGAGAGAGAGAGGTGGCACACCCAGGAGTCAAGACTGGCACACAAGCTGAAAGGGCAATATTACTCTCCCACTGTTTTTTTATGTATTTTTTGTTTTTTAAGGGAGACTTTAGAAACCCAATAATATTTAAAAAAAAAAAAAAAAAAGGCTTTCTATGGCCCACAATTAGAGAGAGAGGTGGCACACCCAGGAGTCAAGACTGGCACACAAGCTGAAAGGGCAATATTACTCTCCCACTGTTTTTTTATGTATTTTTTGTTTTTTAAGGGAGACTTTAGAAACCCAATAATATTTAAAAAAAAAAAAAAAAAAAGGCTTTCTATGGCCCACAATTAGAGAGAGAGGTGGCACACCCAGGAGTCAAGACTGGCACACAAGCTGAAAGGGCAATATTACTCTCCCACTGTTTTTTTATTTATTTATTTTTTTTTCAGGGAGACTTTAGAAACCAAATAATAAGAAAAAAAATAAATAAATAAATAGGCTTTCTATAGCCCACTGAATAAGAGATAGCACACACAGCAGTGGCACACAAGCCCTGACTGAGGCCAATATTTTTCTACCACTGATTGATGTAGTGTTTTTGTGTTGAGGTAGAATTTAGAACACAAATCACAGAAAAAATAAATAGGCTTTCTATGGCCCACTCAGTGAGAGATGGCACACACAGGGATGGCACTGTAGCAGAAATGCCAATCTTAATCTCCCACAAAAAAAAAAAAAAACAGGGACTGTCCTACAATTACTATCTACCTGTAGTAATCTAAGCCAGGTATGGCAGGCAGCAATAGGAGTGGACTGATGCACAAATTAAATAAACAGTGTGGACAAACAAAAAAGATAGCTGTGCAGAAAGGAACAAGAGGATATGTGCTTTGAAAAAAGCAGTTGGTTTCCACAGTGGCGTACACACAGCAATACAGCTATCACGGAGCCTTCTAGGGCAGCCCAATGAGCTACAGCGCTGAGGAAAAAAAAAAAAAATAGCTTCCACTGTTCCTGCACACCGAAGGTGGTGTTGGACAGTGGAAATCGCTACAGCACAAGCGGTTTGGTGGTTAGTGGACCCTGCCTAACGCTCTCCCTGCTTCTGACGAAGCGGCAGCAACCTCTCCCTAAGCTCAGATCAGCAGCAGTAAGATGGCGGTCGGCGGGAACGCCCCTTTATAGCCCCTGTGACGCCGCAGACAGCAAGCCAATCACTGCAATGCCCTTCTCTAAGATGGTGGGGACCAGGATCTATGTCATCACGCTGCCCACACTCTGCGTTCACCTTCATTGGCTGAGAAATGGCGCTTTTCGCGTCATTGAAACGCGACTTTGGCGCGAAAGTCGCGTACCGCATGGCCGACAAGCACAGGGGTCGGATCGGGTTTCATGAGACGCCGACTTAGCCAAAAGTCGGCGACTTTTGAAAATGATCGACCCGTTTCGCTCAACCCTATTGATGACTATTGTATCCGGCACAATTGTGAACTGTAGGGCTGTGTTCCCACGATGAGTTTTTTATGCTGCGTATTTCCGCTGTGTTACAACTGGTGTCTTACAGTACCAGCAAAGTGGATGTGATATATAGAAATCTCAGCGAAAAACTGACCTGAGGTGCGTGTTTCAAATCCGCAAATTTCTCTTGCTGGCACTCTGCGTTTTTTATGGGCATGTTTTTCAAATGGACTAAATGCGGAAAATTTACAGGTAAAAAACACACATTTGTTTTTAGTGCATTTCTGTGGTGAAAACGCATCAAAAACACATTTAATATGCCCATTACTATATCAATAAAGTTTTCTCAAAGCCAAATACCAGGAACTATCAAAAAACAAAATGGCTTTATTTAAAACATGACATAGCAAAAGAAAACAAAAGCGCAACATCAAAAACACGTTAAAAATGCAGGTAAAAAAATGCAAATAGCATAATGTACTTACCTGGGCAGAAATGGTGCAGAAAATCTGCAACATCAAGAACTCACCAAAAGCTCATGATGGGCACACTGCCTGAAGGTATCTGCACACAGGAAATTTGCTGCACATCTTCCACATCTATCCGACAGCTGATCCACAGCAAAATCTTCACTTCTTGGATTCACATATTGTCGCTGATTTGCTATGGATTTCACCCTGTATACTTCAAAGGGTGAAAAGTGCAATGAAAATCTTCAGAAAGAACTCTAACAAAATAATAAAATATTCATTTAAAGAAGTCCTCCCATCAAACTATGTATCCTCTTAATATACTGCAATAATCATATTACAAATGCCAATTAGATACACAATGCACAGGGTAAACCTAGTTACACCCTATGCCCATTGGGAGATATATAACTTATCGGTCCCGTACAATTTACATAATTATGACCTACAAAAGATTGCACAAGAACCTCATCGTACCAAAAACTTATAAATTTTATTTGAAACAATATTCCAACATTATAAAAACAACACTGATGGAGATGGTACCAATATATAGGCACCCCAGGCCAGAGGTACGCTTGTCACAACATTAGATCTCGCCGCCTATGTATATGTAATAGTTGTTAGGGTAAAGAAGTCTCTCTTGCCACACGGCATAATACAATATATTAACCCAAAATACATCACAACATTGCGGCGCGATAAACAGATCATTATACACAATATAAATCTTAACTATACCTCTGGTCTGATGGTGCCACGACCCCTGATGAAGCCGACGCGAAACGCGCGTTGGGGCTCCGGTGGTAATCCCTGTTTGTCTGCAGAATGGGTAAGATTTGGGGAATTATGTTTGGTATTTAGTGCACTATACCTGATGTGACCGCAACTTTGGGATGTATGACATGTACTCTAACAGTGACATATTCCTTAAAAAAAAAACATTTTGCCCTGTGACATGCACTATTAGCACTTTATTCTAGACGTAGACTTTTACAGGGGCTGTCACCGTTTTTTCAGTGTTGTTCCTCAGTTTCCCTTACTGAAATACGTGTTATTTATTTATTATATGATTTGGTATTTATGTATATGACGATTTTTGTGCAATAAAATTTGCTTTGACACTTTTTTCAAAAAATTGGGACGTGTACTCCTGTTTTCTCTCTGGTGTTTACTCACTGTGCGTTAGAACGTACCCAAAAACGCTGTAGACCACGTTCAAGGGTGTGTCACAAAGTAACGGACCATCGCTAACGTATGCCGATTTTGATGTGCGTTAGGATGCGTTACGATAATGGATGGCAATAGGTGCGTTAACAGATCCATTACATTGCGTTAGCGCCATTTAGTAATGGATCCGTTAAACGGATGGCACCTAATGCGATGTGAACCTAGCCTTAGCTGGTTAGAAGGGCAAGATGAGCAATTGTAAGTACACAGTGCTATATAATATAATGATTGCAATATAATAAAAGGATAAACATTTTGATGGGCGTGCTTCTTTTAAAAAACAAAAATTGAAATCAAAGAATTTTCACTTAGCCACTGAGCCTAATTAACCCCTTAACGACTGCCGATATGCCTTTTAAAGGCGGCAGTTAAGGGTACTTAAACCACAGAGCCGTTAATTAACGGCGCTGTGGAAAAAGTGAATAGCGCCCCCAGAGTCGGATTTTCTCTGGGGTCTCGGTTGCTGAGGGTAGCCGAGACCCCAGAGAACATGATTCGGGGGGGTTTTACCAACCCGGGTTGCGATCGCCGGTAATTAACCGTTTACTGTCGCAAAAGAACAAAAAACGCGATTTTTCATTTAATTTCTCTGTCCTCCGATGTGATTGCACATCACAGGACAGAGAAATGAGGTCCCTGATCACCCTCCGATACTCACCTGTCTCCCCTTGTGCTCCTCGTGGCTCCCAATGGGCGCCGCCATCTTGATCCGGCAAAAAAAGGCGCACTATGCACTACGGCCGGCACCCGGAAGATCTTTGGGGTCTCGGCTGCTGGTGAAGCCGAGACCCCAAAGAACAAGATAGAGGTCGGTTTTTACCGACCCCTGTTTTGCGATCGCCGGTAATTAACTGTTTACCGGCGGCCGCAAAAAAAAGCGATGTGTCATTCTCTGTCCTCTGATGTGATCGCACATCAGAGGACAGAGAAATAGGGGGATCAGGGACCCTGTTATACTTAACGGTGTCCCTGGGTCCTCCTGCGTCCCCTCCTGGCTGCCGGCTTCTTCCTCCGGTAAGAAAATGGTGGGCGCATGCGCAGTGCGCCCGCCATGATCTGCTGGCCGGCAACTAGAGGAGTTGGGCTAAAGTTAGGGTTAGAGGTAGGGTTAGGGCTAGGGTTAGCGTTAGGGCTAGGGTTAGGGTTGGGGCTAAAGTTAGGGTTAGGGCTAGGGTTAGGGTTGGGGCTAAAGTTAGGGTTAGAGCTAGGGTTAGGGTTGGGGCTAAAGTAAGGGTTAGGGCTAGGGTTAGGGTTGGGGCTAAAGTTAGGGTTAGGGCTACGGTTAGGGTTAGGGCTAGGGTTAGGGTTGGGGCTAGGGTTGGGGTTAGAGCTAAAGTTAGGGTTAGGGCTAAAGTTAGGGCTAGGGTTGGGGCTAAAGTTATGACTAGAGTTGGGATTAGGGTTAGCGTTGGGATTAGGGTTTGGATTAGGGTTAGGGTTGGCATTAGGGTTAGGGTTGGCATTAGGGTTACGTTTGGGATTAGGGTTAAGGTTAGGGTTGGGATAAGGGTTAGGGGTGTATTGAGATTAGGGTTAGGTTTGATGTTAGAGTTGAGATTAGGGTTAGGGGTGTGTTGGGCTTAGGCTTTTGATTAGGGTTATGGTTAGGGTTGGGATTAGGGTTAGGGGTGTTTTGGGGTTAGGGTTGTGATTAGAGTTAGGGTTGTGATTAGGATTATGGATCGGGTTGGGATTAGGGTTATGGGTGTGTTGGGGTTAGGGTTGGAGTTAGAATTGGGGGTTTCCACTGTTTAGGTGCATCAGAGGGTCTCCAAATGCGACAGCCAATTTTGCGCTGAAAAAGTCAAATGGTGCTCCCTCCCTTCTGAGCTCTGCCATGTGCCCAAACAGTGGTTTACCTCCACACATGGGGTATCAGTGTACTCAGGACAAATTGGACAACATCTTTTGGGGTCCAATTTCTCCTGTTACTCTTGAGAAAATAAAAATTTGCAGGCTAAAAAATCATTTTTGAGGAAAAAAAGGATTTTTTATTTTCACGGTTCTACTTTATAAATTTCTGTGAAGCACTTGGGGGTTCAAAGTGCTCACCACACATCTAGATAAGTTCCATAGGGAGTCTAGTTTTCAAAATGGTGTCACTTGTGGGGGGTTTCCACTGTTTAGGCACATCTGGGGCTCTCCAAACGCGACATGGCGTCCGATCTCAATTCCAGCCAATTCTGCATTGAAAAAGTCTAACGGAACTCCTTCTCTTCCAAGCTCTGCCATGCGCCCAAACTGTGGTTTACCCCACATGTGGGGTATCGGCGTACTCAGGACAAATTTCACAACAACTTTGGTGGTCTAATTTCTCCTGTTACCTTTGTGAAAATAAAAATTTGGGGGCAAAAACTTAATTTTTGTAGAAACAATGCGAATTTTTTATTTTCACGGCTCTACGCTATTAACTTCTGTGAAGCACATGGGGGTTTAAAGTGCTCACCACACATCTAGATAAGTTCCTTAAGGGGTCTAGTTTCCAAAATGGTGTCACTTGTGGGGGTTTCTACTGTTTAGGCACATCAGGGGCTCTCCAAACGCAACATGGCATCTGATCTCAATTCCAGCCAATTCTGCATTGAAAAAGTAAATCGGAACTCCTTCACTTCCAAGCTTTGCTGTGCGCCCAAACAGTGGTTTACCCCCACATATGGGGTATCAACATACTCAGAAGAAATTGCCCAACAACATTCGTGGTCTAATTTCTCCTGTTACCCTTGTGAAAGTAAGAATTTGTGGGCAAAAAATCATTTTTGTGTAAAAAAATGTGATTTTTTATTTTCATGGCTCTACGTTATAAACTTCTGTGAAGCACTTGGGGGTTCAAAGTGCTCACCACACATCTAGATAAGTTCCTTAAGGGGTCTAGTTTCCAAAATGGTGTCACATGTGGGAGTTTCCACTGCTTAGGCACATCAGGGGCTCTCCAAAAGCGACATGGCATCCGATCTCAATTCCAGCCAATTCTGCATTGAAAAAGTCAAACGGTGCTCCTTCTCTTCCAAGCTCTGCCATGCGCCCAAACAGTGGTTTACCCCCACATATGAGGTATCGGCGTATTCAGGAGAAGTTGCACAACAAAATTTGTGTTTATTTTCTCTTTTTACACTGGTGAAAATAAAAAAAGTGGTTCTGAATTAAAATGTTTGCAAAAAAAAGTTAAATGTTCATTTTTTCCTTCCACATTTTTTCAGTTCCTGTGAAGCACGTAAAGGGTTAATAAACTTCTTGAATGTGGTTTTGAGCACCCTGAGTGGTGTAGTTTTTAGAATGGTGTCAAGTTTGGGTATTTTCTGTCATGTAAACCCCTCAAAGTGACTTTAAATGTGAGATGGTCCCTAAAAAAAAGGTTTTGTAAATTTTGTTGGAAGAATGAGAAATCGCTGGTAAACTTTAAACCCTTTTAACTTCCTAACAAAAAATTGTGCTGATGTAAAGTAGACATGTGGGAAATGTTATTTATTAACTATTTTGTGTGACATATCTCTCTGATTTAAGGGCATAAAAATACAAAGTTTGAAAATTGCAAAATGTAAAAATTTGTTGCCATGTTTCCGTTTTTTTCATAAATAATAGCAAGTAATATCGAAGAAATGTTACCACTAACATGAAGTACAATATGTCACGAAAAAACAGTCTCAGAATCAGCGGGATCCGTTAAAGCGTTCCAAAGTTATAACCTCATAAAGTGGCAGTGGTCAGAATTGTAAAAATTGGCTCGGTCATTAAGTACCAAATTGGCTCTGTTACTAAGGGGTTAAAGTCCGTCACTTCCTGTTTTGCAAAGATCACTTTTCTGAAATCATCTAATTATTATCACAGGCAGGATCACAATGAAATATGAACTATTACAATAGATAGATAGATAACAGGATTCCACATTTATTATTGATGATGGTCTCAGTTCACTTCTTCCAACTTAATGCACAATGACCTTTGCACAGATCACAGATCATATTTACAAAACTCTCTCTTATGTCAGTGAACATTTTCATTGTTTCCCTTGGTAGATATAGCTTCTGTATGGCATATAGCTGCATATCCCTGGATTCAGGGCCGTATTTAGAGTTTGTGCTGCCCTAGGCACTTTTAGTGCTGCCTCCCCCATTGGTATGACTAAGGGCTCATACTCACATGCAAGAAACTCTGATCAGTGTCGCACGTTAATACCCTGCACTGAGATCGGAGCCTGTGGCCGCATAGCAGTACACGCTCCGCTCCTGAGTGCCAGGTATTGATGTGCGACACTCATCCGTGTTTCTCGCATGCGAGTATGAACCCTAAAGCAGACACTGTCGGCAGTGACTTAGGCTACTTTTACATCAGAGATTTTTGCCATTTGTGGCACACATACAGTACATACAGCTCCGCACACACACACACATACAGCTCCGCGCACACACACACACATACAGCTCCGCGCACACACAGCTCCGCACACACAGCTCCGCACACACATACAGCTCCACTGCCTGCACACACACAGCTCTGCACACACACAGCTCTGCGAGCGCACACACACATACAGCTCCGCTGCCCGCACACACACATAAACATACAGCTCTGGACACACATACAGCTCTGCTGCCCGCACGCACACATTCAGCTCCGCTGCCCGCACACACACACAGCTCTGCACACACACAGCTCCACACACACATACAGCTCTGCGCACTTGCACACACATACACATACAGCTTTGCACACACATACAGCTCCGCTGCCCGCACGCACACATTCAGCTCCGCTGTCCGCACACACATACATACAGCCCCACACACATACAGCTCTGCACACACACACATACATACATACATACAGCTCTGCACACACACAGCACCGCACAGACACACACATACATACAGCTCCGCGCACGCACACACACACATACGATGCAGCCACACACACCAGCACTGGCAATGTTTTCTCCCAGGACCCAGATAGAGTGAGTGGGGGTGTATTAGACCCCCACCCCCACCACTCACTCTCTGGGTCTGTCTGCCAGGAGCAAAGATTAAACATTAAGGGCTGCTGACTGTGTTTTCATGGCTCCTCCAGCCTCAGGCACTACAGGCAGAAATGAGGCTGAGGAATGTGAGGGAAGGGAAGGGGTGAGGACCGTGAGGTGAGTCACAGACAGCCATGCAGCAGGCAGCGCGCGGGCAGGAGCAAGGAGGGAGATCATTACAGAGACAGTACACTACTTACTGTGTATGTACTGCTCTACTGTCTGCGAGTCCTCCAGGACAGCAATGTGAGTCCAGGACAGGACCCAGGGTCGGAACATAGGGCGCCGCCGCTCCACCTCAGCAGTCAGTCACATTCTGGCCGGGCACCAGTGAGGCTGTGAGCAGGGGCATCACTGTGTCTCAGCAGGGGGATTAGGGAGAGTCGGCACCAGCACCAGCTGTTCTGGCTGCCGCTCTGCCGCCCCCTGTCTTCAGAAAGGGACGCACAGCCAGAGCCGGGACTAGTATTAAAAAAAAACCTTGCTCAGGTGCCGCCCCCCCACTTGTTCCCGCCCTAGGCACGTGCCCTCAAGTGCCTAGTGGCAAATACGGCCCTGCTTGGATTGTATAAACATTGTCTACATTTTAACAGCATTATAATAAATGTCTAGAGCAAATATATATAATGAGTTTTTATCCAAAGGTTCGTGCTTAAGGTCCTTTTACATGAGCATATTTTAATTCCCAAAGGAGCATAGATTGATGATTTAGCAGGTCAGTAGGATCCTGATTCAGTTCCTTTTAGGCCTCATTCAGATTGCAAGTCTAGTCTTTGCCTCTAGCCTGATATGTGTCTGCAGTATATTGATGGCCTGTGTATTGCCTAGCTCTGTTTCTGGAGTCTGCCCCCTGCTCCTAAGGATTTGTCTGCTGTGACTTTTTGTTTAACTCATCTACTTTGTCCATTTTTTCTTAAACATCAGGTACACTTTACAAAAAAAATCATATTACGTTTCTGTGCTCCTTCATACTGTCAGTCTCAGCTTTTCTTGGGGTATATATATCAATGCAATTGTGCAAGTGTCATTTTAATAACTAATGATGAGCGAAAAATGATCAACAAACATAAAATCGGCACGAGTATGGTACATTTGGATTCATGATCGGGAGCAAAATTTTATGAAATTGGAAAAAATCGTAAACATTCTGTAAAAAGCGATAGAAAATAGGTAGGCAGGGGTTGGCAGAGCTCAGTGGCGCGGCGTGCTTGTATACTGTAGTTTATTTTTTTCTTCTAACTTTATGTGTGCACATTGCGGCTAGCCAATCAGGGTGCAGGAAACACCCAAAATGTCCTGACACAACAACTTGTGTAATTGACTGCTGAAATCACATGTCCCTCTCCATATAAAGAGCGAACATCTTATTTTAGCACCATTTTGACACTGTAACAGCGCAGAGGGGCTGCTCCTGACGCTGGGACTGTTAGCAGCTAGATTTTAAGTAGTTAGCTAAGCTGTTGTTTCTTAGATAGTTTAGCTAGGTGGATGTGAAATCAACCTTACAGCTGTTTTTTTGCCATTACTGAGGTCCACAGACAGAGACAGCAGGGTACATTTCATACAAGTGTGTTGTGCACGGCTTCTATTGTGCTCCATGCATATATATTATTTTTTCACTTGCTAAATGTGAAACAGCAAGGTTTATGTCACTTTGACATTTAGTGATGTGGTGATATTGTTCTGTGATTTGAACTGTTGTGCCTGAAAAAAAAATTTTGGCAGTTGCTACCGTGATTCACCATGCCATATCTCACCTTGCTATTTAGTGGCGGTGAAATTCCACTGTTTGTATTGCTCATGGAAAAAATCTGTTGCTAAACGTGATACAGCCTGCAATATCCTCCGTAATTTTTTGGGTTGAAATTAAGCTGTCTGCAGATCTCACACACATACAAAAATATTTTTTTCTGTTGCTAAATGTGATACAGCCCGCCATATCCCACGTTTTAATATTGTGTTGGTGAAATTGTTGTGTGTGCAGAGCTGTTGCACATAAAAAAATTCTTTTGGTTTTACAAACGTGGTACAGCAGGATAAATTCGATATAGAAATTGTTTGAAGCATATCTTCTAGGTTATACAGACCTCATTCACACTAAAAAAAGTGTTCAGTTACTAATTTCAAACTAATAATAAATACAAAAACTGAAGCATATCCCTCATAAAAAATATACTAAAAAAGTATACTTTATTTACTTAAGAAATATATGATAAAATACAGTCAATTACTCCTTCCATTTCAATATGATCGCTTGCACAGTGCTCCTTGGGATGTTTAAAGTTTTGGAAATCATGTATCCAAATCCGGCTTTAAACTTCTCCACAACAATATCACGGACCTGCCTGTTGTGTTCCTTGGTCTTCATGATGCTCTCAGAACCCTGAGACTATCACAGAGCAGGTGCATTTATACGGAGACTTGATTATACACAGGTGGATTATATTTATCATCATTAGGCATTTAGGACAACATTGGATCATTCAGAGATCCACAATGAACTTCTGGAGTGAGTTTGCTGCACTGAAAGTAAAGGGGCCAAATAATATTGCATGCCCCATTTTTCAGTTTTTGAATTTCCCAAAAAGTTTAAAATAACCAATAAATTTAATTCAACTTTACAATTGTGTTCCACTTGTTGTTGATTCTTCACCAAAAAATTACATTTGTATACCATTTATGTTTGAAGCATGATATGTGGGAAAAGGTTGAAAAGTTCTAGGGAGCCGAATACTTTTGCAAGACACTGTATAAGAGGCACTTCAATCAAGATTAAACAACAAAGACTCTCACACATGTGGTACATGTGGAAGAATACGAAGAGATCCGACACTAATACAATGAAAATACATTTTATTGAATGCATAATATTAAAAACAAAGTATAAAAAAGCAAAATGCCGTAAAGGGACACCAAGCAGAAGGTGAGGTGAACCAATAATGCAAAGAAATATTAATAATAATGACAAGGGAGATAAAGGCACATGTGATAGCTCCCCCTATAAAATAGCAAAATTACTTAGCTCAGGAATATAATGCTAAATATCAACAACACCTCAATATAATTAACACCTCACTTGTTGGCACAGCCGGAGACTGGTAAGTAAAGTGACAGCAGGGCAATATAAATCACAATCACATGGAACCTAGTAACCAGATGTAATAATAATGCTATAATAGCTGTAACAAAACTGTATACTAAGTGCCAAAATAGGTAAACCTATGAAAATAGAGGTTACATTACCAGTAACAGGTGGCCACAACGGTCTGCTTGGTGTCCCCCCAACCAGGCGCGCTTTTCGCTGCCATCTTCTTCCGGGGGCGACTACTGGGTTGCCACATTATAAGACAAAATTTTGCCAGATGCTTCCCGCCCTGGAAAGAGATCCGCGAATGCTGGAGTATCGAAACATGCTTTTGCACAACCTTAAAAGAGGTTTCCCCAAGACAGCAGTGAGGCACAAAGTGTGCATTGCAGCACTACACTTATAACGTCCGGCATGTTAATTCGTCAATGCCAAAGCATTAGCAGCAACAGCAGTAGCAGTAGTATAGTGGCAGAAGCAATTTCTGTGAGTCCTTTGACACTTTTTTAGATCAGATCGTGCACCAGCACAACAGAGTTCAAGTCTGACACGTGGTGAACGAATTGAGAGAATGGTGCAGGAGTGTCCAGAACTGAATATGAATACCATCAGGGAGGGTTTGGAGCCTTTCACATTTTGGTCTTTAAAAATGGATGAGTGGCCTGAGCTCGCCTCTCATGCCTTGAAGATTTTATCATGCCTGGCAGGCAGCGTTCTCTCAGAACGTGTTTTCAGCGCTGCTGGTGGTGTCCTGTCGGATAAGTGCTGTCCCCTGAAAGCATAACTTTCATCAAGATGAACAAGTCATGGATCTCCAAGGACTTTTGCACTCCAATCACAGAGTATACAGACTAGGCAATGTTGAAGTTTTTAGTGTGCTGCATTGATCTCACGTAGTTTCGCTCTGTGATATCTTTAGTGTGGCTTCTGTGCCTGCTCTTGCTGCTGCTGCAGATGTTAACATCAATTTGTGGAAATGTGAAAAGTCATGGTTGGTCTCCATCTGCTGGGTTGACTGTAGTGGAAGACATGTTGGTGCCTATTATACTAATTTCTACTCTTGTGAAATTGATGCTACTTCGGTGGTGTCAGGCCCTCATTTTTTTTTAAATTTGAAGACTCCTGATTGAGTCTCAATCTGCTGGCTAGGCTGTAGTGGAAGACGTGTTGGTCCCTATTATACTATACACTCACCGGCCACTTTATTAGGTACACCATGCTAGTAACGGGTTGGACCCCCTTTTGCCTTCAGAACTGCCTCAATTCTTCGTGGCATAGATTCAACAAGGTGCTGGAAGCATTCCTCAGAGATTTTGGTCCATATTGACATGATGGCATCACACAGTTGCCGCAGATTTGTCGGCTGCACATCCCAAAGATGCTCCATACAAGGCAGGATGGATCCATGCTTTCATGTTGTTTACGCCAAATTCTGACCCTACCATCCGAATGTCGCAGCAGAAATCGAGACTCATCAGACCAAGCAACGTTTTTCCAATCTTCTACTGTCCAATTTCGATGAGCTTGTACAAATTGCAGCCTCAGTTTCCTGTTCTTAGCTGAAAGGAGTGGTACCCGGTGTGGTCTTCTGCTGCTGTAGCCCATCTGCCTCAAAGTTCGACGCACTGTGCGTTCAGAGATGCTCTTAGGCCTACCTTGGTTGTAACGGGTGGCGATTTGAGTCACTGTTGCCTTTCTATCAGCTCGAACCAGTCTGCCCATTCTCCTCTGACCTCTGGCATCAACAAGGCATTTCCGCCCACAGAACTGCCGCTCACTGGATTTTTTTTCTTTTTCGGACCATTCTCTGTAAACCCTAGAGATGGTTGTGCGTGAAAATCCCAGTAGATCAGCAGTTTCTGAAATACTCAGACCAGCCCTTCTGGCACCAACAACCATGCCACGTTCAAAGGCACTCAAATCACCTTTCTTCCCCATACTGATGCTCGGTTTGAACTGCAGGAGATTGTCTTGACCATGTCTACATGCCTAAATGCACTGAGTTGCCGCCATGTGATTGGCTGATTAGAAATTAAGTGTTAACAAGAAGTTGGACAGGTGTACCTAATAAAGTGGCCAGTGAGTGTATATTCTACTCTTCTGAAATTGATGCTACTTTGTTGGTGACTGCCAATAATTTTTGGAAAGGTGGAGAGTCCAGATTGGGTCTCTCTATCTGCTGGGTTGACTGCAGTGAAAGAGATATCGTTCTCCATTATACTCTTTCTACTCATGTGAAATTGATGCCACTTCAGTGGTGCCAAGCCCTAATTCTTGGAAATGTAAACACTCCTGGTTGGGTGTACATGTGATGGGTTGGCTGTAGTGGAAGAGATATTGATTCCTATTATACTATTTCTACTGTGGGGAAATTGATGCCACTTTGGTGTCTGCCAATAATTTTTGAAAATGTGGAGAGTCCAGATTGGGTCTCTCCATCTGCTGGCTTGGCTGTAGTGAAAGAGATAGCGTTCTCTATTATACTATTTATACTCTGGTGAAATTGATGCCACTTTAGTGGTGCCAAGCCCTAATTCTTGGAAATGTGAACACTACTGGTTAGGTGTCCATCTGCTGGATAGGTTGTATGGGAAGACGTGTTAGTCCCTATTTTACTATTTCTATTTTACTATTTCTAGTGTGGTGAAATTGATGCTACTTTGTTGGTGACTGCCAATAATTTTTGAAAATGTGGAGAGTCCAGATTGGGTCTCTCCATCTACTGAGTTGGTTGTAGTGAAAGAGATAGCGTTATCCATTATACTATTTCTACTCTGGTGTAATTGATTCCACTTCAGTCCTGCCAGGCCCTAATTCTTGGAAATGTTAACATTCCTTGTTGGGTGTATATGTGATGGGTTGGCTGTAGTGGTAGAGACGTCGATCCCTATTATAATAATTCTACTGTGGGGAAATTGATGCCACTTTGGTGGTGTCTACCACTAATTGTTTGAAATGTGAACACTCCTTATTGCGTCTCTGTATCTACTGGGTTGGCTGTAGTGGAAGAGACGTCAATTCCTATTATACTATTTCTACTCTTCTGAAATTGATGCCACTTTGTTGATGTCTGCCAGTAATTCTTATAAATGTGTAGATTCCTGGTTGGGTCTCCTTCATGCATGATACCTGTAGCAGTAGACCTCCAAGACCGTCAGATCCCCACTTTCTTTGAGTCAACTACCTGTGTTACTATCCTTCAATTTTTCTGACAATAGTAGTCTACAAAACTGATATTTTTGCCACCTGAGTGTGGCTGACCATGAAAGCATGTTGAGTTGTTGCATGTGGTATCAGGGATCCCAGCACAGCAGACCTACACCAATCCCTCACCCACATTGTCTTAATTTGACATTCAATTCAAAGCTGTAAATGCTGGCCCAGACCCCGATACCTCATGCATGCCTGATTGCTGCCATGCCATTCTAAAATTTGACTGTGGGTGAATTGAGGCCACTTTCCTGGTGTCTATACCTCATTTGATGTGTTTTGGCAGCTTTTGGGCTCGTTTGAAGGTGTTTTAAACGTGTTTCTTTTTGCCACCCATTGACTTGAATGGCGTTCGGCAAAATTTAATTGAATACATGGCGAATATTGCAAATTTGGCGATCGTAATCTATACCGAACAATGAAATATTCGCTTATCTCTACTAATAAGATAACCCAACCACAAAACTTTTTTTCCAAAAATTGCAAAGTCTCAGATAGTTGGTGTGTGCTTTTTTAGCGTCAGGCAGTACAATGGTAGAAAATAAATTGTCAAGACTCACTACTGATATCCTCAGAAAAGTGAAAGTCAGGTAAGCACTAGTGATGAGAGAGTGTACTCGTTGCTCGGGTTTTCCCGAGTACGCTCGGGTGACCACCGAGTATTTTTTAGTGTTCAGACATTAAGTTTTCATCGCAGCAGCTGAATGATTTACAGCTACTAGACAGCTTGATTACATGTGAGGATTCCTAGCAACCAGGCAACCCCCACATGTACTCAACCTGGCTAATAGCTGTAAATTATTCAGCTGAGGCGATGAAACTTAATCTCCGAACACTAACAAATACTCGGAGGTCATCCGAGCGTGCTCAAGAAAACCCGAGCAACGAGTACACTCGCTCATTACTAGTAAGCACAGGAAAACAACTATGTCGTATTAGTAACCAATGTATGCCAAGTGGTAAGACCTATATATTGCATTGAAATGAGAAATATGGCACACTCTTTCCTGGTTGTGGTCAATTACTAGCTTGCCTTCTTCTTTAGTTTCAGCACTAAATCTGGCTCATTTTCTTTAACTTTCGTTTACACTGTTCTGACCCCTAGACTATCCTGACTATGCATCTGCTTGCATTTTGGCACTACTTTCCAGGTTTCTCTGCCTGGTCAATTTTGCTAGTAATTAGTAATTACAAAGAGACATTTTAGTCCCAGTAAAGGGGCATAACTGAGAGCTCCAGACTTAAAAATGCCATGCAGTCAAGTCTACGCTGCAAGTCTGACGCTGTCTCTGGGGAAACTATACAAATCATTGGTGGGAATAACTTCTACATATGTTTTCAGTTTTGTTGATGAAGGATATTATTTTCAGAAATGTGAAGACTTACTTTACATATGTACATCAACCAATCCATGGTATAAGATGTTTTCATTCTTAATGTAAGATATCTTCAAGTTTACTGCTGAAGATACTAATTTTATTGTTTATAAAAACAGAACATTTCTGTTGGTTAAAAATTTGTTAAAGAGAACCCAGGACATTTCATTGATTAGAAAGTAGGGTGAAACAATGTAATAGGTGTAATGGTGGTGACTGTGCAAGATGATATCTCTTTTAGTACAGAGAAAAGAAACCAGCGTTGGATTATGGGAGTTCCGGAACTCACAATGCAGGCACTGTCCCTTAGGATTCTTTATATAAGCCCTGCAAGAATAGTTTGCACAGCTGCTTTAGAATCTTAGAGTGTACTTTTAGCTGACCTGTGTTGACAGCTTCGGGCATTTAGTCTGAACCCTTCCAGATGTACTGGGCTGTGCCACAGTTCCTAAAATATTTTCTTTACAGGTTAGGATCTAACAGAGACCTCCTAACATGTATAAACGATAAGCCTTTTGTTTATTTATTTAAATACTTTATCCACCCTCAAATCACTACACTCATATTGGGTGTTGGTGGGGAAAAGTAAATTAAAAAGAAATATATTTTCCTTACCCCATTGGCCACCTATTTACACATGGACGGTGTGTCCATTAAGGTCAACATGAATAGTTACACGTGTGAGGAAAGCCTCTGAAATCAAATTATTTTATAGACTTGTCTTTGCACTGGTAGCTATTGAAATTTCTGTATATATAATATGAATAAGAAGACAGCATTTACAGAAGTACAGAGCAGATAATATAAAAAAATATATTGATTACAATGTACACGTCAGTAAATTGCACCCAAAAAGCAGAAAAAAACCCATTTAAAATCCAGGGAAGTTGGTGAAAAACATATCAGGTAACACTATATGTAACACTATATGTATCAGTAAAAACATAAATTTTATTAAATTCAGTATTAAAACCTTCAAAAATACACTCAATGAAAAATATTACACTGAAATTAATTCAATTGTCACTAGAACAGACACCCATAATTTTATAGATATGATCTCTCTATATATATTTAAGCAGCAAATGATTAATGGTCCAAATAAGCAGGGCAGAGGAACCTATCAAGTCACTAACAGATCCCTAAAATGAGAAAACACAGCCGTGATTTGGAGGTTGTCACCCTAAGATTCAATATGGTACCCCCCAGTAACTGAGGGCTATCCCTAATAGGAATCCCTGACAATTGCCCTACCAATAATTAAATGTAACCAATTAATGCACATCAAATTCATACTCATCTTTAGGTAGATCATCTATTGGTATAATCACCATGATTCCAGATAGTAGTAACTGAGTCTCAACGCGTTTCCCTCCCATTAATGTACAGGGTTCATCAGGAGACTAAGGCTTGGGCTCAATCACCAATAGCAGCAAGTAAATCAGGTGCACTAATGTGGACAGTAGTCCCTGCATCACAAGAAGATAATACAATTGTCCATTGACATGTGTAGCTATGGTATGTCTAGTTGACATGCTGCATGTTGGAATGCTATGAGTGTTCAGCCTGGCACCCAGCAGAAACACTGAACAGCGCCTCCTGGCGCAGCATCTGTACCTTGCGGTGTCATGAGAAAGGTGAGCGGGACTCATTGTCTCTGCTGGCTGCCAGGCTGAATGCTCAAATCATGCCAAAGTTCAGCATGGCAACTAGATATAATAGAGCTAGACTCGTCAAGGGACAAATGGATTATCTTCTCTTTGGAAAGTTGAGGAATATGGTTGTTTATGTTTTTATTATTTTACGGGGGACATGAGCATCGTAGTATTATCTTCACAATGGACTAGTGAGAGATATAGTTTTTTATTATTTTTGGTATTTTACAGGGGACATGGGCTTCAGTGGGTTAGACATAAAGGTGAGTATAACTTTTTTTGCTTTTTGTTTAAAATAAAGATGTTAGTGTCTTTATTTCAATTAAATTACTTTATTGGGGGTGTTTATATTTAAAATATGACTATGGGGTTAGTAATTATTTGACACCTCTCCATTACTAACCCCTGGGCTTGGTGTCAAGTGCCAGTACAAAGCTGACATTAACCCCAACCCTATTACTCCACATGCTATCGCACCAGGGCAAGTGAGAAGAGCGGAGGCTAAGCACCAGAATTGGCGCATTTTATGGAAGCACCATTTCTGGGGTGGCTGAGAGCTGATGTTTTTAGTCTGGTAGGAAGCCAATATCCATGGCCCCTTCTTGGCCTATTAAAATCAGCCCACAGCTGTCTGCCTAGCTTTTGCTGGTTATTAATTATAGGGGTACACTATGTCATTTTTGGAGGCGTCTTGCATTTTAATAGCCAGTAAATGCTACTTATACAGCTGTGAGCTGATATGAATAGCTTGGAAAGCTCCATAGGTATTACCCCCTTCCCAGGCTATAAACATCATCACCCAGCTATTCACTTTCTGTCTGCTGTTTTTTTCTGCAATTTATTGATTTAGTAATTGAATACATGTAAAGTAAGCTACACACACACTGTACTAATTATATACGTCATTCACATATTTGAAGCTATCTATAATCTATTTCTATCTATCTATTTACTTTGAAAACTATCTTTAACCCCTTAACAACCGCTGATACGCCTTTTAATGGCAGCAGTTGAGGGGCCTTATTCCCCAGCACCACTTTTTATCAGTGCTGAGAAATAAGGGTATAGTGCACCCCAGCATCAGAAACATGATTCGGGTATTTTTTTACAGTCCCCATTCTCGTGATCGCTGTTATTCACCGAATAATGGCAATCGCAAAAAAGTCAAATTTTCAATTCATTTCTCTCTCCTCTGATATAATCTAGCATACCAGAGGAAAGAGAAATAGGCTCCCCCGAGCCCACCCGGTACATCCGCCATACCTGGACCCTCTAGCTCCATTCCTCGGCCTCTGTGTCATCTTCCTGGAAGAAAATAGCTGGCAAATACGCAGTGCACCCGCCAAGATCTGCCGGCCGGTACCCAGCAACAACTGGAGATTTTTTCAATTGGTTCATTTTGATCACTGTGATAGACCCTATGACAGTGATCAAAATAAAAAAAATAGTAAATCAACCCCCCCTTTGTCACCCCCTTAGTTAGGTAAAAATAATACAATTAAAAAATGTATTTTTTTCCATTCTTTGCAGTTAGGGTTAGGGTTGTGGCTAGGGTTGGGGCTAGGGTTGGGATAGGGTAAGAGTTTGGGCTAAGGTTGGGGTTAGAGCTAGGGTTAGGGTTGGGCTTGGGGCTAGGGTTGCGGTTGGGGCTAGGATTAGGGTTGTAAAAAAAACAAGAGGCACACTGGCGCTAAAAAGAATTCTGAAGCTGCTGATACCACGGCATGCACTGTGCCAGCTTTGTCAGAATTGAGAAAACGTGTGTGAAAAGTGGTATGGATATCTACATCTATGGCCTAAAAAATTCTAATGCAAAAAGAACTGCCTTAAATTAGATATCTAAATAATGCTATTGCCTATTAATATACTGGATCATCCACTAGAAATTATGACTCTTGGCACTGATGATATACACTAAGTGGGTATTAGTTCCACTATATACACTGGAGAGTGTGTATGGTATATAGTAACCAGGTATTAGTTCCACTATACACACACTAGAGACTGTAGGTGCTAGGCGCTAATGCTGAGTCGTACCTGATGATATGTAGTGAGCAGGTATTAGTCCCACTGTGCACACTAGAGACTGTAGAGACACAGCCAGTTCAACCCTGAGGAAGAAGGACGTGATCCTTCTAAACGCGTTGGTTGACTCTTTTGGTCCTAATGAGGCTCCTTAGCCTAGTGATGTCACATGCTGCAGCGACCACTAGCGGCTGCCTTTTTCCCTCATTTTTTTCCCAGCGCATCCAGCAACGCCGCCGGCTGGGGCGTTTTCTGGCTCTGCACGGCAGACACCGGTTATACTTAGACCGGAGCACCAAGCAATAGTATTCCTCAGGGTTGAACCCTAAGGAAGAAGGACGTGATCCTTCAAAACACGGTGGTTGACTCTTTTGGTCCTAGCGAGGCTCCTTAGCCTAGTGACGTCACACGCTGCAGCGACCACTAGCGGCCGCCTTTTTCCCTCACTTTTTTCCCCGCGCATCCAGCAACGCCGCCGGCCGGGGCGTTCTCTGGCTCTGCGCGGCAGACACCGGTTATACTTAGGTCGGAACACCAAGCAATAGTATTCGCCCACCACCCGTGCTTATGGAAGTAAGCGTATGGACCGAACATCTTACTAACACCAATGAGATAAGAAATCGACCTTGCTTTGGATACCTCTCTGACTGGTTTAAGATACACTGTTAGTGTTATTAAGCTTACACACTTTATGCTAACTTATCTGGAACGATTATAGCACTATATAGTGAGATTATCACTCACTTACAACATAACATTAGTGCCTGATACTTACAGTCTCTAGTGTGCACAGTGGGACTAATACCCGCTCACTACATATCATCAGGTACGACTCAGCATTAGCACCTAGCACCTACAGTCTCTAGTGTGTGTATAGTGGAACTAATACCTGGTTACTATATACCATACACACTCTCTAGTGTATATAGTGGAACTAATACCCACTTAGTGTATATCATCAGTGCCAAGAGTCAAAATTTCTAGTGCATGATCCAGTATACTAATAGACAATAGCATTTAGATATCTAATTTAAGGCGGTTCTTTTGGCATTAGAATTTTTTAGGCCATAGCTGTAGCGCGATATCCATACCACTTTTCACACAAGGATTAGGGTTGTGTTAGGGTTAGGGTTTGGGTTACAGTTGTGGTGTTGGGTTAAGGGTTGTGGTTAGGGTTATGTTTGTGTTGGGGTTATGGTTGTGATTAGAGTTAGGGTTGGGATTTGGGTTAGGGGTGTGTTGGGGTTAGGGTTGTGTTAGGGTTGGAGTTAGAATTGGGGAGTTTCCACTGTTTAGGTATATCAGGAGTAACCAAACGCAACATGGTGCCCGCCATTGATTCCAGACAATTTTGCGTTCAAAAAGTCAAATAATGCTCCCTCCCTTCTGAGCCCTGCCATGCACCCAAACAGTGGCTTTCCCCCCACATACGGGATATCGATGTAAAATGTTCATTTTTTCCTTCCACATTAATTTAGTTCTCGTGAAGCACCTGGAGGGTTAATAAACGTCAAATCGAAGAAATTTTTATTAATTAAATATTTATTAATATCAATATGTCACGAGAAACATCCTTAGAATCAGTGGGATCTATTGAAGCATTCCAGAGTTATTATCTCATAAAGTGACAGCGGTCAGAATTGTAAAATAGGCTTGGTCATTAAGGTCAAAATTGGCCCCATCACTAAGTGGTTAAATGACATAGAGAATTCTATTCCGTAAAAGATAATGTTAAAATCGCATTGCAAATGGATTGCAGACACATCTCATATGAATGTCATATGGATGCTAGGTGAGAAAAATCTCATTGTGATAGCATGAAAATCGTATGCCACTTGCATGACACTCGTCCAACTTTTCAGGAACAACATCAGACCGACTGTATTCATACTGATGGATATGAGTCCTTAAAGAGGTTTTCCATTTTCTGAAAACTTCAATTCTCCAGCTGTGGAACTCACCCTACCTGAGTCCAATACAGTCTACTATTGTCAGGAGTGCTGACAACACTACAGCCAAAAACTAAGCTCAGCGTCTCTACAGGAGTTGTCAGCATGAATCTCAGCACCGTTGAGCTCAGTTATTGACTGTAACACTTTTGACAAGAAGCCACCACTGCACACAATAACAGACACCAAGAACAGTAGGAGAGACTCGGCGCTTAACCTGGAGAAGATTAATAAAGCACAGTTTATTATTATTATTATTTATTTATACAGCACCATTAATTCCATGGTGCTGTACATGAGAAAAGGGGTTACGTACAGGGATGTAGATAATGTTTACAGTAAACAAATTTACAATGACAGACTGGTGCAGAGAGGAGAGGACCCTGTCCTTGCAGACTTACATTCTACGGGATAATGGGGAGGAGACAGAAGGTCGGTGACGTGGCAGCTCTGGCGGTTGGTGACGCGGCAGCTCTGGCGGTTGGTGATGCGGCAGAATGGTTAATGCAGGCTGTAGGCTTTCCTGAAGAGATGGGTTTTCAGGTTTTGTCTGAAGGATCTGAGGGTGGTGGATAATCGGACGTGTTGAGGCATGGAGTTCCAGAGGATGGGGGATATTTGGGAGAAATCTTGGAGGCGGTTGTGTAAGGAACGAATAAGTGTGGAGGAGAGTAGGAGGTCTTGGGAGGATCGAAGATTACGTGAGGGAAGATATTGGGAGATTAGTTCAGAGATATAGTGAGGGGACAGGTTGTGGATGGCTTTGTAGATCAGTGTTAGTAGTTTGAACTGGATTCGTTGGGAAATTTGGAGCCAGTGGAGGGATTTGCAGAGGGCAGAAGCAGGGGAGTAGCGAGGAGAGAGGTGGATTAGCCGGGCAGCAGAGTTGAGGACAGACTGGAGCAGTGCAAGAGAGTTAGCGGGGAGGCCACAGAGAGGGTGTTGCAGTAATCGAGGCGGGAGATGATGAGGGCATGCACAGGAGTTTTAGTAGATTGTGGGCTGAGGAAGGGATGGATTCTGGCAATATTTTTGAGTTGGAGACAACAGGAGGTGGCAAGAGTTTGGACATACGGCTTGAAGGACAGGGCAGAGTCGAAAGTTACCCAGAGGCAGCGGATTTCAGGTGCAGGAGAGAGCGTGATGTCGTTTACGGTAATAGATAGATCAGGTAAGGGGGTACGCAAGATGGGGGAAAGATGATGAGTTCGGTTTTGTCTACATTGAGTTTTAGGAAGCGAGAGTTGAAGAAGGAGGATATGGCTGATAGACACTCTGGGATTCTGGACAGCAGAGAGGTGACATCTGGGCCAGAGAGGTAGATCTGAGTGTCGTCCGCATACAGGTGGTACTGGAATGAGGACTTGGGACTTGGGACTTTGGACTTTATGAGTTGACCTAGGCCAAGGGTATACATGGAAAAAAGTAGGGGCCCTAGGACAGAGCCTTGAGGGACTCCAACAGAGAGAGGGCAGGATGAGGAGGTAGTGTGGGAGTGGGAAATGCTAAATGTGCGGTTGGAAAGGTATGAAGCAATTCAGGACAGGGCAAGGCCTTTGATGCTGAGGGAAGAAAGAATCTGTAGCAGTAGGCAGTGGTCAACTGTGTCGAAAGCAGAGGATAGGTCAAGAAGGAGGAGGATGGAGAACTGTCTGTTAGCTTTGGCTGTGAGTAAGTCATTAGTAATTTTAGTCAGAGCAGTTTCGGTGAAGTGGTGGGGGCAGAAGCCATATTGGAGGTGGTCAAGAAGAGAGTTAGATTAGAGGTGGGAGGAAAGTTGAGCATGGACATGCTGCTCAAGGAGTTTGGAAGCAAACGGGCGCAGTGATATGGGACGATAGCTGGGCATAGCAGTTTGGTCAAGGTTAGCTTTTTTTGAGCATGGGTGTGATGGTGGCATGTTTTAAGGCAGAGGGGAAGGTACCAGAAGATAGCAATAGGTTGAAGAGGTGGGTTAGGGCTGGAATGAGCATGTTAGTGAGGTTGGGGAGCAGGTGGGAAGGGTCAAGTGCACAGGTGGTGAGGTGTGATTTGGAAAGGAGGCGAGTAAGTTCTCCTTCAGTGATGTTGGAGAGGGATGTTATTAAGAAAAGGCAAAGGTCTGGTATATGGTATGTTTGGGGTGGTGGAACAGTAAAGGTTTGCCTTGTTTGATCGATCTTGTTTTTGAAGTAGGTGGCAAACTCCTCAGAAGAGATGAGGGGAGTTGGAGGTGTGTTATGGACCTGGTGGTTAGGAGCACCCGGAATGACCTGATGAGTAAATTCAAAATCGGGACTAGCTCTGGGTAAGTGGGAACTCTGCTGACCGCAAACCCTACTCCTATCACACACACACTAGAAATAGCCGTGGAGCGTACCTAACTCTCCCTAGACGCCTCTTCACAGCCTAAGAGCTAACTACACCTAAAGATAGAAATAGAAGCCTTACCTTGCCTCAGAGAAATTCCCCAAAGGTAAAGGCAGACCCCCACATATATTGACTGCGAGTTAAGAGGAAAGTCACAAACACAGGAATGAAACAGGTTTTAGCAAAGGAGGCCAGATTTCACTAAATAGTCAGAGGATAGAAAAGGGAACTATGCGGTCAGCACAAAAGACTACAAAAACCACGCAGAGTAAGCAAAAAGACTCCCCACACCGACTCACGGTGTGGAGGTGCCACTCTGCACCCCAGAGCTTCCAGCTAGCAAGGGAATATCATGATAGCAAGCTGGACTAGAAATTAGCAGTAACAACAAATGAACTAGCAAAGACTTAGCTTCTGCTGGAGTAGACAGGTCCTCAGAGAAGTCCAAGAGAGATCTGAACCAATACTGACACATTGACAGCTGGCATGAAGTAACGATCTGAGTGGAGTTAAGTAGGGAAGCAGCATAGCAATAAACGAGAGCAGCTGATAAAGCCAACCTCAGTGACCAGCAGTTCCGCTCGAAGCCACCAGAGGGAGTCCAAGAGCAGAACCAACCAAAGTACCATTCATGACCACAGGAGGGAGTCCGAGAACAGAATTCACAACAGTACCCCCCCCTTGAGGAGGGGTCACTGAACCCTCACCAGGGCCCCCAGGGCGATCAGGACGAGCCAAATGAAATGCACGAACTAAATCGGCAGCATGGACATCGGAGGCAACAACCCAGGAATTATCCTCCTGACCATAGCCCTTCCACTTAACCAGGTACTGAAGCTTCCGTCTCGAAATATGAGAATCCAAAATTTTTTCCACCACATACTCCAACTCCCCCTCAACCAACACCGGAGCAGGAGGATCAACGGAGGGAACCATAGGCGCCACGTACCTCCGCAACAACGACCTATGGAATACATTATGGATGGCAAAAGAAGCTGGAAGGACCAAACGAAATGACACAGGGTTGAGAATTTCAGAAATCTTATAAGGACCAATGAAACGAGGCTTAAACTTAGGAGAAGAAACCTTCATAGGAACATAACGAGAAGACAACCAAACCAAATCCCCAACACGAAGTCGGGGACCAACACAACGACGGCGGTTAGCGAAACGTTGAGCCTTCTCCTGGGACAACGTCAGATTGTCCACTACGTGAGTCCAAATTTGCTGCAACCTGTCCACCACAGAATCCACACCAGGACAGTCAGAAGGCTCAACCTGCCCCAAAGAAAAACGAGGATGAAAACCAGAATTGCAAAAAAAAGGCGAAACCAAAGTAGCCGAACTAGCCCGATTATTAAGGGCGAACTCAGCCAATGGCAAGAAGGTCACCCAGTCATCCTGATCAGCAGAAACAAAGCATCTCAGATAGGTTTCCAAAGTCTGGTTGGTTCGTTCGGTTTGGCCATTTGTTTGAGGATGGAAAGCCGAAGAAAAAGACAAATCAATGCCCATCTTAGCAAAAGGACCGCCAAAACGTAGAGACAAACTGGGAACCTCTGTCCGACACAATGTTCTCCGGAATGCCATGCAAACGAACCACATGTTGAAAAAATAATGGCACCAAATCAGAGAAAGAAGGTAATTTAGGCAAGGGTACCAAATGGACCATCTTAGAAAAGCGATCACAAACCACCCAGATGACAGACATCCTTTGAGAGACAGGAAGATCTGAAATAAAATCCATGGAAACATGCGTCCAAGGCCTTTTCGGGACTGGCAAGGGCAAAAGCAACCCACTGGCACGAGAACAGCAGGGCTTAGCCCGAGCACAAGTCCCACAGGACTGCACAAAGGAACGCACATCCTGTGACAAGGAAGGCCACCAAAAGGACCTAGCCACCAAATCTCTGGTCCCAAAAATCCCAGGATGACCAGCCAACACCGAGCAATGAACCTCAGAAATAACTCTGCTAGTCCATCTATCAGGGACAAACAATTTCTCCGCTGGACAACGGTCAGGTCTATCAGCCTGAAACTCCTGCAGCACCCGCCGCAAACCAGGGGAGATGGCAGACAGAATTACCCCCTCTTTGAGAATACCAGCCCCCTCAGGGACTCTCGGAGAATCAGGCACAAAACTCCTAGAAAGGGCATCCGCCTTCACATTCTTAGAACCTGGAAGGTATGAGACCACAAAATCGAAACAGGAGAAAAACAGCGACCACCGAGCCTGTCTAGGATTCAACCGCTTGGCAGACTCGAGATAAGTCAGATTTTTCTGATCCGTCAAGACCACCACGCGGTGCTTGGCTCCCTCAAGCCAATGTCGCCACTCCTTGAATGCCCACTTCATAGCTAGCAGCTCCCGATTGCCAACATCATAATTACGCTCAGCAGGCGAAAACTTTCTAGAAAAGAAGGCACATGGCTTCATCACAGAGCCATCAGAACTTCTTTGAGACAAAACAGCCCCTGCTCCAATCTCAGAAGCATCAACCTCGACCTGAAAAGGGAGCGAAACATCTGGCTGACGCAACACAGGGGCCGAAGAAAAACGACGTTTCAGCTCCTGAAAAGCCTCAACGGCCGCAGAGGACCAATTCACCACATCAGCATCTTTCTTTGTCAAAACAGTCAAAGGTTTAACCACACTAGAAAAATTAGCGATGAAGCGATGGTAAAAATTAGCAAAGCCCAGGAATTTCTGGAGGCTCTTCACAGATGTAGGTTGAGTCCAATCATAAATGGCCTGAACTTTAACAGGATCCATCTCGATAGTAGAAGGGGAAAAAATGAAGCCCAAAAAGGAAACCTTCTGAACTCCGAAGAGACATTTAGACCCCTTCACAAACAAGGAATTAGCACGAAGGACCTGGAATACCATTCTGACCTGTTTCACATGAGACTCCCAATCATCCGAAAAGACCAAAATATCATCCAAATATACAATCATGAATCTATCCAGATACTTTCGGAAGATGTCATGCATAAAGGACTGAAACACAGATGGAGCATTTGAAAGCCCGAATGGCATTACCAGGTACTCAAAATGGCCCTCGGGCGTATTAAATGCTGTTTTCCATTCATCGCCCTGTTTAATACGCACAAGGTTATACGCCCCTCAAAGATCTATCTTGGTGAACCAACTAGCCCCCTTAATCCGAGCAAACAAATCAGACAGCAGAGGCAAAGGGTACTGAAATTTGACCGTGATTTTATTGAGAAGGCGGTAATCCTTTATATAACTGCGCATAGCGGCGTGCTCTGGCACAGATAAATTAAAAAGTCGGCCCTTAGGAAACTTACTACCAGGAATCAAATTTATAGCACAATCACAATCCCTATGAGGGGGTAGGACACTGGATTTGGGCTCATCAAATACATCCTGGTAATCCGACAGAAACTCAGGGACTTCAGAAGGAGTGGAAGCAGAAATTGACACCAACGGAACATCGCCATGTACCCCTTGACAACCCCAACTAGGCACAGACATTGATTTCCAATCCAATACTGGATTATGAACCTGTAGCCATGGCAAACCCAACACGACCACATCATGCAAATTATGCAACACCAAAAAGCGAATATCTTCCTGATGTGCAGGAGCCATGCACATGGTCAACTGAGTCCAGTACTGCGGTTTATTCTTGGCCAACGGCGTGGCATCAATTCCCCTTAATGGAATAGGATACTGCAAAGGCTCCAAGAAAAAACCACAGCGCCTGGCAAACTTCAAGTCCATCAAATTCAGGGCAGCGCCTGAATCCACAAATGCCATAACCGAGTAGGATGACAAAGAGCAAATCAGAGTAACAGACAAAAGAAATTTAGGCTGTACAGTACCAATGGTGACAGATCTAGCGAACCGCTTGGTGCGCTTAGGACAATCAGAGATAGCATGAGTGGGGTCACCACAGTAAAAACACAGCCCATTCTGACGTCTGTGTTCTTGCCGTTCAGTTCTGGTCAAAGTTTTATCACATTGCATAAGCTCAGGCCTCTGCTCAGAGGACACCGCCACATGGTGCACAATTTTGCGCTCGCGCAAACGCCGATCCATTTGGATGGCCAAGGACATTGATTCATTCAGACCAGCAGGCGTGGGGAATCCCACCATAACATCCTTAAGGGCTTCAGAAAGACCCTTTCTAAAAATTGCTGCCAGGGCACACTCATTCCATTGAGTAAGCACAGACCATTTTCTAAACTTCTGACAATATATCTCCGCTTCATCCTGACCCTGACACAAAGCTAACAAGATTTTCTCTGCCTGATCCACTGAATTCGGTTCGTCATAAAGCAATCCAAGCGCCAGAAAATACGCATCTACATTAAGCAATGCAGGATCTCCTGGCGCAAGGGAGAATGCCCAGTCTTGAGGGTCGCCACGCAACAAAGAAATAATAATTTTTACTTGCTGAATGGGGTCACCAGAGGAGCGGGGTTTCAAAGCAAGAAACAGTTTACAATTATTTTTGAAATTCAGAAACTTAGATCTATCCCCAGAAAACAAATCAGGAATTGGAATTCTAGGCTCTAACATCGGATTCTGAACTACATAATCTTGAATGCTTTGTACCCTTGCAGTGAGATGATCCACACAAGAGGACAGACCTTGAATATCCATATCTACACCTGTGTCCTGAACCACCCAGAGGTCAAGGGGAAAAGAGAGACAAAACACACTGCAAAGAAAAAAAAATGGGTTCAGAACTTCTCTTATCCCTCTTTTGAGATGCATTAACACTTTATGGCCAGCTGTACTGTTATGGACCTGGTGGTTAGGAGCACCCGGAATGACCTGATGAATAAATTCAAAATCGGGACTAGCTCTGGGTAAGTGGGAACTCAGCTGACCGCAAACCCTACTCCTATCACACACACACTAGAAATAGCCGTGGAGCGTACCTAACTCTCCCTAGATGCCTCTTCACAGCCTAAGAGCTAACTACACCTAAAGATAGAAATAGAAGCCTTACCTTGCCTCAGAGAAATTCCCCAAAGGTAAAGGCAGACCCCCACATATATTGACTGTGAGTTAAGAGGAAAGTCACAAACACAGGAATGAAACAGGTTTTAGCAAAGGAGGCCAGATTTCACTAAATAGTCAGAGGATAGAAAAGGGAACTATGCAGTCAGCACAAAAGACTACAAAAACCACGCAGAGTAAGCAAAAAGACTCCCCACACCGACTCACGGTGTGGAGGTGCCACTCTGCACCCCAGAGCTTCCAGCTAGCAAGGGAATATCATGATAGCAAGCTGGACTAGAAATTAGCAGTAACAACAAATGAACTAGCAAAGACTTAGTGTCTGCTGGAGTAGACAGGTCCTCAGAGAAGTCCAAGAGAGATCTGAACCAATACTGACACATTGACAGCTGGCATGAAGTAACGATCTGAGTGGAGTTAAATAGGGAAGCAACATAGCAATAAACGAGAGCAGCTGATAAAGCCAACCTCAGTGACCAGCAGTTCCGCTCGAAGCCACCAGAGGAAGTCCAAGAGCAGAACCAACCAAAGTACCATTCATGACCACAGGAGGGAGTCCGAGAACGGAATTCACAACAGAGGTGGCAGTGGTGGGCGGAGGAGAGAGTTAAATGTGCTGAACAGTTGTTTTGGGTTGTATGATAATGAAGATACAAGGTTAGTGAAATAGGTCTGTTTAGCAGAAGTGAGGGCTAGTTTAAAGGCAAGCATAGCTTGTTTGAAAGCAGTGAAGTTGCCTGGCAGGCGTGTTTTTTTTCAAACTCCGCTTCGTGACCCTTGATGCTTGTTTTTTTGTGAGGTTGTTATGCCAGGGTTGCCTATTGATTTGTCGGACTTTGCCATGCATGAGAGGGGCGACTGAGTCTATGGCTGATGTGAGGGTGGAGTTATAGAAAGCGGTGGTGCTGTCCTTGTCGTGGAGTGAAGATATGGAGGACAGGGGTAGAAGAGAGTCTGTGAATGTCTAGGTGTGCAAGGTTTCTGCGAGGATGTGGTAGTGGCTGGACATAGGGGGCAGGTGAGTACAAGAATGAGAAGGTGAGTAGATGGTGGTCAGATAGGGGGAAGGGAGAGGTTGTGAGATTAGATAAGAAACAGAGGCGGGTGAAGATGAGGTCTACTGTATGTCCGTCTGTGTGGGTGGCTGTGGAGAACCACTGTGTAAGTCCAAAGGATGAAGTAAGGGCCAGGAGCTTGGAAGATGCTGGCTGCCGGGTGTCAGTAGGGATATTAAAGTCACCCATTATGATGGTGGGGATGTCAGCAGAGAGAAAGTGAAGAAGCCAGGTGGTGAATTGGTCAATGAAGGCAGTGGCTGAGCCCGGTGGTCGGTATATGAAAGCCATTTGGAGATTAGAGGGAGAGTATATACGGACAGAGTGAACCTCGAAAGAAGGGAGGATAAGGGAGGGTGGGGGATGGATAGGTTTGAAGGAGCAGTTTTTAGAAAGAAGGACACCAACTCCTCCACCATGCCTGTTGCCAGAGCGAGGAGTGTGGGCAAAATGGAGGCTGCCATAACTCAGTGCAGCAGGGGAGGCCATGTCAAGGGGGGTCAGCCAGGTCTCTGTGAGGGCCAGGAAGGAAAGGTTGTGGGAAGTAAAGAGATCATGGATCATGTGGAGTTTGTTGCAGACAGAGCGAGCATTCCAGAGTGCCCCAGAAAGAGGAAGCAGGGTGGCGGGGGTCAGTGGCACAGATTTTAAGTGTGAGGGGTTGCGGTAGTTTCTCATAGTGTGAGAAGGATGGAGGTGAGGATTAGTGGGATGTAGGGGGGGCAGGATTGGGGGATATGTCGCCAACAGTGAGAATGAGAAGAGAAAGGGAAAGCAGGTGGGTGAAGGAGAGCAAATGGCTTATATTATATTTTAGTAGGTGAGGTCTGAAGTCAGGATAAGATCAAAAGATGGGGCTAGGTGTGAGGAGCACAGATTTGTCAATATGCATTAAGAAAATTTTCAATATGATACATGGAATTAAAGTCAGGGAAAAAGTAGCACTTTATCTTTTTAAATACATACTGCAACCGGGTAAAGGAGTTTTCTAAAATCAGAAAGCATCTTTACTTCTGATAACTATACTATAATTACCTTTGTTAGAATTTAGTTGAATTTCTCACATAAGAAATTGAATACTGTCACGCTCACGCCCTGACTGGTTGGCGTGAGCTCGGGGGGTTTGTGGCCCCACTGTGCCACGAACCAGACTACCCTGGAGGTAGCATGACTATGACAGCTGCCTTGGTCTTCACTGGAGCTTCTGATGGTGAGGTCAGGCTTGTGCGGCAGGCAGCAGCCAGGTGCTACTCCAGGGTGATGTCTGGCTGTGGCTGCTGATCCCACTTGGAGAACAGGAACACTAGGACAGGTGCGGGCATCAGGCAGGACTGGCAGAAGAGCATGGCTGAAACTCAGTCGAGTAGGCTGGCACGGCTGAGACACAGCTGGCAGAGACACAGGGCTGGCAGGTACGGCAGAGACACAGGGCTGGCAGGTACAGCAGAGACACAGGGCTGGCAGGTACACCAGAGACACAGGGCTGGCAGGTACGGCAGAGACACAGGGCTGGCAGGTACGGCAGAGACACAGGGCTGGCAGGTACGGCAGAGACACAGGGCTGGCAGGTACGGCAGAGACACAGGGCCGGCAGGTACGGCAGAGACACAGGGCTGGCAGGTATGGCAGATACACAGGGCTGGCAGGTACGGCAGAGACACAGGGCTGGTTATTGTGGTGTATGAAGGAACAGGTAGGGACCTGTTCACACAGGTACGGATATGTAGTATGAAGGAAAGGAGAATGAAGAAACAGGTTGGGACCTGTTCACGTGGGAAGAGAACCGCAAGGCTGCGGATAAGAGCAGTAGAGCAGCAAGAGACAGCGCAGCAACAAAAAGCTAAGCAGAGCAAAACCGCAAGGAATGCGGAGAGGAGCTGCAGCAAGAGATTACTGCAGCAGTAGAAGCTTCGCAAAACGGGACCGCAAGGAATGCAGAGAGAAACTGCAGCAAGAGATTTCTGCAGCAGCAGGGGCAGAGTAGAACGGAGCAGAACCGCAGGAGTGCGGAGCAGAGGCAAAGCCGCAGAGAGACAAGGGTAGAATCACAAAGTGCAGAGCCAAGAGCAGAGTGAAGGCACAGAGTGCAGAGCCAATAGAAAAGCAAAGGCACCGAGTGCAGAGACAAGAGCAGAGCAAGCCCCAGAGTGCAGAGCAAAGTCACATGTTGCAGAGTAAGAAGCAAAGCAAGGTCACTGAATGCGGAGCCGAGAGAAGAGCAGAGAGGCACTGCAGGGAATGAAACCACATACAAGGAGACAGAGGTAGGGCAAAGTTCAGACAAGGTAATGGAACAAGACAAGGTATATACAGGATATGCAGCCTCCTGGAGGGCAGACAAACAAGATACAGAGCAAAGCAACGAGAACAGCCTTCAGAGAAGGCAAGACACAGAGCAAGGCCTGGCTGCTCAGAAGCAAAACACAAACTGAGCTAACACATTGCACAGGCCCAGTCCACTGGGTGGAGCTGCACTAAATACTGGAGGCTTTTTGGTAATTCGTCAGGAACAGATTAGACAGGTGCACCTGATTCCTATAATCCTATAAAAACCAGAGAGTTCAGGCACCGCCCCCCTATGCACACAGCCAGGAAGCATGCAGAGAGCAGAGGCACAGAATATGGAGCTGGCAAGAAATAGAAGCCACAACATGACCTGGAGCAGTGGGTAAGATAGTGTGAGAGATGAGAGGCCATGCCGTGATGCCAGCAGAGTTGTTACAAATACAATATCATGACATGCTAGCAAAACCCTTGCTGTGCTGTAACTCACATCACATCCAATGGCTGGCCACAAAAAGATAAATTATGAGTACACATCCAGTGACCGAGTATCTAGAAAACATGCTTTTATCAAATCTGGTCATCTTGCATCACACATGTTGGAAAATGTCAAGTCAAGAAAAAATGATGAAAGACTTATCAATATATCTGGATTAGTATCACTGTTGCCACTTGTCTGGGATTCCTGTTCACTGACTTTCCCTTTGGTTAGGTGTCAGCAAAAATCCAAGCAGGAAGAGAGTTCTGCTACAGACTTTATTTTAGGCTATGATTAACAAATTGTATTTGAAATTTGAGAGCAGTGTTGCCCTTTATGGACTCAATGTACAACTAGAGATGTTAATGAACTGCAAATAATCAGGACAAAGTGTAACATTGTCCCTGATTCTGGACTACTTTTCCAACTTGTATCTGTAGTTAGTCCTGCATCTGTGTGATCACCAAGTTATGTGATTTCTATCGCCTGATAGCAAAAAAAATAAGAAATAAGTTTCCATCTGAAATAAAAGCTGAAGAATTGAGGTGAAAAGTTACCAGGAAATGAATTTATCCCTATTTTTATGCATAGGACACCATGGGAATTTTCAGACCAATACAAGCTAGGATGATGACATTTAGAATTGCGCCCAAAACCAGGAGTGGAACAAATAGAGGAAAAGTATAATAGAAACATATGCACCACTTCTGCATTTATCACCCACTCCTGGTTTTGGCTTACAAATACTGATGTAAAATACTGACCAAATACTGCTAGTGTGACGGCAGCCTAAATACTAGGCAATCATCCCAGGGCCGCCATCAGGGCATACTGCCGTGACTGGCGTATGGGGCCCAGTGGGCAGAGGGGGCCCACATCGGGCCCCATCTCATCTGCTCACCGGGCCCCCCTTACAGGCGCTGCGGCAGTTTAACGCACGTCAATAGTTAACAGCCACCAGCCAATTGGAGGCTGGCAGCTGACTTCAGCCGCAGCGCGCCCTTCGCCGGCGTCTGACGTCATTGTCAGTCACCGGCGAGTGCGTGCTTCAGCTGCGTGGACTCGGGAGCTTCACCCACCAGGTAAGAACAGCGCGGCCAGGTAAGAACACCTCGTTTTTTAGGGTTTTTTTGAACGCAGCGATCCAGGGGGCCCTGGGGCAGCTGGAGACATGGAGGGGAGAGGAAGAATGCTGGAGACACGAGGGAGTATGAGGAAGAATGCTGGAGACACAGAGGGGGAGGAAGAATCCTGGAGACACTGGGGGCAGAATCCTGGAGACACTGGGGGCAGAATGCTGGAGACACTGGGGGCAAAATCCTGGAGACACTGGGGGCAGAATCCTGGAGACACTGGGGGGCAGAATCCTGGAGACACTGGGGGCAGAATCCTGGAGACACTGGGGGCAGAATGCTGGAGACACTGGGGGCAGAATGCTGGAGACACTGGGGGCAGAATGCTGGAGACACTGGGGGCAGAATGCTGGAGACACTGGGGGGCAGAATGCTGGAGACACTGGGGGCAGAATCCTGGAGACACTGGGGGCAGAATGCTGGAGACACTGGGGGCAGAATCCTGCAGACACTGGGGGCAGAATCCAGGAGACACTGGGGGCAGAATGCTGGAGACACTGGGGGCAGAATGCTGGAGATACGGGCATGATTGGAGATATGGGGCAGAATGGAGATACGGGGCAGGATAAAAGACATGGGGACATGATTGGAGACACTGGGGGCAGAATCCTGGAGACACTGGGGGCAGAATCCTGGAGACACTGGGGGCAGAATCCTGGAGACACGGGGGGCAGAATGCTGGAGACACTGGGGGCAGAATGCTGGAGACACTGGGGACAGAATGGAGATACGGGCATGATTGGAGATACGGGGCAGAATGGAGATACGGGGCAGGATGAAAGACATGGGGGCATAATTGGAGACACTGGGCATTATTGGAGACAGATCATGCAGGATCATGGGGCAGGATGGATACAATTGGGCAGGATGGGGATATAATATGGGGCAGAATGGATACTCATGAGGGCAGGATGTGAGAACATATGGCTGGAGCCAGAAATGAGACACACGGGGGCCAGGATGGGGAATATTGTTACCATAGGGGCTAATTAAAGGGATGTTATTACTGTAGGGACGTATTTATTTTATTTTTTGTGGATACTGTTTTAAATGGGGGGGCGGTCCTGTTACTGTGTAGAGTGATACTATGTCGTCTTTTTTTCTTCATGTGGTGTAATGTAGAAGTTGGGAATTAAAGGGAACCTGTCACCCCGTTTTTTCCGTATGAGATAAAAATACCGTTAAATAGGGCCTGAGCTGTGCATTACAATAGTGTATTTTGTGGTCCCTGATTCCCCACCTATGCTGCCGAAATACGTTACCAAAGTAGCCGTTTTTGCCTGTCAATCAGGAAAATGGCCGCCGCGATCTCCATCTGCACACGCGCGGCATCCCGCGGCCATTTTCCTGAAGCCCCGGGCAGCAGAGCGCTCCATCTGCGTACGCGCGGCCACAGGAAGATGGTCGCCCCCACCGATCACCAGGGTAATAGCGCAGATCGCGCTCTTTTTCCTCACAACTCTGCAGTGGATTCGGCACTTGGGCATGCGCAAACCACTACGCCACCAACGGAAAAATAAGCAAGATCTGGGGGAAGAAACAGCGATGTCACCACGCCCATTTGACCAGACCAGCCTGATTGACAAGCAAAAACGGCTACTTTGGTAACGTATTTCGGCAGCATAGGTGGGGAATCAGGGTCCACAAAATACACTATTGTAGCGCACAGCTCAGGCCCTATTTAATGGTATTTTTATCTCATACGGAAAAAACGGGGTGACAGGTTCCCTTTAAGTAATGTGTTCTGCAAGCGGAGCGCAAGATAACTGTGTTATTTCCTGCAGAGACTAGCCCTGGCCGGAAGAAGTGACGTCGGTCTGTGCTGGATGAAAGTTGAAAGATGAAGGACTTCACCTAGAGACATCACTGGTGAGTCAGTGTGTTACCTGTACACTGACACTATATACTGTGTACTATATACAGAGGTCCTGTGTATAATGTCACCAGTGATCACTGTATTACCTATACATGAAATACAGAGCTCCTGTGTATAATACCACCAGAGATCACTATTACCTGTACACAGACACTGCATACTAAGTACAGATCTCCTGTGTATAATGGCTCTTATAGTGATAGTATTGTGTTTTTTTTTATTACTGATCAGTATTGTAGAATTCAGTCACTATGTGGTGGTAATATGTGGTCTGGACATGGTGTTGCGGTATTTGTCCCTTGTATGTGCTATTTGGTCACTTTGTGGTGGTAATATGCGGTCTGGTCATGGTGTAGCGGTATTTGTCCCTTGTATGTGCTATTTGGTCACTTTGTGGTGGTAATATGTAGTCTTGTCAAGGTGTAGTGGTATTTGTTCCTTGTATGTGATATTATTCGATCACTGTGGTGGTAATATGTGGTCTGGTCATGGTGCAGTGGTATTTGTTCTTTGTATGTGATATTATTCGGTCACTGGTGGTAATATGTGGTCTGGACATGGTGTAGCGGTATTTGTTCCTTGTATGTGAGATTATTGGGCATTTTAAAAATTGAAAAATAAATAAAAATATACCTAAATTGTATTGCATATTTTAACAAATATTTAATAGCTTACAGCAGAGTAGGGCCCAGCCAAAAGTGTCTACCGTGTTATGGTGGCGGCTTAAAAAATCTTTTGGCCAAAACAAAAGCTGCCGGCTATATGTGTGATCTGGTGATGGGAACTGTTAATGTGCAATAGATGAGAAGTGGAGTTTTTCCAAGAGAGAGCGGTGGGACTGTGGACAGTTTGAGGGGTGGAGGCGGGGCTGGGGTGGAGCCTGGGTGGAGTCTCAAGGGGCCAAAAAAAAATTGCCAGTATGGGGCCTCGAAATTTCTAGTGGCTGCCCTGAATCACCCCCTCCATGAATTGGTAGGCTGAGAGTGGTTGTCTCATCAGGATTTTACACCTGTGTAACCTTATTTAGTAAGGGGGTCTGCTCCATACTGTTTGTGACCTTGCCTGGTAAATACCATTGCCTTTTTGCTATATCTATATTTGAATTATTTTGGGACTTTTTAAAGTGTCTTTTATTGCTTTGGCTGTGCTTTTTATTATTTTTTTAAAACTATCCTGACCTAAGTAAAGAGAAAAATTTAGTTATCATTTTGTTTTTTTTCATGGTCACAAGTTGCTCAAAAGTGGAGGGAAATTTCTTGACACTGGGAACGATCAGAATGTGAAAAGGAGAAAAAAAATGGAGAAAATATTAATTAAATTCTGCCTTAAAGGATCTGCAATCAACTACTACTCACATGTGCTAGTAACAAATCAAATAAATCCTCCTTAGGTCTATGATAGTTCCCTAAAAGCAAATAACTAAAGCTGAGGTCAGAGAAACAAGTCTGTGTCATACAGAAACTGACGGACGATTATTACACTGAGAAAGATGTAAGAAATTTTTACGTTTCAAGTGTTGTGGGTCTGACAATATAATGTAAGCATCTGAAGGGCACCTTAGAGATGTTTGCACATTTTAGACTCTGGCACTTTTTAATTATTGACTTCCTTTTGTAGAAACTTTACTAATTGTCACTGAAATATCAAAATACCAAAAAGAAAACATTTCCATCTAACATTGCAAAATGCCATCAAAATCCCATCTGTTTTGGTCAAATGTAGTTTTTAAATGCAATATCGGCAAGGAAGAGTTAAAGAAACACTCCAGGCAAAACATATATGCTGTATGTAATACCTAAGGAAGGTCTATAGGGGGCAGCGTATGGCATGAGACCTATTTTTGGTGATTTTTCAATCTCTCAGGTCCTGCACTAGGATTTACTAATTCAGTCTATTTTTTAGACAATGTAAACTTAGACAAAACTGTCTTAAAATGTGTCAAATGTATCCCAGTGGCTCATGCTGAATAATAAATTTGACACATTTTTGACATTTGTTTCTGATTCAGCAAGTTGTTTATGTTTCTGGAGTATAATACTATGAAAAGTTGCAAAAATCTTTGCATAACACAGAGTTGCTTAAAAATTCTGTTATTTTGGAGTTTTCATGCCAGTTTCAGGCAGTTTTGGCAAAATAGGCAAAGCTGGTGAGGAGGTGAGGTGGTACAAGGTGAGGCTGCATATGCCTGTCAAAGTCATGCAAAGTTTCAGTGTTTGTTATTCCAGAAATGTCCTTCCAGTCCTTGGCCGTAGTAGCATTTTTAATGAGGTGCAAGGAGGTTTACTTCACAAAGAAGATGGCCCAAAATTTGTAAGAGGGAACTTGTCACCAGGTTTGTCCCATATGAGATAAGACCACAACCTTTCATCCCTGATATACAGAATTCTAATATTCTGTATGCATGCCCTTAGTCCAGCCTGCAAGACAAGAAAAAGAGATTTTATAATACTCACCTACAGGACGGTTGGGTCCGATGGGCGTCGCATAGGCAGCAAAACTACCCCAAAACATCTTTGAACCTCCACCATATTTGAGTGTGTGTACTGTGTTATTTTCTTTGTAGGTCTCATTCCGCTTTCAGTAAACAATAGAATGATGTGCTTTACCCAAAAGCTCTTTCTTGGTCTCATCTGTCCTCAAGACGCTTTCCCAGAATGATTTTGGCTTACTCACGTACATTTTGGCAAACTGCAGTATAGCTATTTTATGCCTCTGTGTCAGGAGTGGGGTTCTCCTGGGTCTCCTGCCATAACGTTTATCATTCAAATGTCGATGTTTGTGATTATAATGATGCACTCAGAGCTTACAGAATAGCTTGAATTTCTTTGGAACTTGATAGGGGCTGCTTATCCACTATCCGGACTATCCTGCGTTGCAACCTTTCATCAATTTTTCTCTGCCATCCACATCCAGGGAGATTAGCTGCAGTGCAAACGGTTGTAAACTTCTTGATTATATTGCGTACCGTGGACAAAGTAACATCAAGTTCGCTGAAGATGGACATGTAACCTAAAGATTGCTGATATTGTTCAACAATTTTGGTTCTCAAGTCTTCAGACAGTTCTCTTCTCCTCTTTCTGTTCTCCATGCTTAGTGTGGCACAAATAGACACACAATGCAAAGATTGAGTCAACTTCTGCCCTTTTTATCTGGTTTCAGGTGTGATTTTCATATTGCCCACACCTGCCACTTGCCAGAGTTGAGTTTGAAGGAGCATCACATGCTTGAAACATAGATGTTTACTCACAATTTTGAAAAGGCACCAACAATTTATCCAACACATTTTGGGGGGTTTATGTGAAGTTATATCTAATTTGCCTTTTTTTCTGAGTTTTTTATTTTGCTTCAATACACACAAAGGAAATAAACATGTGTATAACAAAACATGTGCAATGGCAATAATTTTCTGGGAGAAATACTTTATTTTCTGGAACAATTTCAAGGGTGCCAACACATTCAGCCATGATTGTACAGTGGGGCAAAAAAGTATTTAGTCAGTCAGCAATAGTGCAAGTTCCACCACTTAAAAAGATGAGAGGCGTCTGTAATTTACATCATAGGTAGACCTCAACTATGGGAGACAAACTGAGAAAAAAAAATCCAGAAAATCACATTGTCTGTTTTTTTATGATTTTATTTGCATTTTATGGTGGAAAATAAGTATTTGGTCAGAAACAAAATTTCATCTCAATACTTTGTAATATAGCCTTTGTTGGCAATGACAGAGTTCAAACGTTTTCTGTAAGTCTTCACAAGGTTGCCACACACTGTTGTTGGTATTTTGGCCCATTCCTCCATGCAGATCTCCTCTAGAGCAGTGATGTTTTTGGCTTTTCGCTTGGCAACACGGACTTTCAACTCCCTCCAAAGGTTTTCTATAAGGGTTGAGATCTGGAGACTGGCTAGGCCACTCCAGGACCTTGAAATGCTTCTTACGAAGCCACTCCTTCGTTGCCCTGGCGGTGTGCTTTGGATCATTGTCATGTTGAAAGACCCAGCCACGTTTCAACTTCAATGCCCTTGCTGATGGAAGGAGGTTTGCACTCAAAATCTCACGATACATGGCCCCATTCATTCTTTCATGTACCCGGATCAGTCGTCCTGGCCCCTTTGCAGAGAAACAGCCCCAAAGCATGATGTTTCCACCACCATGCTTTACAGTAGGTATGGTGTTTGATGGATGCAACTCAGTATTCTTTTTCCTCCAAACACGACAAGTTGTGTTTCTACCAAACAGTTCCAGTTTGGTTTCATCAGACCATAGGACATTCTCCCAAAACTCCTCTGGATCATCCAAATGCTCTCTAGCAAACTTCAGACGGGCCCGGACATGTACTGGCTTAAGCAGTGGGACACGTCTGGCACTGCAGGATCTGAGTCTATGGTGGCGCAGTGTGTTACTTATGGTAGGCCTTGTTACATTGGTCCCAGCTCTCTGCAGTTCATTCACTAGGTCCCCCCGCGTGGTTCTGGGATTTTTGCTCACCGTTCTTGTGATCATTCTGACCCCACGGGGTGGGATTTTGCGTGGAGCCCCAGATCGAGGGAGATTATCAGTGGTCTTGTATGTCTTCCATTTTCTAATTATTGCTCTCACTGTTGATTTCTTCACTCCAAGCTGGTTGGCTATTGCAGATTCAGTCTTCCCAGCCTGGTGCAGGGCTACAATTTTGTTTCTGGTGTCCTTTGACAGCTCTTTGGTCTTCACCATAGTGGAGTTTGGAGTCAGACTGTTTGAGGGTGTGCACAGGAGTCTTTTTATACTGATAACAAGTTTAAACAGGTGCCATTACTACAGGTAATTAGTGGAGGAAAGAGGAGACTCTAAAAAGAAGAAGTTACAGGTCTGTGAGAGCCAGAAATCTTGATTGTTTGTTTCTGACCAAATACTTATTTTCCACCATAAAATGCAAATAAAATGATAAAAAAACAGACAATATGATTTTCTGGATTTTTTTTTCTCAGTTTGTCTCCCATAGTTGAGGTCTACTTATGATGTAAATTACAGACGCCTCTCATCTTTTTAAGTGGTGGAACTTGCACTATTGCTGACTGACTAAATACTTTTTTGCCCCACTGTATATATCAGGATAAGGGATATATATACCATGATGGGGACCAGGCAGGATAGGAGACATATCTACCAGGATGGGGGATATATACCAAGATGGGCCCAGGCAGTACAAGGGACATTTATACCAATATGGGGGATACATATACCAGGATGGGACCTAGAATAAGGGACATATACAGTGGTGTGAAAAAGTGTTTTCCACTGCTGCTAGGGATGATATATATGTATCACCATGCGATTATTATATCATGATTAGCTTTTGATATAGGATCAGGCTGTGTACTTGGTTTTAGAGTTTTAAGTATGATGTTTCAATAAAGGGCCATATATGCCAGGAATACAGGTGCTCCCATTACTGAGATAGGTAACTGTTGGTGCTCACTAATGTCTATGGAGAATGGCAGCACGGTGGCTCAGTGGTTAGCATTGCAGCGCTGGGGTCCTAGGTTCAAATCCCACCAAGGACAACATCTGCAAGAAGTCTGTATGTTCTCCCCGTGTTTGCGTGGGTTTCCTCCCGGTTCTCCGGTTTCCTCCCACACACCAAATATATACTGATAGGTGAGTCACCCACCAGAGCCGTGGGGTACTCGGTACCGGGTCCAGTGTTCACAGGCAGATGTCACGGTGGCAGCTACCTGGTCCGTGGCCCTGGGTGCCCATGTAAAATGGAAAGTCTTTAAAGGGATTTGGTGAATAAAGTTTGTTCGTGACGCCACCTGTGGTATTCGGTCAGTGGGGACCGATGCTGCTTAAAGGGGTCCACTGGGGTGATGTTATGGCAGCTAGATGGTATAACTTCACCTGTGGGAAGTTATACCATATCCCCAGGGCTCCCGGTGTATAGATGAGGATGGTGAACGGTGCAGTAAAGAACGAGGACACAGGTTTGCAGTCTCTTTACCTGGTTTACTGTAGGCTTCAGGCAACCATAGTCCAGGGCACCAGATCACAGATACAGGCAGGGTCTGGCCGGCTTGGAAGCAAATCCAGAGTTCCCCTTTACCAGGTGGAGTTAAAAGCCTTCCTCTAGCGCGGTGGTGTTGTAGTCCCTTACTGCCTATGGCTTCTGATAAGGTCCTCACAGTTCTCCTATGTCCCCCGTATAGGATAGAACACAAACCCATATGACAGGTGACTCGAGCCTTTTTACAGGGTCTCTATCATGACTCATTAAACAAATGCTGATAAACAGCAAAAAGGTCAACAATGGAATCTAGCAAACCAAATAACCTTAATTCCTTATTGATGAAATAAATTAAAACATCAAGTTTTATTTGAACTGGATTAAAACCATGACACAACTACAACAGATAGACACATATGACACATAACCGTGCTCTCTAGTCCGACCCTGAATAGGGATACTATAACAAGCTCTGCCTGACAGCGGAGGTTGGCACCCTATACACAAAGACGAGACTGGCGCCCCCACTCGTCAGCGGCTGACCCTATCACTCCTGCAATATGCCCTAGGCAAAGTGACTCATGCTCACTGTCATTTGTAACCAATAGGAAAATTATAGACCAGTTGAAGGAGCAAATGAGTACAGATATATATTGCACATATGGGGCTCCTGGTGGCAGGGTGAGAGACACGGACTAAGACAGTGAGTGCAAAACCAAAAAAGTGCTCGAGCTCAACAAACATCTCACTGAACCTGAACCCTATTGATGTACATCCTGCCTGACTGTGGGAGTTGGCACCCTACTGTACAGTGGATATGGCGCCCCCACTCATCGATGGCTTTCCCTAAAATGCCCTATTGATAATAATAATAGGCTGAAAAAAACCACCGCAATGTGCCAATGCACAACAGGCAGGAAAACAGAAAACCCACAGCAGTTAATGACTAAAGCCTTCAGCCGAAGACTGCATTACGATAATAACAAACATATGAGCAGGGAGTGAGAACCGATACTTACCAGAGAAGAGATGAAATGAACGCCTCATTTAATTTATTTCATCAATAAGGAATTAAGGTTATTTGGTTTGCTAGGGTCTCTATCATGACCTGGGCTCTATGTGTCACTGTGCCTCCTGTGCTTTGAGGCGGACAGGTAACTTGCAGTTCAGCTGTCCTGCCAGTCTCTGCTGTAAGTCTTAGAGTCCCTTACAACCTCGGTGTTCAGACTACTTGATATCTGCGCTTCAGAGGGGGATTGCTCATTCGCAGCTGTCCTCCCCTGATGTCACTCCCCTGTGCTTCGCTCTCCTTCACGCTCACTGAACAATGGTCTTTCCTTCTGTATGTCTCTTTCTCCAGGGGTTGTAGTACTTCAGACTACAGGGCCCCTTCAGACCTTCTGACACTCTATGTCGGTCTGCACTCTCTTCTGCCTCTCTGACGGGAACTGATTTTCCCTCCAAACCACAATATATATAGGGGAGTCACCTAGGAATAGGATCAAAAGCTCCCCCTTGTGGCCTGGAATGTGAACATGTTGTGTGCATTGTTATTACCTGATAAAGAGATATCCTTCATCGCTTCCAAGTGTAACATCACTCTCCCTGTGAGGAAAGCAATGTCACTGTGATGACCAGGACCCTGGGGCGCCACAGAGGGACCATTGGGGACAGTGATAATAATGTGTGTAAAGCTTTGCGGAATATGATAGCGCTATATAAGCAAAGCATAATAAATAAATAAATAATGGAGAACCGTGACTGTTGTTTCAAGAGAATATCTGTGTCGGCCTCTAACTCCTCCCTCCTCCTCTCTATAGAATCTTATAAGTAGAAAATCTGTCTTAACTGAATTGAAAGAGAAAGATCAATCCAGTGGGAAAATAATCTAATTTTTCTGATAAGATATATTACAAAGATGCTTATTTTCACTTGCACTATTAATTTATGAAATAAAAATTAAAATGATGACTACTCTTTAACTTTAAGTACAGACAAAATGAGAAAGTGAATAAAACTTAACTTTCTAATATTGCACTACTGCTAAAAGTGCTACATATTCATGACATGCTTTCTAGTATAATTTATGTTAGTTTAACCTTGTAATCACTTAACACAAAATCTTTACTATCTCTATTATTAAATTAAAAAATCTTTTTTGCATCCAGAGAGTAAAAACCATTCCAATCTAATCCTTCTCACAGTTCCAGGTTTACTGCGATGGATTCATGCATTCATGTTCATTGCTCCACACATATAAGAACATTTATTACAGAAAGACATCTTTGAATTAAATGCTATTTTTTTCCATTTTCATGTTGTAGCCAAATGGCTTTTAGAAGTGAACAGATTGATGGGAATTACCAGAAAATGTTCAGTTTGTCTGTAGCAGCTGAATGGCGCAGGCAGCAGTAGAATGACTTTCTTTATATTGCCTTGCCAACATTTTCTCAACCGTGAAGAACTTACCAGACCACCTTGCTGGAAGGTGAAGACTGTAATCAGGTCTTTCTGCTTACCCTAAAGGGCAGAAAGAGCTATGTGTACTACTTGTGTATATACATACTGTATATAGAGCGAATGGTGCTAGGAACCTGACAAAAATATGACTTTTGATATGTGAAAGGAATGTGAAACTAACCTGACTTCAAGCTCGGCATCAGATAAAAGACATGCAGAAGTGAGCAGAGCCTTTTAGAAGAATATTTTTCCATTTTAAAAAGCTCCACTTGTAGAAGAGAAATTCATGAAAAGTTGTAGACATTAAGATGCATAAATCGAATGGAAATGGAAAAAAAGAGGCTTATGGTCAATAAGGAATTCCATGCACGGTACCTTCTAAGTACAGCATTTTAGGGATTTTCCAGTAGTATATAACTTTAGGTTGTTCACTGTATAAAGTAAGTTAAGCCGCTTTCTACACATTCTACTGTATATTGTTCTTACATGTATTTTCTTTACACTTTTTAGGGTGCTTTCACAGGGCGCCCTGTGTCCCCGTCGGGCATATGTCTGAAATCCCCCACAAAATGCGATCAGGACATATGCGGACAGGGCCATAGGCTGTAATAATGCAGACAGAGCAAACGTGCTCTGACGTGCATTATTTTCGGGAGTGCCCACCTACTGGAGGCGGACACTCAGACGTTGTAGACTGAGATTTCGGAAATATGTGTCGACGGGGACACAGAATGCAATGTGAAAGCACATTTAGGGCTTGATCATGCATCAGTTTTTTGGAACATATGCTATCCATTATTGCTTGTATTTTGAGGGACTGCTAGTTAGTTTGCAAAAAAAAAAGTAGACTGGTTACTGTGATCTTACTGAGGATCAAATTAACAAACAGCCACAGATGTCATTCCTATGCTATCCGTATTTTACTATTTAATGGGAACTAGAAGCTGAGAATTTTGTTATATATATTTAGAACTTTTATAACTTTTATTTACAAAACAACACTAAACCCCATTGATAATCATTGTCAGAAGATTTAATGGATTGCAGATACAAAAGCAGCATGATTTAATGATCAACATCAATGTTTTTCCTGATCACCATTTATCCTTACTCAATTCCATGCACATTTAAGTTAGACTTGCTGTATTCTAACATTTTAGATAAACATTAAAAGAGTTCTCATAGGATGTGATAAAAATGGCTGTCGTCAAATATTTCTGCAGAGAAGGGTTATGACAGAAGAAAGAATAAAACTTCTCTTCAGCTGATTTTTTTCTCCAGCTTCAGTCCTTTTGTGTGCTCAGTCATTCTCTATGCCATATTGAAGATGTCAGACTGAGCAAAGCAGGTTTAAAATGAGCAAGGAGCGGAATGAAACTAGAGAAAAAAGCCCCATTGAGCTCAGTCAGCAGAGAAGTTTTTATTTTCCATCACCACTCTCCTCTGCAGTGGGCAGACCAAGCATGATTGTTCACAATGCTGTCTCTCTGACAGTTGAGACATCTGTTTTGAGCAGTGTTTCTTCAGACTGCAACCTGTCCTGACAGCTTGAAATATGTGCACAAAATGTCGCTACTGTGTAGCGCAGTACACCAACCCGACAGACAAGGCGGACAGAGACAAGGGTAAAAGTAAACACACACAAAATATACACTCACATATAACAGAGGTATTCACCAGGGTGTGTAGGGAGGGGGAAGAAAGTAAAATGGGAAAGAATAAGGAATTTCCAAGAGTACAAACCAAGCAACAATCGCGAATAAACTCCTCCAGCTCTCCATCACCACACCAGCTTCTTCCCCTCTAGATCTATGTAGCTAATGTTAACTCAGACAATGACCTGGTAATTGAGTCCCGCTTATATAGGGAAGAGGAGTGGTTAATCAAGCACAGCTGAATGCAGGAACTTCCAGCATGGCCAATCAAGCCCTGTTCTGCTGAAAGAAACAAACACGTTTAATACACTGGAGAAGTGCTTCTTCTCAGCAGCGGAGTAGGAGCCGCCAGACACTGCGGTCTTTTGGCTCAGCTCTTTTGTGGTAACCCCGTGACAGTCAATTGTCATGAGCACACATTACCCCTTGCAATCCAAAAAGCCAGGCTTGGGGAGCAGTGCGTACCTGAAGATGAGAGCAACCATTGAATTTTGGAGATGTTCTGAGATTTGTTTTATCTCATGATCTTAGATGAAATGTATTCATTTGTAATATTACAATTCTTGCTTACTGATATATGAATTTTAGCACTTACAATGGTATGTAAAACTTTGGGCACCCCTGGTCAAAATTACTGTTATTGTGAAAAGTTAAGGAAGTTGAAGATGAAATGATCGCCTAAAAGGGTTAAAGTTAAAGATGACACAGTTCCTTTGTATTTTAGGCAAAAAAAATTTTTGTAATTTTTCATACTTTAAAAATTGCAAAAAGGAAAATGGGATGATGCAAAAGTTTTGGCACCCTCAGAGATTTGTGTGTACAGACAACTTTGCTTTGACCACGTTTTCAGACCTTAATTAGCCTGTTAAGGTTATGGCTTGTTCAGTATCATTAAGGAAGGCCAGGTGATGCAAATTTCCCAGATTTATAAAAAACAGCCTCCTTTAACCTTGTGCCAAAAAACAGCAACCATATATTCTTCTAAGCAGCTGCCTAGTACTCTGAAAATGAAAATAGTGGAAACCCTCAAAGCAGTTAATAGGAGGTCAAGATAAGGTCTGGAAGACCAGGTAAAATTTCAGTGAGAGCAGCTCGTAGGATTACTAGAGAGACAAATCAGAACCCCTGCTTGACTGCAAAAGACTCTGGAGTTGTGGTAATTGTTCTACTGTTCATAAACACCTGCATAAATTTGGCTTTCATGGAAAAGTCATCAGAAGAAAACCTGTCCTGCATGCTCACTATAAAATTCAGAGTCATAAGAATGCATAAGAACATTCAAACAAGCCTGATGCATTTTGGAAACAAGTCCTGTCGACTGATGAGGTTGAAATAGAACTCTTTGGCCACAATGATCAAAGGAATGTGTGGAGACAAAGGGCCTAGAATTTTAGGAAAAGAACATCTTGCCAATGAACCAGTCATGCTTTGTGGTTGTGTTGCGGCCAATGGCACAGGGAACATTTCATGGGTAGAGAGAAGAATGGATTCAGTGAAATTTTAACAAATTCTTTATGCAAACATAACACCATCTGTAAAAAAAAAAAAAAAGCTGAAGTTGAAAAGAGGAGGCCTTCTACAAACAGATAATGATCCACACATCAAAATCCACAATAGACTACCTCCAAAGACACAAGATGAAGGTTTTACAATGGCCCTCATAGTCCCCTGATATGAGCATCATTGATAATCTTTGGCTAAACCTCAAAATAGCTGTGCAAGCAACCCAGGAATCTCACAGAAATGGAAGAAATGGAAGAATTTTCCAAGAAAGAATGGGTGAAAAATAAAATTCCTCAAACAAGAATTGAAAGACTCTTGGCTGGCTACAAAAAGTGTTTACAAGCTGTGATACTTGAAAAAGGTACTAGGTACTAACTATCAAGGGTGGCAAATGTTTGCATCGGCCCATTTTCCTTTTTATAATTTGTTTAAAATGTAAAAAATTACATTTCTTGCCTAAAATACAAAGGAAATGTTTCATTTTCAGCTTTAGCACTTTTAGAGATCATTTCATCTTCGGTTTATCTTCAACTTGCTTAACTGTTCACAATAACAGTAACTTTGACCAGTGGTGCTCAAAAGTTTACATGCCACTATACTGTACTAAGTAAAGTTTTAAGATTCTATATCTAATTCTCTTATTCCCCAACATAGTTGTCTACATGTGTTATAGTGGAGTGGTAAATGTATGCAAAATGTTCTACTCTTATATCAGGGTTTTGTTCTACCATTACTTTGAATTTTCTTCCAGCAGAAAAAAAGGTCTTCTGAGGTCTTGAAGCCTTATGTTCAGAAACATCTAGGAAAACTTTTCATGTTGGTCCAATAAAATGTATAACAACTGCAAAGGAATCAAATTTCCTCCAAAGCCATTAAGTCTTGTGCGTCTCTGCTCTACAGGAATCAGTTATTGAACTGGGTATAATATTACAAAACCAGGTGTCAAAGCTGCAGCCTTTAGTGCTCTGCCGATGAATCTCAGTGGTCAAAATATTTCAGAATTAGAAAGTGTCTCCCAAAAATGAAAATGACAATAAACAGGGAATCAGTTATTTGTGTGAAGATATTTTTAGTATATGATATATACATATTAATGATTAATTGGCAAGAGTGAATGTATATTGTATTTACTAAGACAATTAAATTATTAGGTCTATTCATCCTTGAATGTTGTTGACATTCTGTTGTCTGAAATGTACATGAAATCCCATTAATGACTATTGTTATTGTATGTGTTACATTCAACTGACATTACCACTTTACTCACTATTTTATAATAATGTAGAAAAGGAATACTTCCTCCAAAATACACTAAATACCTATGGTCCTTTTAAAATATGTGTTTTTTGCCACAGAAGTGTTCAAAATAATAGCAGTCCAATATGACTAACCAGACTAATTACTGTTTTGGCATAAATTAAACAACAGACTCAGCATTCATGATCTGCATGTTTTGGAGTGTCCGGAAAAAAACGCAAAAAATCTGCATAAAATCCACAAAAAAACGCAAAAAACGCACAAAAAACGCATGCAGAATTCCTGCGGAAAACCTCAGGTTTATCTCAGGAAAATTCTGCATGCATTCCGGACGTGTGCACATACCCTCAAGATTGCGTGTTTCTTTGCACTATTTATGTGGAACACACCTTGATATCACATTTTTATAACTTTTTTTGCTATTATTTTTTTCTTTTTATTCATTTTTTTCACTTTCACGTATTGAATACATATCATGAAAGGCAATTTTTCCATATATTTAGTATTGTAATGGATGTGCTGCCTTACAAACTTTTATTACACACATTGTCCTTTTGGCTCTTATTATTGTTTCTAATATTGTCAGTATTATCTAATAAAGTATTTTTCATTCTTTGGACTTCTTGGTTGGTTGGTTCTTCTTTCCCCTTTTTTTTGTCTATTTCCGATTGTGATTCTTTTCACAAGGACCATTGCTGGTGACTATTGCACTGATTTAGTTACTTTTTTGACACAGTTGCATTATTATTTTGATCAACTTTTGCTTCCACCAGCATTCTCCTTTTGGTGTCTTTCAATGCAAAAAAAGAGTAAATTACCACAGGATACACATTTTTCCTTGCATCCTTTCCATCGCAATTTTATTCATAAGGGAAGGCGACTATCCCTTTACAACATTTAAAACAAAATATTCAGATTTATATAGGCCAATCCCATCAAAATGACAGTGTTTTTTAATGTCTGGCCAATAGGACTCTGTGAACACATTACATATACTGTCTATGCCAAATGTAGTCCAAATTGCTCCCAGAGCAATTGTTCCTCCTATGGTTAAATATACCATGGGACAGCTTCATTGTTTCTTCTTATTGACCCATCAGTCATGAAGAAACAGCCTACATAATTCCAACTGTTGTCTTTTAGTGTGTAGCCTTGTTGCTGTCAGCCCTGTCTACACATTCCTGTTGTGACTAATTACCCATGATTGACCTACACCTTGCTTTTGACCTTGCCCTGTCTCATACCCTTGGTTCCTTTTTCAGGGTTGATTATTTGCTGACTACATGCCTTTGGGTTCAGTATCTATGTGATCTATTATGGTAAATTCCTTTATATACGAAATTCTTTTCCTTTGGAATACCGGAAAAATATATATCTTTTTACCGACTTAGCCAGTAGATAGAAAAATATTAAAATTTGAGAGTACTCAGTGCTTGATACCTTTTAATGGCTAATTAAAAAGATAGTAACAAATTAGCAAATTGTTACCATATTTTCAGTTAGCCATTAAAAGGTTTCAACCACTGAGGACTCTCAATCTTTAATATTTTCCTTGGCAAGAAATGTTAACCATGTTTGGAGACATTGTCTCGAAAATGAACTGTTTGTAGCTTTTATCATAGGTAGTGAAACTATCCATTTGCAAATTTAAGGAATTAACTTAGGTGAAAACTAAACATGTTCAGAATATTTCCGTTTGGAATCCAACAAGAAAGGTTTCAACTCTGTTTCACGTTAACCAGATTTTTGTATAAACCCGTCTGATTAATCTGTCTACTTGAGAAATTTTCTACTGAAGATTGAATATGCAAATTGTCTCTTCCGAGAAAAAGAGGACTTAACTCTATAGCGCCACCTGGTGGAAGTAGCGATCCTTCAAGTCACAATCAACCCTTTAACGAGTCGTGCAATATGACTTAGGATAAAAGCCAAATCAGTATCTCAATTCGCAGACACGGTGTTTCGGGCTTTTCGCCCTCGTCAGTGCGAAGCATGAGAACTGATTTGGCTAGGTGAGAGGCTCTGGACTGGGGTCTAAGGGGTAACGTTTCTCCTTATGGAGAGTTACATACCAGCTGGCTTGTCAAGGTAAGGTGGCTTATTCACCGTGCAATGCTCCTCTGGGAAATTAAATATGCAAATTGCCTCTTCCGAGAAAAAGAGGACTTAACTCTATAGCGCCACCTGTTGGAAGTAGCGATCCTACAAGTCACAATCAACCCTTTAATGAGTCGTGCAATATGACTTAGGATAAAAGCCAAATCAGTATCTCAATTCGCAGACACGGTGTTTCGGGCTTTTGGCCCTCGTCAGTGCGAAGCATGAGAACTGATTTGGCTAGGTGAGAAGACTGAAGATTTCTGTTTCTATAGTCCCATTAAATATTAAATTATAACTTTAGGTCTACATCAGTACATTAGCATTAATTCACCTTTAGCAAATCCTGTCTTGTACGAAGAATACTGCATATAAAGTCACTTTTTAATCCTGACTTTAGTAATAGGAAACAGAGAAAGATAAAATTTCCAGTACCTGGCTTTCTAACATAGCCTGTCACAATAGTTACAATGTACATATGAAAACAATGCAGGACACTGAAGCAAATTCAAGTCATTGTCATGTTCCTGGACCTCCGAAAAGAAAAAAAGGCTACTTCATCTGGCTAAAGGAAAGCAAGTTCAATCTCTGGAGTTGACAAGTAGTCTTACTTGTATGAGCTGTGAAGTTGGGGATAAAACAACTTAGGAACCATTTTTAGAAAAAAAATGGTCTTCAAAAAAGGTTATGATGATTTGTATAATTCGATTAACATCATAATGTGTAAATGTGTAAAATCCTTGTTGATCCAATCTGAAACTACTGCTTAGTAATATATTAACTCCTTCACATGGCAATGTTGTCTCTTTTCCTTTCCAACCATCCCAGCAATCACCATCACACCTGCAGGAATTATGGGTGACACATGTGTGCCAGTTATTGGTGTTAGTATTTTAATCTGGTATGCTTGATCTTGAGCTTGCCTATTGTGGCTTGGCTCGTCAGAGTATTGTTACAAAATCACGCAGCATTGCATAGAGAATATATTGGAATAAAGTGGATTAAAACATCAGTGGTGAGTGCCGCATTTTTTGTATTTGATGGGATTGAAATGTTAAGCATGCCTGGTTTTGACATGCTTTACCTGATCCTTGACTTAATTCGCTATATGATATATGCATGTCTACTTCATGGTATCACATACACGATCCTGATAGACCTCTTTTACAAAACACTGGCCTCTTGGGCTATGTATTGGAATCCTTGTCTCCTCACTCTACAGTCTCAGTAATTTTTTATTTTTTTTCTGTTGTAACCCTGACCAACTCCTATTGGACATTATCCAAGCAAACACCAAATCAGCTAGTGGCACCTTGACCCTTGGACCTAACTAAAGTTGTGGGAAAAATAATGGTGTTGTGGAAAAATTGCATAGACTAGGGAGATACTACTTTTCTGCAAATAAAGATTTCACCATCCCTCTTCCTTTCATTCCCATTCTTTCCACTATCCTTGATTGAACTTGATGTTCACTGGCTTCCTCTGTAAATTATTTTACTATTTCTATTTGCTGTTTTTCCTAAATCTACAAAACTAGTGGGCTCTTGCTTGACATCGAGCTCCCTAAATACTAATGATAACAACCAAGAGCAATAATTAATACAACAAACAAATGTTTAATATTACATTTTGGGTGTGCCATAGCTTTCATTTAGTTGACTTAGTCTAGTATGCAAGGTTTTCCTATCAAGCTACCCCTCTTATGGTGAGCATGTCTCTGCTGACATGCTCTAAAGCCTCTTTTCATATGTATTACCTTCCTGTGAAAGGTTGTCTCAAAGGTGTCATCTCGGACTTCTAAAAGACATGAAAAGTAAATGACCACACAATAAACAGCAGATGGTAAAAACGAGAACAGAAGAGTTTAAGCTGTTTTCTCTGCCTTAGACTATTACTAAGGAGAGCACACTATGTCTCAATATTAAAAGATCCAACCACGCTCAACACTTAGTTCTCTGTAGAGTGCTGCCAGTCCAAATAAGTGAAATTTAAAGTGTAACCTTTGGGCCGGGGACACACACAACGTTTTAAAAAACGGTCCGTTTTTCACGGACGAGAATCGCACAAATGTTTCAAGAACAGTGGTCCGTGTGCAGTGCGAGGATGCGATTTCCTCGCATCAAATTATCCGTGTGACATCCGTGTGACATCCGTATGGCATCCGTATGGCGAGATTTTCTCGCAGGCTTGCAAAATGGACATATAACGGTTTTTTCACAAATCATCAACAATCACACTATTTAATGGCCAGAAAACAGGTGGCAGCCACCAATCTATGCAGTAGAGTCCCTGCTTGTGTTGCAGAGCAACATGCCTGATCTACTGACTTTTAACACCACAGAGCGTGTGCTTTACAACTGGGTACTTTCCCAACATTTTGGGGAGCCATACCCAGTTACTGTAGCTCCGAGGAGGCGGAGACGGATGAGGGTACATCCACTTTTGAAGCAACGGATCAATAAAGGCCATTTCAACCGTCTGTATGCTGCTCTGAGGACAAATCCAGACAAGTTCTTCAACTATTGTCGGATGAGGATACAAACGTTTGATATTTTGTTGGAGATTTTGCGACCAGGGATTACCAAGAAGGACACCAGGATGCGCAAATCTATTTCTGCAGAGGAGCGCCTTATCCTTACGTTATGGTATGTATAAATCATCTTTGTCCAAATAATGTTTTGACTTTCATGGTCTTACCCCTTTTTATAATTATATCATTAAATTGTTCTGTAAATTCAACATCATTTGAGCATGTTTTATAATATTTGAGTTTATAGAACATCAAAGACATTGCATGTCCTTAATGTTTGATTAAACATGGCATCTTAGTTATCTAATCTTATTTTTTGTCAATATAACACTGTAATGTTTTTTTTTTATTTTTGTATTTTAAACATACTGTCTTTTCTTTTAGCTTCCTTGCCACTGGCCTTTCATATGCGGCACTGCATTTAGAGTTTTTACTGGGCAAATCAACAATTTCTGGAATTGAGCGGGATACATGCATGGAAATCTGGAGCAGACTCCATCAAGAGGTGATGCCTGAGCCTAAAATGGCAGACTGGTTACGTATTGCACAAGGATTTCAGGACACCTGCCAGTTTGCGCACTGTATTGGGGCTTTGGACGGAAAGCACATCCGTGTGCGTAAGCCACCAGGCTCAGGGACCCAATTCTAGAGTTATAAACAGTTTTTCTCTGTAGTGCTGTTGGCCCTGGTTGACAGCAACTACAGGTTTATAATTGTAGATATTGGGGCCTATGGGAGAACTGGAGACTCTAGAGTCTTCAGTTCTTCCATTATGGGTCGGCAGCTGCGCAACAATGATTCGGATCTCCCACCCCCAAGTCACATACCAGGGGCTAATTTGGATGCGGTGCCTTACATGATGGTAGCAGATAAGGCCTTTCAATTATCAAGGAACGTCATGAGGCCATATCCACGGAGAGGCCTGGACTACCGGCGGCGAATTTTTAGTTTGCGTCTTTCCCGTGCACGCCGTCTGGTAGAGTGTTCATTCGGCATTCTCACTGCAAAATGGCGGGTACTTCAGTCTGCAATACAACTGAGTGAAGGCAATGTCAATGGCGTGATAAAAGCATGTGTTGTTCTTCACAACTTTACAAGAAGCCATGATTGCCCATCATCTGCTGATGATGAAGTTGATTATGCAAATACTGTCTTGTCTAATACACGTGTTCTTCCTTCACGTCGTCAGCCCTCAGGCCTAAAAGTTCGTGATGTGTTAACTAATTATTTTGTGTCACCAGAGGGATCGACTGTCTGGCAAGACAATGCTGTTTTGGTTTAATCTTTAGTTATATTGTAACTTCATAAATAGCATAATGTTCCTGTTTGAATTGTGTAGCATGTTTGTCCTTAAAAAATTCTTATTTTAAGTTGTCACATCATGCATGTAGTCAGAACAATATATAACACTCATATTTGGTAAAACATTTTTACTGCTCAGAGCATATATCTTGTATGCAAAAACATATTCACGTCATATGTAATTGTTGGCATATAAACCTGAGCAAAAAAGAAAGCATAACATGCCAAGGTCGCAAATAACTTAACACATAAAACAGCATAAATGACAAGCCAAAAACTGGTTTGGAGAAATTACAGGTTCTGGTAGGTTGGGGGTGGTGATGGTGATGGCGGGTGTCCAGCATGTGCGGAACTTGGCCTAGGTGGATGACCAACCAGACTGGCAACCTGTGGTATGCCAGATATATATGGAGGGTGTTGTTGCAAGGATCTATCCTGTGTCTGAGGTAAAACTTGATGTTGAGGGTAGAAGTGCATCAAGTCCTGTGTACTGGATTGTCCCATTTGGTCATACCCCCCAATATGGCCATGTCAAGCAGACACATGTTGGGACCAGCCTCCAAACGTGTGACTGTTCAAGTGGTCAGATTGGGCAGTTGCTGGATAATCATAAATTGGCCTAAGTTGTGGTTGTTGGTTGCTTTGGCCATGCTGTTGTTGTGGAGATATATGTTGCGGGGGTGGTGCTGCGACTGTTTGGGTTTGTTCCGGTGAAAGGTCTTGCACCGCCAGAAGGTTTGTAGATGACATTTGCCACCGTTCGACGTAGTTAAACAGATGAGTTGGGTTGTTTGGGGGTGTTGCCGCATCTATCACAATTTGGATACAACCTCTGGTCCGCAGCCTGAGCGAGCGCAGAATGGGCCGTAAATAGCGTGCAAGACTGCGAAAGTGCACTTCCTCCCCATCGTCATGGGCAGCCCTGGACAAATAGTCCAACACCCCTGTATCCACTTGCCTCCTTGTGCCAGTGGTAGAAGCCACCCTTCTGCGCCGACCACGGTTTGGTCTTGTATTAGGCTGTGGTGATGTATCCAGAGCCAAGGTTGGACTGCTGCTCTGGGCTTCTTCCTCCACCTCTGGATTGGCCTCCTGTGTGGCAGAAGACGCTGCTGCTGGTGGTGGTGGTTGGTTGCTGCTTGTTGGTTGGCCAGATGGTCCAGCCATTTCGGCACCTTCACCAACGGGGTCAATCACCACCTCAGAGTCAGATGCAGTCTCCCTTTCTGTCAGATTAGACTCTGTTCTGTATTTAAAAATGGATGTTTAAAAAAATAAATAAAACATATTCACGTTATAAGATGTGTTTTAAATTTTGTGACATGCATGCACTTACGGTCTGAGCTCCATCACCGGTGCAAGAAAATTAAGCCGATCAAAATAAATATATTTTCTTTTCTTGGTTGCTGCATCACCACTCCGCCCAGAAAGTTGACGTTCACGCCGGTATTGGTCCCGGCAACTCCGCCAGCATCTAGTGACATCATTCACTGCAAAGAAACACAAGATTTATGTTTAATATCAAGCACATAACTCCAACAGTACAGGGTTTGCAATCACACACGGGCCCTGGGGCCTAGGGGAACATAAAAATCCCTTTGTCCTATATTAAAGGGTTATTTCAACCATATTTGTGTGTCATGTTGATGATTTGGCATCCGCAACCAAGAGCTTTGAACATTTACATCACTCAGGAACACACCACATATGATGTGTTCATGGTTATTTTTCTCACGAACCCAATTTTAAACACAATTTTGTTAAAGGATGGTACTTACAAATTTCTTGCTGAACATCATGAGGTCGCTCATCAAAATCGGGGAACATGTGGTGACAGATTGCCCTCCATGCTGCGTCTTTACGTGCATGGTCCGCATAATGTGCGTCGCGTTGGTCCCATAATTCTGGTCTATCATGGACCAGAGCAATCAGCATCTCCACATTTATATGCCTGGCCATGCTGCTACGCAGTACACTCCGTGGAGGCGTGCTTCCTGCTTTTCAATCCAGCGTGGCCCAGAAATTAGCATGCCAAAGCTTCCTGATAATGGATGATTCAATTTCCTGTCACCTGGAGAAGTCTTCCGTATTTCTCGCAATGCACACGCATGGTCCGTGTGTAATCTGATTTTTTCTCGCACCCATAGACTTGCATTGGCGATTCTCGGCCGAGATACACTGACAATCGCAGCATGCTGTGATTTCACTCGGATCCTGAATACAGCAGAGAAAATATCGGATGATGGGAGCTGCCCCATAGATTAACATTGGGTCGAGAGCTATGCGATTTTTTCTCGCATTGCACTCGTCCGTATTACGGTCTAGTGTGACCCCGGCCTTAGACAAAGACTCACGTTGCTTATACTACTTATACATACTGCTTATTTTTGACATTTGCCATGTTTGCATCGGGGCTTCTAGATGGGAAATTTGTGTTATGTGTAGTCAAACATCCCTGCTTTCATATCTCTGTCCTGAAAATTTTTCAAGTCTTAAAGATTTGACCTAAGAAAATAATTCAGCAATTATTTTCTATTCTTATGAATACATGTTTTATCAAAAACACCAGAAAAGTAAGTATAATTGGATGTTAGTGATATACAATATGCATATCTTTGTGCATCTCATATTGCTTCCTCTAAAATAAAATGAGCTCCAGGCACGTCCTAGTTCGATTTGCAGTCATAATTGTAAATGTTTCATCCAGCTACAAGTACAACTAAAAAAGTAAGTAGTCAAGCTCCCTTAATCCCTCAGGTATCACTGTGTATATCTGTTGCCCTAATTTATTACTTTATCCTTGAGATTCATCTTTCAGAATAGTGCTTCAGATGTCTCTAAAACAACTGCTGAAAGACAGCAAGACAATGCGTTGATGGATTTTTTTTATTCTTGGCAGGTTGGTACTGTGCAAAGTATTTAGATTTTTCAATATCTATTTAAATTGCAGAAAGATATGACTGTAAATGTGATTGTCATCAATAACAATTATCACTTCAGTAATTATACAACAGCGTATGATTCATAAAATGTGATTGTATACTTGATGGATTTTTTTCCTTTGAAATCTCTGTTCCTAGATATCCATTTACCACATGTGAATGAAGTATGTTCTTGAATTTTTGCGAGCTCCATTTAACCCCTTCACAACATCTGCCATATATGTACGGCGCAAGTCAGAAGCGGGTGTATGGAGCTGGCTCATGCATCGAGCCCACCCCATACCTGGCAGATGATGGCTGTATGATCTGCTGCTAACAATCGCAGGTGGAGCTCCTTTTTTTATTAACAGGCAAATCAGAAGTATGTGATAATTAGCGACACGTACAGGAGTAACATTTCTGACGTAAGGAACGCCATGAATTAGACAAGCTGTAGCATCACGTTCTTACAGCACATCTGTTCCTCTCCAGCTACATTAATTTCAGTGGAGCTGGGAAAAATTGGCATGAAAACTTTCTGGCAAATTTTTTTTTTGTGAATTGGGGCTTATGAGCCTGGAATCACTTGGTGCCCTGATCACCACACTTATCCAACAGTATCAATGAAGCTATAATAATAAACTACTCAAGACCAGTATTTAAATTAAATAGGTGGTATTTTATTAAGATATTAAACATGGCATGCAATGAGATCGGAAACCATATAATCATACATAAATGAAACTGGACTAGTCACCAACTTTAATCCACTCAGTGTAATAAATAATAAGGGCTGACCAATGCTTCTCAAGTGCAGTCCTCAGCGACGAGAGGTAGCCAGTAGTGATGGGCGAGCACTAAAATGCTCGGGTGCGCATTGCTCGGGTTGAGCAAATTGGAATGCTCAGGTGCTCAACCCAAGCAACGCGCCCAATGTAAGTCTATGGGAAACCCGAGCATTTTTGCCGCTACCCCCCTGGGGGTCTTTTTAGAGTCTGAAAACTTTAGAAATCGATGGGAACAGTGCTCAAATGACATGGAAACATCATGGGGAAGACCCCTGGAAGCATTTCTAACTCCCAGGTCACTGCTTTGAACAATGTTGTCAGAGTTTTACACCATTTTTCCGGACGAATAATAAAACATACCAAAAACTAAACCAAAATTGAATTTCCTAGGAAATATGTTAAGAAACATCCTTTCCAGGGTAATAACTTGTATATAAGACAAAATAAATAACCCAAAACAAAAATGTTCTTCTGCCACTTGGGCTATGGTCACATGTAGCGTTTTTCTGCGTTTTTCAACTTTAGCATTGCATTCAACCAAGACAAATGCATTCACAGAGAAATGTCATTTTAACATTTTACGACCTTATCTGGCCATGTGGTGTGTGTGACACATCATCAGAAACATCCTGTTTCATTTATGACACTGTTAATGGAGGAGGGCCATCAGGCGGACTTTAATATTCTTAAAGGGACAGCAGTAGGTCCTCACTGTTCTTAGAGAGCCATCAGCCGCTATGCTTTGTTGTTCAAATTATTAAGTGTGTCTCCTATACTGTTATTGCCTCTGCATTGAATGCAAGGCCTGCCCCAAATTTGGACGCACCCCAATAACCAATTGAACAGAAGTCCTGGACAGCCACATGAAACCAAAGTTCGCATTCTTATTTTTTTAGTACTGCTATACTGTTAGCTTATGCATTAAATGAAAGACCTGCCCTGCCCCAAAGTTACTCGCACCCCAATAACCCTTTGAACCAACGTACTGGATGGCCACATGAAACCAAAGTTCCCAATATTATGATTTTTTTTTTACTCCCAGAAAGTTTGCCCATGAAGTGAATGCAAGGCCTGCTCAAAATTTGGATGCACCCCAGCAACCTAAAAAGCAGACGTCCTGTATGCCCATATGAAACCAAAGTTCCCATTAATGTTTTTTTACTACCAGAAAGTTTGCCCATGAAGTGAATGCAAGCCCTGCCCCAAAGTTTAACGCACCCCAAAAACCCTTTGAACCAACATCCTGGATGGCCACATGAAACCAAAGTTCCCAATATTATGATTTTTTTTACTCCCAAAAAGTTTGCCCATGAAGTGAATGCAAGGCTTGCTCAAAATTTGGATGCACCCCAATATCACTAGGAAGAGATGTGGAGGAGGGCCTCATAAAAATCTTTTCCCAATTTAAATGCACATGCAGAAAGTGTATGGACTGACAAATATTTCCTCCTGGGGGGTACACATCAACATATTGTGTAAAAAAATTTTTTCGGGCATCATAAACACCCTTGAAAACAATAACGTGGCTGTTGCATCACAGAACACGTTTACCCTGGTGATCTAGTGGTGGTGTCGGAAAAGATGTGGAGGATGGCCTCCTAAAAATGTTTTCCAAATTTAAAGGAGCAGGTCTCTTATACTTGTAATGCCCATATTCTAAGTGTATGGGCTGACAAACATTTCCCCCGGGGGGTACACATCAACATACTGTGTAAACATTTTTTTTACGTGCATAAAAAACACCCTTTAACACAATAACGTGGCTGTTGCATTACGGACTATGGTCAACATGGTGATCTAGTGGTAGTGGATGATGAGGATTAGGAGAAGGAGGAGGATAACAGTAAATAGCCAAAATCAGGAAGCGTATACCCATGTGTGAGTGTAAATGAGAAAACTCACGAAAGCGATCAGCATGACAAATATTTCAAGAAGATAAACTATGTAGAAATAATAATAATTCTTCACTGCTGATCAGAGAGGTATTGGACAAAATATACCGGACCGGTCGCTAAAACAATGACACGAAACATAGAGGCAATCAAGCCAGAAAAGACGACCATATAGTCCAAAAGTATAAAAGTAAGCAAATTCTTTTTTTAAACAAAATATGTAACAGATAAAAAGAGAGGTGCACCACAAATGTGAAACCCCGCAACTGTGGCAGGAGTGCAGAGAACCAGGGAACCACCAATCACATCGGTAATATTGCAGACAAGGTACATTTACCCCTCCCCATTGTACAAATTAATCAGGGGGAGAAATCAGTAGATAGTGTGACTACAACTGCCCATAAGAAAAAAATGCAACTCATGAAGGCAATGTTATCAAATAGATAACCCAAAGGCGATACGGTCATGAATAGTGTTGAGCATTCCGATACCGCAAGTATCGGGTATCGGCCGATACTTGCGGTATCGGAATTCCGATACCGGGATTCCGATACTTGCCGCGTATCGGATACCGGAATCGGAAGTTCCCAGATTCAAAATGCAGAAATTCAGCCAATGAGAATGATTTCAAGTGTGGGCACATCCTGTTCAGCATGGAGGGCATGAAACTACTGGCATGGCTGTGATTGGCTGCTGAAATGATGTCATGATGCAGTTTAAAAGTCGCTGGCGCCATTTTGCGATCACTCTGCTGTGAATTCAGTTAGTGACAGGACGCTGTTTGCTGACTGAGGGCCAGTTTAGAGATAGCGATTTGCTTCTTTGTGCTTTCCAAAGGCTAATTTAGCAACCGCTGTGTTCACCTACTATTCACCTTGCTTTTGCCTTGTAGCGCTGTTTTCACAGCGATCTGCAAGGTCTGTGTGTGTGTGTGTGTGAGTGCAGCCCACTCTCTAGTCTGAGTGCAGCCACATAGGCCATCCATAGCTGGTTGTATTCAGTTCAGGGAGGGTGGTTCATTGCCTCATACTGTCCTTTTTTTTTTTTTTTTCCAAGTAGTGTAGTCTGCTGCTAATTTATTCAAAAAAATCCTATTAGTGTCTTTCCACCCATCTCCAGCTAATTTGTGGAAAAACACTACATAGGATAACGTAGAGGAGGGTTTTTGGGCCTTGCAGCGCCGTTTACGGCTGTCTGCACGGTCTCCGTGTGACTGCAGCTCGCCCTGTAGTCTGTGAGCAGCCATAGCCTGGTTGTCTCCAGCTCAGGGTTGTTCACTGCGTCATACCGCCAAATCAATTTTCATTTTGTTTTAAGTAGTGCAGGCTGCTGCACATTTTTTCAAAAAATTCCTATTAGTGTCTTTCCACCCGTCTCCAGCTAATTTGTGGAAAAACACTAGATAGGATAACGTAGAGGAGGGTTTTTGGGCCTTGCAGCGCCGTTTACGGCTGTCTGCACAGTCTCCGTGTGACTGCAGCTCGCCCTGTAGTCTGTGAGCAGCCATAGCCTGGTTGTCTCCAGCTCAGGGTTGTTCACTGCGTCATACCGCCAAATCAATTTTCATTTTGTTTTAAGTAGTGCAGGCTGCTGCACATTTTTTCAAAAAATTCCTATTAGTGTCTTTCCACCCGTCTCCAGCTAATTTGTGGAAAAACACTAGATAGGATAACGTAGAGGAGGGTTTTTGGGCCTTGCAGCGCCGTTTACGGCTGTCTGCACGGTCTCCGTGTGACTGCAGCTCTATCCGTTGTCAGTTCAGCCCCCAAAAAATAAATAAATAATAAAGTTCACCAAACACACCAGTGACACCACTTTACATTTGTGTAGGCCACATTAGCTCATATTTTAAAGTCTAGTCCACACTTTAGAAAATTAGTGTTTCTTATACCTGTTAGGAGGAGTTGTTCAGGAATAAGCACACAAATCCGTTAGTACTTTTCTGCTTATCTTTATCAGTCAACCAAGATGAAGAAGGCAGTGAGTAAGGCACATGGGCGTGGGCGTGGAGCAGGGAGGGGACGTGGGGATTCTCTGCCTGCTGCGGGCACCGGTGACTCATCAGCACCCACTTTCACCAGGCAACAGTCGTTCATGCGCAGCTTTGTGTCAGAGCGCCGTACACCGCTGCTGCGTGAAGACCAAATTGAAGCCGTTGTCGGATGGATGGCAGCTAATGCATCAACTTCAATTAGTGCCACATCCTCTCAGACACAGAGCACTGGAGAGCAGCCATCTGTCTCTTCACCACCTGCCAAATTGCCCAGGCAGACAGAGAGCCCAGGGCAGGAGCCGTCTCTACTTCTGTTCTCTGAATCTCTTGGCTTGGAAACAGGGGGCCAGCCAAGCAGCATTGGAGAAATGGAAGAAGAGGCAGGGTGCAGTGATGCCCAACAGCTTTTTCTCTCTTCCTCTGAAGAGGCGAGTGGGCCAGTGGCTCCGGTCACCACATCGCAGGCCGCATCAGCTGATGATGACACTCAGGTGCCACTTACTGGTGCGTGCTCTGCTGCTGAGACTACCCAGGAGGAGCAGTTGGGGGCAGAGGGTAGTGTAGATGATGAGGTCCTTGACCCATCTTGGCGTGAGGGACAGGAATGTGGTGGGAGCAGCTCTGAGGAAGAGATTCCCCGTACGGCCCAAAGAGGGAGAGGGAGGGGGAAGACTGCGGATCCTGCAGCCTCCGCTTTGGCACCCGTTAGGAGCATGTCTCTTCCAAAAGCCAAAAAGGGCGCTCCCAAGACTTGTAGTGCCTGGTCCTTTTTTGACACAGTTGCAGATGACATTTGCTATGTCAGATGCGAGGTGTGTCATCAAAAAGTCAAAAGAGGTCGAAATGTCAGCAACCTCAATACCTCCAACATGTGGAAACATGTGCGCACCAGGCACCCGGCGGAGTTAGAAAAACACACTGAAGAGCTAGGCCAACCAACAGCGGCAGCTACCACCTCTTCAGCTCGTGTTGCCTCTTCCTCCAGCTCACACGCAGCTGGTTCGGCTTCCTCCCAGGATCGCCGTGGAAGAACCTCTGGCCCTGTTGTCCAGAGACCCGCTGTAATTCCACCCGCAGCACCACTTTCCCAGTCATCCACACACTCCCAGCCCAGTCTACAGCCATCGGTAGTACAGGCATGGGAGAAAAGGCGGCCTTTCTCGTCAAACCACCCACGAGCACAGGCTCTGACTGCAGGCATTGCCAAACTTCTGTCACTGGAAATGCTGTCATTCAGGCTGGTGGAGACTGACAGCTTCCGTGACTTGATGTCATTGGCAGTCCCACAGTACAATGTGCCCAGCCGCTTTTACTTCAGCAGGCAAGCCGTCCCTGCCCTGCACAAGCATGTGGAGGGACACATAAAACACGCGCTACTGAACGCCGTCAGTAGCAAGGTCCACCTCACCACCGATGCGTGGACCAGTCAACATGGACAGGGGCGATACCTTTCCCTCACTGCCCATTGGGTTAATGTCGTTGAGCCGGGTACAGACCGTGCGAGTGGCACAGGACGTGTCCTGCCCACTCCAAGGATTGCAGGAATCCATTCTGTACGCATTGACTCCTCCTCTTACACCAGTTCCTCAGAATCATCGCTGCAGGAGCCGTCACAGTCCACCTCCACATGGACCCGTGATGAACGTGTACCTGTTACGACCGACATGAGCACAGCCGTGGCCAAACGTCAACAGGCCGTCTTGAAATTAATTTTTTTGGGGAATCGTAGCCACACAGCGCAGGAGCTCTGGAATACCATCAAGCAGGAGAGCGATGTGTGGTTTGTGCCAGCGAATCTCCAGCCAGGCATGGTAGTGTGTGATAATGGCCGAAATCTGGTGGCAGCTCTGGGCCTCGGCAACCTCACTCACATCCCATGTCTGGCACATGTGCTCAATTTGGTCGTGCAGAGCTTTTTGAGGGACTATCCGGATCTTGATGCACTGCTGCACAAGGTCCGCCTAGAGTGTGCTCACTTGCGGCGTTCCAGCACGGCAAAAGCGCGCATTGCGGCTCTGCAGCGCCGACACCGCCTGCCGGAACATCGCATCATATGTGACCTACCTACCAGGTGGAATTCCACGTTACATATGTTGGAGCGGTTGTGTGAGCAGCAGCAAGCTGTAATGGAGTACCAGCTGCTTCAGGCGCAAAGAAGTCGCAGTCAGCGCCGTACAGACTTCAAAACCACAGAGTGGGCCACTATGAATGACGTCTGCCAGGTTTTGCGTCCCTTTGATTATTCCACGCGGATGGCGAGTGCAGATGATGCACTAGTCAGCATGACTGTCCCCCTTATCTGCCTGCTTGAAAAATCACTGCAAGCGCTAAGGGATGATGTTGTGGAAGAGGTGGAGGATGAGGATTCACCATTTCCATCATCTTCTGGACAGTCAGCGCCACGTGGTTCCTCACAAACGCGTAGGCAGGGGACAGTTTGTGAGGAGGATGAGGAGGAGTCAATGGAGGAGGAAGACATCCGTCCAGAGGAGGGAGTTACACAATTGTCCAGTACTCAGTGTGTACAGCGAGGGTGGGGTGATGACGAGCGGGCAGAGATCACGCCTCCAGCAGGGGACAGCGTTTCTTGGGCAGTTGGCAGTCTGCAGCACATGGTGGATTACATGCTGCAGTGCCTGAGAAACGACCGCCGCATCGCCCACATTCTCAACATGTCTGATTATTGGGTGTTCACCCTCCTTGATCCTCGCTACCGGGACAACGTAGAAAGCCTCATCACACCGTTGAACCGGGAGCGAAAATTGCGGGAGTACCAAGACACACTGGTCAATTCCATCATCTTCTCCATTCCAACTGAGAGAAGTGCTGCTAGTGCATTCCAAAGCAGCTCAGTGCGTCCAGGCAGTGGTGGAGGCTCTGCACAAAGAGGGAGCAGAAGCAGTGCCTCTGCCCAAGGCAAGACCAGTATGGCCCAACTGTGGCACAGTTTTCTGTGCCCGCCACAAAAGTCTACACCATCACAGACGGCTCCAGTCAGCAGGAGGCAACGGTTCCGTCAGATGGTGACAGACTACATGTCTTGCCCTCTTGCTGTACTCCCAGACGGCTCTTCCCCTTTCAAGTTTTGGGTCTCAAAGCTGGATACATGGCCAGAGCTAAGCCAGTATGCATTGGAGGTGCTGTCTTGCCCTGCGGCCAGTGTATTATCGGAACGTGTCTTTAGTGCTGCAGGTGGTGTACTAACTGACCGTCGCATGCGACTATCCTCCGATAACGTTGACCGGCTTACTTTCCTGAAAATGAACAAGGCCTGGATCTCGCAGGAATTTGCCACTCCTCTTCCTGATTAAATAATTAGGTGACTGTCTACAGTATCCAGGTCTCCTGTTGTGTTCATCTTTCTACCACCTGAACTGTAATTCCTGGGCTCCAACACCGCCAGTTGAGGCTCAGAAGTGTCGTCTGACCAGTCAAAACATACGACCCAGTGTTATTGGGTTTCAGTAACGTCAGCTGATCCCCAGCTGTGTAGCCGGCAACGTGTCCTGCGACCGCCACGCTGACACAACAACTGAAATGTAAGGGAATCTGTCCCCCCCCCCCCAAGGCGTTTGTTACTGAAAGAGCCACCTTGTGCAGCAGTAATGCTGCACAAGGAAAAGGTAGCTATTTTTGTTTAGCTCCTTGCACACGCAGAACTTAACACTTATAAAATGTGTCCACTGATACCGTAAAACCGTCCCGGAGGTGGGACTTTCCTTCGTAATATGACGCAGCACAGCCGTCATTCCTACCCCCTTGGCGCCGTGCCCCGGCTCCTCAGCGTTGTTTGATTCCGTCCCGGAGCCTGCGCTGTTATGTTATCCCGTGACCAGGCACACTTAGCGCTGCCCGTCTTCTGGCATCATTTGGTGTCAGGATGGCTGCGCCTGTGCGGCCGTGCTGGCCGAGAGCCCGCCTCGCAGTGTCTTCTGATTTAATCCCACTGGGGGCCTGGGATCCATGGACATGCGCAGTGCATATCTGAACCTCCACCTCTCACTCATCTCCCTATGGCTTCTTCAGACTGTTCGGTGTCAGCTGGTCCCTAATAGCATGCCACGGCCGTGACACCGCACAGTCTTAAGAAGCCGTAGGGAGGGGAGTGAGAGGCGAGGATATGCACTGCGCATGGCCATGGATCCCAGGCCCCCAGTGGGATTAAATCAGAAGACACTGCGAGGCGGGCTCTCGGCCAGCGCGGCCGCACAGGCGCAGACAGCCTGACACCAAATGATGTCAGAAGATGGGCAGCGCTAAGTGTGCCTGGCCACGGGATAACATAACAGCGCAGGCTCCGGGACGGAATCAAACAACGCTGAGGAGCCGGGGCACGGCGCCGGGGGGGTAGGAATGACGGCTGTGCTACGTCATATTACGAAGGAAAGTCCCACCTCCGGGACGGTTTCACGGTTTCAGGGGACACATTTTATAAGTGTTTAGTTCTGTGTTTGCAAGGAGCATGATGAAAAGAGCCACCTTTTCCTTTTGCATCTTTTGTGCTGCACAAGCTGGCTCTTTCAGCTACAAACGCCTTGGGGGGGGTTAAAGGTTCCCTTTCGACTTTCTCAGGCTTCGGCCTACATTGTGTTCCTCTGCTTTTCCACCTGTCCCTGGGCTCCAACACCGCCAGTTGCCATCCAGAAGTGCTGAACGCACAGTCCCAACAGTCGCTCCTCTGTTATTGGGGTTCAGTAACGTCAGCTGTTCCCCTGCTGTGTGTGTGGCAATCCCTCCTACCTCCTCCTACCTCCTCCTCCTCCACCTGTCCCTGGGCTCCAACACCGCCAGTTGCCGTCCAGAAGTGCTGTACGCACAGTCAACAGTCCCTCCTCTGTTATTGGGGTTCAGTAACGTCAGCTGTTCCCCTGCTGTGTGTGTGGCAATCCCTCCTACCTCCTCCTACCTCCTCCTCCTCCACCTGTCCCTGGGCTCCAACACCGCCAGTTGCCGTCCAGAAGTGCTGTACGCACAGTCAACAGTCCCTCCTCTGTTATTGGGGTTCAGTAACATCAGCTGTTCCCCAGCTGTGTGTGTGGCAATCCCTCCTACCTCCTCCTACCTCCTCCTCCTCCACCTGTCCCTGGGCTCCAACACCGCCAGTTGCCGTCCAGAAGTGCTGTACGCACAGTCAACAGTCCCTCCTCTGTTATTGGGGTTCAGTAACGTCAGCTGTTCCCCTGCTGTGTGTGTGGCAATCCCTCCTACCTCCTCCTACCTCCTCCTCCTCCACCTGTCCCTGGGCTCCAACACCGCCAGTTGCCGTCCAGAAGTGCTGTACGCACAGTCAACAGTCCCTCCTCTGTTATTGGGGTTCAGTAACGTCAGCTGTTCCCCTGCTGTGTGTGTGGCAATCCCTCCTACCTCCTCCTACCTCCTCCTCCTCCACCTGTCCCTGGGCTCCAACACCGCCAGTTGCCGTCCAGAAGTGCTGTACGCACAGTCAACAGTCCCTCCTCTGTTATTGGGGTTCAGTAACGTCAGCTGTTCCCCTGCTGTGTGTGTGGCAATCCCTCCTACCTCCTCCTACCTCCTCCTCCTCCACCTGTCCCTGGGCTCCAACACCGCCAGTTGCCGTCCAGAAGTGCTGTACGCACAGTCAACAGTCCCTCCTCTGTTATTGGGGTTCAGTAACGTCAGCTGTTCCCCTGCTGTGTGTGTGGCAATCCCTCCTACCTCCTCCTACCTCCTCCTCCTCCACCTGTCCCTGGGCTCCAACACCGCCAGTTGCCGTCCAGAAGTGCTGTACGCACAGTCAACAGTCCCTCCTCTGTTATTGGGGTTCAGTAACGTCAGCTGTTCCCCTGCTGTGTGTGGCAATCCCTCCTACCTCCTCCTACCTCCTCCTCCTCCACCTGTCCCTGGGCTCCAACACCGCCAGTTGCCGTCCAGAAGTGCTGTACGCACAGTCAACAGTCCCTCCTCTGTTATTGGGGTTCAGTAACGTCAGCTGTTCCCCTGCTGTGTGTGTGGCAATCCCTCCTACCTCCTCCTACCTCCTCCACCTGTCCCTGGGCTCCAACACCGCCAGTTGCCGTCCAGAAGTGCTGTACGCACAGTCAACAGTCCCTCCTCTGTTATTGGGGTTCAGTAACGTCAGCTGTTCCCCAGCTGTGTGTGTGGCAATCCCTCCTACCTCCTCCTACCTCCTCCTCCTCCACCTGTCCCTGGGCTCCAACACCGCCAGTTGCCATCCAGAAGTGCTGTACGCACAGTCAACAGTCCCTCCTCTGTTATTGGGGTTCAGTAACGTCAGCTGTTCCCCTGCTGTGTGTGTGGCAATCCCTCCTACCTCCTCCTACCTCCTCCTCCTCCACCTGTCCCTGGGCTCCAACACCGCCAGTTGCCGTCCAGAAGTGCTGTACGCACAGTCAACAGTCCCTCCTCTGTTATTGGGGTTCAGTAACGTCAGCTGTTCCCCTGCTGTGTGTGTGGCAATCCCTCCTACCTCCTCCTACCTCCTCCTCCTCCACCTGTCCCTGGGCTCCAACACCGCCAGTTGCCGTCCAGAAGTGCTGTACGCACAGTCAACAGTCCCTCCTCTGTTATTGGGGTTCAGTAACGTCAGCTGTTCCCCAGCTGTGTGTGTGGCAATCCCTCCTACCTCCTCCTACCTCCTCCTCCTCCACCTGTCCCTGGGCTCCAACACCGCCAGTTGCCGTCCAGAAGTGCTGTACGCACAGTCAACAGTCCCTCCTCTGTTATTGGGGTTCAGTAACGTCAGCTGTTCCCCTGCTGTGTGTGTGGCAATCCCTCCTACCTCCTCCTACCTCCTCCTCCTCCACCTGTCCCTGGGCTCCAACACCGCCAGTTGCCGTCCAGAAGTGCTGTACGCATAGTCAACAGTCCCTCCTCTGTTATTGGGGTTCAGTAACGTCAGCTGTTCCCCTGCTGTGTGTGTGGCAATCCCTCCTACCTCCTCCTACCTCCTCCTCCTCCACCTGTCCCTGGGCTCCAACACCGCCAGTTGCCGTCCAGAAGTGCTGTACGCATAGTCAACAGTCCCTCCTCTGTTATTGGGGTTCAGTAACGTCAGCTGTTCCCCTGCTGTGTGTGTGGCAATCCCTCCTACCTCCTCCAACCTCCTCCAACCTCCTCCTCCTCCACCTGTCCCTGGGCTCCAACACCGCCAGTTGCCGTCCAGAAGTGCTGTACGCACAGTCCCGACAGTCCCTCCTCTGTTATTGGGGTTCAGTAACGTCAGCTGTTCCCCTGCTGTGTGTGTGGCAATCCCTCCTACCTCCTCCTACCTCCTCCTCCTCCACCTGTCCCTGGGCTCCAACACCGCCAGTTGCCGTCCAGAAGTGCTGTACGCACAGTCAATAGTCCCTCCTCTGTTATTGGGGTTCAGTAACGTCAGCTGTTCCCCAGCTGTGTGTGTGGCAATCCCTCCTACCTCCTCCTACCTCCTCCTCCTCCACCTGTCCCTGGGCTCCAACACCGCTAGTTGCCGTCCAGAAGTGCTGTACGCACAGAGCCAAACACCTCGCCAATTTGTTAGTGGGGTTCAGCACCGCCAGCTGTTCCCCTGCTGTGTATACGGCAACGTGTACTGCGACCGCCACGCAGGCACAACAAGTTAAATTTAAGGGAACCTGTCCCCCCCCCCCAGGCGTTTGTTACTGAAGGAGCCACCTTGTGCAGCAGTAATGATGCAAAGGGAAAAAGTGCCTCTTTTCGTGGTGCTCCTTGCACATGCTGAACCTAACACTTATGAAATGTGTCCCCTCACAGCGTTAAACCGTCTGGTAGGTGGAACTTTCCTTTGTCGTGTGACGCAGCACAGCCATCATTTTTACCCCCTTGGCGCCGTGCGCCGCCTCCTCAGCGTTGTTTGAATCTGTCCCGGAGCCTGCGCTGTTAGGTTAGCCCTTGGCCATGCACACATTTTGCGCTGCCCGTCTTCTGACATCATTTGGAGCGCAAAATGTGTGCATGGCCAAGGGCTAACCTAACAGCGCAGGCTCCGGGACAGATTCAAACAACGCTGAGGAGGCGGCGCACGGCGCCAAGGGGGTAAAAATGATGGCTGTGCTGCGTCACACGACAAAGGAAAGTTCCACCTACCGGACGGTTTAACGCTGTGAGGGGACACATTTCATAAGTGTTAGGTTCAGCATGTGCAAAGACCATAATTAAAAGAGCTAAGTTTACCTTTTCCAGCATTAGTGCTGTACACAATGGCTCTTTCAGCTACAAACGCCTGGGGGGGGGGGTTAAAGGTTTCCTTTCAACTTGCTCCGGTGCAGGCTTCGGCCTACACTCCGCTCCCCCTGCTCCTCCTGCTGACCCAGGGCTCTAACACCGCCAGTTTTGGCCCAGATGTGCTAGCTGCACAGAGAAAAACACCAGCCAATGTGTCAGTGGGGTTCAGCACCGCCAGCTGTTCCCCTGCTGTGTAGCCGGCAACGTGTCCTGCGACCGCCACGCAGACACAAGAACTGAAATTGAAGGGAACCTGTCCCCCCTCCCCCAGGTGTTTCTATGTTTTACAGCCACCTTGTACAGCAGTAATGCTGCATGTGTGCAAGGTGGCTCAGAAACGTATTCTCCTTGCACTCGTGGAACTGAACACGTCTAAAATGTGTCCTCTGTGACCATTAAAACGTCCCTCAAGTGTGATTTTCCTTTGTATTGACACGCAACAAGCTCCTTGGTAACGCTGCCCGTCTTCTGGCATCATTGTTTGGCTGGGTGCGCCTCTGCGGCCGCCTTGCCCCACACAACGCCCCTCGGTGTCTTATTTATTTTGACTGCGAGGGTGTGATTGACGGGCATGAACGGTGCATCACTTCACCTGTCCCTCATCTCCTTCCGCCTTCTTCAGACTGTGCGGCTTCATGGCCGTGGCATGCGATAAGGGATCAGCTGACGCCGCACAGTCTGAAGCGGGTGTAAGGACCCGAGTGTGAGAGGCGAACATATGTGCTGCGCCAGGCCATGAATCCCAGCCCCGCAGTGTTTTAACAATGTTAAGACACTGCGGGGCTGGGATTCATGGTCATCGCGAACCGCACCGGCCGACATTAAATGATGTCAGAAGATGGGCAGCGCTAACAGCGCTAGGCCAGGGGATAACACGACAGCGCAGACTCCTGTACAGCAAATAACAACGCTCAGGAGGCTGCACCCAGCACCAAGGTGGGATTCTTGACATCTGTGCTGCGTCTCATTACAAAGGGAACTCGCGCCTCCAACACAGTTTGACTGTATAAAGGGCTAAATGTTATACGTGTTTCATTCAGCGTGTGCAAGGAGCAAAATTAAAAGAGCAACCTTTGACTTGTGCAGCACTACTGCTGCATAAGCTGTGGCTCTTCTACTTTGTAACCCCTGAGGGGGGGTTAAAGGTTACCTTTGAAATTGGTTCAAGTAGGCTTCGGCCTACACTCTGCTCCCCCTGCAGAGCCCGGGCTCCAACACCGCCAGTTGGGGCCCAGTACTGCTAGCTGCACAGAGCCAAACACCAGCCAATGTGTCAGTGGGGTTCAGCACCGCCAGCTGTTCCCCTGCTGTGCAGCCGGCAACGTGTCCTGCAACTGCCACGCAGGCACAACAGACCCAAAGCTGCCGCCAGTGCAGGCTTCGGCCTACACTCTGCTCCATCTCCTCCTCCTGCTGACCCCGGGCTCTAACACCGCCAGTTGGGGCCCGGTACTGCTAGCTGCACAGAGAAAAACACCAGCCAATGTGTCAGTGGGGTTCAGCACCGCCAGCTGTTCCCCTGCTGTGCAGCCGGCATCGTGTCCTGCAAAAGCCACGCAGACACAAGAACTGAAATTGAAGGGAACCTGTCCCCCCTCCCCCAGGCGTTTGTACGTTTTTAAGGCCACCTTGTACAGCGGTAATGCTGCATGTGTGCAAGGTGGCTCATAAACGTATTCTCCTCGCACATGTGGAACTGAAAACACGTCTAAAATGTGTCCTCTGTGTGACCATTTAACCGTCCCGGTGGTGTGACTTTCCTTTGTAATGACACGCTGCAACCCCCTTGGTAGTGCTGCCCGTCTTCTGGCATCATTGTTTGGCTGCCTGCGCCTCTGCGGCCGCCCTGACCCACACAACGCCCCTCGGTGTCTTATTTCTTGGGACTGCGAGGGTGTGATTGATGGGCATGAGCAGTGCATCACTTCGCCTGTCCCTCATCTCCTTCCGCCTTCTTCAGACTGTGCGGCTTCATGGCCGTGGCATGCGATAAGGGATCAGCTGACGGCGCACAGTCTGAAGCGGGTGTAAGGACCCGAGTGTGAGAGGCGAACATATGTGCTGCGCCAGGCCATGAATCCCAGCCCCGCAGTGTTTTAACAATGTTAAGACACTGCGGGGCTGGGATTCATGGTCATCGCGAACCGCACCGGCCGACATTATATGATGTCAGAAGATGGGCAGCGCTAACAGCACTAGGCCAGGGGATAACACGACAGCGCAGACTCCTGTACAGCAAATAACAACGCTCAGGAGGCTGCACCCAGCACCAAGGTGGGATTCTTGACATCTGTGCTGCGTCTCATTACAAAGGGAACTCGCGCCTCCAACACAGTTTGACTGTATAAAGGGCTAAATGTTATACGTGTTTCATTCAGCATGTGCAAGGAGCAAAATTAAAAGAGCAACCTTTGACTTGTGCAGCACTACTGCTGCATAAGCTGTGGCTCTTCTACTTTGTAACCCCTGAGGGGGGGTTAAAGGTTACCTTTGAAATTGGTTCAAGTAGGCTTCGGCCTACACTCTGCTCCCCCTGCAGAGCCCGGGCTCCAACACCGCCAGTTGGGGCCCGGTACTGCTAGCTGCACAGAGCCAAACACCAGCCAATGTGTCAGTGGGGTTCAGCACCGCCAGCTGTTCCCCTGCTGTGCAGCCGGCAACGTGTCCTGCAACTGCCACGCAGGCACAACAGACCCAAAGCTGCCGCCAGTGCAGGCTTCGGCCTACACTCTGCTCCATCTCCTCCTCCTGCTGACCCCGGGCTCTAACACCGCCAGTTGGGGCCCGGTACTGCTAGCTGCACAGAGAAAAACACCAGCCAATGTGTCAGTGGGGTTCAGCACCGCCAGCTGTTCCCCTGCTGTGCAGCCGGCATCGTGTCCTGCAAAAGCCACGCAGACACAAGAACTGAAATTGAAGGGAACCTGTCCCCCCTCCCCCAGGCGTTTGTACGTTTTTAAGGCCACCTTGTACAGCGGTAATGCTGCATGTGTGCAAGGTGGCTCATAAACGTATTCTCCTCGCACATGTGGAACTGAAAACACGTCTAAAATGTGTCCTCTGTGTGACCATTTAACCGTCCCGGTGGTGTGACTTTCCTTTGTAATGACACGCTGCAACCCCCTTGGTAGCGCTGCCCGTCTTCTGGCATCATTGTTTGGCTGCCTGCGCCTCTGCGGCCGCCCTGACCCACACAACGCCCCTCGGTGTCTTATTTCTTGGGACTGCGAGGGTGTGATTGATGGGCATGAGCAGTGCATCACTTCGCCTGTCCCTCATCTCCTTCCGCCTTCTTCAGACTGTGCGGCTTCATGGCCGTGGCATGCGATAAGGGATCAGCTGACGCCGCACAGTCTGAAGCGGGTGTAAGGACCCGAGTGTGAGAGGCGAACATATGTGCTGCGCCAGGCCATGAATCCCAGCCCCGCAGTGTTTTAACAATGTTAAGACACTGCGGGGCTGGGATTCATGGTCATCGCGAACCGCACCGGCCGACATTAAATGATGTCAGAAGATGGGCAGCGCTAACAGCGCTAGGCCAGGGGATAACACGACAGCGCAGACTCCTGTACAGCAAATAACAACGCTCAGGAGGCTGCACCCAGCACCAAGGTGGGATTCTTGACATCTGTGCTGCGTCTCATTACAAAGGGAACTCGCGCCTCCAACACAGTTTGACTGTATAAAGGGCTAAATGTTATACGTGTTTCATTCAGCGTGTGCAAGGAGCAAAATTAAAAGAGCAACCTTTGACTTGTGCAGCACTACTGCTGCATAAGCTGTGGCTCTTCTACTTTGTAACCCCTGAGGGGGGGTTAAAGGTTACCTTTGAAATTGGTTCAAGTAGGCTTCGGCCTACACTCTGCTCCCCCTGCAGAGCCCGGGCTCCAACACCGCCAGTTGGGGCCCGGTACTGCTAGCTGCACAGAGCCAAACACCAGCCAATGTGTCAGTGGGGTTCAGCACCGCCAGCTGTTCCCCTGCTGTGCAGCCGGCAACGTGTCCTGCAACTGCCACCAGGCACAACAGACCCAAAGCTGCCGCCAGTGCAGGCTTTGGCCTACACTCTGCTCCATCTCCTCCTCCTGCTGACCCCGGGCTCTAACACCGCCAGTTGGGGCCCGGTACTGCTAGCTGCACAGAGAAAAACACCAGCCAATGTGTCAGTGGGGTTCAGCACCGCCAGCTGTTCCCCTGCTGTGCAGCCGGCATCGTGTCCTGCAAAATCCACGCAGACACTTGCTCTTGTACCTTCTGCTCCCCATCCTGGTTCCAGTACCGTCAGCTGGTTCCGGGCAGAGCCTTTGGCTTAGGTGCCTCCCTCTGGGTATCTGAGTTCCACCAACGTCAGGTGGTCCTTGGTAGTGCTTTCAGGCACGGGTACCTCCTGCTTAGTAACCGGGTTCCAGTAACGTCAGCTGGTCCTCGGTAGTTCCATTGGCTCTTGGACCTTCGGCTACCCATCCGGGTTCCAGCACCGTCAGCTGGTTCTCGGCAGTGTCTTTTGCTCTTGTACCTTCTGCTCCCCATCCTGGTTCCAGTACCGTCAGCTGGTTCCGGGCAGAGCCTTTGGCTTAGGTGCCTCCCTCTGGGTATCCGAGTTCCACCAATGTCAGGTGGTCCTTCGTAGTGCTTTCAGGCACGGGTACCTCCTGCTTAGTAACCGGGTTCCAGTAACGTCAGCTGGTCCTCGGTAGTTCCATTGGCTCTTGGACCTTCGGGTAGCCATCCGAGTTCCAGTTCCATCAGCTGGTTCTCGGCATTTTCTCAGCCTTCTTGTACCTTCTGCTACATTTCCAAGTTCAAGAGACTAAACACGATGACCCGGAAGACCACCCCCAAGATGACGACGACACCAGAGACGACAACCACCGTGATGACGACGACCCTGAAGACCACCCCGATGACGACGACCCCGGAGACGACGACCCTGAAGACCACCCCGATGACGACGACCCCGGAGACGACAACCCTGGAGACGACGACGACCTGGAAGACCGAGAAGCAGAAGAACAAGAGGCTGCAGAACAAAGAGCAGAAGAACATTAAGCATAACACTAAATATCAGAGCAAAAAATATTATCTAAATTATAAGCAGAAGAAGACTAAGCAGTGTATGGGGGTGAGTCCGTTCCTCCTCGTGGTGCCCCTGGATAAAGCCTGATGCTGCAGGCCAAACTGAACGCGGACAAATGTAACTGTTTTGTGACAGGCAGAACGGAAGGTGTAATCTTCAAACTTTTATTGATAACAACTACGGGAATGCCTGACACAAATAAGAATATGATGAAGAAGTAGAATATGATGAAGATAATAGTAAAATAAAAAGAATATGAACAATGTAACCCAAAAAATAATAGGTAGAAGATGAAGAAGAAGATGAATAAGGTGAAGAAGTTGATGTCAAAGAAGCTGATGATGAGGATAATGAAGAAGAAAGTGTGGGAGAAGTAAAAAAGAAGGTGAAGGGCGTGGAAGTAGTGAAACATCAATATCTGACAAAATAAAAAAAAAATTAACATAGTCAAAATCTTTCTAACGCCGAACGTCATAAAAAAAAAAAAAAAAATCCTGCTATTCTATTAGATTGGGCTAAACCTCTGTGCCTTTAATGTCTCCGCCACGTCCCCCAATACAGCCTACATTATTCTTAGTTGTTTTCCTTCATGTAGAATTAACCTACAAGGAAAGAAAGGGTTTATTTTAATTCCGATATTTTCGTCCCATTGACTTGCATTGGGATCGGTTATCGGTATCGGATTAGATCCGATATTTTGACGGTATCGGCCGATACTTTCCGATACCGATACTTTCCGATATCGGAAGGTATCGCTCAACACTAGTCATGAATGTAATTTCACCCACTAAGAGACAGAACAATAGCCGATGGAATGAACATTACCTTAGCAGCGGTGCAGATATAGGGGTTCCCGGGGTCCGTGCACCCACCCCGACGCACGTTTTGGATGATCTCCTTCCTCAGGGGGTTATCTATTTGATAACATTACCTTCATGAGTTGCATTTTTTCTTATGGGCAGTTATAGTCACACTATCTACTGATTTCTCCCCCTGATTAATTTGTACAATGGGGAGGGGTAAATGTACCTTGTCCGCAATATTACCGGGAATACTGGTAATGCATGGGAATATACCTCCCAAAAAATGTCACTGGTTTTGAGGTTATGTTTTGCTGTTGTCATTCGGTGGTGTATAGAAGTCTGGCCCAATCCAGTCCTTGTTCATTTTTATAAGAGTCAGCCTGTCAGCATTTTCAGTTGACAGAGGGATGCGCTTATCAGTTGTTATTCCACCAGCGGCACTAAAAACCCACTCTGACAAAATGCTAGGGGCAGGGCAGGCCAGGACCTCCAAGGCATAGAGAGCCAATTCATGCCATGTGTCCAGCTTGGATACCCAATAATTATAAGGCACAGAGGAATCACGGATGATGTTGATACGGTCAGCAAGGTACTCTCTCAGCATCTTCCCAAACTTTGCACTCTTTGTGAGAGTACCCCACGCCTCAGGGCCTGTGCGATTGGAGGGTCTGAGAAAACTCTCCCAGAACTTTGACAGTGTTCCCCTGCCTTTGCTGGATTGGAGTTGTGTCTCTCTCGCCTGTACTTCTTGGTTGTCCAACAAACTGTGACCTCTGCCGCCAGCGATTTCAGATGGGAATTTTTTAATAATTCCGCAACAAGGGCCTTCTGGTACTGCCCCATTTTAGTAGACCTGTCTGCCTCTGGAAGAAGAGATTGAAAGTTCTCCTTGTAGCGTGAGTCTAGAAGTGTCACCAACCAGTAATGACTGTCACCCAAATTTTTGAGAATACGAAGGTCATGGGAAAGACAATGCAACATAAAGTCAGCCATGCGTGCCAAACTGCTAACAGGCAAGACTTCCGTGTCCTCACCAAGAAAGCGACTGACCATACTGTCCTCCTCCTCCTCCCTCCTCAGGCCTTCCACACTGAACAGACGGTATGACAGTTGTGCTTGTAGTACCATCTATAGCGCATGAAAGTAGCTCCTGTTCTTCCTCCTCTTCCTCATTGTCAACCAATCCATGTTGGGTTGACATGAGGCTGGGCTGTGTGTAATCACCTTGTATGGTTCATTGCTCCATCTCATCGTACTTCGTCTTCAATGCGTCCTCTTTGAGTGTGAGCAGAGAGCATTTCAGAACACAGAGACGTGGGATGGTGATGCTAATTATGGCATCATCACATCACCGCTCACCATCTTGGTGGACTCCTCAAAGTTTTGGAGGATGGTTCATCTGTCTGACATCCATGTCCACTCCTGAGGTCTTATGTGTGGAGTCTGAACTGAATACCGATGGCCTTGTTGATGCTGATAGTCAACAACTGCCCACTTCTGGTCACAAATCCTTTCCAACATATGCAGTGTACAGTTCCAACATGTGGGGACATCACACACCAGTCAGTGAGCCGGAAGTTGCAAACGCTACTGAAGCACGGCAAGGGCTCTGCAAACGCAACATGATGCCCACAGACCATTCCATCAAAATCTGCATTCCAAAAGATCACTACTTCCCTTTCGAGCCACAGCGTGTGCCCAAACAGTAGTTTTCTCCCACATATGGGGCATTAGCATTCTCAGGACAAATGGGACAACAACTTTTGGGGTCCAATTTCTCCTGTTACACTTGGGAAAATAAAATTTGGGGGGTGAAAAGATCATTTTTGTGGAAAAAATATGATTATTTATTTTCACAGCTTTATGTTATAAACGTCTGTGAATTACTTGGGGGTTCAGAGTGCTCACCACACATCTGGATAAGCTCCTGGGGGGGTCTAGTTTCCAATATGTAGTCACTTGTTGGGGGTTTCTACTGTTTAAGCACATCAGGGGCTTTGCAAATGCAACATGACATCCGCAGACTATTCTATCAAAGTCTGCATTCCAAAACAGCGCTCCTTCCCTTCCGAGCTCTGCCACGTGCCCACATATGGGGTATCAGAGTACTCAGGATAAATTGAACAACAACGTTTATGGTCCAATTTCCCCTGCTACCCTTGTGAAAGTAAAAATTTGGGGGTGAAAAGATCATTTTTGTGGAAAAAATGCTTTTTTTAATTTTCACGGCTCTACGTTACAAACTTCTGTGAAGCACTTGAGGGTTCAAAGTGCTCACCACATATCTAGATATTCCTTAAGGGGTCTAGGTTCGAAAATGGTTTCACTTGGTGGGGGGTTTCCACTGTTCAGGCACATCAGGGGCTCTCAGACGTGGCATGGTGTTCGATCTCAATTCCAGCCAATTCTGCATTGAAAAATCAAACGGCACTCCTTCCCTTCCAAGCTCTGCCATGCGCCCAAACAGTGGTTTACCCCCATATATGGGGTATCAGTGTGCTCAAGAAAAATTGCACAACAACTTTGGTGGTCTAATTTCTCCTGTTACCCTTGTGAAAATAAAAATTTGAGGGAACAAAGATCATTTTTGTGGAAAAAATAAAATTTTGTAGTTTTATGGCTCTACGTTATAAACTTTTGTGAAGCGCTTGGGGGTTCAAAGTGCTCACCACATATCTAGATAAGTTCCTTAAGGGGTCTAGTTTGCAAAATGGTGTCACTTGTGGGGAGTTTCCACTGTTTAGGCACATCAGGGGCTCTCCAAATGCGAAATGGCTTCCGATCTCAATTCCAGCCAGTTCTGCATTGAAAAAGTCAAATGGCACTCCTTCTCTTCCAAGCTCTGCCATGCGCCCAAACAGTGGTTTACCCCCACATATGGGGTATCGCCATATTCAGGAGAAATAGCACAACAAATTTTGTGGTTCATTTTCTCTTTTTACACTTGTGAAAATAAAAAAAAATGGTTCTGAAGTAAAATGTTTGCAAAAAAAAGTTAAATGTTTATTTTTTCCTTCCACGTTGCTTCAGTTCCTTTGAGACACATAAAGGATAAAGGGTTAATAAACTTCTTCAATGTGGTTTTGAGCACATTGAGGGGTGCAGTTTTTAGACTGGTGTCATTTTGGGGTATTTTCTGTCATGTACATCCCTCAAAGTGATTTTAAATGTGAGTTGGTCCCTAAAAAAATGATTTTGTAAATTTTGTTGCAAAAATGAGAACTTTTAACCCTTATAACTTCCTAACAAAAAAAATTTGTTTCCAAAATTGTGCTGATGTAAAGTAGATGTGTGGGAAATGTAATTTATTAACTATTTTGTATGACATATGTCTCTGATTTAAAGGCATAAAAATTCAAAGTTTGAAAATTGCAAAATTTTAAAAATTTTGCCATATTTTCATTTTTTTCATAAATAAATGCAAGTAATATCGAAGAAATTTTACTACTAACATGAAGTGCAATATGTCCTGAAAAAATAATGTAAGAATCAGCAGGATCTGTTAAAGTGTTCCAGAGTTATAACCTCATAAAGGGACAGTGGTCAGAATTGTAAAAATGCCCTGGTCATTAAGCTGCAAATTGGCTCTGTCACCAAGGGGTTAATATTCCTCTTTCCTTTTTAGTCACTTCTAACTAAGAACAACTATAACATCCAGAATAAATTATATACTGATCTCAGCTTTCTCTGGTAGTCGTGGTTGACACTCAATTTAGACAAAAAATGCCCCATTCTAGACCCCATTGATCTAGAATGTATTACCTGTCCCACTGCTAGGTGAGAGCTTCTTGTAAACAGAATACCCGTTTAAGGATGGAGTTATTCTTATCTTTTCCGCTTGATTCACTTCAGGTTTTGGCTCTGGAAATTGGCACAAAAACTGCATCAAAAAAGCTTGTGTGATTCAAGCTTCATTCAGCTTCTTTTTTATTTATCAGAATTTATGTTCTGTTAACTTTCTGTTTGACAGTCAGGGACAAAATTAAGGTTCTTGTGAGGCACATTTACTCCTCATCGGATTTGTCATGTTCATCATTTTAACAATTGACAAAATGATAAGATTGACAGAGAGGGATGTAGTTACTGAAATGCCAGCAGTCTAGACTCTTCAAAGTTATCTGGCTTATAAACAAGGTATGCAGAGCGTATTGCGAGGCGAGCTCCTGGGAAAGTTTTACTTGTTCTTCCACATTGAACCAAGGACCTTGGAGTATTACACTGTATTCTCATTAAACTATAAATCTTATAAGAGCATGATTACATTTCATGTTCACCGCAGAAAAAAAGCAAAGATTTCACCAAATCATATGTTTAACTATACACACAAATGAGAAGGTGAGGTTTAGAGAGTGAAAAAGGCACTTACTCCATACATACATACATACACATATATTGGTATCACAAGCTGCCGGATGCTCAGATGACTGACTAGCTGTAATGTCTATTGCCAGATATTTCTAGAGTTATACTTCTCTTTATTCTGACAGAACGTTCTGAATGTAGAGAAGGAAGCTGCATGGGAGGAGGTAAGTGTATGGTATTATATGTGCATCATGGTTAATGCCTACAGGTGTCAAATAAAGGAAATCCATAACCTCCCTTCCTAATGCAGATGTGACAATGTTTGTGTCAGAGAAACATACTGATCTATTAGGGACAGTCTGTAAGGAATGCTTCTTTTGGACAGAATTACTTTTTTGTCTGAGAAAATGTTGGTATGAAGTTTGAACCGAGAAGAGAAAATCACAGAGTAATTACATGTGATTTTTATTCAGTAGAGAAAAGTAACACAAAGTATGAATCACGCACACAACTAGCAATGTCCTGTTGGTTCTGTGGCCAAAAATAATCCCACTAAACAGCAAAACCACAAAAAGACGACTTTAAAATCCTCCAAAACTGCAAAAAAATTTTGGAGAATTTTTAAGTCCTCTTTTTGTGGTTTTGCTGTTTAGTGTTAGGACTCGCAAGCATGAGGTCCCTTGACGTGGGTTGCAAGCTTGTATATCTTGGCCAAAATATCGACTAATACCTTTTTATATGTATTTTCTGCACTTTATTTTTCAGGGTGCAGCTGGGCCCATTTGGTCTTGTAAACTGTGGTGTCTGATCACATGGGATGCATTTGGATAGCACTGGGCAGCCCACCTGATCGAATAGTATGGGCGTCACTAATAGGCTGTTAACCTGGACGTTCTACATCACCTGAATGTGAACAGCGCTGCAGACAAGCCTCTATTGTGCATTAATACACCAAGCAACCACCCCCTCCATGAATTGGTAAGCCAAGAGTGGTTATCTCATCAGTATTTTGCACGTGTTGCTGTCATCTTAACTACATGGGTCCACTGCATCCTGATAGTGCACTTGTTTGGAGAGAACCTCAGCAGATCTTCAGGCTGTTACTGAAAATGATCTTTATAAAAAAGACCAACACTGATATTACTGCTATATGGTGACTATATAATGGTAGATTGATGCCAGTTCTGCAGAACATATATGAGATTACAGTATAGCTGTATATAGTAACTTACAGATGACATTCTTTCTGATGGAAAAGTTCACTTTTACCGTCTTTTCCATCTGGCCCAAAATGACATGACAACGTCTCCAGCCAGAACTCGTCTGCAGAGATTACAACAAAGTCACATTTGATTTCTCACATTTCCAGAACAGCCTCATCTATTCCCAACCTGCAAAAACTCCTCATCCTGCTGATACCCCAATGCTGAGCTGCAGCTGTAGTATGTATCCCTGTTACTGCACCTACTGTGTGGTACTGTGTGCCCTCTAGATGATGAAACAAACCTCTAGAATATATTAGTGCCATATACAAGTTCTCTAGAAAACAGTGCCCACATTTTGCTCTCAAGAAAGTAATAATACCCTCTTTGCCCCTTTGACAGTCACAACCACCTGAGTTCCCTATAACAATAATTGCCCACTTATCATATAATGTATCATAACATATAGTCCCGAGTCTCCCCCCCTTTACAGCTCCTCTCTATACAGTATGATGCTCTCTTATACACGGTATTATGCACCACACTGTTTAGTAATCCCCACCCAGTATATTGACTCCACATAGTATACTGCACTCGTCATAGGCCTCTGTATAGTATAATGCACTCCCCAAAGTTCTTCACATAGTATAATACACTCCCCATAGTCCTCCATATAGTATAATGCATTCCCCATAGGCCTACAAACAGTATAATGCACTCCCCATAAATAAAATACAATACTCACCTTTCCTCCTCGATCCCCTGCTTCTCTGAATGCCCGCACATCTCAGCACAGCCGGCGCAATGTACTGATGTCATCATGCCCGCTGTCAGTGTCTGCGTCAGTGACGTCAGATGCAGAGAGGGAATGACGGGAGAGGGAGTGTGATGTTCTGTCTCTCATTATTGCTTTCAACTGTATCGGCATCCAGTTGATATAGTTGGACTTGCAATGACAGTCGGGGGCCGGACCAGCACCAGGCCACATAACGGCCAGGTGGCAGTGCAGGGCGATCGAGACTCCCTGCTTTGCCACAGAATTTAACTGTATGGGCGCGCTGCCTCCACAGTATATATGATTCCTCCACAGTAGTCCCCACACTGTATGATGGCTCCACAGTAGCCTGCACAATGGAGTAGCCTCCCCTTCTGTCCCCTCGGTAGCTACTCTACTGGATTTCTTCATATATACATACAGGAAGACAACTGTACAGGGGACAGGAAAAGAGTAATCCACTAAATTAAATTGGGAACATACCAATGTTTAACATATAAACTAAAAAGACTGGTGCCATTAAAATACCACTTGTTCTTTACAGTCTACCTTTAAATTACATTCTTTTCATTTTTTAAAGGATAGATAAAGGGCAGTGATGTACGACCTCTATAGAGCTGAAAAGTACAAACAGGCAATCAATCAATCAATCAATCAATCAATCACAAACATCGAAGATTATGGCTTTCTTTACGATTTTTCAAATGAAGGTGGAGTGGTTTATCAAGTGCTTTTTTTGTAGGTTTAATTCTTAGGTAATAAAGAGTATGTTTGATCTATATAGAGTAGAAGGTTGTGCTGGATCCATGTAATTTTTCACATTACTATGGGAGTTTTTGAAGATCCATGTCACATAAAAAAGGGTGAGCTGCAATACCACCATATTATTTCCACCTTGTAAACATTGACATCATCCTTCCGACATCCTTCAAACAGATGAATGACAGGAGTTCCAGGTTGATGAGCTTGTCATGACAATCCTCCTTTGAAAGCCAGCATTTAGGTTACCATAATTTTAACTATACATAGCATTGCTGATGCATTGCTATGTATAGCACAAGTGATCAGATGATCGCAGCTTCAATTTCCCCAAGGGGGCTATTAAATACATATTTTTACCAGCCAGGGAATGCAAGCCTCTAGCTGTCTGCTTTATTCTGGGCTGGTTGTCAAAAATGGGGGAACCCCACGCCGTTTTTTAAAATATTTATTTATTTAATTAAAATATACAGAATGGGGACCCATCTATTCTTGATAACCAGCCTTGCTAAAGCTGACAGCTGGGGGTTGCAGCCCACAGCTGTCAGTTTGCCTGGCTGGTTATCAAAAATATAGGGGAACCCCATGTCATTTTTTTTATATTTGTTTATAGCGCAGGTGGCAATTGATGAATACTCCCATCAGCTGCCGCCTGTTCTCGCTATTAACAGTTGAATACAACTCTAAACAATGTACCCTGCTAGCGCTGGGCAACAACACAAACAGTACCTCTGATTCTCAGGCACCGGTCCATGGAAAATCACTGACATGTGCACAGACCCATTCACTTGAATGTATCTACCTGTGTAAGTGTCTCTGGTATGTGAGTAAAATGTCACCACACGTACTGGAAACACTGTCATTTGAAAGAGCCCTTAGTGGAAACTCTATGATTTATCAAGCTTTGGCTGATTTTTAGGAAAAATGCTGGGAAACTGAACATGAGTCCAAACGTGCAATGTTCGTGCAAATTTGAGATTGGCGAACAGTTTCCAAACAAGTTAGCTCATCTCTAACTGTGAGGGACATTGTAAAGTCTTCAGCTTGTGCCTTTTGAGGTAGCCTATTGGGTATTTTAATGTGTGTTTAGGATCATCATCCATTTGTAGAAGCCATCTTTTCAACTCCAGCTTTTCTACAGAAGGTGTTATGTTTGTGTGACGACACAGAAATTTAATACTAATTATCCAGATGTCTATTTTCTGTAAGCCAGGAGTCATAGACTGTTATCTTTAGGTTGACTTTTGAATTTATGTTTTTGTTCTTTGGTTGGTCAAGAAACACAGATTATTGTTTGTATGAACCTTTAACGTTGACTTTTAAGTTGACATTTATTGCAACTTATTGTGTGCTATCTTTGCAAAATAGGGACGCAGGGTTATTGAGCAATATGTTGATTGACCATTGTATGGGACCCTGGTGGCTTGTTGACTTGCAAAACAGAGGAGGAAAAACTATGCAAATTGATTAAATACTCAAACAATGAGAGTTAAACTCATCTCACCTCTCCTTGACCTGTGGATGATGACCTGAAATACAGACCTGGGTATAAAAAAGGATTTCTATTGTTCTGCAAGGAGAACAAGAGATTCTTTAAAAACTCCAGCCAGGAACACTCTACAGGACAGCAGCCATGACTTCATGGCTCCATCATGAGGGACACAGCTATGGCTGAAAGAATACAGATCTGTACTATTGACCATCACAGATTCCATGAATATGTTTGGGAAGCCAGGATTGGGACCCACCGGTAACTGCCTCCATGGAGACATTTGAAGAATCCAGGTTTTGACCCTCTGGTCACCTGGTCACGTACCTCAATGGACCATCAGATTCCTAAGCTTGTCGTTACCTCCCATCTATGCGTGTCACAGGTGGGGGTAGATGGCCCTGGAAACTCCAAAGTCACAGTTGTTACAATCCCGGCAAGTTAGCGGAAGGTTGAGACTCTGTAATATTGCACCATCTTGGGTATTTTGTTGAGACTGTTCTATATGTTACTGTCTGCTTGATGGTTCAATAAAGTATTGCCACACTGTTTTACCCTCTCCCTGCGTTGTCTGAGTAGTATTATGCCCATGGGAAAGGAGAACAGACATTCAGTGGGATGAGCCATGGTCGATGCAATCTCAGGCCAGTGGACAAGAGCACCCGCTGACCCACTGTGTCTCCCCAGTTTGCACCAAGAATTTATTGAAATTTCATGTAAACCATTCATCCCTTGTTGTGAATTTGGATTCTGGGCTCCCCCGGTGGCTACTGGTGGAATTGAACTTGTGACATCATCTTCCCTGTTCACCTGTTCTGATTAGATCTGGGTGTCGCTATATAACCTGGCTTCTCTGTTAGATGCTTGCCGGTCAACAATGTTATCAGAAGCCTCTCTGTGCTTGTTCCTGCTCCCAGACATCTACTAGATAAGTTGGACATTCGTCCATGTTTTGTTTTTGTATTTTGGTTCCAGTTCACAGCTGCAGTTTCGTTACTGTGTCTGGAAAGCTCTTGTTGATCAGGAATTGCCACTCTGGTATTATGAGTTAATGCCAGAGTCCTAAAGTAATTTCTGGATGTGTTTTGTTAGGGTTTTCTACTGACCATGAAAGTATGCTTTCTGTCTTCTGCTATCTAGAAAGCGGACCTCAAATTTGCTAAAACTATTTTCCTGCTGCGTTTGTTGTTTCATCTCATATCACCGCCAATATATGTGGGGGGCCTCTGTCTCCTTTTCGGGCATTTCTCTAGAGGTGAGTCAGGTCTTATATTTCCCTCTGCTAGCATTATTTAGTTCTCCGGCCGGCGCTGGGCATATAGGGATAAAAAGTAGGACATGCTACCTGGCTACTTCTAGATGATGCGGTAGGTTTAGTTCATGGTCAGTATAGTTACATCTTCCAAGAGCTTGTTCCTATAGAGGCTTATGCTAGTTCTCTGGCCATGGAGATCATGACAGTTTGACCGGCCCACTAAAGGGTTAAAATCCTTGGCTGAGAAAGGAGAGAAATAAGAAGTCTGCTGAGAGTTTTTTTTTTTTTTTTTTTTTTTTTTTCTGTGCTCTTAATTGGATCACTTGCCAGTCTGTCTATGCTGCAGTCTTTCTTTTTTTTCTCTCTCCTTATAATCTTTGAATGGCTTTGTGTTCACCTGTTAATAATGGATCTTCAGAGTGTAACTGCAGGTTTGAATAATCTCCAACACATGCCTTGGACACACATCTCGATGGATTTTATTTCAGATCTGCCTGTTTCTCAGAAGATGTCTGTCATCTGGGTGGTGTGTGACCGTTTTTCTAAGATGGTTCATTTGGTTCCCCTGCCCAAATTGCCTTCTTCTTCCGAGTTGGTGCCCCTGTTTTTTCAAAATGTTGTTCGTTTGCATGGTATTCCTGAGAATATCGTTTCTGACAGAGGAACCCAATTTGTGTCTAGATTTTGGCGGGCATTTTGTGCTAGGATGGGCATAGATTTGTCTTTTTCGTCTGCTTTTCACCCTCAGACTAATGGCCAGACCGAGCGGACTAATCAGACCCTGGAGACATATCTGAGGTGTTTTGTGTCTGCTGACCAGGATGATTGGGTTGCTTTTTTGCCATTGGCGGAGTTCGCCCTCAATAATCGGGCCAGCTCTGCCACCTTGGTTTCCCCGTTTTTCTGTAATTCGGGGTTCCATCCTCGATTTTCCTCCGGTCAGATGGAATCCTCGGATTGTCCTGGAGTGGATGCGGTGGTGGAGAGATTGCATCATATCTGGGGGCAGGTGATGGACAATTTAAAGTTGTCCCAGGAGAAGACTCAGCTTTTTGCCAACCGTCACCGTCGTGTTGGTCCTCGGCTTTGTGTTGGAGATTTGGTGTGGTTGTCTTCTCGTTTTGTCCCTATGAGGGTCTCATCTCCTAAGTTTAAGCCTCGGTTCATCGGTCCGTATAAAATATTGGAGATTCTTAACCCTGTTTCCTTCCGTTTGGACCTCCCTGCATCCTTTTCTATTCATAACGTTTTTCATCGGTCGTTATTGCGCAGGTATGAGGCACCGGTTGTGCCTTCCGTTGAGCCTCCTGCTCCGGTGTTGGTTGAGGGTGAGTTGGAGTACGTTGTGGAAAAAATCCTAGACTCCCGTGTTTCCAGACGGAGACTCCAGTATCTGGTCAAGTGGAAGGGATATGGCCAGGAGGATAATTCTTGGGTCACTGCATCTGATGTTCATGCCTCTGATCTGGTTCGTGCCTTTCATAGGGCCCATCCTGATCGCCCTGGTGGTTCTGGTGAGGGTTCGGTGCCCCCTCCTTGAGGGGGGGGTACTGTTGTGAATTTGGATTCTGGGCTCCCCCGGTGGCTACTGGTGGAATTGAACTTGTGACATCATCTTCCCTGTTCACCTGTTCTGATTAGATCTGGGTGTCGCTATATAACCTGGCTTCTCTGTTAGATGCTTGCCGGTCAACAATGTTATCAGAAGCCTCTCTGTGCTTGTTCCTGCTCCCAGACATCTACTAGATAAGTTGGACATTCGTCCATGTTTTGTTTTTGTATTTTGGTTCCAGTTCACAGCTGCAGTTTCGTTACTGTGTCTGGAAAGCTCTTGTTGATCAGGAATTGCCACTCTGGTATTATGAGTTAATGCCAGAGTCCTAAAGTAATTTCTGGATGTGTTTTGTTAGGGTTTTCTACTGACCATGAAAGTATGCTTTCTGTCTTCTGCTATCTAGAAAGCGGACCTCAAATTTGCTAAAACTATTTTCCTGCTGCGTTTGTTGTTTCATCTCATATCACCGCCAATATATGTGGGGGGCCTCTGTCTCCTTTTCGGGCATTTCTCTAGAGGTGAGTCAGGTCTTATATTTCCCTCTGCTAGCATTATTTAGTTCTCCGGCCGGCGCTGGGCATATAGGGATAAAAAGTAGGACATGCTACCTGGCTACTTCTAGATGATGCGGTAGGTTTAGTTCATGGTCAGTATAGTTACATCTTCCAAGAGCTTGTTCCTATAGAGGCTTATGCTAGTTCTCTGGCCATGGAGATCATGACACAGATTATTGTTTGTATGAACCTTTAACGTTGACTTTTAAGTTGACATTTATTGCAACTTATTGTGTGCTATCTTTGCAAAATAGGGACGCAGGGTTATTGAGCAATATGTTGATTGACCATTGTATGGGACCCTGGTGGCTTGTTGACTTGCAAAACAGAGGAGGAAAAACTATGCAAATTGATTAAATACTCAAACAATGAGAGTTAAACTCATCTCACCTCTCCTTGACCTGTGGATGATGACCTGAAATACAGACCTGGGTATAAAAAAGGATTTCTATTGTTCTGCAAGGAGAACAAGAGATTCTTTAAAAACTCCAGCCAGGAACACTCTACAGGACAGCAGCCATGACTTCATGGCTCCATCATGAGGGACACAGCTATGGCTGAAAGAATACAGATCTGTACTATTGACCATCACAGATTCCATGAATATGTTTGGGAAGCCAGGATTGGGACCCACCGGTAACTGCCTCCATGGAGACATTTGAAGAATCCAGGTTTTGACCCTCTGGTCACCTGGTCACGTACCTCAATGGACCATCAGATTCCTAAGCTTGTCGTTACCTCCCATCTATGCGTGTCACAGGTGGGGGTAGATGGCCCTGGAAACTCCAAAGTCACAGTTGTTACAATCCCGGCAAGTTAGCGGAAGGTTGAGACTCTGTAATATTGCACCATCTTGGGTATTTTGTTGAGACTGTTCTATATGTTACTGTCTGCTTGATGGTTCAATAAAGTATTGCCACACTGTTTTACCCTCTCCCTGCGTTGTCTGAGTAGTATTATGCCCATGGGAAAGGAGAACAGACATTCAGTGGGATGAGCCATGGTCGATGCAATCTCAGGCCAGTGGACAAGAGCACCCGCTGACCCACTGTGTCTCCCCAGTTTGCACCAAGAATTTATTGAAATTTCATGTAAACCATTCATCCCTCTACCCATGAATTGTTTCCCGTGCCATTGGCTGCAACACAACCCCAAAGCATGTTGGATCCATCCCCATACTTAATGTTTGGTGAGATGTTCTTTTTCTGAAACTCTGTTCCCTTTTTTCTCATTGTGACCAAACAGTTATATTTTAACCTCATCGGTCCACAGGACTTGTTTACAAAATGCATCAGGCTTGTTTAAATGTTCTTTTGCACACTTCTGATGCTGGAATTTATGGCTAGGATGCAGGAGAGGTTTTCTTATTATGAATCTTCTATGAAGGCCATATTTGTGCAGGTGTTTCAGAACAGTAGAGCAACTCCAGAATTTTCTAAATCTTTCTGAAGGTCTTATGCACTCAAGTGGTGGTTCTGATTTGTCTCTCTAGCAATCCATCAAGCAGCTCTCACTGGAATTTTGTTTGTTTATCTTGACCTCCACTGTTCCTGTCAACTGCCATTTCTAAATTCCATTTCGAACTAAGGAAAGGGCAGTTTGAAAATACTTTGCTATCATTTTATAACCTTCTCCTGCTTTGTGGGCTTCTACCATTTTCATTTTCAGAGTGCTTAGAAGAACCCATGGCTGCTGGTTTTGGCAGAAGGTTAGAGAAGGGTTTTATAAAGATGGGTAATTTGCATCACCAGGCCTTTCCTAACGATGATAGTGAACAAGCCATAACCCTAACAGGCTAATTAAGGTCTAAAACCTTGGTCAAAGTGCTAGGGATGAACGAGCACTAAAGTGCTCAAATACTGGTTACTCGAACAAAATAATTCCTAATACTTGGATGCTTATTTTCAGTAATGAGCATAATGGAAGTCGATGAGAAATCAGATCATTTCTCTTGCAGACTCTACAAGAAGGTGTGGGGGCAGTGAAAATGTTAAAATAGATGGAAAAAGTGCTGCATGGAAGGAGAACAGCATGGGTAAGACCCCTTGAAGTACGGTATATACTTGAGTATAAGCCGAGATTTTCAGCTGACTTTTTTGGGCTGAAAGTCCCCCTCTTGGCTTATACTCGAGTCATACCCAGGGGTCGGCAGGGGAGGGGGAGCGCTGGCTGTCTAATAATACTCACCTGCTCCTGGCGCGGTCCCTGCAGGTCCCTGGCTTCCCGGCGCTGCAGTTTCTTCCTGTAGTGAGCGGTCACATGGTACCGCTCATTACAGTAATGAATATGCGGCTCCACCTCCCATAGGGTTGGAGCCACATATTCATTACTGTAATAAGCGGTAACGGTGACCACTCACTACAGGATGAAAATGCGGCGCCGGGGAACAGACGGGCAGCGACGGCGCCAGGAGCAGGTAAGTATGACGGGGCAGTGCGCGATAGTCACCTGGTCCTCGTTCCACCGTCGGCGCCGCTGTGTCTTCCGCAGTGACGCTCAGGTCAGAGGGCGCGGTGACGCGATTAGTGCACGCCGCCCTCTTCCTGAACGTCGGTGCAGAGGATGGAAGACACAGCAGCGGTCAGCGGTGGAACGGGGAGCGGATGACTATAGCAAGTGTCGGGGGCCAGAGAGGTGAGTATGTAATTTTTTTATTTTTTTTAATCGCAGCAACAGCATATGGGGCAAATATCTGTATGGAGCATCTTATGTGGCCATGTGCAGCATGATATGAGGGCAAATATCTGCATGGGGCATCTTATGTGGCCATGTGCAGCATCATATGGGGGCAAATATCTGTATGGGGCATCTTATGTGGCCATGTGCAGCATGATATGGGGCAAATATCTGTATTGGGCATCTTATGTGGCCATGTGCAGCATGATATGGGGGCAAATATCTGTATGGGGCATCTGTATGTGGCCATGTGCAGCATGATATGGGGGCAAATATCTTTATGGAGCATCTTATGGGGCCATAATCCACATTTGTGGAGCATTATACGGGGCAAATGTCTGTATGGAGCATCTTATGGGGCCATAATCAACATTTGTGCAGCATTTTATGGGACATATTTTAATATGGAGCATCTTATGGAGCCCATCATAAACTGTATGGAGCATTATATGGGGCTCCTGATTCAATATGGATATACAAAAACACTTAAACTACTGATGTCTCAATTAATTTTACTTTTATTGGTATCTATTTTTACTTTTGAAATTTACCAGTAGCTGCTGCATTTTCCACCCTAGGCTTATACTCGAGTCATTAAGTTTTCCCAGTTTTTCGTGGCAAAATTAGGGGGGTAGGCTTATACTTGGGTCGGCTTATACTCGAGTATATACGGTATCTCTGATTCCCAGGTCACTGCTGAGAACAATGGTGTCACAATTTGACTCAACTTTAACCCCTTTCTGACATTAGACGTACTATCCCGTCGAGGTGGGGTGGGCCCGTATGACCACCGACGGGATAGTACGTCATATGCGATCAGCCGCGCTCATGGGGGGAGCGCGGCCGATCGCGGCCGGGTGTCAGCTGATTATCACAGCTGACATCCGGTACTATGTGCCAGGAGTGGTCACGGACCACCCCCGGCACATTAACCCCCGGCACACTGCGATCAAACATGATCGCAGTGTTCCGACGGTATAGGGAAGCATCGCGCAGGGAGGGGGCTCCCTGCTTGCTTCCCTGAGACCCCCGAAGCAACGCGATGTGAATACTATCTTCCCTGACGAAGCTGTCTGGCCGCAGCGATACGTGTGGGATTCTCCCACACCTTCTTCATTTTCCACAGACTGGCCATTATGGGGCTTTTTCATGGCAGCCGTGTGCATGTAACTACTCTGGCTCTTACTCTTATTTGTGAGCGGATTCTTATCACGGCTTAGCCGCCTTCACAGCACGTCCATTATTTAGCTGTGTCTTCATTGGCATATACCTATATTAGTCTGCTGTTTGATTCCCCGCATCTGGCCGCTGGAAACACACCTTTTCCCTCCCCTGTGTTCCTTTTTGGGGGGCTGTCGCAATTAGGTTAAGATTCGTCTAGTTATTATCCCATGTCATTGGGCTTGGTGTGTTTTTTGATAACTTTGGGGACGCCCGTATGTTATCATTATCTGTGGCTGTATATTTAAACTTTACCAAGAATTCTACCACAAAACGCATATAATACTGCATTTGAATTCTCACATGCATATATATATATATGACTGTATTCGCATTTATTTCTATCTTAGGTTGTTGTTTCTTGGTTCAGCACTATTATAGGAGAATGGTGTGTTTGTTTTCTGATCCTTCTGGGACATGTTTTTAATGGTTTTTATATTTTGTATGTGCTTTACATTTATATAATAAAGTTGGTTTTCAATTTTTGGTAGATACAGGTGTGCACACATCTATGCAGTGTCTTTTTTCTTGGTTCAGTAAAAAAAAAATATTCACATGTGCAAAAAAAAAAAAAAAAAATCCCCCAAAAAATTCAAAAAAAATATATATATATTGTTCCTATAAATACATTTTTTTATCTAAATAAAAAAAACAATAAAAGTACACATATTTAGTATCACCGCGTCCATAAAGACCCGACCTATAAAACTGTCCCACTAGTTAACCCCTTCAGTGAACACCGTAAAAAAAAAATAAAAAATGAAGCAAAAAACTACGCGTCATTATCATACTGCCAAACAAAAAGTGGAATAACACGCGATCAAAAAGACGGATATAAATTACCATGGTACCGCTGAAAACGTCATCTTGTCCCGCAAAAACAAGCTGCCATACAGCGTCATCAAAGAAAAAATAAAAAAGTTATAGTCCTCAGAATAAAGCGATGCAAAAATAATTATTTTTTCTATAAAATAGTTTTTATCGTATAACAGCGGCAAAACATAAAAAAAGATATAAATGAGGTATCGCTGTAATCGTACTGACCCGAAGAATAAAACTGCTTTATTCATTTTACCAAACGCGGAACGGAATAAACGCCTCCCCCAAAAGAAATTCATGAATAGCTGTTTTTTGGTCATTCTGCCTCACAAAAATCAGAATAAAAAGCGATCAAAAAATGTTACATGCCTGAAAATGTCACCAATAAAAACAACAACTTGTCCCGCAAAAAACAAGACCTCACATGACTCTGTGGACCAAAATATGGAAAAATTATAGCTCTCAAAATGTGGTAACGCAAAAACATTTTTGGCAATAAAAACCGTCTTTCAAGTTGTGACGGCTGCCAATCATAAAAATCCACTAAAAAACCCGCTATAAAAGTAAATCAAACCCCTTTTCATCACCCCCTTAGTTAGCAAAAAATAAAAAAAATGTATTTATTTCCATTTTCCCATTAGGGTTAGGGATAGGGTTAGGGCTAGGGTTAGGGCTAGGGTTAGAGCTAGGGCTAGGGTTAGGGCTAGGGTTAGGGTTAGGGTTAGGGTTAGGGCAAGGGTTAGGGCTAGGGTTAGGGCTAGGGTTAGGGCTAGGATTGGGACTAGGGTTAAGGCTACAGTTAGGGTTGGGTCTAAAGTTAGGGTTAGGGTTGGGGCTAAAGTTAGGGTTTGGATTACATTTACGGTTGGGAATAGGGTTGGGATTAGCGTTAGGGGTGTGTCAGGGTTAGGGGTGTGGTTAGGGTTACCGTTGGAATTAGGGTTAGGGATGTGTTTGGATTAGGGTTTCAGTTATAATTGGGGGGTTCCCACTGTTTAGGCACATCAGGGGCTCTCCAAACGCGACATGGCGTCCGATCTCAATTCCAGCCAATTCTGTATTGAAAAAGTAAAACAGTGCTCCTTCCCTTCCGAGCTCTCCCGTGCACCCAAACAGGGGTTTATCCCAACATATGGGGTATCAGCATACTCAGGAAACATTGGACAACAACTTTTGGGGTTCAATTTCTCCTGTTACCCTTGGGAAAATACAAAACTGGGGGCTAAAAAATAATTTTTGTGGAAAAAAAAAGGATTTTTTATTTTCATGGCTCTGCGTTATAAACTGTAGTGAAACACTTGGGGGTTCAAAGTTCTCACAACACATCTAGATAAGTTCCTTGGGGGGTCTAGTTTCCAATATGGGGTCACTTGTGGGGGGTTTCTACTGTTTAGGTACATTAGGGGCTCTGCAAACGCAATGTGACGCCTGCAGACCAATCCATCTAAGTCTGCATTCCAAATGACGCTCCATCCCTTCCAAGCTCTGCTATGCGCTCAAACGGTGGTTCCCCCCACATATGGGGTATCAGCTTACTCAGGACAAATTGGACAACAACTTTTGTCATCCAATTTCAACTGTTACCCTTGGAAAAATACAAAACTAGGGGCAAAAAAATAATTTTTGTGAAAAACATTTTTTTTTTATTTCCACGGCTGTGCGTTATAAACTGTAGTGAAACACTTTGGGGTTCAAAGCTCTCACAACACATCTAGATGAGTTCCTTAGGGGGTCTACTTTCCAAAATGGTGTCACTTGTGGGGGGTTTCAATGTTTAGGCACATCAGGGGCTCTCCAAACGCAACATGGCGTCCCATCTCAATTCCTGTCAATTTTGCATTGAAAAGTCAAACGGCGCTCCTTCCCTTCCGAGCTCTCCCATGCGCTCAAACAGTCGTTTACCCCCACATATGGAGTATCAGCGTACTCAGGACAAATAGTACAACAACTTTTGGGGTCCAATTTCTTCTCTTACCCTTGGGAAAATAAAAAATTGGGGGCGAAAAGATCATTTTTGTGAAAAAATATGATTTTTTATTTTTACGGCTCTGCATTATAAACTTCTGTGAATCACTTAATGGGTCAAAGTGCTCACCACACATCTAGATAAGTTCCTTAGGGGGTCTACTTTCCAAAATGGTGTTACTTACTTGTGGGGGGTTTCAATGTTTAGGCACATCAGGGGCTCTCCAAATGCAAGATGGCGTGCCATCTCAATTCCTGTCAATTTTGCAGTGAAAAGTCAAATGGCGCTCCTTCGCTTCCGAGCTCTGCAATGCGCCCAAACAGTGGTTTACCCCCACATATGGGATATTGGCGTACTCAGGACAAATTGTGCAACAACTTTTGGGGTCCATTTTCTCCTGTTACCCTTGGTAAAATAAAACAAATTGGAGCTGAAGTAAATTTTTTGTGAAAAAAAGTTAAATGTTCATTTTTATTTAAACATTCCAAAAATTCCTGTGAAACACCTGAAGGGTTAATAAACTTCTTGAATGTGGTTTTGAGCACCTTGAGGGGTGCAGTTTTTAGAATGGTGTCACACTTGGTTATTTTCTATCATATAGACCCCTCAAAATGACTTCAAATGAGATGTGGTCCCTAAAAAAAAATGGTGTTGTAAAAATGAGAAATTGCTGGTCAACTTTTAACCCTTATAACTCCCTAACAAAAAAAATTTTGGTTCCAAAATTGTGCTGATGTAAAGTAGACATGTGGGAAATGTTACTTATTAAGTATTTTGTGTGACATATCTCTGTGATTTAATTGCATAAAAATTCAAAGTTGGAAAATTGCGAAATTTTCTAAATTTTTGCCAAATTTCCGTTGTTTTCACAAATAAACACAGGCAATATCAAAGAAATTTTACCACAATCATGAAGTACAATATGTCACGAGAAAACAGTGTCAGAATCACGAGGATCCGTTGAAGCGTTCCAGAGTTATAACCTCATAAAGGGACAGTGGTCAGAATTGTAAAAATTGGCCTGGTCATTAACGTGCAAACCACCCTTGGGGTAAAGGGGTTAAGGTCTGACAATAAAACATTCAAAATCAACAAGAAACTGGAGTTTACAGTAAGAAAAATGGTAAGAAATATTCTTTCCTGTATAATTACTTGTATACAAGGCAAAATTTAAAAAAGATTATTAAAAAAATAATAGTTTAAGTAAACCAAATGTGAAATCTTTATTTAAAAAAATTGAAATTTCAGTGTAATTTATGAAGGAAGCAAGAACTGCCAAAAATTTGATGGAGGAGGGACTCAGATACACTCTGTTAGGACTGGCGGAACGCACCAAATAATATTTAGAGAGGATATGAGGTGCGTTCGCAGTCCGAGGTCCACCGTGCAGAGAGGACACCTGCTGCTCAGTAATGGCGGACTAGATGGCGGTATAATGTGAATACACACATGGGTTAGCTTCACCCGGTATGAAGAAAGTGAACCCTGTTGCGTCACAGGGCCGCGATACCTCACAGCGCAAGTAAAGGGTCACAGAACTCTGTCCCAAGACACGGAGAAAGAGTTCCTCTAGACCTCTTATGCTTGACACCGATACTGTGGTGTCAGGGGTAGTACTGAACTAATAATAATTTATCGCATAAGAGTGCGTACAACGCCGCTCTGGCGGACCCCACTAACCACCCTAACCAGGGCCTGGAAAGCGCACTAAGCGCATGGCGCCGCACTGGTGGTCGTTGCTGAGAGACGCTGAATTGTGTGCTGGATGTGCAGAGTAGCACTGTCTGGCGCTAGGTAGATTCCATCATTCGCGAGCAGGCAACAACACTAGGGATGGGAATGATTTGGAGCTTTCATCCATCGACAGGCATTCATCTACACACACACAAGTAAATAAGTTTACACTAGCGGCCATGCGAATCTTTTATAGCAGTAGCGCTCCAGGACCTTCCTGATGGTCCAATAGGAGCCGCAACAGGATCTGAGCATGCAAACCACCACCCCTAGGATTCGGTGTTCGGGATCAATTGTTTTGTGACATGCGCAGTAATGCCTTGCATTATATACACACCGACGTTCTCATCTGAGCCATAGATGCTGCAAGTATTTTGATAAGTGCAGTGATTCTGTCTCCGGCTGTTACACATATTTGTGTGACCATTTGATCTAGTAGCATCAAGCATTTAGGTGGGCCGTGACTCAAGTATTACAGCTCATTACCATCTAGGGGTGATTTCTACTACGGCACTAAAACGTTTTTGTCTATTAGCGAGGATGGTTATCATGAACGGTTCTATTACGCGGGGTTTCCTTGCCTAGTAACATTGGCTACAACATCATGGCGGCCAGGCATCGGGCTCTAGGGCTTGGGCATTCTGACATGCACAGTCGTTTGCGTTCCGACTGACACGCACGCCGAGGATTGGTCTGGCCTAGAGCTCTAGGGTGTAGGCACTTTGACATGCGCAGTCGTTAGCGTGCTGGCTGACACGCATGCCATGGATCGGTATGACCTAGCAGCACGAGGTAGATAAGAATGTGCGGCTTCATGCTTTACTGGTTACCATCTATATTATATGGCAACAAAATGTGCGTCCCTAACTATGTGGGGGTGGTCATGAGGATTAGTGTTTGTATATTCCCGTACGCTCTTGTTATTTCGGGCTGGCTACAGTATCATGGCGGCCCCGACTTTGGCTCTAGTGCCCAGCCACATGGAATCCGCCCTGAGGTACACACCAATCTACACATGTATTTAAGAAGATCGGCTTTGATTCCATGCAGCATCTACATATCTTGGCCTCCTGATGTGCCTCTGTGGCGAAACGCGTTGAGGTGTTTAGCTCATCAATGTCTGATAAGTATCGGTTCTCACCCTCTGTTACTATGTTTATCATCATTTATTTGCAACCTTCGGCTGAAGATTGCAGTTGTTATGTGTTTGCCTGTCTGCCCTGCCCATCGGGCATAATTACATCCTTTTTGCTCACCCATATCGGGTATATCATTAGAATATCAATAGGGTTTTTTTTCAGGGTCAGCCATCGGTGAGTGGGGGCGCCATATCCGCTGTACAGCAGGGTGCCAACCCCCACAGTTAGGCAGAGACACATGAACAGGGTACGGAGTTAGTGAGAAGTTGTTTTGCACGAGCACTTTTTGTTTTTGCACCATTGTCTTAGTCCGTGTCTCTCGCCCTGCCACATGCAGCCCTGTATGAGCAATACAATATATGTATACCCATTGCTTTTCCATTCTGTCTAAAACTTTCCTGTCGGGTACATATGACAGTGAGTGTGGGACACTTTCTTCAGGGCGCATGGTAGGAGTAACAGGGTCAGCCGTCGACGAGTGGGGGCGCCAATCTCGTATCTGTGTATAGGGTGCCAACCTCCGCTGTCAGGCAGTGATTTCTGCAGTATCCCATTCAGGGTTCTGTTAGGGAGCACGGTTGTGTGTTCTATGTGTGTATCCGTTGTAGTTGTCTCATGGTTTTTAACTTTATTCAAATAAAAGAGTATGTTTTTATCTACTTTATAAACTATGGATTAAAGTTATTTGCTTTACTAGGAACTCGACACCTAACACAATCTGTATGAGGCCCTTTTTTATATCTAATACAGGGTATGTTCAAATTGTCATTTATTGGTATTCCTAGACTCATAAAAGCTATGCACTAAGTGCAAAGCCTGCCAAAAATTATACACAGAGTCATCCAACTGTAGTATCTCATTCAAATATTGTAAACAAAATGTAGTTGTGGTACTCCAAAAACTCATAGTAGGTCTGCACTAAATGCAAAGCCTCCCAAAAATTACAAGCATGTTCATCCAAACAACATTGAAAGCACCAACTGTAGTATCTCATTCAAATATTGTGAGCAAAGTGTAGTTGTGGTACTCCCACACTCATAGAACGTCTGCACTAAGTATTAAGTCTGCCAATATCATCCATACACCCTTGAAGGCACCAATTGTAATATATCATTGTTGCCGCTTTGCTGAGGCAGTGCTGCAGAGCTTCCAGCTTATCTGGATAACGTGCTCTGAGATACCAAATCGGAGATGGAGCATGAGGAGGAGCAGGAGCAAAAACTTCTGTAGGAGGTTGAGGAAACCCTAATAGAAGTAGGGCCAGCAAACTCTGGCATTGGTAGCACATGTGCCATGCTAGGGTGGGACTCAGCCCCAGCCTCCACAATATTCACCCAGTGTGCCATCAGGGAACTGTACTGTCCCTGGCCACAAACGCTTGTCCATGTGTTGGTCGTTAAGTGTACAATCCTAGTAACTGCGTAAATAAGTGCACGGGTGATGTTTCTGGACACATGCTGGTAGACGGGGACGCCACATCGGGAGAAATAGTGGCGACTGGGGACCGAGTACAAAGGGATGGCTGCTGCCATGAGTTGGCAGAAATCCTCTATGTCTACAAGCCTAAATGCAACATTTCCATGGCAACCATCCTGTAAATGTGCCAGTTTAGCGTTTGGGCCTGTTGGTGGGTGGCCAGGAACTTTCTTTTTAATTCCAAGGCCTGGGGTAAGGACAGCTGAATGCTGTGTGAGGACAAGTTTTTATCAGTGTCTGATGATGGTGCCTCAGAATGTGCCAGGATAGGTGCAGGGTCAGAGGCATCTGTGCCAGTGTCATTAACAGGGGATTGGGAAGCATCCAACACAGGGGAAGAGGCAGTATTGTCACCCATTGGCACCAATCGTGTGGACTCAAGCGTTTGGCCCACCGAGTTGGGTGCTTAGATGCTATGTGCCTGATCATGCTGGTGGTGGTTAGGCTCTTAGTGATTAGGCTCATGCTGATTTTGGCATGGCACAGGTTGCAAATTACCATTTTTTGTCTCAGGACTTTCTTTAAAAATGTCTCAAACTGGAGAACACCTAACTAACTCTTTGACACAGAAATTCACGAATGTCAATGCTCTGCGGAAAAGTTTCCCACCTTCTCCTTCTGGTCACCCCACTGCCTCTTCCTGCCTGTTTCGGTGCTGCTGATCACTCCCCCTCTTCAATGGGTGTGTTTCTTGTGCTCCAACAATAGACAAAGTCGCATGAGCCCCAGGTCCTCGGCATCTGCGTGCACCACTTCTACTTCCTTGTCCTTTACTATATGCCTTTCGCATTTTCTAATTGCTAGGTCTCTGGCAACAAAGTTTCCATTATTCATTGAAACTAAAAAAATTTAATAAACCAAAACATTTGGTCAACTCTAGCAAGCCAAGTGGTTTTTAAAACTTTTAAACCATCCTAAATTTATACAAAGCAGGTTAGACTGTATAGATTACAATAATCAATTTTGTGGAAAAAAATGTGGTCAACTATAGCAGGTGAAGCGGTTAAACTGTATGGATGACTAATTGAATCCAGAAAAAAATGTTGAACGTTTTTCGAAGTTTTATATCCCACCGTAATGTAACACTAATCATGTTAAACTCTATGGGTGACTATTTGAGTCCAGAAAAACATTTTGAACTTTTTTTTGGCAGTTTTAAATACTACCGTAATATAAAACTAACCACGTTAAACTGTATGAATAACTAATTGAATCCAGAGAAAAAAAAATTTTCTTCAGTTTTATATACCACGGTAATGTAACATTAACTACTTAAACTCTATAGATGACTAATTCAATTCAGAAAAACATTTTGAAGGTTTTGTTGGAGTTTTATATACCACCGCATTGTAACACTAACCACGTTAAACTGTATGGATGACTCACTGAATCCAGAAAAAAAAATTGCAACTTCATTTGGATCTTTATATACCACCATAATGTAACACTAACCATGTTAAACTGTATGAATGATTAATTGAATCTAGAAAAAAAAAATTAAGTTTTTTTGCAGTTTTATATACCACCGTAATGTAACATTAAGCACTGTGTTAAAGTCTATAGATAACTAATTAAATCCAGAAAAAACATTTTGAACTTTTTTTTAACCCCTTTCTGACCTCGGACGGGATAGTACGTCCGAGGTCAGATCCCCCTCTTTGATGCAGGGCTCCGGCGGTGAGCCCGCATCAAAGCCGGGACATGTCAGCTGTTTTGAACAGCTGACATGTGCCCGCAATAGCGGCGGGTAAAATTGCGATTCACCCGCCGCTATTAACTAGTTAAATGCCGCTGTCAAACGCTGACAGCAGCATTTAACCGGCGCTTCCGGCCTGGCTGCCAGAAATGAGCGCATCTCTGACCCCCGTCACATGATCGGGGGTCAGCGATGCTTCTGCAGAGTAACCATAGCTGTGAGCGCCACCCTGTGGTCGGCACTCATAGCACACCTGCATTTCTGCTGCATAGCAGCGATCTGATGATCGCGGCTATGTAGCAGAGGCGATCGAGTTGTGCCAGCTTCTAGCCTCCCATGGAGGCTATTGAAGCATGGCAAAACTAAAAAAAAAGTAAAAAAAAATGTGAAAAAAATATAAAAGTTTAAATCACCCCCTTTCGCCCCATTCAAAATAAATCAATAAAAAAAAAATCAAACCTACACATATTTGGTATCGCTGCATTCAGAATCGCCCGATCTATCAATAAAAAAAGCATTAACCTGATTGCTAAACAGCGTAGCGAGAAAAAAATTTGAAACGCCAGAATTACTTTTTTTTGGTCGCCGTGACATTGCATTAAAATGCAATAACGGGCGATCAAAAAAACGTATCTGCACTGAAATGGTATCATTAAAAACGCCAGCTCGGCACGCAAAAAATAAGCCCTCAACCGACCCCAGGTCATGAAAAATGGAGACGCTACGGGTATTGGAAAATGGCGCAATTTTTTTTTTTTTTTTTAGCAAAGTTTGGAATTTGTTTTCACCACTTAGATAAAAAATAATGTAGTCATGTTAGGTGTCTATAAACTCGTAATGACCTGGAGAATCATAATGGCAGGTCAGTTTTAGTATTTAGTGAACCTAGCAAAAAAGCCAAACAAAAAACAAGTGTGGGATTGCACTTTGTTTGCAATTTCACCGCACTTGAATTTTTTTTCCCGTTTTCTAGTACACGACATGCTAAAACCAATGATGTCGTTCAAAAGTACAACTTGTTTCACAAAAAATAAGCCCCCCACATGGCCATATTGACGGAAAAATAAAAAAGTTATGGCTTTGGGAAGGAGGGGAGCAAAAAACGAACACGGAAAAATGGAAAATCCCAAGGTCATGAAGTTAAATACTATCGTAATGTAAAACTAACCATGTTAAACTGTATGGATGACTAATGGAATCCAGAAAAAAAAATATTTTTTTTTCAGTTTTATGTAAAACTGTAATGTAAGATTAACTACGTTAAACTCTATGGATGACTATTTCAATTCAAAAAAACAGTTTTAAGGGGGTTTTTTTTTTTTTTTTTTTTTTTTTTTTTAGTTTTAAGGTTTTGTTGGAGTTTTATATACCATGGTAGTGTAACACTAACCATGTTAAACTGTATGGATGATTAATTGAATCCAGAAAAAAAAGAATTTGGGGGGAGTTTTATCTAGCATGTTAAACTCTGTGGATGACTAAATCAATCCAGAAAACATTTTGAACCTTTTTTTTGGCAGTTTTATATACCACCGTCATGTAAAACTAACCATGTTAAACTCTCTGGGTAACTAACTGAATCCAGAAAAAAAAATGAAAGTTTTTTGGCAGTTTTACATACCATTGTTATGTAACATTAAGCGGTGTGTTAAAGTGTATGGATGGCTAATTGAATCCAGAATTATTTTTTTTACTTTTTTGGAGTTTTACATACCACCATAATGTAACAGTAACCACAATAAACTCTATGGATGATTAATTCAATCTAGAAAAAAATGTTGACCTTATTTTTTGTTTTATATACCACTGTTATATAACATTAACCATGTTAAACTGTATGGATGACTAATTGATTCCAGAAAAAAATGTTTTTTGAAGATTATATACCACTGTAATGTAACACAAACCACGTTAAACTGTTTGGATGACCCTGAGTATCACGGGTATGTCAGATGCAACAGACTGTCACTCTACATCTGGCTGCAGAATGTCTCTGTGTTTGGCATTACAGACGCCTCCTTAATCCTTCTGACTCTTGGACCCAGCGGCAACCTCCCTCCAGCTCTAATTGACACACCTGGACTTGGATGTTTACAAATCCCCATTCTGCTGAAGAGAGTCCCGGTGATATTCCCATTTTTCCCTTGTGAAGGCTTGAAGCTATATCAGTCGGCTAACGTAGTCTAGAGGTGTTTGAGGATGTTTAGTGTTACCTCTGTGAGTCTGCTCAAGCTAACTTTTTTCCTTGTTTGTCTACCTTTTTGTCTTTAGTTTACAGTGGGGATTGACAGTGCTTATCCCACCCCCTTCCTATCCTGGGCTTAGCTCTAGGAAGATACAGGGCTTAGGTTTTCTGTTCCGCGATTGGTGAGGATGAAGAACCAATTTAGGGACGGTAGGGCAGGTAGGGTGTTATTAGATCTGCCTAGGGGTCTCCACTCACCCTATCCCTAGTTTCTGGGCTTCCTTCCTCTCATTCATTTATGTTGCACTTAGTCTTTCCCACACTGTGCGTGACAATGAGATGTGCAATGGCATCAGTAAGCCAAGGGTAGTGGTGCCTGTCCTTTTATAACCTCTGTTGAGGTAATGCGGCCAGCCAATCACAGTAATGCCACCAAGTTGGCTACGGCATTACATTGATTGGCAAGAAATCCCTGTACGCTTATTGGCTTTGTAACAGGCCCCAACATGTGGGGTGGGGATTCAAGCTTCAAATCTGAGCACCAGCCAATGATCATGGAGTGCCAAGCATATTCGAGTACCAGATACTCGAGTGATATCCAAGTAACACCGACACGTTTGTCCATTGCTAGTGAGCACACAAATCTCCAAGGGTGGCCAAACTTTTGCATTGGCTCATTTTTCTTTCTGTAATTTTTAAAATGTGAAAAAATGATACCGTGTATATTCGTGTATAAGCCGACCTGAGAATAAGCCGAGGCACCTAATTTTGCCTCGAAAAACTGGGAAAACTTATTGACTTGAGTATAAGCCGTGCGTGCATTGTCCCTTAATCCCTATTCTGGTAAGCATGGTTCCTCATCCCCATCCTGGTATGCATGGTTCCTCATCCCCATCTGGTATGCATGGTTCCTCATCCCTATCCTTGTATGCATGGCTCCTTATCCCCATCCTTGTATGCATGGCTTCTTATCCCCATCCTTGTATGCATGGCTCCTTATTCCCATCCTTGTCTGCATGGCTCCTTATCCCCATCATTGTAAGCATGACTCCTTATTCCCAACCTTGTCTGCATGGTTTCTTATCCCCATCCTTGCATGCATGGCTCCTTATTCCCATCCTTGTTCCTTGTATGCATGGCTCCTTATTCCCATCCTTGTCTGCATGGCTCCTTATCCCCATCCTTGTATGCATGACTCCTTATTCCCATCCTTGTATGCATGGCTCCTCATTCCAATCCTTGTCTGCATGGCTCCTTATCCCCATCCTTTTCTGCATGGTTCCTCATCCCTATCCTTGTATGTATGGCCCCCATGAGAAAAGCATTAAAAAAATTCTACTTACCTTCCCTGCGCGCCCTTGCAGCATCTCGTTCCGGTGCCAGCAACTCCTGCAGCCGAGCGATCTCGTGTCCCCGCTCATTAAGGTAATGAATATTCACGTCTCTCCACACCTATGAGTACCTGTGATAGCCCGGCAGCTGCTTTGAAGCCAGCGACTGCTGCTGCCACTGTGCGAGCGCTATAAGAGAAATGAATGTTCACTGCAAGTGCAGCAAATATTAATTTCTTTTTAGCAGCAAGCACAGGATTTAGCCTCAGTTGCTGGCTTCTGCCTCCTGTCACCTGCTGCTCCGCCGCTCCCCCTTCCCCTCCGTTTTCTGGAACAATAACTTGTGTATGAGCCGAGGGGAGCATTTTCAGCACAAAAAAATATGCTGAAAAAATCCGGCTTATACACGAATATATACTTTTTTTTATTTTTGCCGGTAAAAAAAATTGTCATATTTAACTTTAGGCCTTTTAGAGATCATTTCATCTTCAACTTGCTTGACTGTTTACAATAAAAGTTATTTTGATTGTGTCTTCCTCTCCCACACCACCTCCTCGCCCCCTGTCTGTTGGTGTTCCCCAAGGCTCAGTTCTAGGACCTCTACTCTTCTCCATCTACACCTCCGGCCTGGGACAGCTCATAGAATCCCACGGTTTACAATATCATCTCTACGCTGATGACACGCAGATCTACCTATCTGGACCTGACCTTATTTTCTTACTGACCAAAATCCCACAATGTCTGTCTGCTATTTCATCTTTCTTTTCTACCTGCTTTCTAAAACTGAACATGGATGAAACAGAATTCATCATCTTTCCCCCACCTCACTCTACCCCTCCACCCGACCTATCCATCAAAGTCAATGGCTGCTCACTCTCCCCAGTCCCGCACGCTCGGTGCCTCGGAGTGATCCTTGACTCTACCTTCTCTTTCAAGCCACAAATCCAAGCCCTTGCCTCCTGCTGATTCCAACTCAAAAACATTTCCCGGATCCGTGCATTCCTTGACCATGAAACCACAAAAAAACTAGTGCATGCCCTTGTCATCTCCCACCTCGACTACTGTAACCTCCTACTCTCTGGCTTCCCCTCTAGCACTCTGGCAACACTCCAATTCATCCTAAACTCTACTGCCCGACTAATTCACCTGTGTCCCCGCTATTCCCCAGCCTCTCCTCTCTGCCAGACCCTTCATTGGCTTCCTATTGCCCAGAGGCTACAGTTCAAAACACTAACAATGACAAAAAAAAAGCCATTCACAACCTGTCTCCTCCATACATCTGTGACATGGTCTCCCGGTACCTACCTACACGCAACCTTCGATCCTCTCATGATCTCCTTATCTACTCCTCTCTCATCTCTTCCTCCCACAACCGCATACAAGACTTCTCCCGTGCTTCCCCTATACTCTGGAACTCTCTACCCCAACACATCAGGCTCTCGCCTACCAACCTTCAAAAGGAACCTGAAGACCCACCTCTTCCGACAAGCCTACAGCCTGCAGCGATCCTGTCTGCTGAACCATGCGGGCGGTGTCCTCTCTCCTCCTGTACTTGTGTGTGCCTTGTTTTTCTCACGCTTATTGTACTAGTTTATGTTTGACCCTTTCACATGTAAAATGCCAAGGAATAAATGGCTCTATAAAAATGTATAATAATAATGATAATAATAATTTTGATCACAGGTTATATATGAACTTGGCGCACACGATGTAGATGCGGTGAAAACATTTAATAAGGTGCAGTACATACAGTAGACATTTCGGTCACAGCGACCTTCATCAATGTACTAGAGTAATGTACTGTATGATATGGTGATGGGGGTTGTGTCCCCTAGTAGGTGGAGGATTCAAAAAATGGAGTGATATAAACAATGAACCGTGGTACTGAGAGCTTAGGCATTTTTCGAATCCTCCACCTACTAGGGGACACAACCCCCATCACCATATCATACAGTACATAACTCTAGTACTTTGATGAAGGTCACCTTATTAAATGTTTTCACCGCATCCACATCATGTGTGCCAAGTTCATATATAACTGTTCATGGATTGGGACTAGTGTTGAGCATTCCGATACCGCAAGTATCGGGTATCGGCCGATATTTGCTGTATCGGAATTCCGATACCGAGATCCGATACTTTTGTGGTATCGGGTATCGGTATCGAAACAACATTAATGTAAAAATGTGTAAAAGAGAGAATTAAAATAAAAAATATTGCTATACTCACCTCTCCGACGCAGCCTGCACCTTACCGAGGGAAGCGGCAGCGTTCTTTGTTTAAAATTCGCGCTTTTCTTTCCTTACGTGAAGTCCCGGCTTTGTGATTGGTTGCGTCGCAGTCACATGGGCGACGCAACCAATCACAGCAAGCCGTGACGTAATTTCAGGTCCTTAAGGATTTTAAAATTACGTCCCGGCTTTGTGATTGGTTGCGTCGCAGTCACATGGGCGACGCAACCAATCACAAGCCGTGACGTCACGGGAGGCTGGACACGCGCGCATTTTAAAATGCGCGCTTGTCCAGCCTCCCGTGACGTCCCGGCTTGTGATTGGTTGCGTCGCGATCAACCAATCACAAGCCGGGAGGCTGGACACGCGCGCATTTTAAAATGCGCGCTTGTCCAGCCTCCCGTGACGTCCCGGCTTGTGATTGGTTGCGTCGCGATCAACCAATCACAAGCCGGGAGGCTGGACACGCGCGCATTTTAAAATGCGCGCCTGTCCAGCCTCCCGTGACGTCCCGGCTTGTGATTGGTTGCGTCGCGATCAACCAATCACAAGCCGGGAGGCTGGACACGCGCGCATTTTAAAATGCGCACCTGTCCAGCCTCCCGTGACGTCCCGGCTTGTGATTGGTTGCGTCGCGATCAACCAATCACAAGCCGGGAGGCTGGACAAGCGCGCATTTTAAAATGCGCGCGTGTCCAGCCTCCCGGCTTGTGATTGGTTGACCGCGAAGCAACCAATCACAAGCCGGGACGTCACGGGAGGTTGGACAAGCGCGCATTTTAAAATGCGCGCGTGTCCAGCCTCCCGGCTTGTGATTGGTTGACCGCGAAGCAACCAATCACAAGCCGGGACGTCACGGGAGGTTGGACAAGCGCGCATTTTAAAATGCGCGCGTGTCCAGCCTCCCGGCTTGTGATTGGTTGACCGCGACGCAACCAATCACAAAGCCGGGACGTAATTTTAAAATCCTGAAGGACCTGAAATTACGTCACGGCTTGCTGTGATTGGTTGCGTCCCGGCCACATGGGCGGCACGCGACCAATCACAAGCCGGGACTTCACGTAAAGGAAAGAAAAGCGCGAATTTTAAACAAAGAACGCTGCCGCTTCCCTCGGTAAGGTGCAGGCTGCGTCGGAGAGGTGAGTATAGCAATATTTTTTATTTTAATTCTTTATTTTACACATTAATATGGATCCCAGGGCCTGAAGGAGAGTTTCCTCTCCTTCAGACCCTGGGAACCATCAGGGATACCGTCCGATACATGAGTCCCATTGACTTGTATTGGAATCGGGTATCGGTATCGGATTGGATCCGATACTTTGCCGGTATCGGCCGATACTTTCCGATACCGATACTTTCAAGTATCGGATGGTATCGCTCAACACTAATTGGGACCCTACTTTGTGCACCACAGATATAGTTTTGCTAACGGTGTTGTTCATTTTGATCAGGGGTGCCCACATTTTTACATGCCACTGTATTGTTTTTACAAATTAAAAAAAAAATTCCACTTAAATAAAAAGTAAACTCTACATGTTTGGCATCTGCAAAATCATACTGACCTGAAGAATTAGATTGCCAGGTCTGTTTTACCGTGTAGTAAACATGGTAAATAAAAAAACAAAAGCAATTGTGGAATTGCACTTTTTTAAAAAAATTTCAAAGCACTTAAAATTTTTATTTTGCTTCCCAGCACATTACATGATAAAACAAATAATGTAATTCAAAAGTATAAGGCTATGTGCACACGTTGCGGATTTTGCTGCGGATCCACAGCTGCGGGTCCGCAGCAGTTTTCCATGAGTTTACAGTACCATGTAAACCTATGGAAAACAGAAACCGCTGTGCACATGTTGCGGAAAAAAACGAGCGGAAATGCAGCGGTTTACATTCTGCAGCATGTCAATTCTTTGTGCGGATTCCGCAGCGGTTTACACCTGCTCCATAATAGGAATCCACAGGTGTAAAACCGCAGGTGGAAACCGCACAAAATCCGCATAAAATCCGTGCTAAATCCCCAGTAAATCCGCAGGTAAAACGCAGTGCCTTTTACCTGCGGATTTCTCAAATCCGCTGCGGAAAAATCCGCAGACCTCACAAATACGTGTGCACATAGCCTAACTTGACCCGTAAACATCAAGCCATCATACTTTTATGTGGACAGAAAAATAAAAAAGTTATGGCTCTTGGACAAAAGAAAAAAAAAGGAAAAATCACCCAGTCATGAAGGGGTTAGCCAACAGCTGCAGCTAAGGTTAGGGTCACAGGATCGTTTTTCTCTCATTGGAGAATATCAGTCCGATTATGCTAATCAAACTGTGTTCAGACTCTACCTGTGATCAGAGAGTGATCCGATTTTCTTGGATGAAAAGAATAAGAAAAAAGAATTCCATCTTCTCCATTTCAGTCTGTCCGTGAAAATTTATTTTATTTCCACAGAAAAATAAAGATTTTGTGTTAAATATATTTAAAAAATGACAATTTTTTAATATCAATTTCTATAAAAAATAGAAATAGTAAACTTGTAATTTTCACATTGGCAACTGGAACTATTTCAGACTTTCTGTTCTTTGCAGAAGACTTTTCAGAAGTCTCATTATGGTCAGAGGCAGGATTACAACATCAAAAATAATAATTTTTATTTCTATGGCCACAACATATTCCACAGCACTTTACAATTCCAAGGGGTACATGTACAGACAGTATCAGACATTACAGAACAGCACATAGTTCAACACATACCAAGAGGAGTGAGTGCCCTGCTTGTAAGCTTACAATCTACGAGGCAGGTACCACCTCTATACACAGCTGATAATGCATGATCCACCCTCCTTCACGATGACCTTTGCACACGCTCATTCTCATTACACGCTTCAATACTAAAATTGGGGTCTGAGTCAGTTTATTGCTGCTAATGTACATGTAGATTTCCACAAAGAACAGGAAGCATGACTTTAGAACAGCACCATCGCCAATGTGAAAATTGCAAGATTTATTCTTTGCTCGAAATTTCTGGGACTTCTAGTGTTAATACAGATCTTGAGATAAAAAGAAAATTATAGAAAAAAACAGTACCAACAATTTATTAAAAATAAATTGAACATAGAAGACTGATTTAAACAGTAGGTCAACTGGGAATAACAAATTCCATTTAAAAAATGTCAACCATCAAAACACACTATCACCACCATGAGGACTGAAGGGGCAGATCCAGGAAATTCCTAGATTTGGAGCATCTTGAAACTTAGGTCGGGATCACACTTGCGAGAAACTCGCACAAATCTCACATCTCAATACCCGACACTGCCGTTGGCACTCGGACCGGAGCGCTCAGTTGCATAGAAATACATGAAGCTGTACACTCCGGTCCCGAGTGCCGGCGGCAGTGCCAGGTATTGAGATGCGAGACTCGTGCGAGTTTCTCACAAGTGTGACCCCGGCCATAGAAGGAGGATTGAAACTTACAAAGGGATTTAGAGTATACTTCACAATATTCTGGAATAAGCTAACTACAATGATTCCAATCTAATTGATGGAGATTTATTGTGAACAAATGCTGTCTTCTAACTACGGGCTGTCCCACACGTCCAGATAATTCCGGTACCGGAATAAATCGGTACCGGAGTTATCCGTGTCCGTGTGCCTGGGAACTCACGGAGGCCATACGTGCGGCACACGTGTGCCGCCCGTATGGCGAGTGGGTACCACACGGAGCGTGTGGTACCCACTCTGCATGGTGCTGAAGCTGCGATTCATATCATCCCTGCAGCAACGTTTGCTGTAGAGAAAATATGAAGAATAGTGTTTAAAATAAAGATCTATGTGTCCGCCGCCCCCCCGCCCCCTGTGCGCCCCCCCGCTGGTCAGAAAATACTTACCCGGGTCCCCTGTCGGCTGTCGCTCCTTCCTGGTCTGGCCGCGGCTTCTCCTGCATGCGGTCACGTGGGCCCGATCATTTACAGTCATGAATATGTGGCTCCACCTCCCATAGGGGCGGAGCCGACTATTCATGATTGTAAATGATCGGCCCCACGTGACCGCATACAGTAGGAGGCGCGGCCAGACCAGGAAGGAGCGAGGGAGCGGGTAAGTATTTTCTGACCAGCGGGGGGGCGCACAGGGGGGTGGGGGGGCGGCGGACACATGGATCTTTATTTTTAACACTATTCTTCATATTTTCTCTATAGCAAACGCTGCTACAGGGAAGATATGAATACCGGCTTCAGCACCATGTGGGGGGGACAGCGCTTACTGTAGCGCTGTCTCCGGCACGCACACGGACCCCAGACGGAGAATGTCCGTGTGAGGTCCGTGTTTTACGCGGACCCATTGACTCTATTGGGTCCGTGTAAAACGTGCGCTCCCACGAACACTGACATGTCTCCGTGTTTGGCACACGGAGACACGGTCCGCAAAAAATCAATGACATCTGAACAGATGCATTGATTTTTATGGGTCTACGTGTGTCAGTGTCTCCGGTACGTGAGGAAACTGTCACCTCACGTACCGGAGCCACTGACGTGTGAAACCGGCCTACAATAGAGTAGGTTGTCATGTTGTGTTTTTGCAGCTTGTTTTTCCGCACCAAGAGCCAAAGTGGGTGAAAAGCACTGCAAAAAGGCTGAAAACATTATTGACCTGCTGCATCTTTGTAAAAACATAGCACTGGTTAAATATATTGGGGAAAAATACATATATGAATATTCTGTATATGCAGCAAATACGCCACGTATGAATATATTCAAGTATAGTCAGATATGGTTATTGTTTATTTTTCTTTTCCAATACTTTTTATTGAACTTTCAAAATTTTTCAAAGGGTGGGAAGGGGAAGGGAAGGGGAAACATGGGGAATCGGGGAAAAGGGATGGAGGAAAGAGGGAAAAAGGGATAAGGAGGAAAACCAGGGATAAACAGGCATACACACATTTCAGAAATACACATATTTAAGTGTAGCTTAATATTTCAACACCTAAAATCAAAACAGGTATTAATAATCATACAAAGACTATGAGATGCAAAATCCACATAAAGTACAGAGTATTATGAAATATATTAGTATTATACATATATCGAGTAATGTATGAAGAAACATGAGAGCCTGTCGTGTCTGGAAACACCTTAAGGTTGGAGGGAAAAGTCCGGTTCTTTTAGTATTATAGCAAGTGGAGTAAAGATCTTTTCAAGTGGGATACATGTTTGATTAAAACAGAGGAGAGTCCAGGAGAACTCCTCCTGGTAGACGATGTTATACCTGTTCTTTTCAGAAAGTCAATTCCTTCCTCCGGAGACGAGAGAGTGAACAATTTTGACGCAAATTTCGCTATTGTTTATTTTTCAAACAGCCTCTATGGTGCTTCCTATATGCTAATGTGATAAGATTTTGTTAAGTTAAAAGTAAAAATTATTTGGAAAAAAAATCTATATTTTATTCCTTTAAAAAAAAAAAAAAGCTTGTAATACTATGAAACATCATAAAAGGTGCTCTGGATGAGTGGACTATATGGAAATGCTGACCTTTTCATTACTGGCATTTTTAGATCAGCTGTTTTGTATGGAGAAAATAAAAGGCTCCACAGAATGTAGCTTTTTATCATTGCCTTCTCTGTCTTGCTGCTTCAGAGCAATGGGTCAGAGGTACTTCATTCATGTGGAGCATTGTGCGTGGGTTGCTGACTGTTTGACATTTGTGAATGAGACGTGTTCTCTGTGTCCTCAAACACTTATCATCTCAGAGGTTGCAGCGTGTGAGTGTTTGCTTGCTCACTGATCCTTTGTGCACACCAACTGTGTAATTATACAAAAAGTCATGCATAAGAAATCTTGTCAGCCAATGTTGCGGGGACGGGTGGGATGCCACCACAGTCACTTTAAGGGTATGTGCACACGTCCGGATTTCTTGCAGAAATTTCCTGAAGAAAACCGGAAATTTTCTGCAAGAAATCCGCTTTTTTTTTTTTCCAGTTTTTTTTCCGTTTTTTTCGCGTTTTTTTTAGCATTCTGTAAGCGTAATTAACTTGCAGAATGGTAAAGTTTTCCAAGCGATTTGTAGCATCGCTTGGAAAACTGACTGACAGGTTGGTCACACTTGTCAAACATAGCGTTTGACAAGTGTGACCAACTTTTTACTATAGATGCTGCTTTTGCAGCATCTATAGTAAAAGATAGAATGTTTAAAAATAATAAAAAAAATAAAAAAAATGCTTATACTCACCCGCAGACAGCTGATCTCCTCACCGGCGTCCGTTCCGTATAGATGGTGTGGTTCAGGACCTTCCATGACGTCGCGGTCACGTGAGCGGTCACATGACCGGTCTCGACCAATCACAAGACGGCGACGTCATCGGCAGGTCCTTCACCGCACACCAGCTACTGGAACCGAAGCGACAGTGTGCAGTGGAGAGGTGGGAAGACATCGAAGGTGAGTATAGGACTATTTTTTATTTTAATTCTTTTTTTTTTGACCAATTATATGGTGCCCAGTCCGGGGAGGAGAGTCTCCTCTCCTCCACCCTGGGTACCAACCGCACATAATCTGCTTACTTCCCGCATGGTGGGCACAGCCCCGTGCGGGAAGTAAGCAGATCAATGGACTCCTAGGTGTGCGGAATCCCCTGCAATTCCGCATTTTAATGAACATGTTGCTTTTTTTTCCGCGATGCGATTTTTTCGCGGAAAAAAAGGCTACATTTGCACAAAAAATGCGGAATACACTGAAAATAATGGGAGGCATATGTAAGCGCTTTTTTCGCGTTTTTATAGCGAAAAAACGCGAAAAAAATGCGAAAAATACTGAACGTGTGCACATGGCCTAAGAGAAAATAATCTGTTGAGAAAATAAACATACAAGATGTAGCAGTACAATGCAGGCTCTAGTAGACCATTTAGGTGGGCCTTTCCAGCTCATCAACGACTGCTCTTCAACTATATCCAAGTTTACACAGGCCAAGGAAACAGTGATGGGAACAAAATTATCCCTAATGTGATGGTTCTGTCCCTATATTCAACATGTTATTGACAGCACATATCCTGATTCCAAACCTTCCGGCCCAGTGCTAAACATAGGAGAGAGTGTCTTGTGCGCATGTCATCAAAGCTGTGTGTTAGGGAGGTTGGTCACTAACTCTTTATGGTAGCAAGGAGTCAAGGACATAGAGAAGGAGGCTGGCTTATCCATTGAAATGAGTAATAATCATCCAACCCTGCTTTACATAATTCTGATGACATGCAGACACCGGAATTTTCTATGGCCAGAAGAAAAGATGCCATTAGAAAAGCTGTATCACTGGAATTATTTAAACGGGGGAAGACATATCATTATTGCAATTTGGGCAGCCGTACAAGGGCCCAAAAAAGGTAAGGGGTTTTTGCACTGGGGGTCTCTTCTGTCTGTGTCTGCTGTTGGATTTAAACCCTATTTTGGGATCATAAAATATTTTTCCTTTGTATTCTTTGTTCGTTTTTATTTTTTTCATTTGTGCCTTTATGTGATGTGTCATATTGAATTTGTATTGTATCAATAAAATTTGATTTTTGGACGTATTACTTTGTTAACAATTTTATTCAGTTTTGTTTGCATGACTGTAGCACTCCAGAACCTAAGATTTGCTGTGGTCACTGTCTTCATAGATGTTGGAAAGAAACCTTTAGCCTCCTTACGTCTAACAAAAAAAATAATTACAACAGGAAGTTAACTTTAAGATTTACTTCAGTCATTATTGCATGCCAAAAATTGTACTGTAGGTCAGTCTATACCTCCTAAATAATAGTATCTGATTCAAGCTTTAGATTAGCGGTAACCCTGGGTGGCATTTAGATAGATGGCATTCGTTGACTAATATCCATTGACAAATAGCCTTGCCTTCTTGTAAGATAAAAAAACTAGGTCAGAAGAGGCTGAAGACTAGTATGAATATTAAAGGGAACCTGTCACCTCATTTTGCCCCTATGAGATGCGGCCACTGCCTTTTGGGGCTTATCTACAGCATTGTATAATGCTGCAGATAAGCCTCGGATCCGACCTGAAATAGAAGAATAAGCAGTTTTATTATACTCACCCGGGGGCGGTCCCGGTGCGGTCCGGTCCGATGGGCGTCGCAGGTTCGGGTTCGGTGCTTCGTGTCGCGCTCCTGTGCAGGCTTACTGATCTGCCCTGTTTGAGGGCAGAGCAAAGTACTGCAGTGCACAGGCACCGGGAAAGGTCAAAGAGGCCTAGCGCCTGCGCATTGCAGGAATTTCCTCAACAGGGTAGATCACTATGCCTGCGCAGGAGCGAGACACGAAGCAAGCAGGATGACTACATTGCATGAAGATGGCAGGCGCCGAACCTGGACCTGAAACACCCATCGGACTGGACTGCCCCCGCCTGAGTATAATTAAACTTGTTTTTCTTCTCTTTCAGGTCGGATTCGGGGTTTATCTGCAGCATTACAGAATGCTGTAGATAAGCCCCGAAAGGCAGTGGCCATATCTTATAGCGGCAAAACGAGGTGACAGGCTACCTTTAGGTTAAGTGCACACGTTGCAAAATTGCCACGGAAATTTCCGTGGCAATTCCGCAACTCCTGCCGCAGGTATATCGCATGCGGAATTGGCATTTGTATTCCCGCTAAACACTAGTGTTTTGCAAGCGTTTTTAGCTTGCAGAATACTAGCATTTTCCAAGTGATCTGTAGCATCACTTGGAAAACTGATTGACAGGTTGGTCACACTTGTCAAACATAGATTCTGCCGCAGAAAAAAAAGCAACATGTGCACAAAAATTGCGGATTGCATTCTAATAATAGGATGCTTAATGTATGCGTTTTTTTCATGGTTTTATTGCATTTTTTTTAGCAAAAAAACGCGAAAAAAATGCGAAAAATCCTGAACATGTGCACACAGCCTCAAGGAATTAAGGAGGATCTGTCTTTGTATATCATTTGGTAAGGGTAATGGTAAGGCCTCATTCAAACATTCAGACCAGTTTTCATCAGTATTTTGGATCAGATTGTCACTAGTGTTTGAAGGGTATTTGCACACAACTTTTTGAGGTCTAAATCTGAAAAAGCCCCTGCAAAATGCTAAAAAGATTGAACATGTGGCACTGCAATGTCAAAACAACGTGCTGTGCATATGTTCAGTCTTTTCGAGATTATTTTATCCGCCTCTGGCTTCGAAAGCCGTGAGGCAGCTAAAAGAAGTGACCTGACTATTCTCCAGGTGGCTTCTGTTTGGAAGCCACTTACAGTACTAGTATACAGCGTTGGACTGGAGCACCTTGGGCCCACCAGAGAAAATCATTCTAGGGGCCCACTATGTAGCTACATAGAAATAGATACAAGACCACCAATTGTGCGGTAAAAAGCACTAATATCAGGGTATAATATAAGGTAGTTCACGTCTTAATTATGTAGCAAGGGTTGGGGCAGCACCCTCACAGAATATAATGTAGCCCCCTCATAAAATATAATGCAGTCCCCTCTCATAAAATATAATGCAGCACCCCACAAAATATAATGCAACCCCCTCAGGTATAACGTAGTCCCCACCACAGAATATAATGTAGCATCCTCATAGGGTATAATGCAGCTCCCCTCATATAGTATAATGCAGCCCACCACAGAATATAATGTAGTCCCCTGAGAGAATGCAGCCCCACCAAAGAATATAATGCAGCCCCCCATAGAGTATACTGTAGCCCCTGTTGTGAAATTGGATTCTGGGCTCCCCCGGTGGCCACTTGTGGAATTTAACTTGTGTGCATCATCCCCTCTGTTCACCTGCTCCTATCAGGATGTGGGAGTCGCTATATAACCTTGCTCCTCTGTCAGTTTCATGCCGGTCATCAATGTAATCAGTAGTCTTTCTGTGCTTGTTCCTGCTACTAGACAACTCCCAGCTAAGTTGGACTTTTGTCCTTGTGTGTTTTTGCATTTTGTTCCTGTTCACAGCTGCTGTTTCGTTACTGTGTCTGGAAAGCTCTTGTGAGCGGAAATTGCCACTCTGGTGTTATGAGTTAATGCTAGAGTCTTAAAGTAATTTCTGGATGGTGTTTTGATAGGGTTTTCTGCTGACCATGAAAGTGCCCTTTCTGTCTTCATGCTATCTAGTAAGCGGACCTCGATTTTGCTAAACCTATTTTCATACTACGTTTGTCATTTCATCTTAAATCACCGCCAATATATGTGGGGCCCTCTGTCTGCCTTTTGGGAAAATTTCTCTAGAGGTGAGCCAGGACTGTCTTTTCCTCTGCTAGGATTAGGTAGTTCTCCGGCTGGCGCTGGGCATCTAGGGATAAAAAAACGTAGGCATGCTACCCGGCCACTTCTAGTTGTGCGGCAGGTTTAGTTCATGGTCAGTATAGTTTCCATCTTCCAAGAGCTAGTTCTCATATATGCTGGGCTATGTTCTCTCGCCATTGAGAATCACGACAGTTTGACCGGCCATAAAAAGGGTTAAATTACTGGCTGAGAAAGGAGAGAAAAAAGAAGTCTGCTACAATTTTTTTTTTTTTTTTTTTTCCCTCCAGTTCTGAGTGTGCTCTTAATTGAATCACTTGCTAGTCTGCCTATACTGCAGCCTTCCTCTCTTCCTCTCCTTCTAATCCTTGAATGGCTCTGTGTTCACCTGTTTCAAATGGATCTTCAGAGTGTAGCTACAGGTTTGAATAATCTCGCCACAAAGGTACAAAATTTGCAAGATTTTGTTGTTCATGCACCTATGTCTGAGCCTAGAATTCCTTTGCCTGAATTCTTCTCGGGGAATAGATCTCACTTTCAAAATTTTAAAAATAATTGCAAATTGTTTTTGTCCCTGAAGTCTCGCTCTGCCGGAGACCCTGCACAGCAGGTCAGGATTGTTATTTCCTTGCTCCGGGGCGACCCTCAAGACTGGGCTTTTGCATTGGCACCAGGGGATCCTGCGTTGCTCAATGTGGATGCGTTTTTTCTGGCCTTGGGGTTGCTTTATGAGGAACCTCATTTAGAGCTTCAGGCGGAAAAGGCCTTGATGTCCTTGTCTCAGGGGCAAGATGAAGCTGAAATATACTGCCAAAAATTCCGCAAATGGTCTGTGCTTACTCAGTGGAATGAGTGCGCCCTGGCGGCGATTTTCAGAGAAGGTCTCTCTGATGCCATTAAGGATGTTATGGTGGGGTTCCCTGTGCCTGCGAGTCTGAATGAGTCCATGACGATGGCTTATCAGATCGATAGGCGTCTGCGGGAGCGCAAACCTGTGCACCATTTGGCGGTGTCTACTGAGAAAACGCCAGAAAATATGCAATGTGATAGAATTCTGTCCAGAAGCGAGCGGCAGAATTTTAGACGAAAAAATGGGTTGTGCTTCTATTGTGGTGATTCAACTCATGTTATATCAGCATGCTTTAAGCGTACTAAGAAGCCTGACAAGTCTGTTTCAATTAGCACTTTACAGTCTAAGTTTATTCTATCTGTGACCCTGATTTGTTCTTTGTCATCTATTACCGCGGACGCCTATGTCGACTCTGGCGCTGCTTTGAGTCTTATGGATTGGTCCTTTGCCAAACGCTGTGGGTATGATTTGGAGCCATTGGAGGCTCCGATACCTCTGAAAGGGATTGACTCCACCCCATTGGCTAGTAATAAACCACAATACTGGACACAAGTGACTATGCGTGTTAATCCGGATCACCAGGAGGTTATTCGCTTTCTGGTGCTGTATAATCTACATGATGTTTTGGTGCTGGGATTGCCATGGCTGCAATCTCATAACCCAGTCCTCGACTGGAGAGCTATGTCTGTGTTAAGCTGGGGATGTAAAGGAACTCATGGGGACGTACCTTTGGTTTCCATTTCATCATCTATTCCCTCTGAGATTCCTGAATTCTTGTCTGACTTTCGTGACGTTTTTGAAGAACCCAAGGTTGGTTCACTACCTCCGCACCGGGAGTGCGATTGTGCCATAGACTTGATTCCGGGTAGTAAATACCCTAAGGGTCGTTTATTTAATCTGTCTGTGCCTGAACACGCTGCTATGCGAGAATATATAAAGGAGTCCTTGGAAAAGGGACATATTCGTCCTTCGTCATCTCCCTTAGGAGCCGGTTTTTTCTTTGTGTCTAAGAAAGACGGCTCTTTGAGGCCGTGTATTGATTATCGACTTTTGAATAAAATCACGGTTAAATATCAATATCCGTTACCACTGCTTACTGATTTGTTTGCTCGTATAAAGGGGGCCAAGTGGTTCTCTAAGATTGATCTCCGTGGGGCGTATAATTTGGTGCGAATCAAGCAGGGGGATGAGTGGAAAACCGCATTTAATACGCCCGAGGGCCATTTTGAGTATTTGGTGATGCCTTTTGGTCTTTCAAATGCCCCTTCAGTCTTCCAGTCCTTTATGCATGACATTTTCCGCGATTATTTGGATAAATTTATGATTGTGTATCTGGATGATATTCTGATTTTTTCGGATGACTGGGACTCTCATGTCCAGCAGGTCAGGAGGGTTTTTCAGGTTTTGCGGTCTAATTCCTTGTGTGTGAAGGGTTCTAAGTGTGATTTTGGGGTTCAGAAGATTTCCTTCTTGGGATACATTTTTTCCCCCTCTTCCATCGAGATGGATCCTGTCAAGGTTCAGGCTATTGGTGATTGGACGCAACCCTCTTCTCTTAAGAGTCTTCAGAAATTTTTGGGCTTTGCTAACTTTTATCGTCGATTTATTGCTGGTTTTTCTGATGTTGTAAAACCATTGACTGATTTGACTAAGAAGGGTGCTGATGTTGCTGATTGGTCCCCTGATGCTGTGGAGGCCTTTCGGGAGCTCAAGCGCCGCTTTTCTTCCGCCCCAGTGTTGCGTCAGCCTGATGTTGCTCTTCCTTTTCAGGTTGAGGTCGACGCTTCTGAAATCGGAGCTGGGGCGGTGTTGTCGCAGAGAAGTTCCGACTGCTCCGTGATGAGACCTTGTGCTTTTTTTTCCCGTAAATTTTCGCCCGCCGAGCGGAATTATGATATTGGGAATCGGGAGCTTTTGGCCATGAAGTGGGCTTTTGAGGAGTGGCGTCACTGGCTTGAGGGGGCCAGACATCAGGTGGTGGTATTGACTGACCCAAAAATTTAATTTACCTTGAGTCTGCCAGGCGCCTGAATCCTAGACAAGCGCGCTGGTCGTTGTTTTTCTCTCGGTTTAATTTTGTGGTGTCTTACCTACCGGGTTCTAAGAATGTTAAGGCGGATGCCCTTTCTAGGAGTTTTGAGCCTGACTCCCCTGGTAATTCTGAGCCCACAGGTATCCTTAAAGATGGAGTGATATTGTCTGCCGTTTCTCCAGACCTGCGGCGGGCCTTGCAGGAGTTTCAGGCGGATAGACCTGATCGTTGCCCACCTGGTAGACTGTTTGTTCCTGATGATTGGACCAGTAGAGTCATCTCTGAGGTTCATTCTTCTGCGTTGGCAGGTCATCCTGGAATCTTTGGTACCAGGGATTTGGTGGCAAGGTCCTTCTGGTGGCCTTCCCTGTCACGAGATGTGCGAGGCTTTGTGCAGTCTTGTGACGTTTGTGCTCGGGCCAAGCCTTGTTGTTCTCGGGCTAGTGGATTGTTGTTACCCTTGCCTATCCCGAAGAGGCCTTGGACGCACATCTCGATGGATTTTATTTTGGATCTGCCTGTTTCTCAGAAGATGTCTGTCATCTGGGTGGTGTGTGACCGTTTCTCTAAGATGGTCCATCTGGTTCCCTTGCCTAAGTTGCCTTCTTCTTCCGAGTTGGTTCCTCTGTTTTTTCAAAATGTTGTTCGTTTGCATGGTATTCCGGAGAATATCGTTTCTGACAGAGGGACCCAATTCGTGTCTAGATTTTGGCGGGCATTCTGTGCTAGGATGGGCATAGATTTGTCTTTTTCGTCTGCTTTCCATCCTCAGACTAATGGCCAGACCGAGCGGACTAATCAGACCTTGGAGACATATTTGAGGTGTTTTGTGTCTGCGGATCAGGATGATTGGGTTGCTTTTTTGCCTTTGGCGGAGTTCGCCCTCAATAATCGGGCCAGCTCTGCCACCTTGGTGTCCCCGTTTTTCTGTAATTCGGGGTTTCATCCTCGATTTTCCTCCGGTCAAGTGGAATCTTCGGATTGTCCTGGAGTGGATGCTGTGGTGGAGAGGTTGCATCAGATTTGGGGGCAGGTGGTGGACAATTTGAAGTTGTCCCAGGAGAAGACTCAGCTTTTTGCCAACCGCCGTCGTCGTGTTGGTCCTCGGCTTTGTGTTGGGGACTTGGTGTGGTTGTCTTCTCGTTTTGTCCCTATGAGGGTTTCTTCTCCTAAGTTTAAGCCTCGGTTCATCGGCCCGTACAAGATATTGGAGATTCTTAACCCTGTGTCCTTCCGTTTGGACCTCCCTGCATCCTTTTCGATTCATAATGTTTTTCATCGGTCATTGTTGCGCAGGTATGAGGTACCAGCTGTGCCTTCCGTTGAGCCTCCTGCTCCGGTGTTGGTTGAGGGTGAGTTGGAGTACGTTGTGGAAAAGATCTTGGACTCTCGTGTTTCCAGACGGAAACTCCAGTATCTGGTCAAATGGAAGGGATACGGTCAGGAGGATAATTCTTGGGTCACTGCCTCTGATGTTCATGCCTCCGATCTTGTCCGTGCCTTTCATAGGGCTCATCCTGATCGCCCTGGTGGTTCTGGTGAGGGTTCGGTGCCCCCTCCTTGAGGGGGGGGTACTGTTGTGAAATTGGATTCTGGGCTCCCCCGGTGGCCACTTGTGGAATTTAACTTGTGTGCATCATCCCCTCTGTTCACCTGCTCCTATCAGGATGTGGGAGTCGCTATATAACCTTGCTCCTCTGTCAGTTTCATGCCGGTCATCAATGTAATCAGTAGTCTTTCTGTGCTTGTTCCTGCTACTAGACAACTCCCAGCTAAGTTGGACTTTTGTCCTTGTGTGTTTTTGCATTTTGTTCCTGTTCACAGCTGCTGTTTCGTTACTGTGTCTGGAAAGCTCTTGTGAGCGGAAATTGCCACTCTGGTGTTATGAGTTAATGCTAGAGTCTTAAAGTAATTTCTGGATGGTGTTTTGATAGGGTTTTCTGCTGACCATGAAAGTGCCCTTTCTGTCTTCATGCTATCTAGTAAGCGGACCTCGATTTTGCTAAACCTATTTTCATACTACGTTTGTCATTTCATCTTAAATCACCGCCAATATATGTGGGGGCCTCTGTCTGCCTTTTGGGAAAATTTCTCTAGAGGTGAGCCAGGACTGTCTTTTCCTCTGCTAGGATTAGGTAGTTCTCCGGCTGGCGCTGGGCATCTAGGGATAAAAAAACGTAGGCATGCTACCCGGCCACTTCTAGTTGTGCGGCAGGTTTAGTTCATGGTCAGTATAGTTTCCATCTTCCAAGAGCTAGTTCTCATATATGCTGGGCTATGTTCTCTCGCCATTGAGAATCACGACAAGCCCCCTCATATAATATGATGTAGCCCCCCATAATATAATGTAGTCCCCTGAAAATAATGAAGTCCCCTCACAGAATATAATGTTGCCCCCTCATAAAGTATAATGCAACCCCTCTCCACTCCCATCATTGTCCTCTGTTGTGAATTCTGTTGTGGGTTCTGCTCTTGGGCTCCCTCCGGTGGTTATAAGTGGTAGTGCTGCTGTTTGTCCTTCACAGCAGTCATCAGGTGCTTCCACTTTGGACGGGGCTATTTAGTCTGGCTTCACCCTTTAGTGAGTGCCAGTTGTCCATTGTTTTCTGGAGGATTTACATCTCTGCTTGGTTTCTCCTGCTGGATTGTCCATATCATCAAAGATAAGTCCTGGCTTTGTTTTTGCAGTCCACATGTGGTGGACTTTATAGTTCAGTGAATTGCTATGTTTTTTCTTGTCCAGCTTTGTCTGTGTAAGGATTTATTCAGCCAAGCTGGAAGCTCTGGAGTCGCAGAGTTACCCTCCATGCCTTTAGTTAGGTGTGGAGATTTTTGTATTCTCTGTGGTGGATTTTTGTAGTATTTTAATACTGACCGCACAGTACTCTGTCCTGTCTTTTCTTTCTAGGTAGCGTGGCCTACTTTGCTAAATTCGGTTTTCAGTCTGCGTTTGTAATTTCCCTCTCCTCTCACAGTCAATATTTGTGGGGGGCTGTCTTTCCTTTGGGGATTTTCTCTGAGGCAAGATAGTTTTCCTGTTTCTTTCTTTAGGGGTAATTAGTCCTCCGGCTGTGACGAGGTGTCGAGGGAGTGACAGGAACATCCCACGGCTACTTATAGTTGCGGTGTTAAGTTCAGGGTCTGCGGTCAGTATAGAGGCCACCTACTCCAGAGCTCGTCCACGCTGCTCCTAGGCCACCAGATCATAACAGTACAACTGGCCAACAATGAGTTAACCGCATCTCAAAAGAAGGGAAAGAAAGTGCTGAGCCATTTTTTTTTTCTGTACTCTGTTGTGGTTTTTTTTTCCCTCTTCACCTCTGGGTGGCTCAAGAGTTAGGCGCTGACATGGATGTTCAGGGACTTGCTTCTCGGGTGGATCAACTTGCTGCTAGAGTACAGGGTATTTCTGATTATATCGTGCAGACTCCTGTTTTAGAGCCTAGAATTCCTACCCCCGATCTGTTTTTTGGGGACAGGTCCAAATTTTTGAGCTTTAAAAATAACTGTAAACTGTTTTTTGCTCTGAAGCCCCGTTCCTCTGGTGATCCCATCCAGCAGGTAAAAATTGTCATTTCTCTGTTGCGTGGCGACCCGCAGGATTGGGCATTTTCCCTGGAATCTGGGAATCCGGCCTTGCTTAATGTAGGCACCTTTTTTCAGGCGCTTGGGTTATTGTATGATGAACCTAATTCTGTGGATCATGCTGAGAAAACCTTGTTGGCCCTGTGTCAGGGTCAAGAAGCGGCAGAATCATATTGCCAGAAATTTAGAAAATGGTCTGTGCTTACTAAGTGGAATGAGGATGCTTTGGCGGCAGTTTTCAGAAAGGGTCTTTCTGAATCTGTTAAAGATGTTATGGTGTGCTTCCCCACGCCTGCAGGTCTGAGTGATTCTATGTCTCTGGCCATTCAAATTGATCGGCGCTTGCATGAGCGCAGAGTTGTGCACACTATGGCATTGTCTTCCGAGCGGAGTCCTGAGCCAATGCAGTGTGATAGGATTGTGTCTAGAGCTGAACGTCAAGGATTCAGACGTCAGAATAGGTTGTGCTTTTACTGCGGCGATTCTGCTCATGTTATCTCTGATTGCCCTAAGCGTGCCAAGAGAATCGCTAATTCCGTTACCATCAGTACTGTACAACCTAAATTTCTGTTATCTGTGACCCTGATCTGCTCATTATCGTCATTCTCTGTCATGGCATTTGTGGATTCAGGCGCCGCTTTAAATTTGATGGACTTAGAATTTGCCAGACGTTGTGGTTTTCCCTTACAGCCTTTGCGGAGTCCTATCCCTTTGAGGGGTATTGATGCTACACCATTGGCTAAAAATAAACCTCAGTTTTGGACACAGTTAACCATGTGCATGGCGCCAGCCCATCAGGAAGATTGTCGTTTCCTGGTGTTGCATAATTTGCATGATGCTATTGTGCTGGGGTTTCCATGGTTACAGGTACATAATCCGGTGTTGGATTGGAAATCTATGTCTGTGACTAGTTGGGGTTGTCAGGGGGTTCATGATGACGTTCCTCTGATGTCAATTTCCTCCTCCCCCTCTTCTGAAATTCCTGAGTTTCTGTCAGATTTCCAGGATGTTTTCGATGAGCCCAAGTCCAGTTCCCTTCCACCGCATAGGGATTGTGATTGTGCTATTGACTTGATTCCAGGCTGTAAGTTTCCTAAGGGCCGACTTTTCAACCTGTCTGTGCCTGAACATGCCGCCATGCGGAGCTATGTAAAGGAGTCTTTGGAGAAGGGGCATATTCGGCCATCTTCTTTTCCATTGGGAGCAGGTTTTTTTTTTGTTGCCAAGAAGGATGGCTCCTTGAGACCCTGTATTGATTATCGCCTCTTGAATAAGATCACGGTCAAATTCCAATACCCTTTGCCTTTGCTTTCTGATCTGTTTGCCAGGATTAAGGCGGCTAGTTGGTTTACTAAGATTGACCTTCGAGGGGCATATAATCTTGTTCGTATTAAGCAGGGTGACGAATGGAAAACTGCGTTTAATACGCCCAAGGGCCATTTTGAATATCTTGCGATGCCATTCGGACTCTCTAATGCCCCATCTGTGTTTCAGTCCTTCATGCATGATATTTTTCGGAATTATCTTGATAAATTCATGATTGTATATTTGGATGATATTTTGATTTTTTCAGAAGATTGGGAGTCTCATGTGAAACAAGTCAGGATGGTATTTCAGGTCCTTCGTGATAATGCCTTGTTTGTGAAGGGGTCTAAGTGCCTCTTTGGAGTACAGAAGGTTTCTTTTTTGGGCTTCATTTTTTCTCCATCATCTATAGAAATGGATCTGGTTAAGGTTCAGGCCATTCATGATTGGATCCAGCCCACATCCGTGAAGAGCCTTCAGAAATTTTTGGGCTTTGCTAATTTTTATCGCCGTTTCATTGCCAACTTCTCCAGTGTGGTTAAACCCCTGACCGATTTGACGAGGAAGGGCGCTGATGTAGCTAATTGGTCCTCTGAGGCTGTTTCTGCCTTTCAGGAGCTTAAGCGCCGATTTACTTCTGCCCCTGTGTTGCGTCAGCCGGATATTTCTCTTCCTTTTCAGGTTGAGGTTGACGCTTCTGAGATTGGGGCAGGGGCCGTTTTGTCTCAGAGGAATTCTGATGGTTCCTTGATGAAACCGTGTGCCTTCTTTTCTCGAAAGTTTTCGCCTGCGGAACGCAATTATGATGTCGGCAATCGTGAATTGTTGGCTATGAAGTGGGCATTTGAGGAGTGGCGACATTGGCTTGAGGGGGCCAAGCACCGTATTGTGGTCTTGACCGATCATAAGAATCTGATTTACCTCGAGTCTGCCAAACGGCTGAATCCTAGACAGGCCCGATGGTCCCTGTTTTTCTCCTGTTTTGATTTTGTTGTCTCGTATCTTCCGGGTTCTAAGAATGTTAAAGGGAACCTGTCACCACGTTTTTGGAAGATGGGATAAAAATAGCGTTAAATAGGGGCAGAGGTGGGCGTTACATTAGTGTGTTTGTTATGCGTTTATTACCCACCTAAGTTGCCGAAATAGTTTTGCAAAGTCTCCGTTTTCGCCTGTCAATCAGGCTGGTCTGGTCAAAAGGGTGTGTTGTCTTCCCCCAGATTTTGCGTAGTTTTCCGTTGGTGGCGTAGTGGTGTGCGCATGCCCAAGGTCCCGAATCCTCTGCCAGGGGATTTAAAAGAGCGCGCTGTTCGTTATTTCATTGGTGATCGGTGGGCGCGGCCATCTTCCTTTGGCCGCGCGTGCGCAGAAGCAGCGCTCTGCTGGCCGCGGCTTCAGGAAAATGGCCGCCGCGATATCCATCTGCGCACGCACGGCATCCCGCGGCCATTTTCCTGAAGCCGCGGCCAGCAGAGCGCCGCTTCTGCGCACGCGTGGCCAAAGGAAGATGACCGCGCCCACCGATCACCAATGAAATAACGAACAGCGCGCTCTTTTAAATCCCCTGGCAGAGGATTCGGGACCTTGGGCATGCGCACACCACTACGCCACCAACGGAAAACTACGCAAAATCTGGGGGAAGACAACACGCCCTTTTGACCAGACCAGCCTGATTGACAGGCGAAAACGGAGACTTTGCAAAGGTATTTCGGCAACTTAGGTGGGTAATAAACGCATAACAAACACACTAATGTAACGCCCACCTCTGCCCCTATTTAACGCTATTTTTATCCCATCTTCCAAAAACGTGGTGACAGGTTCCCTTTAAGGCTGATGCCCTCTCTAGGAGTTTTTTGCCTGATTCCCCTGGGATTCTTGAGCCGGTTGGTATTCTGAAGGAGGGGGTGATTCTTTCTGCCATCTCCCCTGATTTGCGACGGGTTCTTCAGGAGTTTCAGGCTGATAAACCTGATCGCTGTCCAGCGGGGAAACTGTTTGTTCCTGACAGATGGACTAGTAAAGTGATTTCTGAGGTTCACTGTTCTGTGTTGGCTGGCCATCCTGGGATTTTTGGTACCAGAGATTTGGTTAGTAAGTCCTTTTGGTGGCCTTCTTTGTCACGGGATGTGCGTTCTTTTGTGCAGTCCTGTGGGACTTGTGCGCGGGCCAAACCTTGCTGCTCCCGCGCCAGTGGGTTGCTTTTGCCTTTGCCGGTCCCTGAGAGGCCTTGGACGCATATTTCTATGGATTTTATTTCGGATCTTCCTGTTTCCCAGAGGATGTCTGTTATCTGGGTGGTCTGTGACCGGTTTTCTAAGATGGTTCATTTGGTACCTTTGCCTAAATTGCCTTCCTCTTCTGAGTTGGTTCCGTTGTTTTTTCAGCATGTTGTTCGTTTGCATGGCATTCCGGAGAATATTGTGTCCGATAGAGGTTCTCAGTTTGTTTCTAGGTTTTGGCGGTCCTTTTGTGCTAAGCTGGGCATTGATTTGTCTTTTTCTTCCGCATTTCATCCTCAGACAAACGGCCAAACCGAGCGAACTAACCAGACTTTGGAAACTTATTTGAGATGCTTTGTGTCTGCCGATCAAGATGATTGGGTGGCTTTCTTGCCATTGGCCGAGTTTGCCCTTAATAATCGGGCTAGTTCTGCTACCTTGGTTTCACCATTCTTTTGTAATTCTGGGTTTCATCCTCGTTTTTCTTCAGGGCAGGTTGAGTCTTCTGATTGGCCTGGGGTGGACTCTGTGGTTGACAGGTTGCAGCAGATTTGGGCTCATGTTGTGGACAATTTGGTGTTGTCTTAGGAGGAGGCTCAGCGTTTTGCCAACCGTCGTCGGCGTGTGTGTTCCCGGCTTCGGGTTGGGGATTTGGTCTGGTTGTCTTCTCGTCATGTTCCTATGAAGGTTTCTTCCCCTAAGTTCAATCCTCGGTTTATTGGTCCTTATAGGATTTCTGAGATTATCAATCCAGTGTCTTTTCGTTTGACCCTTCCAGCCTCTTTTTCCATCCATAATGTTTTTCATAGATCTTTGTTGCGGAAATATGTGGTGCCCGTGGTTCCCTCTGTTGATCCTCCTGCCCCGGTGTTGATTGATGGGGAGTTGGAGTATGTTGTGGAGAAGATCTTTTATTCTCGTTTTTCAAGACGGAGGCTTCAGTATCTTGTCAAGTGGAAGGGTTATGGCCAGGAGGATAATTCTTGGGTTGTTGCCTCCGATGTTCATGCTGACGATTTGGTTTGTGCCTTCCATTTGGCTCGTCTGGATCGGCCTGGGGGCTCTGGTGAGGGTTCGGTGACCCCTCCTCAAGGGGGGGGTACTGTTGTGAATTCTGTTGTGGGTTCTGCTCTTGGGCTCCCTCCGGTGGTTATAAGTGGTAGTGCTGCTGTTTGTCCTTCACAGCAGTCATCAGGTGCTTCCACTTTGGACGGGACTATTTAGTCTGGCTTCACCCTTTAGTGAGTGCCAGTTGTCCATTGTTTTCTGGAGGATTTACATCTCTGCTTGGTTTCTCCTGCTGGATTGTCCATATCATCAAAGATAAGTCCTGGCTTTGTTTTTGCAGTCCACATGCGGTGGACTTTATAGTTCAGTGAATTGCTATGTTTTTTCTTGTCCAGCTTTGTCTGTGTAAGGATTTATTCAGCCAAGCTGGAAGCTCTGGAGTCACAGAGTTACCCTCCATGCCTTTAGTTAGGTGTGGAGATTTTTGTATTCTCTGTGGTGGATTTTTGTAGTATTTTAATACTGACCGCACAGTACTCTGTCCTGTCTTTTCTTTCTAGGTAGCGTGGCCTCCTTTGCTAAATTCTGTTTTCAGTCTGCGTTTGTAATTTCCCTCTCCTCTCACAGTCAATATTTGTGGGGGGCTGTCTTTCCTTTGGAGATTTTCTCTGAGGCAAGATAGTTTTCCTGTTTCTTTCTTTAGGGGTAATTAGTCCTCCGGCTGTGACAAGGTGTCGAAGGAGTGACAGGAACATCCCACGGCTACTTATAGTTGCGGTGTTAAGTTCAGGGTCTGCGGTCAGTATAGAGGCCACCTACTCCAGAGCTCGTCAATGCTGCTCCTAGGCCACCAGATCATAACAGTCCTCATCCACCTTCTTCATTGCCTTCTCCCCCTCCACCCCTATCATTCTCCCACACCACCTCCATCATTGCCCATCACCTCCATCATTGCCTCCCCACCATCATTGCCTATCACCTCCATCATTGCCTTCCCCACCATCACTGCCTATCACCTCCATCATTGCCCATCACCTCCATCATTGCCTCCCCACCATCATTGTCCATCACCTCCATCATTCCCTTCCTCACCATCATTGCCCATCACCTCCATCATTGCCTCCCCCACCATCACTGCCTATCACCTCCATCATTGCCCATCACCTCCATCATTGTCTCCCCCACCATCATTGCCCATCACTTGCAACATTGCCTCCCCTCACCTCCATCATTGCCTCCCCACCACCACCATCATTGCCTGTCACCTCCATCATTGTGTCCCCCCACCACATCATTGCCCATCACCTCCATCATTGTCTCCCCCCACCAATATCATTGACCTTCACCACCACACACTCACACACACACACACACACACACACACCTCACTGCAGCTCATCACACACACACTCTCACACACACACGCAGGCACTCACACACTCTCACACACACACGCAGGCACACACACACATGCAGGCACACAGCACAGCTCACCTCCCCGCAGCAGCAGCTCATCCCAGCAGCCTCTTCCTCGCTGAAAGCTTTTTGTCTGAGACAGCACGCTGGATGATGACGTCATCCAGCTAAGCTGTCTCAGGAAGCAGGACGCCGGGAGATGAGCTGCTCTGGGTGAGTGTGTGTGTGTGCCTGCATGTGTGTGTTTATGTGTGCGGTGCTGTGTGTGTGTATGTGTGCGGTGCTGTGTGTGTGTGTGTGGTGGTGGGGCTTTACATGTGGGCAGTGTTAGCTGCAGCCTGTGGCTAACGCTGCCCGCTATTAGAGAAATGGTATTCACACCTCTCCACACCCATAGGGGCATGGGGAAGCGTGAATATTCATTTTTGCTTTAGCAGCGGGGACAGGATCCTGTCTCCAGCTGCTGCTACTGGCACAGAGAGGCCCCCTTGACTCAGGGGCCCCATAGCCACTGGCTGTGGGCCCCTGGAGCAGTGGGGGCCCTAGGCAGCTGCTGGCCAGCATGCCAGCAGGTGTCAGTGCCTGGGCCCACTGGAGAATCCTCCGGTTCTCCGGTGGGCCAGTCTGAGCCTGCTAGTTTATATATACAGTTACAAATATATAAGACACTACCAGCAAAGCCAATGCAAAAACAACGGAAAGGATGCCAAAGCAGATGCTCCAGGAAAAACCCAGCTAATGTTTTCCTGATGCATCTTCTGTTTCAATAACTCAGCAGATATGTTGGTGTCTAAAAGACAATGCTTCAGCATTGTTTAATCATTAAGGTTATGCATATTTAAACAGACATTTCAAGAGAGCTAAAATAGTCCTCTCAGCCATATTACCTGGATACTGAGGAATCTGAAAAGAACGAGCTCTGCATGATTGACATACTTTAAAAGGAGCCTGTCTGGTCCCCCGTGCCCCCCAATGCAGCAGCATTCACCTATGTATGAGCAAATTCCCTACCTAAACAGCCCTGTATAGCGTCATTGAGTGAAAACAAGACATAAAATAAACATTTATAATGTCCCTGTTTCCTATGCTATTGAGGACTTTGACTAGTCAAGGGGGCGTTAGTTGCCCCAGACCAGTCGGCCCTCTTTCCATGTTATCACTCCCCTGTGAGGGAGGTAATATAATTAGCACAAGCGCTCATGCAAGTCTAATACATGAGCGCAGCTCATTCTGGCAGCACCACTACGTCTCTGAAGTCATATGTATGCTTCCTGGCTTCAGAGGCGCACTGCGCATGTCCAGAGGTTCAGAAGATGGCTTCCAGTCATGCGCAGTGAGCCTCTGAAGCCAGGAAGCATACGCCTGGCTTCAGAGACGCAGTGACGCTGCATGAATTAGGGGCACACATGTGCGAAATTTGCATGAGCGGCAATGACGTTGCTCATGCAAATTATGTTGTCATGGAAAGAGGGCTGTCTAGTCTGGAACAACTAACGTCCATCTACTAGTCAAAGCCCTCATTAGCATAGGAAGCAGGGACATTTTAAAACATTATACAATAATAAAATGTTATACAATAAAATATTGCCACACTGTATTACCTTTACCCTGTGTTGTCTGAGTAGTATTATGCCTACGGTAAAAGGAGAGCGGGCGTTCAGTGGGATGATCCCTGGTCCAAATGGTCTCGAGACAGTGGACTAGAGCACCCACTGACCCCTGTGTCTCCACAGTTGCAATGACAGCCAAGGGTCTGCTAAAGACTCCCATGCCAGTCATTATGTTACTCCTGTGAAAGCCAGCCTGTGGCACTGCTGTGTATAGTAAAAATGATAGGATGATTGCAGGTTCAAGCCCCCAAAAGGACTAATAAATACAGTGAAAAAAAGGAATATAAAAGTTCAAATCACACCTCTTTTGCACATATATTTGATATTGCTGCTCTGGTAAAAATCCTGTCTACTAAAATGTTAAATAAATTAATCCAATCAGGAAATGGCATAATGAGAAAATAAAATCGAAAAGCCAGAATAATATTTTTGTTGCATGCCTCAGCATTGTAATAGAATGCAATATGAGGCGAATAAAACATTGCATCAACCCCAAAATGGTTTAAGTATAAATGTCAGCTCAGGGCTCAAATAATAAGCATCTAAGGGTATGTGCGCACGTATTTGCTTGCAGAAATTTCTGCAAGGTTTCTGCATCTTTTGGCAGCAAAAACGCACCTTGTGCACAAGCCTAAATGTTGCCACAAGCAACATTTTTTATGTTTTACAAATTTAGAAATATTTTTTCACCCCTTAAAAAAAATTAAGAAAACTAAATGTTTTGGTATCTATGCATTTGACTAACCGGAATAATCGTATTACCAGGTCAGTTTTACCATATAGTGAAAAAGGTAATTTAAAAAAAAAAAATCATTGAGGAATTGCACTTTTTTGCATTTTTGAAGCATTTGTAATTTTTTTTCCTGCTTTCCAGTGCATCACATGATACAATGAAAGGTGTCATTCACAATTACAATTCTTCTTACAGAAAACAAGCCCTCATACGGCTTTATTGATGGAAAAATTAAAAAGTTGAGTTGGAATATACTGTAACTAATTCTCAGCAATTCCACCATTGTCTTTATGGTGTTTATTACCCTCACTGGTATAACTAAAGGTACCTTCACACTAAACGATAACAATAGCGATCCGTGACGTTGCAGTGTCCTGGATAGCGATATCGTTGTGTTTGACAGGCAGCAGCGATCAGGATCCTGCTGTGATATCGCTGGTCGTTGCTGAAAGTTCAGAACTTTATTTGGTCGTCAGATCGCCGTGTATCGTCGTGTTTGACAGCCAAAGCAACGATGCCAGCGATGTTTTACAGTGGTAACAAGGGTAAATATCGGGTTACTAAGCGCAGGGCCACGCTTAGTAACCCGATGTTTACCCTGGTTACCATTGTAAAAGTAAAAAAAACAAACACTACATACTCACCTTCTGCTGTCTGTCACACGTCCCTTGCCGTCTGCTTCCCGCACTGACTGTGAGTGCCGGCCGTAAAGTGAAAGCAGAGCACAGCAGTGACGTCACCGCTGTGCTGTACTTTACGGCCGGCAATCACAGTCAGTGCAGGAAGCAGACGGCAAGGGACGTGTGACAGACAGCAGAAGGTGAGTATGTAGTGTTTGTTTTTTTTACTTTTACAATGGTAACCAGGGTAAACATCGGGTTACTAAGTGCGGCCCTGCGCTTAGTAACCCGATGTTTACCCTGGTTACCCGGGGACCTCGGCATCGTTGGTCGCTGGAGAGCTGTCTGTGTGACAGCTCCCCAGCGACCACACAACGACTTACCAACGATCACGGCCAGGTCGTATCGCTGGTCGTGATCGTTGGTAAATCGTTTAGTGTGAAGGTACCTTAAGTCATCTAATTCAGCAGCTGCACCCTAAGGTTATTTTCACACATCAGTTTTTTACCATCAGGCACAATTCGGCGAATTTAAAAAAAAAAAGAGATCTGGCAAAAGTTGCCGCCGGATCCGTTTTTTTCTTGTAGACTTGTATTAGCGACGGATTACAACGGATGGCCTCACGTTTCATCTGTTTTTCGCCGGATCCGTCGAAAATTCGTTTTCCGTCAGCCGGAGAAAACGGACATAGGAATGTTTTTTGTGTCTGTCGAAAAAACGGACAGTGACGGATCAGTCGCAAGATCCGTCGCCTTCCGTCATTTGCTATAATGGAACCCTATGGCACCAGATCCGTCAAATGATGGAATCCGGCAACGGATTCCGTTTTTTTAAACTGAGCATGCATTTTCCATTCTGGGGTCTTGGAGCGCCCCCAAGGGCAGCGGGGTACTCGGTACCAGGTCCTTCGATTCTCAAGGGGGGATGTCACGGTGGCTGACCCGGTCCGTAGCCCTTGGGAGGTCCGTATAAAAGGGAAAGGTCTTTAAAGGGATAGAGTTTACGTTCATGACGCCACCTGTGGTATTCGGTCAGGGTGACCGACGCTGCTTTAAGGAGTCCACTGGGGTGATGTTATGGCAGCTAGATGGTATACCTTCCCACAGGTGAAGTGTATCCCCAGGGCTTCCCAGTGTGTAGATGGTGACACAAGGTTGCAGTCTCTTTACCTTTTACTGAAGGCTTCAGCATCCACAGTCCAGGGTACCAGACCACAGGGCAGGCAGAGTCCGGCCGGTTTGGAGGCAAGTCCAGAGTCCCCTTATCCAGGTGCAAATCAGTAGCCTTCCTTTGCGCTGCAGTGTTGTAGTCCCTTACTGCTAAGCTTCTCATAAGGTCCTCACAACTGTTGTAAATGTTATGTCTCTCTCTCTGTCCCCCAGATGGATAGGACAAACCCATATGACTGGTGGCTTGAGACTTTTTACAGGAACTCTATCATGCCCCAGCGTCTGAGGGGTGCCACCGTGCCTCCTAGGTGTAGGTGCAGACAGGTAACCGGCAATTAGCTGTCCTGCCGGTCTCTGAAGTAAAGCATAAAGGTCCTTACTCCCTCGGTGTGCCAGCTAACGGATTTCTGCACCTCAGAAGGAAGCAGCCTGTGTAGAGCAGATCTTTCTCTGATATCCTCTCCTTTGCTTTGCTTTCAGGCCACATGGCTCCACTGTCTCCTTCCCCTCTGTCTTCCTGACAGGAACTGAACCTTTTCCCTCCAGATCAGGATGTTCACCTAAAACAAGCTTAAAGCTCCCCCTTCTAGTCTGGAGTGTGAACATATTGCATGCATTGTGTTACCTGGCAAAGAGTTCTCCTTCATTGCCTACAAACGTAACATCACTCCCCCCTAGAGGAGATTGAGATTACTGCAATGACCAGGACCCTGGGTTGCTGCACTCCCCCCCTTAAATTCAGTACTCCACGACTGGGAAAATAAAACAACAATTTACAAGTTAAATAAATGCAAACATTTTGGAACAATTATAAAACTTTGGCTTCCCTTTATGGGAGGTGAGGACACTTGAACGTTGCGAAAACAAGCTTATAAAAGTACATCTGTATTGTCTTCTGGTCAGGTGAAGCAAAGAAAGGCTCTTACCCACGCTGGCAAAGTGGGCAGGACCAAGGTGCACCTTGAGGGTGCCAAACTATTTACAAAGAGAGTTTTGGGGTAAACATTGTCCATTACCGCAATGTCCATTTTTAAACCTGTAACAAAGATAAGCAAACAATTCAAACATATAACAGCAGTTATTAACATTTTTAATCCCTGTAACGAGCTGGGATTTGACTCTTGGTGCTACGTGTAGACCTGTGCAGTTCCTGATCTACTGTGTTTGTTGTAGCGTACCCACTACTGCATGTACTATGTGTAGGTATACTAGGTAGTCGTCTGCGTGGTCTCAGATTCACCATGGGTCTAACAGTTTCACCAATAGCAGAGGGTGGATTGTCTGGTTCCACTGCTGGGGTGACAATTGCTGCTTGAACCTGTTGGTGCGGAGTCTCTTCAGGTTCTGGATAGTTCTGAGTCACATTTTGTTCTGGTATTTCCAGCTGAGGAAACGTTAAGACATGTATCACGATGGCCTGATGTACTTGAGTCCAAGACTGAGGAAAATCTCCAAGAACAGTGTGTATCATCTTCTCTTCCATTGGCGGAGATGTTCCTCAATTTATCAGGGCATTTCTTGAGATAGTCTCTGGATACTGCCTTCTAAGTTTCTCCTCCATCTTTGCTGATAAGACAGACTTTAGTGTTGTCAAAGTTGAACGGTAAGATGGTGTATGCTTCTGCTTCCCACTGATCAAGTTTGTTCATTCTCCTTTTACGCTTTAACACTTGTTCACCTGTTGACAAGGGAATTGCGGGAGCACGTTGGTTGTAGTCTCTCTCTTGTTTTTGCCTGGCTTCAAAAATTGACTTCTTTCTACACATTCTTGTACTTGACGGTACTTTTGCTGTATCTCAGTATTCCAATCTGCATCAGATGATGGATTTTCTGGGGTTAGGACTCCCATATCTAGATCAACAGGTAGTTTGCTGGATCTTTCTCTCATCAGGTATGCTGGAGTACAGTTGGTGGAATTCACTGGAATGTGGTTGTACAAATCTACCAAGTCTGGCAACTTTTCTGGCCATAAGTTCCTTTCCTGTATAGGTAAGGTTTTCAGTAGGTCAATCACTACTTGGTTCATCTTTTCACACATTCCATTGGTTTGTGGGTGACACGGTGTTGTTCTGCATACAAAAGGTAATTGACCAACAGCACTCAGGTGTTCACGGTGCACGCTCCACAGTCCATGAATCCAATTGGACCAATACTCACAAAAATACTGAAGGATGCGCAGGAAGCATGCTTGACAATGGCTGGTTGCCGGCCAAAACGTTGCATCTTGTAATGGCAGAATAAAGACTTCATTTTTTCACCTGGATACGGATGCTGCTCCTTCCTTCAGTATTTTTACGGTGTTGTTCTGATCTTTTTGCATCCGTACAGGTTGCAGAATTCTTGAAACACTTCCGCTTCAAAGGCTGGACCTTGATCAGTAAGGACCTTCTCTGGGTATCCGTGTGGTCTACAAAAGTAGCGTTGGAAGGCCTTGGCTGCTGTTCTTGCTGTTGGGTGCTGCTGGGTGTTAGCTTCACGTGGTCTAAGGCCACCAGTTCAAGTGGCTGTTTGGGGACTATGGGCTGTAGGGGAGCCCTCTGACTGTCACGGTACTTTCTACGCAGGCTACATGGGCCACACTCTCTGCACCACTTTTTGATGGCTTTTCTCATGCCAACCCAGTAAAACCTTCCACGAAGTAGACTCTCCAAATTTTTCCATCCGAAGTGTCCTGTTCCATCGTGGTATGCTTCCAGACCCATTGGCGCATCTTGTCTTGGGACCACTTTCTGCCAAACCAACTCAAGAGTGCATGGGTCGATGCTTCTCCGGCACAGCTTACCATGGTAGATAAATAGTTTGCCTTTCTCCTTCCACAGTTGTTGCGTCTCTTGTGGATCATCTGGGCCAGGGTGTGAACCTGCCTGCGACAGGAGTTCTTTCACCTGACGGATCGCGGGGTCACTGTCCTGGGTCTCTGCCCATCCATGGTGGGGCAGGGGATTCAGCGTGGCTTCTGGCTTGTCTCGGTGCCAGTTCCTTACACGATGAGAATACTAAGTTGCCTTGGGGCGATGGAAAGCTGGCAATTCTATTTCTTCGAATGTTTCTGAATCTTCTCCCATCTCTGGCAAGTTGGGCATTCTGGACAATGCATCGCCATTCGCATTCTTGTGTCCTGCGCGGTACTTGATGGTGAAATCAAAATTTGACAACCGGGCCATCCATCTTTGCTCCAGGGCACCAAGTTTTGCTGTGTCCAAGTGTGTCAGTGGATTGTTATCCATGAAGACGGTGAATCTTGCCGAGGTCAAGTAGTGCTTGAATCTCTCCGTCACTGCCCAGATGGTGGCGAGGAACTCCAGCTTAAAGGAACTGTAGTTTTCAGGGTTCCATTCAGTGGGACGAAGTTTCCTGCTGGCGTAGGCAATTACCCTTTCTTTGCCTCTCTGGACCTGGGACAACACGGCTCCTAGTCCTATGTTGCTGGCGTCCATGTACAGCACAAACTGTTGGTCATATTCAGGGTAAGCCAGCACCTCATCTCCCGTCAGAGACAACTTCAAATGAGTGAAGGATCTCTCCAGTCCGTCGTCCCAGTCAAATGGGGTATTCTTACCCTTGGTCTTCTTGGATTGGCCCACTAACAGGTCTTGTAGTGGAGCGGCTTTCTTGGTGAAGTCTTTGATAAATCTTCTGTAGTAGCCTACCAACCTGAGGAACTGCCGGACTTCATGGAGGTTGCTGGGCTTCGGCCAGTTTCTGATTACAGAGACCTTGTCAGGGTCTGGGGCCACTCCTTCGGCACTCACTACATGGCCCAGGTACTGCATTTTGGGCTTTAACAGATGGCATTTGGATGGCTTTACCTTCAGACCAAAGCTAGACAGAGCTTCGAACACCTCGGCCAGGTGCTCCAGATGATCCTCATAAGTCTTGGAGAAGACAATGACATCGTCCAGATACAACATGATGGTTTCAAAGTTCTTGTGTCAAAGACAGCACTCCATCATCCTCTGAAACGTTCCTGGGGCGTTGCACAGTCCGAACAGCATGTAGTTGAATTCACAGAGACCAATCGGTGTGGTGAAGGCAGTCTTTTCCTTGTCCGCCTCTGCTACGGGAACCTGCCAGTACCCACTGGTGAGATCCAAGGTAGAGAAGTAGTTAGCAGATTTTAAAGCAGCTAATGATTCTTCTATTCTAGGCAAAGGGTATGCATCCTTGTGTGTAATGCGGTTTATCTGCCTATAATCTACACACATCCTCATCGTGCCGTCTTTCTTTCTAACGAGGAATAATGGAGCTGCCCAGGGGCTACAACTGTCTCTATACTCCAGCCTCCTTCATCTCTCGCAACATGTCTTTGGCACACTGATAATGAGCTGGAGGTACAGGACGGTATCTCTCTTTAATGGGTGGATGATTTCCCGTGGGGATATGATGTTTAATCCCTTTTACCTGCCGGAAATCTAGGGGGTGCTTGCTGAATACTCTCTCATACTCATGGACCACCCTGTAAGCCCCTTGTTTTTGGTGTGATGGTGTAGAGTCAGTGCCCACGTGTAGTTTCTGACACCAATCTTCCATTTGTCCTGCAGAGCCATTGTCCTCCGCCTGGTAGGACGGGACCAAGGGTTTTGTTGCCTGTATCCCATTATTATCAACAGTAAACAGTTTGCCAATTGTGGCATGTTTGGTTAGGTGGACCTCTTTTTCTCCACAGTTAAGGACATGTACTGGCACCCTCCCCTTGCGGACTTCAATCTCCTCTCAGGCTGTCAGGATTGTGGGCCTACTATCTGAATATACAGGTTCTACCAACGCCTGGTAGTCTTTACCTCTGAGGCCTATTGCTGCCCGACACCATATTAACATTTCACTCATGGGGGGTATTGCGATGGGGATTGAATCACTCACTGTGGCACGGCCAATTTCTCCACCAAATAGTTCTACCTGCTGTATCTGTACCAGAGCTCTGATTTCTTTCTGCAAAATATGTTGCTCACTGGAACCAGCAGTTTCGGCCACCTATTGTAACAAGACAATAACCTCGGACAGACAATTTTCAATAACATTAGTGCCAATGGTCATCATGGGGTTACATTCACGTCGATCAATATCAACAATCACGATCCCTTGGGATTTTAACTCTACCTGCCCCACTTTAATGGTGACCTCTTTGTATCCCACTTGTGTTAATGGCTGACTGTTACTGGCTACTATGGTGAAATCATCGTCAGGGCCACGAGTAATGTCTGTCAGCCCAATAACGTTTATAAAGGACGAAAGGCATAGTTGTCACCTGAGAACCGGTGTCCAACAGAGCGTTCATGGGGATACCGTCGTCGATCACAATGGGGAAAACAGGTCGCCCTACAACGTACTTGGCTCTCCAGTTTTTTGGGCCTGGTCGTCCTACTCCTGGGTTTGGCCCTCTGCCCCAGGGGTCGCTCATTTAAATGACAGTACCTTGCAATGTGGCCTGCCTGATTGCAGCGGCGGCAGATGGGTCGCCTGTCCTGATGATAGCGATCATCGTCTCTTAGTCTGGTCGGCAGGATCCTCTTCTGTCGTCGCCAGGGAACATCCTACGGTCTGTAAGCCAGCTTGATCTTCTCCTTAGGGGCCTCCTGTAGGGACTGCACAGTCCGGGCTAGCGCAGCAAAGTTCTTGGTCAGCTCCTGCAGTTGGAGGCGTAGTTCTGCGGGAGAATCATCTTCAAGGATCTGGGCATCAGCCTCAGCAGGGACTTGAGGATCTGGCGCCACCTCCTGGGGGTACATGAGGGCTTGACGCCTAGGGGGTACTGCACGGCTGGGCTGCCATTCCTGTAGCACCTGGATGGCCTTGTCTTTGAATTGCGCAAAGGCTAGGTCCGGATTCTGCATGGCCAGGAGGTGCAATTGGGCCCTTTGGTTATTACACAGGAGTCCCTCAATGAACCGCTCTTTTAAGAGTTTGTCTTCATCTTGCACGCTGTTAGGGTCAACCTGCCTGATCGCCCACAGTGCTTCCTGGAGATTATGGGCATAGTCCTTTAGGCTATCCTGCGGCCTCTGTTTGCACCCATAAAACTTCAATTTGATTTCTGTAAAGACCCGCTGCACAGTCTCTTTATCCGCAGCTGGCCAGGATTTCACCTCCCTCAGGGCCGCTCCAAGCAGTTGGCCTGTTACAATGTGAACTTTCTGATGCTCTGTCAGGGGATAAACTTCAAGCATGCTGCAGAGTCTTTCTTTAAAGCCAGCTAATGTATGCGATTCTCCAGAATATTGCGGGAGCCAGGCTGCTCCAGGTATGTATGGCATGGACAAGGGCATGATGGCCGTTGTAGCTGTGGCGGTGCCTGGCCGGCCTATGGGAGCTGCGGCTGCATTCTCCGCGGGGCTCAGGGGCATCGCTGGGCCTGCGGGCACATCCGCTGCAAGGTCGGGGGGTGCCATTAGGTCCGCGGCTGCGACCACCGCCAACTCCCCTCCCGGGTTAGACATTGTTCTTCCCCCTCACTAACCTGCTAGAAGCCGGCATCTCCTTTTGCGGCTCCGCTCTATGACTTCTTCACTTCCGGTGTTCCAGGCAGCAGCGCGGCACCCGTCCTTTCTGCTTCACGCTCTTTTTGGCTAGCTCCGTCCACGAAGGTACGTCTCCTCCCCCTCGCGCTCCACATGGCACGGCAATGGCGGATTTTGGCAGTAATTTTGCAATACACAGTCCTTTAGTAAATCACAGTTCTGGCACAGTCTCTAGGCGCACATGACCTGATTTTCAGGCTTACGTAGATCCTGTTCATGATGCCAAGATTTGGAGCACCCCCAAGGGCAGTGGGGTACTCGGTACTGGGTCCTTTGATTCTCAAAGGGGGATGTCACGGTGGCTGACCCGGTCCGTGGCCCTCGGGAGGTCCGTATAAAAGGGAAAGGTCTTTAAAGGGATAGAGTTTACGTTCATGACGCCACCTGTGGTATTCGGTCAGGGTGACCGATGCTGCTTTAAGGAGTCCACTGGGGTGATGTTATGGCAGCTAGATGGTATACCTTCCCACAGGTGAAGTGTATCCCCAGGGCTTCCCAGTGTGTAGATGGTGGATGGTGAGAGGCGTAGTGAAGAACGAGGACACAAGGTTGCAGTCTCTTTACCTTTTACTGAAGGCTTCAGCATCCACAGTCCAGGGTACCAGACCACAGGGCAGGCAGAGTCCGGCTGGTTTGGAGGCAAGTCCAGAGTCCCCTTATCCAGGTGGAAATCAGTAGCCTTCCTTTGCGCTGCAGTGTTGTAGTCCCTTACTGCTAAGCTTCTCATAAGTTCCTCACAACTGTTGTAAATGTTATGTCTCTCTCTCTGTCCCCCAGATGGATAGGACAAACCCGTATTACTGGTGGCTTGAGGCTTTTTACAGGGACTCTATCATGCCCCAGCCTCTGAGGGGTGCCACCGTGCCTCCTGGGTGTAGGTGCGGACAGGTAACCTGCAATTAGCTGTCCTGCCAGTCTCTGAAGTAAAGCATAAAGGTCCTTTCTTCCTCGTTGTGATGGCTACCGGATTTCTGCACCTCAGAAGGAAGCAGCCTGTGTAGGGCAGATCTCCCTCTGATATCCTCTCCTTTACTTTGCTTTCCTTCACGCTTGCTGCAATATGTTCTGCTTTCTATCCGTCTGTTTCCTAGGAGCTGCAGCACTTCAGGCCACAGGGCTCCTCTGTCTCCTTTCCCTATGTCTTCCTGACAGGAACTGAACCTTTTCCCTCCAGATCAGGATGTTCTTATAGGGGAGTTCACCTAAAACAGGCTTAGAGCTCCTCCTTCTGGTCTGGAGTGTGAACATGTTGCATGCATTGTGTTACCTGACAAAGAGTTCTCCTTCATTGCCTCCAAACGTAACATCACTCCCCCTAGAGGAGAATGATATTACTGCAACGACCAGGACCCTGGGGCGCTGCACTCTCTCTCTCTCCTCCCCAGAATCCAATTAGCCAGATCAGCTAGTCAGATCCGGCTAAAAAACTGATCCGTCGCATCAGTTTTTCACAATTTTCAAAGGATTCTTTTTTTCAAAATTTGCCGGATTGACCCTGACGGCAAAAAAATGATGTGTGAAAGTAGCCTTACTCTTTCTTCATCCGGCTAATTGATAGTTTCATTCCTATACTGTTTATGGATAAAAAGTTGTTAATCTGCAGTGGGTGGCAGGTATGGGTCTAGTTCGTAAATGCTGAGGCCTTGGCTCTTTATACACCTCCCTCCAGTAAGCATGGGTCTAGTTCATAAATGCTGAGGCCTTGGCTCTTTATACACCTCCCTCCGGTAAGCTATTGTTTCTTATGTTGTTTTGGTTTCCCTAAATTCCAGGATGTTCTGTTATCTTTCCATTATGGCGAATGCAGTAACAACATTACATTAAATACACATTAAAGTACCTACGTAGAATGGAACCGTAAAGATTGTGCACGTTGTATAACATTTATAATTTTCCTTTCTTTCATTTGCACTTTTGAGTCTATAGGATTATAGCAATTAACTGATTTAATCTGTTAATATTCCATTTTACAAAAGTGAACCAATTTCTTCATGCTGCACAATACTTGTGTATGAATCACATATGATTAATAACAATTATCACATTCCCAATATAGCACTAAATTGAGAGTTGACACATATTTACGCAGAAATCAGAACACGTTTTCGTTAATCTTTTTATTCTTTTTCTTTTCCATTGTAAAGAATGTTCCATTTCTCATGTTTCCAGTTAATGCTCAGAAGCATTTTCTATAGACGATGGAAGGACCATGTTCATCATATTCACTCCTGTGTAGCCAAAGTGGTTGGAAGGAGTGTAGAGATGCCAATATAGAGCCACCTCTCCAGACACAAAATTGTCGATCAGGCCAAGCTGAAATGCTTGATTTCTGATGACCAGACAACTTGTTCAGTTCCTTTTGAAAGCGTTCAAAAAATCCTTGAAGCATAGTCGTGCCTCCACCAAGCAAAATGTTGTTGACCATGGTTTCCTTAAAACTAGCATCACAATTATTAATACAAGTCATGGTCATGTTTTGAAGACTTGGTTCAGTAGAGTCTATTAAGGATGGCTGGAAGAGTGCTTCAGTACATATGAACCTTTCCTTTTTTATAGTAATTTCTTGTCCATCGGGAAATTTATACGCTGGTTGGTGTTTTATTTGTGGCAAACATATCTCTTCATCAAAATCAAAGGAGACGTGACAAAATTTGTGCTTTACATTTTCTATTATGTCCAAGTGTTCTTCATTAAATGTATACCCCCTTGCATTCAAAATCTGCATTAAGTATTTTGTAATGTCTGCTCCTGCATAATCTGCGCTGCATGTAAAAGTAGGCTGAACGTTTCCTTCAATTATAGGGACCACATAAGACATGCCATGGCCACATTCAGCAACAAGACCCGATGTCTTTCCGTATGAGTATATTGATAGACTTGACTGATTGGCTATTTGGAAAGCTGGGACATTGAAGGTCTCAAACATCATCTCTGCATATTTCTCTCTGTTGGTTGATGGACTTAGTGGAGGATCGGACAACAAAACAGCATGCTCCTCTGATGGAATCTTCATCTCCTTAACAAAAAGGTATTCTAAGATTGCCTCTACGCTATCCCATTTCACGACTGTACCATGTCTAAGAGGATTTACAAGCTTTTGAGAGACGCTGGAATAAGTCTCTTTTTCATTGCCAATGAAGTGTTCTTTCCAGTTGTCTCCTGTTTTAGAAGTCTCTCTGAGAGGTATTCCGAGTGTAGATGATACAACAAATGAAGGCTTTGGTTCCCCTGCATATCCAATTTTGCAAGAACTTGTTCCTATATCAATTATTACTGCCCTTGTTTCTTTCACATCATTTGGTTCTATCTTGTTCACTACTTCTGTGCTTGATTTATTGTTAATTAGCAAAGATTTCTTAGCGATACCTTGCAGAACAGTAGCTGTTGGCCATACCTTCAGATCTAAGCTTGCTCTAGAAGTCATGTTACAGTCCGTGCTGCTTCACTCCACCGATAGACTATGCATCAATTAAACATAGGTAGGATCTGTTTCTTCTATTTCTACTACTATGATGTCACAAAGAATTTTCATACTGTATGTCACAAGACAGCCAGTACAAAACATTTTGACAATCTGACACACAGCTAAAAACCTTTGGAAAACAATATAATATAAATTGGTATCTGTTTATTTTACTTACATATACAGTACCAACATATTCCTCAGCGCTTTACATACATTGTCATCACTGTCCCCATTGGGGCTCACAATCTAAATTCTCTATCAGTATATCTTTGGAGTGTGGGAGGAAACCGAAGCACCCGGAGGAAACCCATGCAAACACGGAGAGAACATACAAACTCCTTGCAGATTGTTGTCCTTTGTGGGATTTGAACCCAAGACCCAGGTACGGACTGGGGCTGAAATCCAGCCCTGGCATTTGAAAACACACAGGCCCGTGTCATCCCCATCCCCAAGCACTAGATGGGATATATTGCTAATATTACCCTGAGTAGAGGAAAGTAAGATTTACTATAAGACCAATATTTCTAATGATACCGGTGTCCTGCTGGGGTAAGTGACGGAGTCAGCCACTATGTGCTCCGTCACAACTCTTAACAGTATGGGTGTCTTGAAAACAAAGATTATGCTAACAATGTAGCAGACAAGGCAGTCCACAATCAGACAAGCCCTTCTGGCATTTGCCAGAATTGCTAGATGGTCAGTTCGGCCCTGCCAAGACCTCATTGCTGCTGTGCCAACCACTGAGCCACCATGCTGCCCCAAGTCATTTATTACATTAAAAGGAAGGTGCAATCAATACAAAAAAATCAACAATTGAAATAATGTAAAGTATTATTGTTTTAATCTTTTGAAAAGAATTAGTGAAGAGAGAATGTGCTCAGACAAGCTGTTATCCAGGCATGCTTGTGTGTTAACCGAGCGTCTTCATCAAACAGGCAATCCCTGCATGTGTTGTGGATGTCGAACAGTCGTGAGACATGCAGCCGTGGGGACGCAAACCTATTTTACGAGCACGCCGAATTCACTTGGTTAGCACCTGAGCATGCTTGGATAACACCTTATCTGAGCACATTTGCTCATAACTATTTAAAATATTATCATTTATTTTTAATGAAGCAAAATATGAAAAATAATTTTAAAAGGTTTGGTGTTTCCACTTTTAAACACTGCTCACTTGCGTGTGATGTCTCCTCTCCTCCCCTTCTGGGTATTTGTAAAAAGATAAGAAAGGATGAAGTTTAGGATGACAGTGAGGAGCCATTTTGTTGGTAACTGCCGGTGATAATGACAAGTACAGTGTCACCGAGGCTGGCTGGCAGCAATATTAGTGCTGCTCTCTGTATCATAATCTGGGGCTAGATACCTGGAGTGTATCAGGTGCATGATTAGATACGCTTAGCGTAACACATGCTGGGATTAGATACAGGGCTAGGTGTAGTTCATCACATGGTGGGATAAGATATTGAGCTCAGCGGAGTGTATCACACAGGATGGGATTAGATACGCAGCATCTAATGTATGTAATGTGTGACCTCGCTACGCCTACTTCTATGGGAGCAGTGGTGTAATGTGTGACCCCGCTCCGTCCACTATATTACTACTCCCATAGAAGTAGAGGAAGCGGGGTCACGCATTACACCACTGCTCCCATAGAGGTGGACAGAGCGGGATCACACATTAAACCACTTCACCCATAGAAGTAGACAAACCAGAGTCATGCATTACACCACTGCTCCCGTAGAAGTGGACAGAACGGGGTCACACATTACACAACTGCTCACTCAGAAGTGGACAGAGCATGGTCACACATTTCTAAGTCAGCAGTAGTGTAATTTGTGGCTCTTCTGAATATTATTTTTTGGGGGGTGTTGAGGGGGGAGTAATGTGTGACCCATCTACATCCACTTTTATGGAAGCCATGGTGTAATGTGCTCCACAGTATAATGTGCCCCATATAGTGCCCCACTGTATAATGTCCCCAAATAATGCCCCACAGTATAATAACCCCATATAGTGCTACACATTATAACGGCCCCATATAGTGCCCCACAGTGTAATAGGCACATATAGTGCTCCACAGTATAATTGCCCCACATAGTGCTCCACAGTATAATGTGCCCCATGTAGTGCCCTAAATTATAATAGCCTCATATAGTGCCCCCCAGTATAATGGGCTCATATGGTGCTGCACAGAATAATGTGCCCCGTATAATGTCCCACACTATAATGGCCCCATATAGTGCTCCATATAGAAAAAAGACTAGAATCACAGTGCAGCCCCATTTTGTCGGTGTCTACACTGTGATCTACATGTGCTACAAAACCAGGGGCACAGCATAGTCAGAAGAGCAACAAGCAGAATAGAGCGTGAACAGGAAGAGTAGCATAGACCAGAGTGTGGTGGTAACTTATTCCATTGGTATCAGGACTACAGTAGTGTTGGTTTAAGGGCTGCGGTCGTGTGAGTATCAAGGCCAGGCATAGTGCTTTTGTGCAGAGATAAAAATGTGAGGGAGGGGGGCATGGAATAGATGGGGGGAGAGACATAGAATATGAAGGAAGAGACATGGAATATGATGCTTCTCCCCACATCATGTTCCATATCTCTCTCCCTCTCATATTCCATCTCTCCCCATACCATGTTCCATGTCTATCCCCCTCTCATATGCCGTCTCTCCCACTCTCATATACCAGCTCCAGGGCTGGTTTTAGACAAAGTGGGGCCCTAGGCAAAAGTTTAAAGTGAGACCACAAATGCTCACATCTTGCACCATCACACGGAAACATTTTGGTTAAATTTACATGTACTGAGTTTAGGCCATAAACGAACGACAATATTGAAGTCATTCTACTCTTGTTTCCCAGCTTCTTTACAATGGCTGAGGAAGAATGATGGGCACAGAACAATTACTACAAGATCAATCTGTCCCCATACAATATCATGTTAGCAGCAGCATATCTGCAGTTTTCACCGGGCGATGTGCTGCTGAGGACAATGATTTCTGTTCCAGCATAAAAACAATCCAATCACTTGATGAATAGGCAGCATTTTGCTCATTTAGTATAATGCACCCCATTGTCCTCCATATAGTATAATGCACACCCCATAGTTTCTCATATGATATAATGTGCAAAACATTCCTTCGCATAGTATAATAATGTGCCCCATAGTCCTCCATATAGTATAATACACTCCTTATAATCCTCCATATAGTATAATGCACACCCCATAATCCTCCATATAGTATAATAGACTCCCCATTGTCCTCCATATAGAATAATGCATCCCACAGTCCTCCATATTGTATAATGCACCCCCATAGTCCTCTATACAGTATATTGCACACCCCATAGTTGTCCATATAATATAATGAACTTCCCATAGTCCTCAATATATTATAATGCACTCCACAGTCCTCCATATAGTATAATGCACCTTCCATTGTCCTCCATATAGTACAATGCACTCCCCCATAATATAATTCACTCCATAGTCCTTCATACAGTATAATGCATTCCCCATAGTCGGCCATACAGTATAATGCATTCAACATAGGCCTCGATACAGTATAATGCACTCCCCATAGTCTTTGATACAGCATAGTGCACTCTCCATAGTCCTTGGTACAGTATAGTGCACTCCCCATAGTCCGCCATACAGTATAATGCACTCCCCATAGTCCTCCATACAGTATAATGCACCCATAGTCCTCCATCCAGTATCATGCATGTTATGATCCGGTGACCTTGGAGCCGCATGAGACTTTCTCAGGAGTAGGTGGAACCTGTACTGACCGCAAACCCTAAACTGTCACCGCAACTAGAAGTAGCCGTGGGGTGTACCTAACACATCCTAGACACCTCGACACAGCCGGAGGACTAAATACCCCTAAAGATGGAAATGGGAATTCTATCTTGCCTCAGAGCAGAACCCCAAAGGATAGGCAGCCCCCCACAAATATTGACTGTGAGTATTAGAGGAAAGACACAAGAATCAGGATTTAGCAAAAGAAGCCACGCTAGCTAAATAGGAAATGATAGGACAGAATACTAAGCAGTCAGTATTAAAACCCTAAAAATATCCACAGCAGATAATACAAAAATTCCACCATCTAACTAAAGACATGGAATGTATATCTGCATCTCCTGAGAATCCAACTTGACTGAAATATCCAAACACAGTCTAAGCCGGACAAGAAAAAACATTGAATAGTACTGAATTGTAAAGCACACAGCATGTGTGCTGCAGAAACAAAACCAGACACATATCTTAGCTGATTTGGCAGCAGGGCAGGAGGAACCAGACAGAGATGCAAAACCTCCAAGAAACAATGGACAACTGGCAAGGGCTAATGAATCCAGCACACCTAAATCAGGACGAGCCAGATGAAAGGCACGGACCAAATCAGCAGCATGGACATCAGAGGCAAAAACCCAAGAATTATCCTCCTGGCCATAACCCTTCCATTTGACAAGGTACTGAAGCCTCCGCCTCGAAAAGCGAGAATCCAAAATCTTCTCAACCACATACTCCAACTCCCCATCAACCAACACAGGGGCCGGAGGATCAACAGAGGGAACAACGGGCACCACATATTTCCGCAATAAAGATCTATGGAAGACATTATGGATAGCAAAAGAAGCCGGAAGGGCCAGTCGAAAAGACACCGGATTAATAATCTCAGAGATCCTATAAGGACCAATAAAGCGAGGCTTAAACTTAGGGGAAGAAACCTTCATAGGAACATGACGGGAAGACAACCAGACCAGATCCCCAACCCGAAGCCGGGAACCAACACACCGACGACGGTTAGCAAAACGTTGAGCCTCCTCCTGAGACAATACCAAATTGTCCACCACATGAGCCCAAATCTGCTGCAACCTGTCAACCACAGAATCCACACCAGGACAGTCAGAAGGCTCAACCTGCCCCAAAGAAAAACGAGGATGAAAACCAAAATTACAAAAGAAGGGCGGAACCAAGGTAGCCGAACTAGCCCGATTATTAAGGGCAAACTCGGCCAATGGCAAGAAAGCCACCCAATCATCCTGATCAGCAGACACAAAGCATCTCAGATAAGTTTCCAAAGTCTGATTAGTTCACTCGGTCTGGCCATTTGTCTGAGGATGGAATGCGGAAGAAAAAGACAAATCAATGCCCAGCTTAGCACAAAAGGACCGCCAAAACCGAGAAACAAACTGGGAACCTCTGTCGGACACAATATTCTCCGGAATACCATGCAAACGAACCACATGCTGAAAAAACAACGGAACCAAATCAGAAGAGGAAGGCAATTTAGGCAAAGGCACCAAATGGACCATCTTAGAGAACCGGTCACAAACAACCCAGATGACAGACATCTTCTGGGAAACCGGGAGATCAGAAATAAAATCCATAGAAATATCCGTCCAGGGCCTCTCAGGGACCGGCAAAGGCAAAAGCAACCCACTAGCACGGGAACAACAAGGCTTGGCCCGCGCACAAGTCCCACAAGACTGCACAAAAGAACGCACATCACGTGACAAAGAAGGACCTACCAACCAAATCTCTGGTACCAAAAATACCAGGATGGCCAGCCAACACAGAACAATGAACCTCAGAAATCACTCTACTAGTCCATCTATCAGGAACAAACAGTTTCCCCACTGGACAGCGGTCAGGTTTGTCAGCCTGAAATTCCAGAAGAACCCGTCGTAAATCAGGGGAAATGGCAGAAAGGACCACCCCTTCTTTCAGAATGCCGACCGGTTCAAGGACCGCAGGAGAATCAGGCAAAAAACTCCTAGAGAGGGCATCAGCCTTAATATTCTTAGAACCCGGAAGATATGAGACCATGAAATCAAAACGGGAAAAAAAACAAGGACCATCGAGCCTGTCTAGGATTCAGCCGCCTGGCAGACTCGAGGTAAATCAAATTTTTATGATCGGTCAAGACCACAATACGGTGCTTAGCTCCCTCGAGCCAATGTCGCCACTCCTCAAATGCCCACTTCATAGCCAACAACTCCCGATTGCCGACATCATAATTGCGTTCAGCGGGCAAAAACTTACGGGAAAAGAAGGCACACGGTTTCATCAAGGAACCAACAGGATCCCTCTGAGACAAAACGGCCCCTGCCCCAATCTCAGAAGCGTCAACCTCAACCTGAAACGGAAGTGAAACATCCGGTTGACGCAACACCGGGGCAGAACTAAATCGGCGTTTAAGCTCCTGAAAGGCAGAGACAGCCGCAGAGGACCAATTCATCACATCAGCGCCTTTCTTCGTCAAATCGGTCAAGGGTTTAACCACACTGGAGAAGTTAGCAATGAAACAGCGATAAAAATTAGCAAAGCCCAAAAATTTCTGAAGGCTCTTCACAGATGTGGGTTGAATCCAATCATGAATGGCCTGAACCTTAACTGGATCCATCTCTATAGATGAGGGAGAAAAAATGAAGCCCAAAAAAGAAACCTTCTGCACTCCAAAGAGACACTTAGACCCCTTCACAAGCAAAGCATTATCACGAAGGATCTGAAATACCATCCTGACCTGTTTCACATGAGACTCCCAATCATCGGAAAAAATTAAAATGTCATCCAAATATACAATCATGAATTGATCAAGATAAGTCCGGAAGATATCGTGCATGAAGGACTGAAAAACAGATGGAGCATTAGAGAGCCCGAATGGCATCACAAGGTATTCAAAATGGCCTTCGGGCATATTAAACGCAGTTTTCCATTCATCACCCTGCTTAATACGAACAAGATTATATGCCCCCCGAAGGTCAATCTTCGTAAACCAACTAGCCCCCTTAATCCTAGCAAACAAATCGGAAAGCAGAGGTAAAGGGTATTGAAACTTGACCGATAATCAATACAGGGTCTCAAGGAACCATCCTTCTTAGCAACAAAAATAAAATCCCGCTCTCAACGGTGAAGAAGATGGCCGAATATGTCCTTTCTCCAAAGACTCCTTAACATAACTTCGCATGGCGGTATGTTCAGGCACAGACAGGTTGAAAAGTCGGCCCTTAGGAAACTTACAGCCTGGAATCAAGTCAATCGCACAATCACAGTTCCTATGCGGTGGAAGGGAACTGGACTTGGGCTCATCGAATACATCCTGAAAATCAGACAAAAACTCTGGAATTTCAGAAGTGGAAGAAGAGGAGATTGACATCAAAGGAACGTCATTATGAACCCCCTGACATCCCCAACTAGTCACAGACATAGACTTCCAATCCAACACAGGATTATGTGCCTGCAACCACGGAAAACCCAGCACGATAGCATCATGTAAATTATGCAACACCAGAAATCGACAATCTTCCTGATGGGCTGGCGCCATGCACATGGTCACCTGTGTCCAGAACTGGGGCTTATTTTTAGCCAAAGGTGTAGCATCAATCCCCCTTAAAGGAATAGGGTTCTGCAAAGACTGCAAGGGAAAACCACAACGCCTGGCAAACTCAAAGTCCATTAAGTTCAAGGCGGCGCCTGAATCCACAAATGCCATGACAGAAAATGATGACAATGAGCAGATCAAGGACACAGATAATAAAAATTTATGTTGTACAGTACTGATGGAAAATGAACTAGCGATCCTCTTTGTACACTTAGGGCAGACTGAAATGACATGAGAAGCATCGCCACAATAAAAACACAACCTATTCTGACGTCTGAATCCCTGTTGTTCCATTCTAGACAGAATACTATCACACTGCATTGACTCAGGCATCTGCTCTGAGGACAACGCCACAGCGCGCACAGTTCTGCGCTCCCGCAAACGCCGATCAATCTAAATGGCCAGAGACATAGAATCACTCAGACCGAAAGGCGTGGGAAACCCCACCATAACATCTTTAACAGATTCAGAAAGACCCTTTCGGAAAATTGCCGCCAAAGCATCATCATTCCATTTAGTCAACACAGACCATTTTCTAAATTTCTGACAATACAATTCTGCCGTTTCTTGACCCTGAGACAGGACCAACAGGGTCTTCTCTGCTTGATCCACAGAATTTGGTTCATCATATAATAATCCTAAAGCCTGAAAAAAGGCGTCTACATTAAGCAAGGCCGGATTCCCAAATTCCAGGGAAAATGCCCAATCCTGAGGATCGCCACGCAGCAGGGAGATGACAATTTTAACCTGCTGAATGGAATCACCAGAGGATCGAGGTCTCAGAGCAAAAAACAGTTTACAGTTGTTTTTAAAACTCAAAAATTTGGACCTGTCCCCAAAAAACAAATCAGGAGTAGGAATCTTAGGCTCTAAAACTGGAGTCTGAACAATATAATCAGAAATACCCTGTACCCTAGCAGCAAGCTGGTCTACATGAGAAGCTAATCCCTGAACATCCATGCTAGCACAAGGCTCCACAGCCACCCAGAGAAAAAGAGGAAAGAAAAGACAAAGCAGGCTACAGAAAAAAAAATGACTCTTTCTTCCCTTCTTCTGAGATGCATTTAACTCATTGTTGGCCAGTTGTACTGTTATGATCCGGTGACCTTGGAGCCACATAAGACTTTCTGAGGAGTAGGTGGAACCTGTACTGACCGCAAACCCTAACTGTCACCGCAACTAGAAGTAGCCGTGGGGTGTACCTAACACATCCTAGACACCTCGACACAGCCAGAGGACTAAATACCCCTAAAGATGGAAATGGGAATTCTATCTTACCTCAGAGCAGAACCCCAAAGGATAGGCAGCCCCCCACAAATATTGACTGTGAGTATTAGAGGAAAGACACACGCAGGCAGGAATCAGGATTTAGCAAAAGAGGCCACGCTAGCTAAATAGGAAAGGATAGGACAGAATACTAAGCGGTCAGTATTAAAACCCTAAAAATATCCACAGCAGATAATACAAAAATTCCACCATCTAACTAAAGACATGGAATGTATATCTGCATCTCCTGAGAATCCAACTTGACTGAAATATCCAAACACAGTCTAAGCTGGACAAGAAAAAACATTGAATAGTACTGAATTGTAAAGCACACAGCATGTGTGCTGCAGAAACAAAACCAGACACATATCTTAGCTGATTTGGCAGCAGGGCAGGAGGAACCAGACAGAGATGCAAAACCTCCAAGACATAATGGACAACTGGCAAGGGCTAATGAATCCAGCACACCTAAATATCCCAGTCAGAGCAGCAATCAGCAGGGACACCTGCCCAGGATTGCAACCCAGGGACAACTGCATTACTATCAACAACCACCGGAGGGAACCCAAGAGCAGAATTCACAACACATGCAGCCCACATATAGTAGATACAGTATAATACACAACCTATAGTCCTTGATAGAATATAATGCAGCCCCCATACAGTGTAATGTACTCAACATAGTCCTCAATAGAGTAGAATGCCGCCCCATACAGTACATATAGTATAATGCCACCCCATAGCGTACACATAGTATAATGCCACCCCATAGAGTATAATGCCGCCCCATAGAATATAATGCCACCCCATAGAGTATAATGCAGATGCACAGAATATAATGCAGGCCAATTAAAGTATAATGCTGTCCCCAAAAAGTATAATGCATCCCCCATAGAGTATAATGCCACCACACAGAGTATAATGCTGCCCCATAGAATTTAATGCAGCCCCATTTAAGTATAATGCAGCCCCCATAGAGTATAATGTATCCCCATAGAGTATAATGCAGTCCCATAGAGTACAATGCAGCCTCATAGAGTATAATGCAGCCCCATAGAATACATATTGTATAATTGAGCCCCAAAGAGTAGAATGCAGCCCCATAGTTAATAATGCAGCCTTATAGAGTATAATGCCACCCTGTTATGATCCTTAGTGGTTGAGGATCACAAATTACTCCAGCTAAGTAACAAACATAGGACAAGCTCTAGGGAGGTGGCAAACTGGACTGACCGCAAATCTGAACCTATCCAAACACACTAGAAGTAGCCGGTGAACATGCCTAAAAATCCTAGACGTCTCGAGCCAGCCTGAGGAACTAACTACCCCTAGAGAGAAAGAAAGACCTCTCTTGCCTCCAGAGAAATAATTCCCAAAGATATAGAAGCTCCCAACAATTAATAACGGTGAGGTAAGAGGAAGGCACATACACAGGGGTGAAAGCAGATTCAGCAAATGAGGCCCACTAATACTAGATAGCAGAAAATAGAAAAGGGAATCTATGCGGTCAGTAAAAAACCCTTACAAAATATCCACTCTGAGATTTCAAGAACCCCCACACCAACTAACAGTGTGGGGGGAGAAACTCAGTCCCCTAGAGCAACCGGCAAGCGAGGAAATCACATTTTAGCGAGCTAGACTAAAAACATAATGAACGCTGATAATCAAAAAATGATCAAACAAAAACTTAGCTTGTCTTGGAGAGACTGGGAGCAAGGTAGCCACAAGGAATCTGAAGAGCACTGAATACATTGATAGCAGGCAAGGAACTGAGTATCCAGGTGAGCTAAATAGGAAACCAACCAAGGATAACGAACCAGCTGATGCTGCAACCTGCAGAAAGACAACACTACACAGTACCGCTTGTGACCACTAGAGGGAGCCCAAAAATAGAGTTCACAACAGTACCCCCCCTTGAGGAGGGGTCACCGAACTCTCATCAAGACCCCCAGGGCGATCAGGATGAGCCGCGTGGAAGGCACGAACCAAATCGGCCGCATGAACATCAGAGGCGACAACCCAGGAATTATCCTCCTGACCATAGCCCTTCCACTTAACCAAATACTGAAGCCTCCGTCTAGAGATACGAGAATCCAAAATCTTCTCCACCACGTACTCCAATTCGCCCTCGACCAGCACCGGAGCAGGACGCTCAACAGAAGGAACCACAGGTACCACATACCTCCACAACAAAGACCTATGGAACACATTATGAATGGCAAACGATGCTGGGAGATCCAAACGAAAAGACACCGGGTTAAGGATTTCCAAGATCTTATAAGGACCGATGAAGCGAGGCTTGAATTTAGGAGAGGAGACCTTCATAGGAACATACCGAGAAGACAGCCACACCAAATCCCCAACACGAAGTCGGGGACCCACACCGCGGCGGCGGTTGGCAAAGCACTGAGCCTTCTCCTGTGACAACCTCAAATTGTCCACTACATGGTTCCAAATCTGCTGCAACCTATCCACCACAGAATCCACCCCAGGACAGTCAGAAGACTCAACCTGACCCGAGGAAAAACGAGGATGGAAACCAGAATTGCAGAAAAAAGGTGAAACCAAAGTAGCAGAACTAGCCCGATTATTAAGGGCAAACTCGGCCAAAGGCAAAAAAGTCACCCAATCATCCTGATCAGCAGAAACAAAACATCTCAAATAAGTTTCCAACGTCTGATTAGTTCGCTTGGTTTGGCCATTAGTCTGAGGATGGAAGGCCGACGAAAAAGACAAATCAATGCCCATCTTAGCACAAAAAGTCCGCCAAAACCTGGACACAAACTGGGATCCTCTATCAGACACAATATTTTCAGGAATGCCGTGCAAGCGAACCACATTCTGAAAAAAAAATCGGAGGAAGAAGGCAACTTAGGCAAGGGCACCAAATGGACCATCTTGGAAAAACGATCACACACCACCCAGATGACAGGCATTTTCTGAGATACTGGAAGATCCGAAATAAAATCCATGGAAATGTGCGTCCAAGGCCTTTTCGGAACAGGCAAAGGCAAAAGCAAACCGCTGGCACGAGAACAGCAAGGCTTAGCCAGAGCACAAATCCCACAAGACTGCACAAAGGAACGCACATCCCGCGACAAGGAAGGCCACCAGAAGGACCTAGCCACCAAATCTCTGGTACCAAAAATCCCAGGATGACCCGCCAACACCGAAGAATGAACCTCGGAAATAACTCTGCTGGTCCATCTATCCGGGACAAACAGTCTCTCTGGTGGACAACGGTCAGGTCTATCCGCCTGAAATTTCTGCAGCACTCGTCGCAAATCTGGGGAAATGGCAGACAAAATCACTTCCTCTCTGAGAATACCAGCCGGCTCAGAAACTCCCGGAGAGTCAGGCACAAAACTCCTAGAAAGTGCATCAGCTTTCACGTTCTTCGGACCAGGCAGGTATGAGACCACGAAGTTGAAATGGGAGAAAAACAACGACCAACGAGCCTGTCTAGGATTCAGGCGCTTGGCAGATTCAAGGTAAATCAGATTTTTGTGATCAGTCAAGACCACCACACGATGTTTAGCTCCTTCGAACCAATGTCGCCACTCCTCAAATGCCCACTTCATAGCCAACAACTCCCGATTACCAACATCATAATTCCGCTCGGCAGGCGAAAACTTTCTTGAAAAGCAAGCACATGGCTTCATCACAGAGCCATCAGAGCTTCTCTGCGACAAGACAGCCCCTGCTCCAATCTCAGAAGCATCAACCTCGACCTGGAAGGGAAGAGAGACATCTGGCTGAAAAAGACTGGAGCTGAAGAAAACCGGTGCTTCAGCTCCCGAAAGGCCTCCACGGCCGCAGGAGACCAATTAGTCACATCAGAACCCTTCTTGGTCAAATCCGTCAAAGGTTTAACCATGCTAGAAAAATTAGCGATGAAACTACGGTAAAAATTAGCAAAACCCAAGAACTTCTGAAGACTCTTAACAGACGTGGGCTGAGTCCAGTCATGAATAGCCTGGACCTTGACTGGGTCCATCTCCACAGTAGAAGGAGAAAAAATAAAACCCAAAAAGGAGACCTTCTGTACTCCGAAGAGGCATTTTGAGCCCTTCACAAATAAAGCATTAGCACGCAGGACCTGAAACACCATCCTGACCGGCTTATCATGGGACTGCCAATCATCAGAAAAGACCAAAATGTCATCCAAATAAACAATCATAAATTTATCCAGATATTCTCGGAAGATGTCATGCATGAAGGACTGAAACACAGAAGGAGCATTAGAGAGTCCAAAAGGCATCACTAAGTACTCAAAATGGCCTTCGGGCGTATTAAATGCTGTTTTCCATTCATCTCCCTGTTTAATGCGCACAAGGTTATACGCACCACGGAGATCTATCTTGGTGAACCAACTGGCACCCTTAATCTGAGCAAACAAATCAGACAATAGTGGCAAAGGATACTGAAATTTGACTGTAATTTTATTCAGAAGACGATAATCTATACAAGGTCTCAAAGAACCGTCCTTCTTGGCCACAAAAAAATAACCTGCACCAAGAGGGGAAGAGGATGGGCGAATATGTCCCTTCTCCAAAGACTCCTTTATATAACTCCGCATCGCGGCATGCTCTGGTATAGACAAATTAAAAAGTCGTCCCTTAGGGAATTTACTACCAGGAATTAAATTTATAGCACAGTCACAATCCCTATGAGGAGGCAGGGCACTGGACCTGGGCTCATCAAATACATCCTGGTAGTCAGACAAAAACTCAGGGACCTCAGAAGGAGTGGAAGAAGCAATAGACACCAACGGAGTATCGCCATGAATTCCCTGACAACCCCAACTTGACACAGACATAGCTTTCCAATCTAAAACTGGATTATGAGCTTGCAGCCATGGCAGACCCAAAACGACAACATCATGCAAATTATGCAGAACGAGAAGGCGAATCACCTCCTGATGTACGGGAGTCATGCACATGGTCATTTGCGTCCAATACTGAGGCTTATTCTCAGCCAATGGCGTAGCATCAATTCCCCTCAGAGGAATAGGAAATTCCAAAGGCTCCAGGACAAAACCACAGCGCCTGGCAAACGACAAATCCATCAGGTTCAGGGCAGCACCCGAATCCACAAAAGCCATAACCGGGTAGGACGACAAAGAACAAATCAAAGTAACAGACAAAATAAATTTAGGCTGTATAGTACCAATGGTGACAGGTTTAGCGATTTTTTTTAAGCGTTTAGAGCATGCTGAGATAACATGAGTAGAATCACCACAGTAAAAGCACAACCCATTTTGACGTCTATGACTTTGTCGCTCAATTCTGGTCAGAGTTCGGTCACATTGCATAGACTCAGGTCTCTGTCCAGAAAATACCGCCAAAGGATGAGCAGATTTGCGCTCCCGCAAACGCCGATCAACCTGAATGGCTAAAGCCATAGAATCGCTCAGACTTGTAGGGGTGGGAAACCCCACCATAACATTCTTAACGGCCTCAGAAAGACCTTCTCTGAAATTTGCAGCCAGGGCACACTCATTCCATTGAGTAAGCACCGACCATTTCCGAAATTTTTGACAATACACCTCTGCTTCATCCTGACCCTGAGAGATAGCCAGCAACGCTTTTTCTGCCTGATTCTCAAGATTAGGCTCCTCATAAAACAGTCCAAGAGCCAGAAAAAATACATCTACATTAAGCAATGCAGGATCTCCTGGCGCCAGAGAGAAAGCCCAATCTTGAGGGTCGCCACTAGTGTTGAGCATTCCGATACCGCAAGTATCGGGTATCGGCCGATACTTGCGGGTATCGGAATTCCGATACCGAGATCCGATACTTTTGTGGTATCGGGTATCGGTATCGAAACAACATTAATGTAAAAATGTGTAAAAGAGAGAATTAAAATAAAAAATATTGCTATACTCACCTCTCCGACGCAGCCTGCACCTTACCGAGGGAAGCGGCAGCGTTCTTTGTTTAAAATTCGCGCTTTTCTTTCCTTTACGTGAAGTCCCGGCTTGTGATTGGTTGCGTCGCAGTCACATGGGCGACGCAACCAATCACAGCAAGCCGTGACGTAATTTCAGGTCCTTAAGGATTTTAAAATTACGTCCCGGCTTTGTGATTGGTTGCGTCGCAGTCACATGGGCGACGCAACCAATCACAGCAAGCCGTGACGTAATTTCAGGCCCTTAAGGATTTTAAAATTACGTCCCGGCTTTGTGATTGGTTGCGTCGCAGTCACATGGGCGACACAACCAATCACAAGCCGTGACGTCACGGGAGGCTGGACACGCGCGCATTTTAAAATGCGCGCTTGTCCAGCCTCCCGTGACGTCCCGGCTTGTGATTGGTTGCATCGCGGTCAACCAATCACAAGCCGGGAGGCTGGACACGCGCGCATTTTAAAATGCGCGCTTGCCCAGCCTCCCGTGACGTCCCGGCTTGTGATTGGTTGCATCGCGGTCAACCAATCACAAGCCGGGAGGCTGGACACGCGCGCATTTTAAAATGCGCGCTTGTCCAGCCTCCCGGCTTGTGATTGGTTGACCGCGATGCAACCAATCACAAGCCGGGACTTCACGGGAGGCTGGGCAAGCGCGCATTTTAAAATGCGCGCGTGTCCAGCCTCCCGGCTTGTGATTGGTTGACCGCGATGCAACCAATCACAAGCCGGGACGTCACGGGAGGCTGGGCAAGCGAGCATTTTAAAATGCGCGCGTGTCCAGCCTCCCGGCTTGTGATTGGTTGACCGCGATGCAACCAATCACAAGCCGGGACGTCACGGGAGGCTGGACAAGCGCGCATTTTAAAATGCGCGCGTGTCCAGCCTCCCGGCTTGTGATTGGTTGACCGCGATGCAACCAATCACAAGCCGGGACGTCACGGGAGGCTGGACAAGCGCGCATTTTAAAATGCGCGCGTGTCCAGCCTCCCGTGACGTCACGGCTTGTGATTGGTTGCGTCGCCCATGTGACTGCGACGCAACCAATCACAAAGCCGGGACGTAATTTTAAAATCCTTAAGGGCCTGAAATTACGTCACGGCTTGCTGTGATTGGTTGCGTCGCCCATGTGACTGCGACGCAACCAATCACAAAGCCGGGACTTCACGTAAGGAAAGAAAAGCGTGAATTTTAAGCAAACAACACTGCCGGTTCCCTCGGAGAGGTGAGTATAGCAATATTTTTTATTTTAATTCTTTCTTTTACACATTAATATGGTTCCCAGGGCCTGAAGGAGAGTTTCCTCTCCTTCAGACCCTGGGAACCATCAGGAATACCGTCCGATACTTGAGTCCCATTGACTTGTATTGGTATCGGGTATCGGTATCGGATTGGATCCGATACTTTGCCGGTATCGGCCGATACTTTCCGATACCGATACTTTCAAGTATCGGACGGTATCGCTCAACACTAGTCGCCACGCAACAAGGAGATAACAATTTTAACTTGCTGAGCGGAATCACCAGAGGAACGAGGTCTCAGAGATAGAAATAACTTACAATTATTCTTAAATTTTTGAAACCTAGATCTATCTCCAGGAAACAACTCAGGAATGGGTATCTTTGGTTCTGACATAGGGCTACGAATAACAAAATCCTGAATACTTTGCACCCGTGCAGTAAGATGATCCACACTAGAAGTCAGAGTCTGAACATTCATGTCTGCAGCTGAGCTCAAAACCACCCAGAGTTCAAGGGGATGAAAGAAGCTAAACAGACTGCAGCAAAGGAAAAGCGGGAGGAAAAAAAAAAAATGTACTCAGGTCTTCTTTTTATCCCACTTCAGCGATGCATGAAACACTTTTTTGGCCTGCTATACTGTTATGATCCTTAGTGGTTGAGGATCACAAATTACTCCAGCTAAGTAACAAACATAGGACAAGCTCTAGGGAGGTGGCAAACTGGACTGACCCCAAATCTGAACCTATCCAAACACACTAGAAGTAGCCAGTGAACGTGCCTAAAAATCCTAGACGTCTCGAGCCAGCCTGAGGAACTAACTACCCCTAGAGAGAAAGAAAGACTTCTCTTGCCTCCAGAGAAATAATTCCCAAAGATATAGAAGCCCCCAACAATTAATAACGGTGAGGTAAGAGGAAGGCACATACACAGGGGTGAAAGCAGATTCAGCAAATGAGGCCCACTAATACTAGATAGCAGAAAATAGAAAATGGAATCTAAGCGGTCAGTAAAAAACCCTTACAAAATATCCACTCTGAGATTTCAAGAACCCCCACACCAACTAACGGTGTGGGGGGAGAAACTCAGTCCCCTAGAGCAACCAGCAAGCGAGGAAATCACATTTTAGCGAGCTGGACTAAAAACATAATGAACGCTGATAATCAAAAAATGATCAAACAAAAACTTAGCTTTTCTTGGAGAGACTGGGAGCAAGGTAGCCACAAGGAATCTGAAGAGCACTGAATACATTGATAGCAGGCAAGGAACTGAGTATCCAGGTGAGCTAAATAGGAAACTAACCAAGGATAACGAACCAGCTGATGCTGCAACCTGCAGAAAGACAACACTACACAGTACCGCTTGTGACCACTAGAGGGAGCCCAAAAATAGAGTTCACAACACCACCCCATAGAGTATAATGCCGCCCCATAGAGTATAATGGAACCCCATAGAGTATATATAGTTCCAACATACTCATTGATTAAAAAAAAAATATATACAATACTCACGTCTCCCCATTCCCTTACTGGGAGAACCTCAAATAAACCCTCACTAGAAGACCATAAAATTTAACTTTCATTTCTATTAATTAAAATAAAGAATATACAAAGGGAATAAAACGTTTTGTCCCTAATCTGTCTCAGAAGTCTGCAGTTATTTTATGCAGTATTCCTGCTAATTTATATTTAGAAAGTGTATAGCACCCGGTATGGTAATACTTATTTTCAGAATAGGACAGCAAATTTTAGCACCAGCGCCCCCCCTCCCCCCCAACATGTTTCACTGCGATACAGGCGTCATCAGGGGATGCGTCATAGGCTTAGGATAGATCACCCTCTTTCACCCTTTATGCGCTGTGCACTCCTGCGCAGTTATTAGTCCTCTTGTGGTAGACATGACAAGCGTAGATACATGACTTATAGCGCATGCACATATATCGCCTTATTTTTTGTATAATGACGAATAAAGTGTTCGACGGATGCGCGATCGAGTTTCTGTGCTACGTCACATGGCTGTGTGCACAGCATCCTGATTTAATTGATTTTTTTTCTGAGGCGCATGTGTGGCGCCCTGTGTCTGTGTTACCACAAAATGATCAAATATGTACTTTTTTGTATGTGTATTGTAAATGATGGCAGTTATGCTTTCTCTGCTGTGGACAACTGCACACACAATTTACCCTGCTCTCTTACTCTGTCTGAAGCTTAGAGCTTTGCAGAGATACCCTAACTGGGAGGGGAGAGGCATGTTAGTCTGTGAGGAGACAGTGTGTGAAAAGAAAATGGAGAATGTTCATGGAGGAGAGACATGTACTCTCTCCAGGGACCGTCCTAAGAAGGATCAGGGTATCAGCTCCTAGGCCATCCAGGTTTCCAGAGTCCGGTGGTAAGTTGAGATGCTGTGTGGTTTTCATAACCAGCAGTGAAGTGTTTTTTCCAGGGGCTCCATAGCAACAGAGAATCAGTGAGGGATTGTGCAAGAACAAACACGTGCTTCACATAGGATTCACGCTGCGGGCTGCTGGGGAAGAAAACACCGTAAGTACGTGGCTGTACCGAAAGTTTCAGACTCCAGGAAACCTTTGTCCCAGAAGGGATTAGAGCAGCAGGGAGTTCATACTGAATCACAGCAGAAAGAGAAAATTCCCATCATGCAGAGCAAACTGTATACCTGGTGAGAGTTGTATTCCATCCTCTGAAGCTGCATCTGGACTTCAGTAAATGGTAAAGTGACCGTCTTCTGCCTTATTACTCTGCACTATCTACTTCCATCACTATCCCTGTGGGCCAGCCCTAGTTGGAGGGGGTTAAACACCTGCACTGCCATCATCACCTACCCCCCAGGGATCATCTGCAGTGCCGGCCATCTTACAGCTTAACACTCCAACTGGCGTCACAAACTCTTCTTTTTAATTTTTGTTTTCCTTTTTATTTCTTTATTTTTAATCCCTATTTCATTGTCCCCTGAGCACAGGCACCGGGCACGGCTGCCATCCCTGTGACCCCTGAATCCAATGTTGCCTGGTGACCTGAGTACCCCGCTCTGGGCGATACACATGCGCATTTGACATCACTAATGTCAGCGTTAGGATCGTCGACTCCCTTGTATTGCACAGGAGCAGTACACACTTCTGGATGCTGCTCCGATCTGCTGGCCTCTTTTGACCATATGGTAACTATATTTTGATTAGACATCACTATATAAATTGTTTTTATATCCTGTCACTGTTTGTTTTTGTCATCTTAATAAAATAATTATTTTTGCTGGTCATCCCAACTGTTTTTGCACACTTCTTTTTCTCCTTGTACACAGTTCACAGCTGATGTGGCTACAATGTAAGAGATAGGGTCAGTGTCTGACCGCTGTCTCATATGGCCACCAGGGGCCGCTGTATTTGCTTACTGTCAGTGTCATCCAGCCACCATTACTGACCTGCAAAGTTAAACAGCAGCCCCCAGTGGTGGCATTAAAAAGTTATTTAAAAACATAAATACAATTTAATAAAGTTTAGATTAAACCAAAATGTTATGTAAAAAAAAAAAATTTTTTAATAATGAAAAAGCGACACTTTTCCATTAAGAGAAAAGTGATGAATGTACCCCAGCATCGCTGGTTGCATGGCATTCAGGCTTTCAACAGCTAGGAAGATTTCTGTTCTTCCTGTGGCCATTATAGATATACAGTGGGTACGGAAAGTATTCAGACCCCTTTCAATTTTTCACTCTTTGTTTCATTGCAGCCATTTAGTAAATTCAAAACGGTTAATTTTTTTCTTTAATGTACACTCACATGGTCATAAATATTCAGACCCTTTTCTCAGTATTGAGTAGAAGCACCCTTTGAACTAGTACAGCCATGAGTCTTCTTGGGAAGGATGCAACAAGTTTTCCACACCTGGATTTAGGGATCCTCTGCCATTCTTCCTTGCAGATCCTCTCCAGTTCCGTCAGGTTGGATGGTGAACGTTGGTGGACAGCCCTTTTCATGTCTCTCCAGAGATGCTCAATTGGGCTTAGGTCGGGGCTCTGGCTGGGCCAGTCAAGAAGGGTCACAGAGTTGTTCTGAAGCCACTCCTTTGTTATTTTAGCTGTGTGCTTAGGGTCATTGTTTTGCTGGAAGGTGAACCTTCGGCCAAGTCTGAGGTCCAGTGCACTCTGGAAGAGGTTTTCATCCAAGATATCTCTGTACTTGGCCGTATTCATGTTTCTTTCAATGACAACCAGTCGTCCTATCCCTGCAGTTGAGAAACACCGCCATAGCATCATGCTGCCACCACCATGTTTCACTGTTCGGATTGTATTGGGCAGGTGATGAGCAGTGCCTGGTTTTCTCCACACATACCGCTTAGAATTATCACCAAAAAGGTCTATCTTCGTCTCATCAGAGCAGAGAATCTTATTTCTCATAGTCTGGGAATCCTTCATGTGTCTTTTTAGCAAACTCTATGCAGGCCTTTCATATGTCTTGCACTGAGGAGAGGCTTCCGTCGGGCCACTCTACCATAAAGGTCTGACTGGTGGAGGGCTGCAGTGTAAGTTGACTTTGTGGAACTTTCTCCCATCTTCCTATTGCATCTCTGGAGCTCAGCCACAGTGATCTTGGGGTTCCTTTTTACCTCTCTCAAGGCTCTTCTCCCACGAATGCTCAGTTTGGCTGGACGGCCAGGTCTAGGAAGACTTCTGGTGGTCCCAAACTTCTTTTATTTAACGATTATGGAGGCCACTGTGCTCTTAGCAACCTTGAGTACTGCAGACATTCTGTTGTAACCTTGGCCAGATCTGTGCCGTGCCACAATTCTGTCTCCGAGCTCCTTGGCCAGTTCCTTTGACCTCATGATTCTCATTTGGTCTGACATGCACTGTGAGCTGTGAGGTCCTATATAGACAGGTGTGTGCCTTTCCAAATCAAGTCCTATCAGTTTAATTAAACACAGCTGGACTCCAATGAAGGAATAGAACCATCTCAAGGAGGATCACAAGGAAATGGACATCATGTGACTTAAATATGAGTGTCTAAGCAAAGGGTCTGAAGCTTATGACCATGTGATATTTCAGTTCTTTAAAAAAAAGCACAAATTTTTACATTTGTTTTTTTCAGTCAAGATGGGGTGAAAAGTATACATTAATGTGAAAAAATGAACTTTTTTTGAATTTTCCAAATGGCTGCAATGAAACAAAGAGTGAAAAATGTAAAGGGGTCTGAATACTTTTCGTACCCACTGTAAAACCAATGGAAAATAAGTATTTATTTTACACATTAAGAAAAGTGAACTATGGTATATAAATTAACCCGATGTGGTCTAAAAAGGTCAGAACCCAAAGCTCTCTAGTGAACATATAAGCTTTATATAAGTGAATGATTTATACAAAACATCCATTTTCTTACAAGATTTGACAAAGATTGCATTTTACATTTCTTCTATATAGTTGGAGAAAAAACATAAAAACAATAAGATGCCAAGATCATTATTACGGAGTGTTGTATATAAGAAAAACAGGTCTTAAAATGCATGGGATAGACGTAAGAAAAAAAAATACTGTATTTGTTTCACCGATCAATATTTAATTAATGGATAAATACTCACAGCCAGTTACTAATGAAATTGAAACTATATAATAGTCAATATAAGTGCTATGTTTATATATTTGTTTCACATAAATCTGCAGTATAGTCATAAATAAGTAACTTTGTAGTATGGCACTTATCTTTTTTTTTATTGAAAGATTTTCAAATTCACAAAGAACTGACTTGGAAAATGGAATAAAGATTATCAGATCACAATGAAAGCAAAGTAAATCAGCTTTGTTATATAGGTATAACGTGTTTTGTGACACACAAAATTCTTATAGCAAACTGAAAAAACATACAAGACATACAAATAGAATGGGAAGAGTTTGAGTAAACGTGTTAGGGGTTGAAGGAGATATGACCTAGTGAATAAGGTTCCAAAATGTTCAGAAGGTATCCCATGGGGACCAAATGAGGTTGAGTCTCTCCACTCTCTAATTTCAATATTTGAAATTTCTGATATCTTTGATCTTGGTGTACAAGTCATGTATAGAAGGGGGGTGGGGTGGGTTTGCTTCCAGTGTGAAGCTATCAAGCATCTTGCGGCCATCAATATGTGTAGGAGAAGTCTAACAGTTCTCTTAGATATATTTTTATATTTTGAGGGAAAATATTCTAAATATAAAGTAAGGATCTAATGATATGTCTAGATCAAAGATCTATGTAATCAAAGTTTGTACATTTGTCCAGAATGGTCTTATCAGGAAGCTGTCTCATAATAGATGGGATATAGAGCCTGTCAACAAGGTACATCTCCAACACAAGGGGGAGATAGATGGATCTAATTTATGTAGAAGCTCAGGAGTGTGGTACCAGAAGTGGAGGATCTTGTATTTGTTCTCTTTATAAGTGATACAAAATGCCGGATGGCTGCTGTAGACCATACAAATTTCAAATCAGCATTGCTTTAGAGTTCTAGCCAAATTTCCTTCCCTTTTAAGCATATATAGGTGCCTAGTCAAGGAGTTTCCATCACGGTTTTGAATAATGTTATAAATATCAGAGTCTAAGCCTTTTGTTGAAGGACCATTTCGACAAAGTCTTTCACAGGATGATGGGATAAAAACTTGTAAACCGCAAAATAAGGATGATGCAAAATGCCTAATCTTAATGTATTGGAATAACAGGAGCATAGGAAAGGCTAATGTAGATTTAATCTCATCATAAGGGAGCAAAGTCCTTGTTTTATGGTTGTTATCTTTGCAAAATTATACAAGCCAATATGAGCCCATGCTCCTGCTATTGAGGAAGTCAATCTTTCAGGGACATGGAACTGATCATTTAAATATGTATTTCTCTCTCAAATCTCCGACAGAGACATAGACACACAAATACTTGTTTTTTTTATCACTTTACTAGAGGAGTAAAGCATTCTTAAATTACTGGATCACCATAAACCGTTAGCGTGCCTGCACACTACTAACAGGTATCTAACTGCTCCCCGTTTGCCTCCAGTGCATCCCAAATGCACAAACAAGCATCACACTGCTCCAAATGTGTTTCCATTGCTGCATCATATTACTAACAAAAATTAACACATCTCCATCTTGGGTTGCAATGCACCAAACACCACTAGCAAATATCCTACAGCTCCTCATCAGCCTACAGCACACCCCCTCACCGTTAAAAAACATTCAACATCTCCCGACTTCCCACCATATCACTCCCTTAGCGCTAGCAAGCATCCCAGGGCTCTCCATCTGCCTCCACACCATCAACAAGCATTCAATACGAATCTCCAGTGCATTGCAAACCCAACAACTTTCCCATCGCTCATTATTAGCATTTCAAAGCAGTCCTACACCACGGCTCCGTGTGTACTTCCAGTGTGTACCCACATCATTAACATGTAAAAAAACAGCTCGCCATGTTCCTCAATAGAGGCTAAGAGCAGGTTGTGTATGTGCTGCAAGGGGCCTTTCTCTGAGTTCAATCAAGCAAATAAGGCAGCACACTGTAGCGTCAAAGCATGCAAATATGAAATATGAAAATTGAATTGCATTATTGCACTAGAAATATAAAAGATTGAGAATGCTTATATTCTCAATTTTTCATAAGTCTAGTGCAGTAATGCTGCTGCTGTAGTGCTGCCTTATTTGTTTGATTGTATATGAGTTGGTGACTCTAGGTAAGCATCTGTTCAGACCTGGTTTGTGTTTGGATGTGACGGTCAGTTTTTGGAAATTTCTCTGAGTTCAAGCATTCTCTGGTTTATTTACATAATTGACACCTTTGTGCCTATGTTAAAGGAGTTGTGGGGACTAGCATACTGATGACCTATCCTTGGTGGGTGTCCGACAACCAGCGCTTCCACTGATTAGCTGACATGGGAAATAAATTACAGTAATCAGTTTCATACACTAATCTATATACTGAGCTGCAGTGTTCGTCGTTTTCCCTAGCTGACAATCAGAGATAGCCAACAATCACTGACTAAGACCTCCCACTGGACTCATATGTAGACAAACTCCAGGGATTTTAAATGACAAAATACAAGTTATACTGAATATTTCCCAACAAACCTATATATCATTTTGTTCAACTTATTCTCTACACAATGCTGTCCACAGATCAGTCTGCATCTACAATGTGACAGGTTTAGTGATGAGCGAGTATACTCATTGCTCAGGTTTTCCCGAGCACTCCGAGTATTTGTTAGTGCTCGGAGATTTAGTTTTCCTTGCCTCAGCTGCAAGATTTATGGCTCCTGGACAGCCTGAATACATGTGGGGGTGGCCAGGTTGCTAGGGAATTCTCACATGTATTCAGCCTGTCTAGCAGCCGTAAATCATGCAGCTGCATGGACAAAAACTAAATCTCCGAACACCAGCAAATACTCGGAGACCATCCGAGAGTGCTTGGGAAAACTCGAGCAACAAGTATACTCGCTCATCACTAGTCAGGTTCCCTCTAAGATCCTTCTAGATCATGAGATTTACTAACGAATGAGATAGTGAACTGGTGTAAGGCGAGGATCCTTCTTCCACCTCAGCAGCAGAGGCCTGGCATCTGGGTGTCCTCCATGTAATCCGATGTAATACTTGTGCTGCACCGCTTGGGAACTACTGACTGATGTGACAGAAACCAGAGAGCCTGTGCTAATGATGTCTACAATTACACCATATCTGCTGTGTTATGAGACTAATATTTGTAAGAATTCTCAGAATTGCCTATGTCTATTGTGGAGGTTCAATTCTTTGCATATCCAGCTAGCTTCAATTTACTGAGCACAATATGCTTAATGATTTTATTTTGTTTTACTATTTAGCCCTAACCCCTTATGTTTTTGCTTTGAGTGACCATTTATTGAACCAAATCTTATTTGACAAAGGAAAGTATAAAAAACACTGCTGTGGTTTTCACAATCCTCTTGCAATAGGACAAGATGGATGGCAAAACAAATGCTAGTAATATCCCAAAAGTAATAGGAATGAAAAAATAGCTTTTAGCCATGCCAAAGGAGTTGAAAAGTCTTTGTTGAGGAAAAGAAGGGCTCAATTCTGGCTTTTCCAGCAGAGGGATACAGTGAGCGTCATAATGCCTCCATCCTTAAGATGGCAGTCCATTACAACAAGGTCAAGCAGCAGACATTGGGGACAACAAAGCTACAGACCGGCAGAGGGCGAAAATGACTCTCCACTGACTGGAATGACATTTATCTTATTCGAATGTCACTCAGCAATTGCAGGATGACATCAAGTGACCTACAAAAGGAATGGCAAATGGCAGCTTGGGTGAAGTGAACGGCAAGAACAGTTCGTAACAGGCTCCTAGAGGCAGGGTTCAAGTGATGTAAAGGTAGAAAAAAGCCTTTCATCAATGTGAAGCAAAGGAGAGCCAGGCTGAATTTTTCCAAAGACCATAAGGATTGGACCATAGAGGACTGGAGAAAGGTAATCTTCTCTGATGAGTCTAATTTTCAGCTTTGCCCAACACCTGGTTGTCTAATGGTTAGACGGAGACCTCGAGAGACGTACAAGCCACAGTGTCTTGCACCCACTGTGAAATTTGGTGGAGGATAGGTGATGATCTGGGGATGCTTCAGCAAGGCTGGAATTGGGCAGATTAATTTTTGCGAATGATGTATGAATCAAGCCGCATACACAGCTATCCTGGAAAAACAGTTGATTCCTTCTGCTCAGGCAATGTTCCCCAACTCTGAGGACTGGTTTTACCAGCAGGACAACGCGCCATGCTACACAGCTAGGTCAATAAATGTGTATATATATACAGCTCAGGCAAAATTTAAGAGACCACTGCAAAATGTTCGGTTTGTCTGATTTTTCTGTTTATAGGTATATTTTTGAGTAAAATATAAATTGTTCTTTTATTCTATAATCTTCTGACAACATGTCTCTGAATTTCCAAGCAATAAATTATATTTCTGAAAAGGAGAAATGGTCAAAATAAAGAAAAAAACATTGCTTTCAGACCTCAAATAATGCAAAGAAAACTAGTTCATAATCATTTAGAAACAACAATACTAATGTTTTAACTCAGGAAGAGTTCAGAAATCAATATTTTGTGGAATAACCATGATTTTTAATCACAGCTTTAATGCGTCTTGGCATGCTTTCCACCAGCCATTCACACTGCTTCTGGAGCAAAAATTTTAAGCAGTTCTTCTTTGTTTGATGGCTTGTGACTATCCATCATCCTCTTGATTACATTCCAGAGGTTTTCAATGGGGTTCAGGTCTGGAGACTGGGCTGCCCATGACAGGGTTTTGATGTGGTGGTCTCTTAATTTTTGTCAGAGCTGTACAAGTATACAGTCAGGAGTGTAGTACAATGGTTGGGTACAGACAGATTACAATTACTGTGTTATGTAGCATGTGACCACAAGGAGGCGCTGATGAGTCACAGGTCCAAATCTTTGTTTCGTAATTCTCTGGCCACGTCAGCTAACGGGCCTCCTGCCAGTAGAAAAACTGAGTCCAAAATAAGGAGCTGCCTATTATCCCTTAGGCTGCTCCCTACCACACGATGTGCCAACCCCTGGGCAGTGCAGCCTCTCTCCTCCCATATCTGAAAGCATGGTTTTTTGTCCAGAACCGTGGATGCCCATAACTTTCCTCTCAAAGCCCTAAATAGGACGGCGGTGGTGCCACTGGGTTCTGCTGGATTTTATTTGTGCAGGGAGACCAAATACGGCTACCGTATTTGATTCCTGGTAGCTATGCTTTATAACTCAATAACGCAGAGTTCTAGAGGTGGCTTCATGGTATGGGCTTCTGGGGAAAGGAATGTAGATTCCGATTATGTGCTCAGCTAGGTTCAGAAATATTACATTCTTTTATTATAGGTCATTTTCTAGATTCAACAACTCAGAGCCTTGTGCTGTTGAGCCTGGAATCTGTGGTGCCAATATGTCTGCGTGCCAGCCTGAGTCTAACAAAGGAAGCCAGTTGACTGGTAACTGCACAAGAGTTAACACCCCTGTGACAATTGCTGGACTTAGTGCTGGGAGACACAGGGTCTATGCCTTTTGGCCTCCCTGGAGAGAGTTTCAAAGACCTAGTTGCTTGAGCTAATTAAAAAAAACATTTGTCTACCCTGACCAAGGAAGTGCCTTCTTGGATAATGAGGCCCCATTGTTTGATGTGTATTTGACTTCCCTTTTGGCCTGGGGGAATGCAAAGGTGGTGGCTGAATTTGGAGCAAGTATTTTTGGGCCAAATTGTATCTAATAGGGAACTCCATCAGATATCAAAATGATATCAATTAGATCTCCATCCATCTCTCTAACTGCACTAAACTAGAAAGTGTCTCCTATTTCCTTAACTACTTCGGTCCTGAACTTATCTAACTTCCTAATCTACAGTGAACCCCACTCTACAAAACCAAATTTTAACCATTCTTACTTCTCTATCCCTAGTCTTATAAAATTAAACAACTATATATTACACATTTGTCATCACATAAGAAAACCATGTTACACTAAAACGTGCCCATTTTACCAGGAAGGAATAAAGGGTATGACTTGACCCAGACACACCCTTACATAGGGAGATTCTGTATGATAGATGGGAGCATGGGAAGCAGTCTGCGTGACAGTTATTATTATTATTATTATACATTTTTATAGCGTAATTTATTCCGTGGCACTTTGCATGTGAAAAAAGGGGCATACATAGACAAGTACAATAAACATGAGCAATACAAGGCACATACAAGCACAGATGGAGTGATGACCCTGCCCACGAGGGCTCACAGTCTACAGGGGATGGGTGAGGATACGTTAGGAGAGGGTAGAGCTGGTTGTGCAGTGGTTCTGTAGACTGAGGTTGTAGGCTTGTAGTTCACTGCAGGTTGTAGGCTTGTCGGAAGAGGTGGGTGTGTTCAGGTTTCTTTTGAAGGTTTCCATGGTAGGTGAAAGTCTGATGTGTTGGGGTAGAGAGTTCCAGAGTATGGGGGAAGCATGGGAGAAGTCTTGTATGCGGTTGTGGGAAAAAGAGATAAGAGGGAAGTAGAGAAGGAGATCTTGTGAGGATGAGGATCGAAGGTTGCGTGTAGGTAAGTTCCGGGAGACCATGTCACAGATGTATGGAGGAGACAGGTTGTTAATGGCTTTGTATGTCATAGATAGGGTTTTGAACTGGAGCCTCTGGACAATAGGAAGCCAGTGAAGGGCTTCGCAGAGAGGAGAGGCTGGGGAATAACGGGGAGACAGGTGGATTAGTTGGGCACCAGAGTGTAGGATGGATTGGAATGCAGTAGGGAGCATAGTGACCATTCTGTGTGACAGATGGGAGCATAGGGAGCATCCTGTGTGACAGATAGGAGTCTGGGGAGCAATCTGTGTGACAGATGGGAGTATGGGGAGCATTCTGAGTGACAGATGGGAGCATGGGGAGCATTCTGTATGACAAATGGGAGTATGGGGAGCAATCTGTGTGACAGATGGGAGCATGGGGATCATTCTGTGTGACATGGGAGTATGGGGATCATTCTGTGTGACAGATCGGAGTTTGGGGAGCATTCTGTGTGACAGATGGGAGTTTGGGGAGTATTCTGAGTGACAGATGGGAGTATGGGGAGCATTCTGTATGACAGATGGGAAGATGATGAGCATTCTGTGTGACAGATGGGAGTATGGGGAGCATTCTGTGTGGCAGATGAGAGTTTGGGGAGCATTCTGTGTGACAGATGGGAGGATGAGGAGCATTCTGTGTGACAGATGGGAGTATGGGGAGTATTCTGTGTGGCAGATGGGAGTTTGGGGAGCATTCTGTGTGACAGATGGGAGGATGAGGAGCATTCTGTGTGGCAGATGGGAGTTTGGGGAGAATTCTGTGTGACAGATGGGAGGATGAGCAGCATTCTGTGTGACAGATGGGAGTATGGGGAGCATTCTGTGTGACAGATGGGAGTTTGGGGAGTATTCTGTTATGATCTGGTGGCCTAAGAGCAGCATGGGACGTACTCTGGAGAAGGTGGTACCTGTACTGACCGCAGACCCTGAACTTAACACCACAACTAGAAGTAGCCGTGGAATGTACCTAGCGCTCCCTAGACATCTCGACACAGCCGGAGGACTAATTACCCCTAGAGATAAAAAAGGGAAAACTATCTTACCTCAGAGAAAATCCCCAAAGAACAGGCAGCCCCCCACAAATACTGACTGTGAGAGGAGAGGGAAAAAACATACACAGACTGAAATGAGAATTTAGCAAAGGAGGCCACTTCTAGCTAAATAGAAAGGACAGGACAGAGTACTATGCGGTCAGTATTAAAACACTAGAAAATATCCACCACAGAAAATACAAAAACTCCACAGCTAACTAAAGACATGGAGGGTATATCTGCATCTCCAGAGATACCAGCTTGGCTAAAGAAATCCTTATACAGACCAAGCTGGACAAGACAAAACATGGAAAATAACTGAACAATAAGACCACAGCATGTGGACAGCAAAATCAAGGCCAGAACTTATCTTTGTTGAAAAGAACTGCAAAGCAGAAGAGACCAGGCAGGGATGTGAATCCTCCAGGAACAATGGACAACTGGCACTGACTAAAGGGTGAAGCAAGACTAAATAGCCCTGTCCAAATTGCAAAAAGTGAAAACACCTGATAAATGCTGTGATTCAGAGACAGCAGCGCTACCACTTACAACCACCGGAGGGAGCCCAAGAGCAGAATTCACAACAGTACCCCCCCCCTTGAGGAGGGGTCACCAAACCCTCACCAGAGCCCCCAGGCCGATCCGGACGAGCCAAATGAAAGGCACGAACCAAATCATCAGCATGAACATCGGAGGCAACAACCCAAGAATTATCCTCCTGGCCATAACCCTTCCATTTGACAAGATACTGAAGCCTCCGCCTCGAAAAACGAGAATCCAAAATCTTCTCAACCACATACTCCAACTCCCCATCAATCAACACCGGGGCAGGAGGATCAACAGAGGGAACAACGGGCACCACATATTTCCGCAACAAAGATCTATGAAAAACATTATGGATGGAAAAAGAGGCTGGAAGGGCCAAACGAAAAGACACTGGATTGATAATCTCAGAAATCCTATAAGGGCCAATAAACCGAGGCTTAAACTTAGGGGAAGAAACCTTCATAGGGACATGACGGGAAGACAACCAGACCAAATCCCCAACCCGAAGCCGGGAACCAACACAGCGACAACGGTTAGCAAAACGCTGAGCCCCTTCCTGAGACAACACCAAATTGTCAACAACATGAGCCCAAATTTGCTGCAACCTGTCAACCACAGAGTCCACCCCAGGACAATCAGAAGGCTCAACCTGCCCTAAAGAAAAACGAGGATGAAAACCAGAGTTACAAAAGAAAGGTGAAACCAAGGTAGCAGAACTAGCCCGATTATTAAGGGCAAACTCGGCCAATGGCAAGAAAGCCACCCAATCATCCTGATCAGCAGACACAAAGCATCTCAAATAAGTTTCCAAAGTCTGATTAGTTTGCTCGGTTTGGCCATTTGTCTGAGGATGAAATGCGGAAGAAAAAGACAAATCAATGCCCAGCCTAGCACAAAAGGCCCGCCAAAACCTAGAAACAAACTGGGAACCTCTATCGGACACAATGTTCTCCGGAATGCCATGCAAACGAACCACATGCTGAAAAAACAACGGAACCAAATCAGAAGAGGAAGGCAACTTAGGCAAAGGTACCAAATGAATCATCTTAGAAAACCGGTCACAAACCACCCAGATAACTGACATCCTCTGGGAAACCGGAAGATCCTAAATAAAATCCATAGAAATATGCGTCCAAGCCCTCTCAGGGACCGGCAAAGGCAAAAGCAACCCACTAGCGCGGGAACAGCAAGGCTTGGCCCGCGCACAAGTCCCACAGGACTGCACAAAAGAACGCACATCCCGTGACAAAGAAGGCCACCAAAAGGACCTACCAACCAAATCTCTGGTACCAAAAATCCCAGGATGACCGGCCAACACAGAACAATGAACCTTCGAAATCACTTTACTAGTCCATCTGTCAGGAAAAAACAATTTCCCCACTGGACAGCGGTCAGGTTTATCAGCCTGAAATTTCTGAAGAACCCGTCGTAAATCAGGGGAGATGGCAGAAAGAATCACCCCTTCCTTCAGAATACCGACTGGCTCAAGGACCCAAGGAGAATCAGGCAAAAAGCTCCTAGAGAGGGCATCAGCCTTAACATTCTTAGAACCCAGAAGATACGAGACCACAAAATCAAAACGGGAGAAAAACAGGGACCATCGGGCCTGTCTAGAATTCAGCCGTTTGGCAGACTCGAGATAAATCAGATTCTTATGATCGGTCAAGACCACAATACGGTGCTTGGCCCCCTCAAGCCAATGTCGCCACTCCTCAAATGCCCACTTCATAGCCAACAACTCACGATTGCCGACATCATAATTGCGTTCCGCAGGCGAAAACTTTCGAGAAAAGAAGGCACACGGTTTCATCAAGGAACCATCAGAATTCCTCTGAGACAAAACAGCCCCTGCCCCAATCTCAGAAGCGTCAACCTCAACCTGAAAAGGAAGAGAAACATCCAGCTGATGCAACACAGGGGCAGAAGTAAATCGGCGTTTAAGCTCCTGAAAGGCAGAAACAGCCGCAGAGGACCAATTCGTAACATCAGCGCCTTTCTTCGTCAAATCGGTCAGGGGTTTAACCACACTGGAGAAGTTGGAAATGAAACGGCGATAAAAATTAGCAAAGCCCAAACATTTCTGAAGGCTCTTCACGGATGTGGGCTGGATCCAATCATGAATGGCCTGAACCTTAACCAGATCCATTTCTATAGATGATGGAGAAAAAATGAAGCCCAAAAAAGAAATCTTCTGTACTCCAAAGAGGCACTTAGACCCCTTCACAAACAAGGCATTATCACAAAGGATCTGAAATACCATCCTGACTTGTTTCACATGAGACTCCCAATCATCTGAAAAAATCAAAATATCATCCAAATATACAATCATGAATTTATCAAGATAATTCCGAAATATATCATGCATGAAGGACTGAAACACAGATGGAGCATTAGAGAGTCCGAATGGCATCACAAGGTATTCAAAATGGCCTTCGGGCGTATTAAACACAGTTTTCCATTCGTCCCCCTGCTTAATACGAACCAGATTATATGCCCCTCGAAGGTCAATCTTAGTAAACCAACTAGCCCCCTTAATCCTAGCAAACAGATCAGAAAGCAAAGGCACAGGGTATTGGAATTTGACCGTGATCTTATTCAAGAGGCGATAATCAATACAGGGTCTCAAGGAGCCATCTTTTTTGGCAACAAAGAAAAAACCTGCTCCCAACGGTGAAGAACATGGTCGAATATGCCCCCTCTCCAAGGACTCCTTCACATAGCTCCGCATGGCGGTATGTTCTGGCACAGACAGGTTGAAAAGCCGGCCTTTAGGGAACTTACAGCCTGGAATCAAGTCAATAGCACAATCACAGTCCCTATGCGGTGGAAGGGAACTGGACTTGGGCTCATTGAATACATCCTGGAAATCTGACAAAAACTCAGGAATTTCAGAAGAGAGGGAGGAGGCAATTGACATCACAGGAACGTCACCATGAACCCCCTGACAACCCCAACTAGTCACAGACATAGATTTCCAATCTAATACCAGATTATGCACCTGTAACCATGGGAAACCCAGCACAATAGCATCATGCAAATTATGCAACACCAGAAAACGACAATCTTCCTGATGGGCTGGCGCCATGCACATGGTCAGCTGTGTCCAAAACTGAGATTTATTTTAAGCCAACTGTGTAGCATCAATGCCCCTCAAAGGAATAGGACTCTGCAAAGGCTGCAAGGGGAAACCACAACGTCTGGCAAATTCTAAGTCCATTAAATTTAGAGCGGCGCCTGAATCCACAAATGCCATGACAGAAAATGACGATAATGAGCAGATCAGGGTCACAGATAACAGAAATTTAGGTTGTACAGTACTGATGGTAACAGAACCAGCGATTCTCTTGGTACGCTTAGGGCAATCAGAAATAACATGAGCAGAATCGCCGCAGTAAAAACACAACCTATTCTGACGTCTGAATCCTTGTCGTTCAGCTCTAGACACAATCCTATCACACTGCATAGGCTCAGGACTCCGCTCGGAAGACAATGCCATAGTGTGCACAACTCTGCGCTCGCGCAAGCGCCGATCAATCTGAATGGCCAGAGACATAGAATCACTCAGATCAGCAGGCGTGGGGAACCCCACCATAACATCTTTAACGGATTCAGAAAGACCCTTTCTGAAGATTGCCGCCAAGGCATCCTCATTCCATTTAGTCAGTGCAGACCATTTTCTAAACTTCTGGCAATATGATTCTGCCGCTTATTGACCCTGAGACAGGGCCAACAAGGTCTTCTCAGCATGATCCACTGAATTAGGTTCGTCATACAATAACCCAAGCGCCTGAAAAAAGGTGTCTACATTAAGCAATGCCGGATTCCCAGGTTCCAGGGCAAATGCCCAATCCTGGGGGTCACCATGCAGCAGAGATATAATAATTTTAACCTGCTGGATGGGATCACCAGAGGAACAGGGTTTCAGAGAAAAAAACAGTTTACAGTTATTTTTAAAGCTCAGAAATTTGGACCTATCCCCAAAAAACAAATCAGGAGTTGGAATTCTAGGCTCTTAAACTGGAGTCTGAACGATATAATCGGAAATACCCTGTACTCTAGCAGCAAGTTGATCCACACGAGAAGCCAATCCCTGAACATCCATACCAGCGCCGAACTCCTGTGCCACCCAGAGGCAAAGAGGGAAGAGAAAAAAAAAAAACACAACAGACTACAGAAAAAAAATGGCTCAGCACTTTCCTTCCCTTCTTCTGAGATGCGGTTAACTCATTGTTGGCCAGTTGTACTGTTATGATCTGGTGGCCTAAGAGCAGCATGGGACGTACTCTGGAGAAGGTGGTACCTGTACTGACCGCAGACCCTGAACCTAACACCGCAACTAGAAGTAGCCGTGGAATGTACCTAGCGCTCCCTAGACATCTCTACTGTTATGATCCTTAGTGGTTGAGGATCACAAATTACTCCAGCTAAGTAACAAACGTAGGACAAGCTCTAGGGCGGTGGCAAACTGGACTGACCGCAAATCTGAACCTATCCAAACACACTAGAAGTAGCCGGTGAACGTGCCTAAAAAATCCTAGATTTCTCGAGCCAGCCTGAGGAACTAACTACCCCTAGAGAGAAAGAAAGACCTCTCTTGCCTCCAGAGAAATAATCCCCAAAGATATAGAAGCCCCCAACAGATAATAACGGTGAGGTAAGAGGAAGGCACATACACAGGGGTGAAAGCAGATTCAGCAAATGAGGCCCACTAATACTAGATAGCAGAAAATAGAAAAGGGAATCTATGCGGTCAGTAAAAAACCCTTACAAAATATCCACACTGAGATTTCAAGAACCCCCACACCAACTCACGGTGTGGGTGGAGAAACTCAGTCCCCTAGAGCAACCAGCAAGCGAGGAAATCACATTTTAGCGAGCTGGACTAAAAACATAATAAACACTGATAATCAAAAAATGATCAAACAAAAACTTAGCTTGTCTTGGAGAGACTGGGAGCAAGGTAGACACAAGGAATCTGAAGAGCACTAAATACATTGATAGCAGGCAAGGAACTGAGTATCCAGGTGAGCTAAACAAGAAACCAACCAAGGATAATGAACCAGCTGATGCTGCAACCTGCAGAAAGACAACACTACACAGTCCCGCTTGTGACCACTAGAGGGAGCCCAAAAATAGAGTTCACAACAGTACCCCCCCCTTGAGGAGGGGTCACCGAACCCTCATCAAGACCCCCAGGGCGATCAGGATGAGCCGCGTGAAAGGCACGAACCAAATCGGCCGCATGAACATCAGAGGCGACAACCCAGGAATTATCCTCCTGACCATAGCCCTTCCACTTAACCAAATACTGAAGCCTCCGTCTAGAGATACGAGAATCCAAAATCTTCTCCACCACGTACTCCAATTCGCCCTCGACCAGCACCGGAGCAGAAGGCTCAACAGAAGGAACCACAGGTACCACATACCTCCGCAACAAAGACCTATGGAACACATTATGAATGGCAAACGATGCTGGGAGATCCAAACGAAAAGACACCGGGTTAAGGATTTCCAAGATCTTATAAGGACCGATGAAGCGAGGCTTGAATTTAGGAGAGGAGACCTTCATAGGAACATACCGAGAAGACAGCCACACCAAATCCCCAACACGAAGTCGGGGACCCACACCGCGGCGGCGGTTGGCAAAGCGCTGAGCCTTCTCCTGTGACAACCTCAAATTGTCCACCACATGGTTCCAAATCTGCTGCAACCTATCCACCACAGAATCCACCCCAGGACAGTCAGAAGACTCAACCTGACCCGAGGAAAAACGAGGATGGAAACCAGAATTGCAGAAAAAAGGTGAAACCAAAGTAGCAGAACTAGCCCGATTATTAAGGGCAAACTCGGTCAAAGGCAAAAAAGTCACCCAATCATCCTGATCAGCAGAAACAAAACATCTCAAATAAGTTTCCAACGTCTGATTAGTTCGCTCGGTTTGGCCATTAGTCTGAGGATGGAAGGCCGACGAAAAAGACAAATCAATGCCCATCTTAGCAAAAAAAGTCCGCCAAAACCTGGACACAAACTGGGATCCTCTATCAGACACAATATTTTCAGGAATGCCGTGCAAGCGAACCACATTCTGAAAAAATAGAGGAACCAAATCGGAGGAAGAAGGCAACTTAGGCAAGGGCACCAAATGGACCATCTTGGAAAAACGATCACACACCACCCAGATGACAGACATTTTCTGAGATACTGGAAGATCCGAAATAAAATCCATGGAAATGTGCGTCCAAGGCCTTTTCGGAACAGGCAAAGGCAAAAGCAAACCGCTGGCACGAGAACAGCAAGGCTTAGCCCGAGCACAAATCCCACAAGACTGCACAAAGGAACGCACATCCCGCGACAAGGAAGGCCACCAGAAGGACCTAGCCACCAAATCTCTGGTACCAAAAATCCCAGGATGACCCGCCAACACCGAAGAATGAACCTCGGAAATAACTCTGCTGGTCCATCTATCCGGGACAAACAGTCTCTCTGGTGGACAACGGTCAGGTCTATCCGCCTGAAATCTCTGCAGCACTCGTCGCAAATCTGGGGAAATGGCAGACAAAATCACTCCCTCTCTGAGAATACCAGCCGGCTCAGAAACTCCCGGAGAGTCAGGCACAAAACTCCTAGAAAGTGCATCGGCTTGCACGTTCTTCGGACCAGGCAGGTATGAGACCACGAAGTTGAAACGGGAGAAAAACAACGACCAACGAGCCTGTCTAGGATTCAGGCGCTTGGCAGATTCAAGGTAAATCAGATTTTTGTGATCAGTCAAGACCACCACACGATGTTTAGCTCCTTCGAGCCAATGTCGCCTGTTATGGTTTCCAATGGCAAGGAAACATCAGAAGCATAGAATAAACGGACAAGCTCTCGGGTGATGGAAACTAGAGCTGACCGCGATGCTAAACCTACACACCACACTAGAAGTAGCCAGGGGGCATTCCTGCGTTGTCTCTAGATGCCGCGCGCCAGCCGGAGAACTAACTACCCCTGGTAGAAGAAAACACAGTCCTGGCTTGCCTCCAGAGAATGTCCCCACAGGAGATAGCAGCCCCCCACATATAATAACGGTGAGAGCAGATGAAAAGACACACGTAGTATGAAAGCAGATTTAGCACAGAGAGGCCCGCTAACTAAATAGCAGAAAGATACAACAGAGGACTTCGCGGTCAGCTGCAAAACCCTTCAAAACACCATCCTGAAATTACCTTAACTCATGTGACAACTCATGCCACTGGAGTGGTAATTTCAGCCCAACAAGAGCTTCCAGCTGCAGAGATTCACATAAGTGCAAACTGGACAAAACATACAAAAATAGACTTAAGGACTAAGTGTCCAACTTAGCTGAGCAGAAAACTGGGAGCAGGAACATGCAACAGAATCACTCTGGATACATTGATGGCCAGCATTAGAATGACTGAGGAGCAAGGTTAAATAGGATACTCCCACATCCTGATAGGAACAGGTGAACTGAGAAGGCAAAGCTTGCAGGACACCAGTACCACAAGAGACCACCGGGGGAGCCCACGAACCGAATCACAACAGTACCCCCCCCTTAAGGAGGGGGCACCGAACCCTCACAAGAACCACCAGGGCGATCTGGATGAGCCCTATGAAAGGCACGGACCAAATCAGAAGCATGAACATCAGAAGCTGTAACCCAAGAATTATCCTCTTGACTGTAGCCCTTCCATTTCACCAGATATTGAAGTCTCCGTCTGGAAACACGGGAGTCCAAGATTTTCTCCACCACGTACTCCAATTCACCCTCAACCAGCACAGGAGCAGGAGGCTCAACAGAAGGCACAAGTGGTACCTCATACCTCCGCAATAATGACCGATGGAAGATATTATGGATAGCAAAGGATGCTGGGAGGTCCAAACGAAAAGACACAGGGTTAAGAATTTCCAAAATCTTATAAGGACCGATGAACCGAGGCTTAAACTTAGGAGAAGAGACCCTCATAGGGACAAAACGGGAGGACAACCACACCAAGTCCCCAACACGAAGACGAGGACCAACACGACGATGGCGATTAGCAAAACGTTGAGTCCTCTCCTGGGACAACTCCAAATTGTCCACCACCTGCCCCCAAATACGATGCAACCTATCCACCATGGTATCCACTCCAGGACAATCCGAAGACTCCACCTGACCAGATGAAAAACGAGGATGGAACCCTGAATTGCAAAAGAAAGGGGAGACCAAAGTGGCAGAACTGGCCCGATTATTAAGGGCAAACTCAGCCAACGGCAAAAAGGAGACCCAGTCATCCTGATCAGCAGACACGAAACACCTCAAATAAGTCTCCAAGGTCTGATTAGTACGTTCCGTCTGGCCATTTGTCTGGGGATGAAATGCAGACGAAAAAGACAAATCAATGCCCATCCTGGCACAAAACGCCCGCCAAAATCTGGACACAAACTGGGATCCCCTGTCGGAAACGATATTCTCCGGAATACCATGCAGCCGAACCACATTCTGAAAAAACAGGGTCACCAACTCAGATGAGGAAGGCAGCTTGGGCAAGGGCACCAAATGAACCATCTTAGAAAAGCGGTCACACACCACCCAAATGACGGACATCTTCTGAGAAACAGGGAGATCAGAAATAAAATCCATAGAGATGTGTGTCCAAGGCCTCTTAGGAACAGGCAAGGGCAACAACAACCCACTAGCCCGAGAACAACAAGGCTTGGCCCGAGCACAAACATCGCAAGACTGCACAAAAGTACGTACGTCCCGAGACAGGGAAGGCCACCAGACGGACCTAGCCACCAAATCTCTGGTACCAAAAATTCCCGGATGACCTGCCAACGCAGAAGAATGAACCTCCGAGATGACTCTATTGGTCCACTCATCCGGCACAAACAATCTACCAGGCGGACAACGATCAGGCCGATCCGCCTGAAACTCTTGTAAAGCACGTCGCAGGTCTGGGAAGACAGCAGACAATATCACCCCATCCTTAAGTATACCCGTAGGTTTAGAATCACCAGGGGAATCAGGTTCAAAACTCCTAGAAAGGGCATCCGCCTTCACATTCTTAGTACCTGGCAGATACGAAACCACAAAATTAAACCGGGAGAAAAACAACGACCAGCGCGCCTGTCTAGGATTCAGACGTCTGGCCGACTCAAGATAAATCAAATTCTTGTGATCAGTCAAGACCACCACCTGATGTTTAGCACCCTCAAGCCAATGACGCCACTCCTCGAATGCCCACTTCATCGCCAAAAGCTCCCGATTACCGACGTCATAATTTCGCTCGGCGGGCGAAAATTTTCGAGAAAAGAACGCACAAGGTCTCATCACTGAACAATCTGAACTTTTCTGCGACAAAACCGCCCCCGCTCCGATCTCGGAAGCATCAACTTCCACCTGAAAAGGAAGAGAAACATCAGGCTGGCACAACACCGGAGCAGAAGAAAAACGGCGCTTAAGCTCCCGAAAGGCCTCCACAGCAGCAGGAGACCAATCTGCAACATCAGCACCCTCTTTAGTCAAATCAGTCAAAGGCCTGACAACGCTAGAAAAACCAGTTATGAATCGACGATAAAAGTTAGCAAAGCCCAAAAATTTCTGAAGGACCTTAAGAGAAGTCGGTTGCGTCCAGTCACAAATAGCCCGAACCTTCACAGGATCCATCTCAATAGAAGAGGGGGAAAAAATGTACCCCAAAAAAGAAATCTTCTGAACCCCAAAAACACACTTTGAACCTTTAACAAACAGAGAATTGGTCCGCAAAACCTGAAAAACCCTCCTAACTTGTTGAACATGAGATTCCCAGTCATCCGAAAAAATCAAGATATCGTCCAAATACACAATCATAAATTTATCCAGATATTCACGGAAAATATTGTGCATAAAAGACTGAAAGACCGAAGGGGCATTTGACAGACCAAAAGGCATCACCAAATACTCAAAATGGCCCTCGGGCGTATTAAATGCGGTTTTCCACTCATCCCCCTGCTTAATTCGCACCAAATTATACGCACCGCGAAGATCAATCTTAGAGAACCACTTCGCCCCCTCAATGCGAGCAAATAAATCTGTCAGCAATGGCAAAGGATACTGATACTTGACTGTGATCTTATTCAAGAGTCTATAATCAATACAAGGTCTCAAAGAACCATCGCATTTAGCTACGAAAAAGAACCCCGCTCCAAGAGGAGACGAAGAAGGACGAATATGTCCCTTTTCCAAGGACTCCCTAATATACTCTCGCATGGCAGCATGTTCAGGTACAGACAGATTGAATAGACGACCCTTAGGAAATTTACTGCCAGGGATCAAATCTATGGCGCAATTGCAATCTCTGTGAGGAGGAAGAGAATTAAGAGTAGATTCCTCAAAAACCTCACGATAATCAGACAAAAACTCAGGAATTTCAGAGGGAATAGATGAAGCAATGGAGACCAAAGATGTGTCCCCATGATTTCCCTGACATCCCCAGCTTAGTACAGACATTGTTTTCCAGTCAAGGACTGGGTTATGAGTTTGCAACCATGGCAATCCCAGCACCAACACATCATGTAGATTATACAGTACAAGGAAGCGAATCACCTCTTGATGGTCTGGAGTCATACGCATAGTCACTTGTGTCCAGTATTGTGGTTTATTACTAGCCAATGGTGTAGAATCAATACCCTTTAAAGGTATAGGAACTTCCAGAGGCTCTAGATCAAACCCACAGCGCCTGGCAAAGGACCAATCCATAAGACTCAAAGCGGCGCCAGAATCCACATAGGCATCCGCAACAATAGAAGATAACGAACAAATTAGAGTTACAGACAAAATAAACTTGGACTGCAAAGTGCCAATAGCAGAGGATTTATCAACTTTCTTTGTTCGTTTAGAGCATGCTGATATAACATGAGTAGAATTTCCACAATAGAAGCACAAATGATTTTTGCGCCTATAAATCTGTCGTTCGCTTCTGGACAGAAAGCTATCACATTGCATACTCTGTGGTGCCTCTTCAGAAGACACCGCCAACTGGTGCACAGGTTTGCGTTCCCGTAAACGCCGATCAATCTGAATTGCCATTGTCATGGACTCATTCAGACCAGTAGGCGCAGGAAACCCCACCATGACGTCTTTTACAGCATCAGAGAGACCTTCTCTGAAAATTGCCGCCAGAGCGCACTCATTCCACTGAGTAAGCACAGACCATTTTCGAAATTTTTGGCAATATATTTCGGCTTCATCTTGCCCCTGAGAGAGGGCTATTAGGGCTTTCTCAGCCTGAATCTCCAAATTTGGTTCCTCATAAAGCAACCCCAAAGCCAGAAAAAACGCATCCACATTGAGCAACGCAGGATCCCCTGGTGCCAATGAAAATGCCCAATTTTGGGGGTCACCCCGCAGTAAAGAAATAACAATTTTTACTTGCTGGGCAGGATCTCCAGCAGAATGAGATCTCAGCGAAAGAAACAATTTACAATTGTATTTAAAATTTAGAAAACAAGATCGATCTCCAGAAAAAAACTCCGGTATAGGAATTTTAGGTTCAGACCGAGGAGCATGTAACAAAAAATCTTGTATATTCTGAACTTTAGAGGCAAGATTATTCAAATTGGTAGCCAGACTCTGGGGATCCATATTTCAACAGATAAAGTCTGAGCCATTCAGGGGTTAAGAGGAGAGGAAAACAGGAGACTGCAATTAGAGCTGGAGTGCAACTTCAGAGGAAGGAAAAAAAAAAAAAAAAGGTTTCACACAGTTCCTTTTCTCTCCTGCTTCAGCCTATAGATTAAACATTTTGGCTGGCCTGTCATGATCTCTGCAGGCAGAGATCATAGCAAGCCTATAGAGGAACAAGCTCTCGGAAGATGGAACTATACTGACCATGAACTAAGCCTGCCGCGCAACTAGAAATAGCCAGGTAGCATTTCCTATTTATCGCTAGATGCCCAGCTCTGGCCTAAGACCTAAATAGCTAGCAGAGGGAAATATAAGACCTGGCTCACCTCTAGAGAAATATTCCAAAGAAGACAGTAGCCCCCCACATATAATGACGGTGAGTTCAGATGAAACAACAAACGCAGCAGGAAAATAGTCTTAGCAAATTTGAGGTCCGCTTACTAGATAGCAGAAGACAGATAGTATACTTTCATGGTCAGCAGAAAAATACTAACAAAACACCATCCAGAGATTACCTTAAACTCTGGCATTAACTCATAACGCCAGAGTAGCAATCCCTGATCGACGAGAGCTTTCCAGACACAGTAACAAAACTTCAGCTGCGAACTGGAACAAATAGGCAAACAAAACATGGACAAAAGTCCAACTTATCAGTAGTTGTCTAGAAGCAGGAACAAGCACTGAGAGGCATCAGATAACATTGTTGACCGGCAAGAAACCACCAGAGAAATGAGCTTAAATAGCGACACCCACTACTGATGGAATCAGGTGAAACAGGAAAGAGGATGACAAGTCCAATTCCACAAGCGGCCACCGGGGGAGCCCAGAATCCAAATTCACAACAGTACCCCCCCCTCAAGGAGGGGGCACCGAACCCTCACCAGATCCACCAGGGCGACCAGGATGAGCCCTATGGAAGGCACGAACAAGATCAGAAGCATGAACATCAGATGCATTGACCCAAGAATTATCCTCCTGGCCGTAACCCTTCCAGTTGACCAGATACTGGAGTTTCCGTCTGGAAACACGAGAGTCCAAAATTTTCTCCACAACGTACTCCAACTCACCCTCAACCAACACCGGAGCAGGAGGCTCAACAGAAGGTACAACAGGTACCTCATACCTGCGCAATAACGACCGATGAAAAACGTTATGAATGGAAAAGGACGCAGGGAGGTCCAAACGGAAAGAAACAGGATTAAGAATCTCCAATATTCTATAAGGGCCGATGAACCGAGGTTTAAACTTAGGAGAAGAGACCCTCATAGGGACAAAACGAGAAGACAACCACACTAAATCTCCAACACAAAGCCGAGAACCAACACGACGATGACGGTTGGCAAAACGCTGAGTCTTCTCCTGGGACAACTTCAAATTGTCCATAACCTGCCCCCAGATGTGATGCAATCTCTCCACCACCGCATCCACTCCAGGACAATCCGAGGATTCCACCTGACCGGAGGAAAATCGAGGGTGAAACCCCGAATTACAGAAAAACGGGGACACCAAGGTGGAAGAACTGGCCCGATTATTGAGGGCGAACTCTGCCAATGGCAAAAAAGCAACCCAATCATCCTGGTCAGCAGAGACAAAACACCTCAGATATGTCTCAAGGGTCTGATTAGTCCGCTCGGTCTGGCCATTAGTCTGAGGGTGAAAAGCAGATGAAAAAGACAAATCCATGCCCATCCTAGCACAGAATGCCCGCCAAAATCTAGACACAAATTGGGTACCTCTGTCAGAAACAATATTCTCAGGAATACCGTGCAATCGAACAACATTCTGAAAAAACAGAGGAACCAACTCAGAAGAAGAAGGCAACTTGGGCAGAGGAACCAAATGGACCATTTTAGAGAAACGGTCACAGACCACCCAGATGACAGACATCTTCTGGGAAACAGGCAGATCTGAAATAAAATCCATCGAGATGTGTGTCCAAGGCCTCTTAGGAATAGGCAAGGGCAACAGCAGTCCGCTAGCCCGAGAACTACAAGACTTGGCCCGAGCACAAACGTCACATGACTGCACAAAGACTCGCACATCTCGTGACAGAGAAGGCCACCAGAAGGATCTTGCCACCAAATCCCTGGTACCAAAAATTCCGGGATGACCTGCCAATGCAGAAGAATGTACCTCAGAGATGACTCTGCTGGTCCAATCATCCGGAACAAACAGTCTATCAGGCGGACAACGATCCGGTCTATCCGCCTGAAACTCTTGCAAGGACCGCCGCAGATCAGGAGAAACGGCCGACAAAATTACTCCCTCCCTAAGGATACCTGTGGGTTCAGAATTACCAGGAGAGTCCGGGTCAAAACTCCTAGAAAGGGCATCTGCCTTAACATTCTTAGAACCCGGTAGGTATGACACCACAAAATTAAAGCGAGAAAAAAATAAAGACCAGCGCGCCTGTCTAGGGTTCAGGCGTCTGGCAGTCTCAAGATAAATCAAATTTTTGTGGTCAGTCAATACCACCACCTGATGCCTAGCCCCCTCGAGCCAATGGCGCCACTCCTCAAACGCCCACTTCATGGCCAAAAGCTCCCGATTCCCAACATCATAATTCCGCTCTGCGGGCGAAAATTTGCGAGAAAAGAAGGCACAAGGCCTAATGACGGAGCAGTCGGAACCTTTCTGCGACAACACTGCCCCAGCTCCGATCTCCGAAGCGTCAACCTCAACCTGAAAAGGCAGATTCACATCAGGCTGACGCAACACAGGGGCAGAGGCAAAACGGCGCTTAAGCTCCTGAAAGGCCTGTACAGCATGAGGGGACCAATTAGCAACATCAGCGCCTTGTCTGGTCAAATCAGTCAGTGGTTTAACGACATCCGAAAAACCAGCAATAAATCGGCGGTAAAAGTTGGCAAAGCCCAAAAATCTCTGAAGACCCTTAAGAGAGGAGGGCTGAGTCCAGTCACAAATAGCTTGCACCTTGACGGGATCCATCTCAATGGAAGAGGGAGAAAAAATATACCCCAAAAAGGAAATTTTCTGGACCCCAAAAACGCACTTAGACCCCTTCACACATAAAGAATTAGACCGCAGAACCTGAAAAACTCTCCTGACCTGCTGGACATGAGAGTCCCAGTCATCAGAAAAAATCAGAATATCATCCAGATATATTATCATAAATTTATCCAGAAAATCGCGGAAAATATCATGCATAAAAGACTGGAAAACTGAAGGGGCATTAGAAAGACCAAAAGGCATGACCAAATACTCAAAGTGGCCCTCGGGCGTATTAAATGCGGTCTTCCACTCATCCCCCTGCCTGATCCGCACCAAATTATACGCCCCACGAAGATCAATTTTAGAGAACCACTTAGCACCCTCTATACGAGCAAACAAATCAGTAAGCAATGGCAATGGGTATTGATACTTAACAGTGATCTTATTCAGAAGCCGATAATCAATACATGGTCTCAAAGAGCCGTCTTTTTTTGAGACAAAGAAAAACCCAGCTCCCAAGGGAGAAGAAGATGGACGAATAAGTCCCTTTTCCAAAGACTCCTTTATATATTCCCGCATAGCAGCATGTTCCGGCACAGACAAATTAAACAAACGACCCTTTGGATATTTACAACCCGGTATCAAATCTATGGCACAATCGCACTCACGGTGCGGAGGTAACGACCCAAGCTTGGGTTCGTCAAAGACGTCTTGATAATCAGAGAGGAACTCAGGGACTTCAGAGGGAATGGACGACGAAATAGAAACCAAAGGTACGTCCCCATGAATACCCTTACATCCCCAGCTCAACACAGACATAGCTCTCCAGTCCAAGACTGGGTTGTGAGACTGCAACCATGGCAATCCCAGTACCAAATCGTCATGTAAATTATACAGCACCAGGAAACGAATAATCTCCTGGTGATCCGGATTGATACGCATGGTTACTTGTGTCCAGTATTGTGGTTTATTATTAGCCAATGGGGTGGAGTCAATCCCCTTCAGAGGAATAAGAGTCTCCAAAGGCTCTAAATCAAAACCACAACGATTGGCAAAGGACCAATCCATAAGACTCAGAGCGGCGCCAGAGTCAACATAGGCGTCCGTGGCAATGGATGACAAAGAGCAAATCAGGGTTACAGACAAAATAAACTTAGACTGAATAGTGCCAATGGAAACAGACTTATCAAGCTTCTTTGTACGCCTAGAGCATGCCGATATAACATGAGTAGAATCCCCACAATAGAAACACAATCCATTCTTCCGTCTAAAATTCTGTCGCTCGCTCCTGGACAGAATTCTATCACACTGCATACTTTCTGGCGTCTTTTCCATAGACACCGCCAGATGGTGCATCGGTTTGCGCTCCCGCAGACGCCTATCAATCTGAATAGCCATTGTCATGGACTCATTCAGACCTGCAGGCAAAGGGAACCCCACCATAACATCCTTAACGGCATCAGAGAGACCTTCTCTGAAAGTTGCCGCCAAGGCGCACTCATTCCACTGAGTAAGCACAGACCATTTACGGAATTTTTGGCAGAAAACTTCAGCTTCGTCTTGCCCCTGAGATAGTGCCATCAAAGTTTTTTCTGCCTGAAGTTCCAAATGAGGTTCCTCATAAAGCAAGCCCAAGGCCAGAAAAAACGCATCCACATCGCGTAACGCAGGATCCCCTGCTGGCAATGAGAAGGCCCAATCTTGAGGGTCACCCCTGAGCAAGGAAATCACAATCCTAACCTGCTGAGCAGGGTCTCCAGCTGAACGAGACTTCAGGGACAAATAAAGCTTACAATTATTTCGGAAATTCTGGAAGCTATCTCTATTCCCTGTGAAGAACTCCGGCAAAGGAATTCTCGGCTCAGATACCGGAGCATGTACCACAAAATCTTGTAAATTTTGTACTTTCGTGATGAGATTATTCAAACCCGCAGTTACACTCTGGAGATCCATTATTGTCAGGTGCACACAGCGCATACAGAGATTAGGAGGAGAGAGAGAAAAAAGACTGCAGCAAGGCAGACTGGAGGAAAAAAAAAAAAAAAAAAAAAAAAAATTCCAGCAGACTTCTTATAACTCTCCTTTCTCAACCTGGGTCTTTAACACTTTATTGGCCGGTCAAACTGTCATGATCTCTGCAGGCAGAGATCATAGCAAGCCTATAGAGGAACAAGCTCTCGGAAGATGGAACTATACTGACCATGAACTAAGCCTGCCGCGCAACTAGAAATAGCCAGGTAGCATTTCCTATTTATCGCTAGATGCCCAGCTCTGGCCTAAGACCTAAATAGCTAGCAGAGGGAAATATAAGACCTGGCTCACCTCTAGAGAAATATTCCAAAGAAGACAGTAGCCCCCCACATATAATGACGGTGAGTTCAGATGAAACAACAAACGCAGCAGGAAAATAGTCTTAGCAAATTTGAGGTCCGCTTACTAGATAGCAGAAGACAGATAGTATACTTTCATGGTCAGCAGAAAAATACTAACAAAACACCATCCAGAGATTACCTTAAACTCTGGCATTAACTCATAACGCCAGAGTAGCAATCCCTGATCGACGAGAGCTTTCCAGACACAGTAACAAAACTTCAGCTGCGAACTGGAACAAATAGGCAAACAAAACATGGACAAAAGTCCAACTTATCAGTAGTTGTCTAGAAGCAGGAACAAGCACTGAGAGGCATCAGATAACATTGTTGACCGGCAAGAAACCACCAGAGAAATGAGCTTAAATAGCGACACCCACTACTGATGGAATCAGGTGAAACAGGAAAGAGGATGACAAGTCCAATTCCACAAGCGGCCACCGGGGGAGCCCAGAATCCAAATTCACAACACTGGCCATACTGTTATGGTTTCCAATGGCAAGGAAACATCAGAAGCATAGAATAAACGGACAAGCTCTCGGGTGATGGAAACTAGAGCTGACCGCGATGCTAAACCTACACACCACACTAGAAGTAGCCAGGGGGCATTCCTGCGTTGTCTCTAGATGCCGCGTGCCAGCCGGAGAACTAACTACCCCTGGTAGAAGAAAACACAGTCCTGGCTTGCCTCCAGAGAATGTCCCCACAGGAGATAGCAGCCCCCCACATATAATAACGGTGAGAGCAGATGAAAAGACACACGTAGTATGAAAGCAGATTTAGCACAGAGAGGCCCGCTAACTAAATAGCAGAAAGATACAACAGAGGACTTCGCGGTCAGCTGCAAAACCGTTCAAAACACCATCCTGAAATTACCTTAACTCATGTGACAACTCATGCCACTGGAGTGGTAATTTCAGCCCAACAAGAGCTTCCAGCTGCAGAGATTCACATAAGTGCAAACTGGACAAAACATACAAAAATAGACTTAAGGACTAAGTGTCCAACTTAGCTGAGCAGAAAACTGGGAGCAGGAACATGCAACAGAATCACTCTGGATACATTGATGGCCAGCATTAGAATGACTGAGGAGCAAGGTTAAATAGGATACTCCCACATCCTGATAGGAACAGGTGAACTGAGAAGGCAAAGCTTGCAGGACACCAGTACCACAAGAGACCACCGGGGGAGCCCACGAACCGAATCACAACAGTCGCCACTCCTCAAATGCCCACTTCATAGCCAACAACTCCCGATTACCAACATCATAATTCCGCTCAGCAGGCGAAAACTTTCTTGAAAAGAAAGCACATGGCTTCATCACAGAGCCATCAGAGCTTCTCTGCGACAAGACAGCCCCTGCTCCAATCTCAGAAGCATCAACCTCGACCTGGAAGGGAAGAGAGACATCTGGCTGACATAAGACTGGAGCTGAAGAAAACCGGTGCTTCAGTTCCCGAAAGGCCTCCACGGCCGCAGGAGACCAATTAGTCACATCAGAACCCTTCTTGGTCAAATCCGTCAAAGGTTTAACCACGCTAGAAAAATTAGCGATGAAACGACGGTAAAAATTAGCAAAACCCAAGAACTTCTGAAGACTCTTAACAGACGTGGGCTGAGTCCAGTCATGAATAGCCTGGACCTTGACTGGGTCCATCTCCACAGTAGAAGGAGAAAAAATAAAACCCAAAAAGGAGACCATTAGCACGCAGGACCTGAAACACCATCCTGACCTGCTTCACATGGGACTCCCAATCATCAGAAAAGACCAAAATGTCATCCAAATAAACAATCATAAATTTATCCAGATATTCTCGGAAGATGTCATGCATGAAGGACTGAAACACAGAAGGAGCATTAGAGAGTCCAAAAGGCATCACTAAGTACTCAAAATGGCCTTCGGGCGTATTAAATGCTGTTTTGCATTCATCTCCCTGCTTAATGCGCACAAGGTTATACGCACCACGGAGATCTATCTTGGTGAACCAACTGGCACCCTTAATCCGAGCAAACAAATCAGACAATAGTGGCAAAGGATACTGAAATTTGACTGTAATTTTATTCAGAAGACGATAATCTATACAAGGTCTCAAAGAACCATCCTTCTTGGCCACAAAAAAAAATCCTGCACCAAGAGGGGAAGAGGATGGGCGAATATGTCCCTTCTCCAAAGACTCCTTTATATAACTCCGCATCGCGGCATGCTCTGGTATAGACAAATTAAAAAGTCGTCCCTTAGGGAATTTACTACCAGGAATTAAATTTATAGCACAGTCACAATCCCTATGAGGGGGCAGGGCACTGGACCTGGGCTCATCAAATACATCCTGGTAGTCAGACAAAAACTCAGGGACCTCAGAAGGAGTGGAAGAAGCAATAGACACCAACGGAGTATCGCCATGAATTCCCTGACAACCCCAACTTGACACAGACATAGCTTTCCAATCTAAAACTGGATTATGAGCTTACAGCCATGGCAGACCCAAAACGACAACATCATGCAAATTATGCAGAACGAGAAAGCGAATCACCTCCTGATGTACGGGAGTCGTGCACATGGTCATTTGCGTCCAATACTGAGGCTTATTCTCAGCCAATGGCGTAGCATCAATTCCCCTCAGAGGAATAGGAAATTCCAAAGGCTCCAGGACAAAACCACAGCGCCTGGCAAACGACAAATCCATCAGATTCAGGGCAGCACCTGAATCCACAAAAGCCATAACCGGGTAGGACGACAAAGAACAAATCAAAGTAACAGACAAAATAAATTTAGGCTGTATAGTACCAATGGTGACAGGTTTAGCGATTTTTTTTAAGCGTTTAGAGCATGCTGAGATAACATGAGTAGAATCACCACAGTAAAAGCACAACCCATTTTGACATCTATGACTTTGTCGCTCAATTCTGGTCAGAGTTCGGTCACATTGCATAGACTCAGGTCTCTGTCCAGAAAATACCGCCAAAGGATTAGCAGATTTGCGCTCCCGCAAACGCCGATCAACCTGAATGGCTAAAGCCATAGAATCACTCAGACTTGTAGGGGTGGGAAACCCCACCATAACATTCTTAACGGCCTCAGAAAGACCTTCTCTGAAATTTGCAGCCAGGGCACACTCATTCCATTGAGTAAGCACCGACCATTTCCGAAATTTTTGACAATACACCTCTGCTTCATCCTGACCTTGAGAGATAGCCAGCAACGCTTTTTCTGCCTGATTCTCAAGATTAGGCTCCTCATAAAGCAGTCCAAGAGCCAGAAAAAATGCATCTACATTAAGCAAAGCAGGATCTCCTGGCGCCAGAGAGAAAGCCCAATCTTGAGGGTCGCAACGCAACAAGGAGATAACAATTTTAACTTGCTGAGCGGAATCACCAGAGGAATGAGGTCTCAGAGATAGAAATAACTTACAATTATTCTTAAAATTTTGAAACCTAGATCTATCTCCAGAAAACAACTCAGGAATGGGTATCTTTGGTTCTGACATAGGGCTACGAATAACAAAATCCTGAATACCTTGCACCCGTGCAGTAAGATGATCCACACAAGAAGTCAGAGTCTGAACATTCATGTCTGCAGCTGAGCTCAAAACCACCCAGAGTTCAAGGGGATGAAAGAAGCTAAACAGACTGCAGCAAAGGAAAAGCGGGAGAAAAAAAAATGTACTCAGGTCTTCTTTTTATCCCACTTCTGCGATGCATTAAACACTTTTAGGCCTGCTATACTGTTATGATCCTTAGTGGTTGAGGATCACAAATTACTCCAGCTAAGTAACAAACGTAGGACAAGCTCTAGGGAGGTGGCAAACTGGACTGACCGCAAATCTGAACCTATCCAAACACACTAGAAGTAGCCGGTGAACGTGCCTAAAAAATCCTAGATTTCTCGAGCCAGCCTGAGGAACTAACTACCCCTAGAGAGAAAGAAAGACCTCTCTTGCCTCCAGAGAAATAATCCCCAAAGATATAGAAGCCCCCAACAGATAATAACGGTGAGGTAAGAGGAAGGCACATACACAGGGGTGAAAGCAGATTCAGCAAATGAGGCCCACTAATACTAGATAGCAGAAAATAGAAAAGGGAATCTATGCGGTCAGTAAAAAACCCTTACAAAATATCCACACTGAGATTTCAAGAACCCCCACACCAACTCACGGTGTGGGGGGAGAAACTCAGTCCCCTAGAGCAACCAGCAAGCGAGGAAATCACATTTTAGCGAGCTGGACTAAAAACATAATAAACACTGATAATCAAAAAATGATCAAACAAAAACTTAGCTTGTCTTGGAGAGACTGGGAGCAAGGTAGACACAAGGAATCTGAAGAGCACTGAATACATTGATAGCAGGCAAGGAACTGAGTATCCAGGTGAGCTAAATAAGAAACCAACCAAGGATAATGAACCAGCTGATGCTGCAACCTGCAGAAAGACAACACTACACAGTACCGCTTGTGACCACTAGAGGGAGCCCAAAAATAGAGTTCACAACACTCTACACAGCCGGAGGACTAATTACCCCTAGAGATAGAAAAGGGAAAACTATCTTGCCTCAGAGAAAATCCCCAAAGAACAGGCAGCCCCCCACAAATACTGACTGTGAGAGGAGAGGGGAAAAAACATACACAGACTGAAATGAGAATTTAGCAAAGGAGGCCACTTCTAGCTAAATAGAAAGGACAGGACACAGTACTATGCGGTCAGTATTAAAACACTAGAAAATATCCACCACAGAAAATACAAAAACTACACAGCTAACTAAAGACATGGAGGGTATATCTGCATCTCCAGAGATACCAGCTTGGCTAAAGAAATCCTTATACAGACCAAGCTGGACAAGACAAAACATGGAAAATAACTGAACAATAAGACCACAGCATGTGGACAGCAAAATCAAGGCCAGAACTTATCTTTGTTGAAAAGAACTGCAAAGCAGAAGAGACCAGGCAGGGATGTGAATCCTCCAGGAACAACGGACAACTGGCACTGACTAAAGGGTGAAGCAAGACTAAATAGCCCTGTCCAAATTGCAAAAAGTGAAAACACCTGATAAATGCTGTGATTCAGAGACAGCAGCGCTACCACTTACAACCACCGGAGGGAGCCCAAGAGCAGAATTCACAACAGTATTCTGAGTGACAGATGGGAGTTTGGGGAGTATTCTGTGTGACAGATGGGAGTTTGGGGAGTATTCTGAGTGACAGATGGGAGTTTGGGGAGTATTCTAACAGATGGGAGTATGGGGAGCATCCTGTGTGACAGATGGGAGTTGGGGAGCATTCTGTGTGACAGATGGGAGTATGGGGAGCATTCTGAGTGACAGATGGGAGTATGGGGATCATTCTGTGTGACAGATGGGAGTTTGGGGAGTATTCTGAGTGACAGATGGGAGTATGGGGATCATTCTGTGTGACAGATCGGAGTTTGGAGAGCATTCTGTGTGGCAGATGGGAGTTTGGGGAGCATTCTGTGTGACATATGGGAGCATGGGGAGCATTCTGTGTGACAGATCGGAGTATGGGGAGCATTCTGTGTGACAGATGGGAGCATGGGGAGCATTCTGTGTGACAGATGGGAGTATGGGGAGCATTCTGTGTGACAGATGGGAGTTTGGGGAGCATTCTGTGTGACAGATGGGAGTATGGGGAGCATTCTGTGTAACAGATGGGAGTATGGAGAGCATTCTGAGTGACAGATGGGAGCATGGGGAGCATTCTGTGTGACCGATGGGAGTATGGGGAGCAATCTGTGTGACAGATGGGAGCATGGGGAGCATTCTGTGTAACAGATGGGAGTATGGGGAGCATTCTGAGTGACAGATGGGAGCATGGGGAGCATTCTGTGTGAAATATGGGAGCACAGGGAGCACTCTGTATGACAGATGGGTGCATAGGGGAGCAGTCTGTGTGATAGACGGGAGCATGGGGAGCTGTCTGTGTGACAGTTGGGAGCACAGGGGGCCAGTTTGTATGAGAGAAGGGAAGCCTCTCCATTCTAGTCTTAGGGACGGGGGTGGGGAGATGGAGGTACCCGACTGGGTACCAGACATTCTATATTAATCTTTTTTTCTTTACCCTAGGTAACAAGAAATACTGTCTGTAACCCTTCCTTAAGTCCAAACAAAGTTACCATAAATCCATTAGTTACTTTAATTATAGCAAATTATTTAACAGAATTAAGTATTTGATGCTGTTTTAGAAAAGTGCATAAATCACTAACTTCCCTGCTCACTAATAATGTCAGTTCATTAGGAACATTGATTCTAGTATATAAAGGAGATGATTAAACAATTGCAAAGTTAGCTTCTTTGCTGGGACATTTTTTAAATTTTTTTTATATTTTTTTCAATTAAGTAAAAAAAGGTGCTTTTTCCATGAAATATCCCTTATGGATTAAAATATTATTAAAAAAATATATCCATATTTGGTACCGTCATGTCTATAACAAGTCATACTAGGCAAGTTGAATGGTGTTTGCCATAAAAGAAATAAAAACAACATACCTCAATATTATATATATATAAAAAATACACTGCACTGTTCTCTTGATAATATAAAGTAAATATGCTACGTCTCGGAATAAGGCAACACAACAATATGATTGTTGTACAGTATAAGTGTTTTTATCATTGGAAAAGCAGTAAAACATAACCAAAAAAGATAAGTTAGGTGTCGCGATAATCGGACTGACCCAACGAAAAAAGTTAACATGTTGAACACTAAAAACACCCCATTCCCCCCCAAAAAAAAACTATTGTGAAAGCTGATTTTTTGTCCACCCCTCTAAAAAATAATAAAAGCTATACAATATGATGTATGTACCACTTGAAAATACAACTGATCCAGAGAAATACGAGCCCTCGTTCATACGCCTACATTGATGGAAGTAAAATGAAAAAATATATATATATAGGCAAGATTAAAAAAAATAAAAAATCGTTGAGTCCTGAAGGCTAAAATTAGAGGTGTCTATAAGTGGAGAAATTCTGCATTGTAAAGAAAAATCTGACTTTATAGTTAGTAGTGGACAATGGCAGAACAATAGAAGTGGGCTGGAAAGAAGTCAGCCTGAAAAATCCAGTTGTTTCCTGGGTCAGAGGGCTCCAGGCCCAGCTGGGTGAGACCCCAATCACTGGCACTGGCCAGCCTTGCTGTGGCACGAGAGGGAGTGCTCTCACTGAACCTGGGCAGAGGACGTTGGTGGTCTGTGCTGGTGACATTTGCAGATCAGCTGTGCTGCCTCCACCTCTGTCCCTCCCTCAGCAGGGCAGCCTGGAGTGGAGGCTGGATTCCCTCCAGATCTGAGAGCAGCAGCTCCAGGGAGCACTCTCCTCCAGCTCTCTGCTGCCTGCACCGACCCCTGAAGGATCTCTGCCACCTGGAGGAGCAGCCGGAGCCCAGTAAGTGCCCTGCACCCTCTCTGCTGCCTGTGCCAGTCATGCTTCCTTCTCCACAATGCTGTGTATAGTATTCTGTAGCCTGATTTAGCAGAGCTGAGTGTGTGCTGCATTAGAAGTGACTTGTGATAGCTGGTTTCCAGCAGTCCCATGTAAAAAATTACACATGCGTGTAAGGGATGAGCTATAGCAACAAAGTCAGCTCTGCTACATTGCAAATAGGGGTCTGTGATGTTCCACTCTTTCCAAGTGAGTGTGAAATCGATTTCTCTTTAAGATGAGATGGGCTGTGTTGTGGCAAGGGGAGAGTTAAAGGGAGTTATTGTATATGTTCCTGATGTAACATTATAGATCCAGGATTACATGTATTACAGGATATAATAGTAGAAGCAGAGATATAGACACCACCTGGTACCAGGTGTAAAGGAAACCACAGAATTAAAGGGGCTTTCCAGTAGACATGCCAATCAGACCTGTCATGTACCAGCGATCAGAGGGATTCCTGCCCTTTCTCAATGCCATGAATTCAGGAGGGTAGGAATCATTTTTGAAACTGGTAATGCCACTTACCAAGTCGCCCCACTGTTAGTACTACCCCTTTCCAGAATGTCACCTCTGCAGGGCTGCTTTCTTTAGGACACGTCTCTTCTTCACACTTTTGTCCTCTATGGATGGGCACTGTAGCCCCGAACCCCTATTTTCCTGCTGGGTGCGGGAGGGAATGAGTTAAGTAATGGATACAATGATATTCTTTTTCATATGGTTTGAATTGATGCAGTGTAAAGGCAGTTTGTGTGAAAGAGTAGAATGGGGGCATTGATCCCGCGCTGGAATTCCCATTTGGTCTACCTATGTTTACAGTACACTGCTTCCCTAACATTGCACAAGCTCAGGTTACGGGTCCTAGAGATGTTCTCCCACGTTAACCTCTTACTGGCCCGCTACTGGATCACCTGGGTCGAAGACATGGAGCACCTGCGGAATGAGTCCTACTCATCTTGTACAGTCATAGAGCACAATCCAGTTGGTAATGACAACTACATTATGGAAAGGAGCAGATTTATTTACCACTTTTTCAATTTATACTACTTTTACATATTATAAAGAATGGCAGAAAAATTTTAAAAAATGACAAATTGTTACAAATGTACAAAAACAGCACAACTTGGTATAAACGCTTCTGTTCCTTACAGTCCCTCATGACGGTCATACCTGTAAGTTTATTTGGCACAACCATTATACATTGTCATATGTCATTTTACTTATCTACAAACTGTCAGAAAAAGGAAGGTGTCATCAGAAAATGACAGCGTGTTTAAATCGTTTACGTTTTTGTGTTGCATGTATTTTAATATTTGTATTATTTTTATTGAAAACAAAATTAGTAATCTTGCAATTTTCCCAATGACCTCCAGGGCTTTTTAGACTCATAATTCCTGTCCTGTGAAGAAGAGTTTTCAGCAGACTCATGTTCATCAGAGGTAGGATTGCACTTACAGATAACACCTCTGTGTACAGCTTACAAATGATCCACCAATCACAACAGGTGATGTTACAGCTGACCCTGCTCACTCATTCCTTCACAATGATGTTTGCACACGCTTATTAAACACTTGAAAAAAAACATAAGGTCAGAGTCTGGTCAGTGCTGCTAATGTACATGTGTATATCATAAATGTTAGTGTCTAAAAAAGCCTCAGTGGCCAGTATGAAAATTACAAGATTTATTATTTTGGTTTTAATAAAAACTGTGATATGGAAAATAATACAGTGACTTAAGTTATATAAAAAAAATACATTTAAAACAATAACGTGATTTAAACAATAGATCTTTTCTGATGACACATTCCCTTTAAAAATGCATTCATAAATGTAAATGGGCACTGGTACTTCAGTGTATTGCGAAACTGGGTAAAAAGGATCTGGCTTACTGTAAATAACCCTTATAAAAAATAAGTATTATAATAATACTTTTTATAAGGGCTATTTACAGTAAGCCTCTTAACACCCTTTTTATACCTGTATTGTTAGCCCGTAAAAGGGATCTGTTAAAATTGGTGTTATTAGTAATGGGTCAGTAGTCATAGTTACCGTATGTTCAACAATTGAAGAGAGTACAGTTCCACTTTGCAGTGATTTTAAGCCTACGTTCCCATGATGAGCTTTTGGTGATTATTTAATGCTGCAGAATTTCTGCACCTATTATTTCAATTAAGTTGCTTGCAGTTTTTAATTGTGTTTTGTGCGCTTTTTTTAACATGCGATTTTATCATATTTTTCTCTCTTTTTGGTGTGTCATGTTTTAAATAAAGCTGCATAGTTTTTGATACTTTCTGGCTTGTTTATGATATTTGGCTTTGATAAAATGTTATTGATATACTTAAAGTGACATGTAAAAGTTTGGGCACCTAAGGTCAAAATGACTATTATTGTGAACAGTTAAATAAGTTGAAGATGAAATTATCTCTAAAAGGCCTAAAGTTAAAGATGACACATTTCCTTTGTATTTTAGGCAAAAATATATAGTCATTTTTTTACATTTTAAAAATTACAAAATGCAAAATAGGCAATTGCTCCCCTTTTGAAAATATTACAGCTTGTAAATGCTTTTTGTAGCCAGACAAGAGTCTTTAAAGGGCCACTGTCACCCCCCCCCAGGCGTTATAAACTAAAAGAGCCACCTTGTGCAGCAGTAATGCTGCAGTCTAACAAGGTGGCTCTTTTAGTTTTTGATTAAGTTATTACCGCAATAAAACGTTTTAAAAATTGGCCAAACGTACCAGCGATTGTACCGGGAGGCGGTCCGAAGCGTCCTCTATGAATCTTCAAACTGCCGTCACTCTTCTCTTCAGGGCCGATGGTACCCGCCCCCTTCGCGTTGTTGCTTCAAATCCGGCGCCTGCGCTGTGCGTGCCTGCCTGGGGCCTGCGCAGTCTTCTTTGGCCGTCATCACTCACACGCAGGGTGCCTGACTGCGTCTGTGCGGGCAGTGCGGCCGCCCTGTTACTGAATCCCCGCCCCGCACTGTGTTATTCATTATGCACACTGCGGGGCTGGCATTCCTGGGCATGCGCACTGCACTGCGCTGTTCAGGCCCTCCCCCAGCTCGGACGTTCTCCCTTGTCTGACGTTGCCCCTGCTCCCCCGCCTTCCGGCATTATTTTCGGCTGCCAGATTCCAAAATCTGGTGAGGATTAGTGTATATGGCGGCAAGCTGCTGTGTGCTTTGTCTCTCTCTATGTGTTTGTATGTTTTAATGCAAATGCATATTTACACCAGCAGCAATGAAAATTAGGTACTTGTGTGGGTGGCCATAAATTACAAAGCACTGATGATCAATACTGTTTTTTGGGTGAGCATTATAGGTTTACATTGCGTTCGGGCAATACGTTTTGCGAATATAGCTAGCGTATTGCACCAGCGCAATGTCTTTAGCGGGATTGCTTTTGCCGATCCCGCTATCGCAGATCCACAATCTGCGCTAGCGAGGAACGGAGCTGGGACGCTGAAAGCAGCATCTGAGGTCCGACTGAAAATAACGGCACATCGCAAGGGCGTGCCTAAAAAATGGCATGCGCTAGCGATGCGATCCAGATCCTAAACACATTGCCGCCAATGGGTGCGCTAACGGACCCGTTGCATGGCGTAACTTGCGACAATCACGCCATTAACGCTTAGTGAACCTATTCGTAACGCATTGAACATCAGTAAAGGAGGAGGGGTCTGCATTATACCACATCAAAGAACAATAAACGTTGAGGGGTGACCATTATTACACCGTACTGCAGATCAATGCACGGTCAGGGGTCTGCATTATTATACCGCACTGATCATCAATAAACGGTGAGGGGGATCATTATTCCGCACTATAGATGTATAAACGGTCATGGTGGAGCATTGAGTGGAGCACTTAAATACGTGGCACTGAAATACGTGGCACTGAAATACGTGACACGTGGCACTGAAATACGTGGCACTGAAATACGTGGCACTGAAATACGTGGCACGTGGCATTGAAATACGTGGCACTGAAATACGTGGCACTGAAATACGTGGCACGTGGCACTGAAATACGTGGCACTGAAATACGTGGCACTGAAATACGTGACACGTGGCACTGAAATACGTGGCACGTGGCACTGAAATACGTGGCACTGAAATACGTGGCACTGAAATACGTGACACGTGGCACTGAAATACGTGGCACGTGGCACTGAAATACGTGGCACTGAAATACGTGGCACGTGGCACTGAAATACGTGGCACGTGGCACAGAAATACGTGGCACGTGGCACTGAAATACGTGGCACTGAAATACGTGGCACGTGGCACTGAAATACGTGGCACGTGGCACTGAAATACGTGGCACTGAAATACGTGGCACTGAAATACGTGGCACGTGGCACTGAAATACGTGGCACGTGGCACTGAAATACGTGGCACTGAAATACGTGGCACGTGGCACTGAAATACGTGGCACGTGGCACTGAAATACGTGGCACTGAAATACGTGACACGTGGCACTGAAATACGTGGCACGTGGCACTGAAATACGTGGCACTGAAATACGTGGCACGTGGCACTGAAATACGTGGCACGTGGCACAGAAATACGTGGCACGTGGCACTGAAATACGTGGCACTGAAATACGTGGCACGTGGCACTGAAATACGTGGCACGTGGCACTGAAATACGTGGCACTGAAATACGTGGCACTGAAATACGTGGCACGTGGCACTGCAATACGTGGCACTGAAATACGTGGCACGTGGCACTGAAATACGTGGCACTGAAATACGTGGCACGTGGCACTGAAATACGTGGCACGTGGCACTGAAATACGTGGCACTGAAATACGTGACACGTGGCACTGAAATACGTGGCACTGAGTGCCACGTGCCACGTCAGTGCCACGTGCCACGTATTTCAGTGCCACGTATTTCAGTGCCACGTGCCACGTATTTCAGTGCCACGTATTTCAGTGCCACGTGTCACGTATTTCAGTGCCACGTATTTCAGTGCCATGTGTCACGTATTTCAGTGCCACGTGCCACGTATTTCAGTGCCACGTGCCACGTATTTCAGTGCCACGTGCCACGTATTTCAGTGCCACGTGCCACGTATTTCAGTGCCACGTGCCACGTATTTCAGTGCCACGTATTTCAGTGCCATGTGTCACGTATTTCAGTGCCACGTGCCACGTATTTCAGTGCCACGTGCCACGTATTTCAGTGCCACGTGCCACGTATTTCAGTGCCACGTGCCACGTATTTCAGTGCCACGTGCCACGTATTTCAGTGCCACGTGTCACGTATTTCAGTGCCACGTATTTCAGTGCCACGTGCCACGTATTTCAGTGCCACGTATTTCAGTGCCACGTATTTCAGTGCCACGTGCCACGTATTTCAGTGCCACGTGCCACGTATTTCAGTGCCACGTATTTCAGTGCCACGTGCCACGTATTTCAGTGCCACGTGTCACGTATTTCAGTGCCACGTATTTCAGTGCCACGTATTTCAGTGCCACGTGCCACGTATTTCAGTGCCACGTATTTCAGTGCCACGTATTTCAGTGCCACGTGCCACGTATTTCAGTGCCACGTGCCACGTATTTCAGTGCCACGTGTCACGTATTTCAGTGCCACGTATTTCAGTGCCACGTGCCACGTATTTCAGTGCCACGTGCCACGTATTTCAGTGCCACGTATTTCAGTGCCACGTGCCACGTATTTCAGTGCCACGTGTCACGTATTTCAGTGCCACGTATTTCAGTGCCACGTATTTCAGTGCCACGTGCCACGTATTTCAGTGCCACGTATTTCAGTGCCACGTATTTCAGTGCCACGTGCCACGTATTTCAGTGCCACGTGCCACGTATTTCAGTGCCACGTGTCACGTATTTCAGTGCCACGTATTTCAGTGCCACGTATTTAAGTGCTCCACTCAATGCTCCACCATGACCGTTTATAGATCTATAGTGCGGAATAATGATCCCCCTCACCGTTTATTGATGATCAGTGCGGTATAATAATGCAGACCCCTGACCGTGCATTGATCTGCAGTACGGTGTAATAATGGTCACCCCTCAACGTTTATTGTTCTTTGATGTGGTATAATGCAGACCCCTCCTCCTTTACTGATGTTCAATGCGTTACGAATAGGTTCACTAAGCGTTAATGGGTTAACGCTAAAGGAGTACGCTGCATGGCGTGATTGTCGCAAGTTACGCCATGCAACGGGTCCGTTAGCGCACCCATTGACGGCAATGTGTTTAGGATCTGGATCGCATCGCTAGCGCATGCCATTTTTTAGGCACGCCCTTGCGATGTGCCGTTATTTTCAGTCGGACCTCAGATGCTGCTTTCAGCGTCCCAGCTCCGTTCCTCGCTAGCGCAGATTGTGGATCTGCGATAGCGGGATCGGCAAAAGCAATCCCGCTAAAGACATTGCGCTGGTGCAATACGCTAGCTATATTCGCAAAACGTATTGCCCGAACGCAATGTAAACCTATAATGCTCACCCAAAAAACAGTATTGATCATCAGTGCTTTGTAATTTATGGCCACCCACACAAGTACCTAATTTACATTGCTGCTGGTGTAAATATGCATTTGCATTAAAACATACAAACACATAGAGAGAGACAAAGCACACAGCAGCTTGCCGCCATATACACTAATCCTCACCAGATTTTGGAATCTGGCAGCCGAAAATAATGCCGGAAGGCGGGGGAGCAGGGGCAACGTCAGACAAGGGAGAACGTCCGAGCTGGGGGAGGGCCTGAACAGCGCAGTGCAGTGCGCATGCCCAGGAATGCCAGCCCCGCAGTGTGCATAATGAATAACACAGTGCGGGGCGGGGATTCAGTAACAGGGCGGCCGCACTGCCCGCACAGACGCAGTCAGGCACCCTGCGTGTGAGTGATGACGGCCAAAGAAGACTGCGCAGGCCCCAGGCAGGCACGCACAGCGCAGGCGCCGGATTTGAAGCAACAACGCGAAGGGGGCGGGTACCATCGGCCCTGAAGAGAAGAGTGACGGCAGTTTGAAGATTCATAGAGGACGCTTCGGACCGCCTCCCGGTACAATCGCTGGTACGTTTGGCCAATTTTTAAAACGTTTTATTGCGGTAATAACTTAATCAAAAACTAAAAGAGCCACCTTGTTAGACTGCAGCATTACTGCTGCACAAGGTGGCTCTTTTAGTTTATAACGCCTGGGGGGGGGTGACAGTGGCCCTTTAAATTCTTGTTTGAGGAATTTTCATCCATTCTTCCTTGGAAAATTCTTCCAGTTCTGTGACATTCCTGGGTTGTCATGCCTGCACTGCTATTTTGATGTTTAGCCATAGATTTTCACTGATGTTCAGATCAGGGGACTGTGAGGTCCATTGTAAAACCTTCAACTGGCACCCTTTGAGGTAGTCTATTGTGGATTTTGATGTGTGTGATCGTTATCCATTTGTAGAAGCCATCCTCTTTTTAAATTCAGCTTTTTTATGGATGGTGTTATGTTTACATCAAGAATTTTTAAAATTTCATAGAATCCATTCTTTCCTCTACCCGGGAAATGTTCCCCATGCCATTGGCTGCAACATAACTCCAAAGCATGATTTATCCAATCCCATGTTTAAAGGTTAGCGAGATGTTCTTTTCCTGAAATTCTTTGCCCATTTTTCTCCACAAATACCATTGATCATTGTGGCCAAAGAGTTCTATTTTAACGTCATTGGTCTGCAGGACTTGTTTCTAAAATGCATCAGACTTGTTTAGATGTTCTTTTGTATGCCTCTGATGCTGAATTTTATCGTGAGGATGCAGGAGAGGTTTGCTTCTGATGACTCTTCCATGAAGGCTATATTTGTACAGGTGTCTCTGAATAGTAGAACAGTGTACCACAACTCCAGAGTCTGCTAAATGTTTCTGAAGGTCTTTTGCAGTCAAGCAGGGGTTCTGGTTTTGCCTTCCTTGCAATCCTATGAGCAGCTCTCACTGATGTTTTGCTTGGTCTTCCAGACCTTATCTTGATCTCAACTGTTCATGTTAATGGCCATTTCTCAATTACGTTTCAAACTGAGGAAAGGGCAACTTGAAAACATTTGCTATCTTCTCATAGCCTTCTCCTGCTTTGTGGGACTCCAGCATTTTCATTTTCAGAGTGCTAGGCAGCTGCTTAGTAGAACCCATGGCTGCTGTTGTTTGGCACAAGGTTAGAGGAGGCTGGATTTTTATAAAGCTCCGAAATTTGCATCACTTGGCTTTTCCTAACGATGATCGTGAACAAGGCATAAACCTAACAGGCTAATTAAGGTCTGAAACCTTGGTCAAAGTTATCTGAGCACACAAATCTCCAAAGGTGCCCAAACGTTTGCATGGGCCCATTTCCTTTTTGTAATTTTTAAAATGTGAAAAATGACAATGTGTATTTATTTTTTGAGCCTAAAATACAAAAGAAATGTGTCTTCTTTAACTTTAGTCCTTTTAGAGATCATTTCATCTTCAACTTTCTTAACAGTTCACAATAGCAGTAATTTTTACATGCCACTGTTGGTGCGGATTACATGCGTTTTTCATGCGTTTCCAACGATTTTTTGTACCTAATGCAAGTCTATGGGGAAAATCCACACCAAAAAACTTAGTGTACCTGCAAGAGAAATTGAAATGCTGCAAATTTGAAGCACGCACCGCAGGTCAGCTTACGCTGAGTAAAATATAAGCATAGTGGGAATGAGATTTCTATAAATCCCATCCACTTTGCTGGAACTGTAAGACGTTTTGTTTTTGCTGCACCAAAAGCTCATCGTGGAAGTGTAATGTCAAGGCGACGTGCACACGTTGAGTATTTAGTGAGTTTTTTACATGAGTATTTATAAGCGAAAACTAGAAATAAAACAATCAGAGGAAATGTGTAATAGAAACACGTCACCACTTCTGGATTTATCACCCACTCCTGATTTTGACTTACAAATACTGATGTAAAATACTGACCAAATACTGACTGTGTGAACATGGCCTTATAGTGTCTTGTTTGTTAAATCAGTAAAATTTCCACAAATACTGAATCTTGGGTAAAGCATTGTTTCTTATTACTAAAAACCCAAAATAACATATGCCACAATGCTATTATCAGCTGTTTACTACTAGAACGTCCTTTAGGAGACCTTCACTTGCCTCTGTCTGTGTATAGTAACCACTACCTCTCTGCGCGGCGACTCTGCGCATGCGCAGTTTTCCCATCCTCACTACACAGAACAAACATGCGCTGTGTAGACTTCTGTCACATTACTGTGTATGCAAAAGAATATGCACTGTAACCATCCTTTTACCTTTGTAAGATGACACATCACAAAGAAGGAGGAAATTACATTTTTACCTGAACGAGGACCAAATCGCTCATTCTTAAAACATTACTTGAAGAGAATCTGTAACGTGGAAAAACGCTATTAATTTGCAGATATGGGGTCAATTTGCAGGTAAAAAGCCCGGTGCCAACACTAAGACTGCCCCTGCTGGAAGGAAATAAACTTTATTCCCCCAAACAGCGATCGAGTTTTAGTCACAGGGAGGTGCCGGCACGGGTTCAGTCACCACTCTGTGCATAGAGTGCGGCTGCTGTAACCGCTCCCCCGACCCTGACTGACATCGGCTCTAATCTGTAGATTGACCCCATAACTGCAGGTCTATAGTGTTTTTTCATGTTACAGGTTCCCTTTAAAGGATTTGTCCAATTAATGGATAAAATAAAAATGTGCTCATCCTTAACTTTACTCATAACTCAAGGTAACCAAGGTGAGTGGAGTACGATGAGCAGCTAGGAAAAGAAAAACTCTTGAGTTTCTCACGATGTCTATCAGAGTAATGCAAAAGGTTTTTATTTTTCAAAAAATGGCCATCTACCGCTACTCACCATTTTGATATATTAGGAAAGTTATGGAAGGACGCGTCTGCACATTCACCTTTCTGCAACCTGTGGATATTATCGGTTATTGTCAGAGGAAGCTGCTGGTGCCTCTTCACTGCCTTCAATGGCTGACCAGACCATGTAGAAGCCTCACAAAGAGTGGGACCCTAAGATAATACATAACAAGTGTTGCCCTGCAATTCTGATCTGCTTGTATGCATCACCTAGGGCCTGCTTACTCCTGATCAAGACATTTAACACCTTCATGGTACTCTATAAAATTAGGGTTTTAGGGGCCAAGTTTCCAGCGCCTCCTAAAATTGGTACGTGCTTCGGATTAGGAGCTGATGCATGTTTGGCATGGTTAAAATTTATCAAAATGAGTCCAAGAGAGTTGGATTACTTATAGTATAGAGTATTTTTACAAAAGTCCTATTAAAGATGAGAGTGGCAAATCTACTAGAAGATTTTTCATTGGTACTTGTTTTAACAAATCTTCCCCCAACGACTTAAAAAGGCAAGCAATATTAGTACTTTGTGTAAAGTAGAAACTGCAATTCTACATTAAGGCAGAATGAATATTGATCCATTTCTATGGTCATATGTATTCATAGACCAAACTTATAGTATTGATATTTACTATATGTGACACATGATGTACATGACAGTGTTAAAGTGGTTCTCCCTTTACTGCTGTAAATCTCCGGGGGCGTTATCCTTCATGATGCTGTATTAAAACCCAAAACAATGCAGTGATCTGATTTCTACTAATTTAAATCCTAGATGCAGAAGGGGGAAGAGTTATGAAATGGAAAAGAGCAGGGTTTATGTGTTTCCACAAAGTCTAAGTGACAAAATTGTAGTAGATCCATAGAGTCAAAAATGATTGTTGCAAAGTGTCAACTTCCTGAACTCAGATGCAAGAATGTGAATGTGTGGCCAAGAGCATAACTGGTTAACATCAGAAGAAGAATTCTCTGTACAGTGTAAAGTTTCATTTTTGAGTAAAGATGTGCTTTAACTGCAGATGACTTTTGACCATAGAGCAGGACAATATATAACTTGTTCTTCTGAGCTCTGAGCTTCCACCTCAATTTCAGGCCCTGTAGGGCTTCCGGCACTGGCGCTAAACAGGGATTCTACAAATACCAGAAACCAGAATAAAGATATATGGCATGTAGTGATTGTATATTTGCTAAACGGATTAGAAAGTCATCTCTGAAAGCACACGTTCTTCCCTGGTGGTGCCATCAGAACATCACACTGCTTTGGGATAGAAGAATTCAAATAAGAGGAATTCTTTGACTTTGAACTGTTTCCTAAATGCCTTTTCGGGAAGCTTTTAATTCATGGTAGGAGCAGAATTATTTGGTTGCAAAACAACATGTAGCTTATAGAAGAATAGAGCCACATTGTTACACTACTACCTCTCCTACTGAGCCAGCACTACGGTATAGCTTTACAGAGGTCCATGACTCTTGTAGATCTGACAAATATATGTAAACAATTATATGATTGATAAAGTATCTTGGTTTTTAATATTAATTTATTCTTAACCTAGGGCCTGATCTTAGGGTGGTCTGCGAGATCTCAGAATTGTGTCTGATCTGTGAATCCATCGTGTGGAAGAAATAAACAGAAATTGGATCAGGTTTTCCTGGGAGTTGACCAAGGCTCTGCCAGACATGGTAGGACATCTGAATTTGCAAGGGATGGAAGACAGTTTAAAGGACAAGAATCGGGAAGGGTTATTGGATAGTCCGGATTCTGGCCTCCCACCAAGCCCCAGTCCTCCTTTTTATTCTTTCTCTCCTGGCATTACTGAGAGCAAAGCAGAGGGCAGCATTACACCAACACAATACCCAGGATATGCCTACAAGAAGGAGACCAGAGAGGGGAAAGTGGTATGTACTTTATTCTAGCTTTCTTAGCTAAACTGTTTATTTGACTGCTGTTGCATTCTTCTATTCCCATATTCTAAGGACACGTCTTGTGATAACTTGTTCATGGATTTTCAGCTTGTATCCATTGTGTTTACACCCTATTAGAGCATGTTAATGATCGTAGGGTGGGGTTAAATATTCGCCATAGAATGCACTTGAGGTTTTAATGTAAAAAATAAGCGGTTTACTGATCCTTCAGTTTTTTTCTTAATCGTAACTTCTTTCTGTAATGTATTAAACTAGTAATTCGGATGCTTCTGACCAGAATGTGTCTTCTGTTACAGCCATACATATGCTGCTATTTCTTGTATTGATGAGAAACAGATTTGTATCTCTTGTATATTTGTCCAGAACTTAAGTGAGAAGAATGTCAGGAGCTTAGTGTTAATAGTTTGTAAATAATTACTGCGGCTAGAAAAAGTGCTAAAGCATATTTGTAGCCTGACAAGGTTAGTACCAGGAAACATCAACACCTGTAGTAAAGAGTACACCCATAGATTGGAGCCACAGAAAAGGGAACTACATAAATATCTCAAAATAGAGATCCTGTCCTAGTGCTTCTTTAAAGGGCCACTGTCACCCCCCTCCAGCCGTTATAAACTAAAAGAGCCACCTTGTGCAGCAGTAATGCTGCATTCTAACAAGGTGGCTCTTTTAGTTAGTGGTGCATGTATTCCCAAAATAAAGCGTTTTATAACTTCTCCAAAATACCTGTCTTTCGCCAGGGAGGCAGGTCCTCACCCCCCTGCTTGAAACGCCACACTGCCGTCACTCAAATCTTCAGGGGCGCCGGGCACCGCCCCCTCCGCGTTGTTTTCGCATGAAATCCGGCGCCTGCGCTGTGTAGTACTGTCTGGTGCAGGCGCAGTGAGCTCTGGCCGTCTGACGTCACAGCCAGGCTTGCAGACTGCGCCTGTGCGGCCGCCCTGCTTGTGAATCCCAGCCCTGCACTCTGCATAATGCATAACACACTGCGGGGCTGGGATTCACAAGCAGGGCGGCCGCACAGGTGAAGTCTGCAAGCCTGGCTGTGACGTCAGACGGCCAAAGCTCACTGCGCCTGCACCAGACAGTACTACACAGCGCAGGCGCCGGATTTCATGCGAAAACAGTGCGGAGGGGGCGGCGCCCAGCGCCCCTGAAGATTTGAGTGACGGCAGTGTGGCGTTTCAAGCAGGGGGGTGAGGACCTGCCTCCCTGGCGAAAGACAGGTATTTTGGAGAAGTTATAAAACGCTTTATTTTGGGAATACATGCACCACTAACTAAAAGAGCCACCTTGTCAGAATGCAGCATTACTGCTGCACAAGGTGGCTCTTTTAGTTTATAACGGCTGGAGGGGGTGACAGTGGCCCTTTAAATAAAAACATTTCCTTGGAACACTTCCTTCCTGTTCAACCTTTTGTAGGAGAGAAACATAACCGTCCTTTGGGCTGATTTAAAGGAATTTTCCCACAAACAAAGTTAATTTTAATCAACATTTTAATCAATAAATCTTTGAATAATAATAACTTCCACAATTGGATGTGTTTGAAAAAAATGTCCATGTGCTGAGATAATCTTATAAATGTGCTCCTGCTATGTTCTGTGTAAGGGTACCGTCACACAGTACCATTTTGATCGCTATGACGGTACGATTCGTGACGTTCTAGCGATATCCATACGATATCGCAGTGTCTGACAAGCAGCAGCGATCAGGGATCCTGCTGAGAATCGTACGTCGTAGCAGATCGTTTGGAACTTTCTTTCGTCGCTTCATCACCCGCTGACATCACTGGATCGTTGTGTGTGACAGCGATCTAGCGATGTGTTCGCTTGTAACCAGGGTAAACATCGGGTAACTAAGCGCAGAGCCGCGCTTAGTAACCCGATGTTTACCGTGGTTACCAGCGTAAACGTAAAAAAACAAACAGTACATACTCACATTCCGGTGTCTGTCCTCCGGCGTCTCAGCTTCTCTGCACTGTGAGCGCCGGCAAGCCGGAAAGCGAGCACAGCGGTGACGCGGTGACGTCACCGCTGTGCTTTCCGGCTATGGCGCTTACACAGTGGAGAGAAGCAGAACGCCGGGGGACAGACACCGGAATGTAAGTATGTACTGTTTGGTTTTTTTTACGTTTACGCTGGTAACCAGGGTAAACATCGGGTTACTAAGCGCGGCCCTGCGCTTAGTAACCCGATGTTTACCCTGGTTACCCGGGGACTTCGGCATCGCTCCAGCGCCGTGATTGCAACGTGTGACCGCAGTCTACGACGCTGGAGCGATAATCATACGATGCTACGACGTCACGAATCGTGCCGTCGTAGCGATGTAAATGGTACTGTGTGACGGTACCCTAATGGCTGTGTCTGACCATACAGGAACGTGGTCTGATCCTATCACATCTCCTGGCCAGAGCAGTAAGCTAAAGAGTATACGGACATTACAGCACAGGATTCCATGCTGTAATGTCTTTATACTCTTTTGCTTCCTCCCCTGTCCAGGAGATGTGGTGTGGTCAGACACAGCCACTGCCCAGTACATAGCAGGGGCACATTTATAAGATTATCTCAGCACATGGACATTTTTTTAACACATCCAATTGCGGAAAGCCCCTTTAATTTTATCCCTTTATATACTAATTTTTAAGTATTGACAGAGAGGATCCAGAAGATTGCAGCCTCTGATCACACAAAATCCTGCACTGATTAGAACTGCTTCACCATCCTATTAAACAGTGCATGTTTTTCTCTTACTCGGTCTTGGCATGGGTAAATCAGTTCAGTTGATCTCCTGGAGCACTCCATCCAGAATTGTCTTAGCTGTTCTGTGTTGACCACTCCCCTGTGATATATATGCTTGTCACTGGCATTTGGGAGTTGCCAGTGATAATTCTACTTTCTGGTTAGGTGTTGGAGGAGAAATTCAGTGTTTGGAGTAGGTGGTTGGAGAGTTGTTCAGGATATTTCTGCTTGGAGTAGGTTTGCATGCTTATCCTCATCCTCTCCTATTTGGTTTCTCATACCTATCCTTACCAACTTTGTTGTTTTGTGAGTATATTTGTATGATTGTAGTTATATTTAATTCCTGTCTGTCTACCCTTGCCTGTCTGCTTTGTGTAATTATTCACTTCAGCCTTACACCTCCCTGGGTGGGGGAGGGAACAGATAAGGTTTAAGATAGTAACATAGCAAGGTACATGACCCCAGCCTCTCCACCTTCAGGGATAATCCGGGGGACAGGGATAGACTAGGGTGCCCCCTAGTTCGAGGGATCAGGTAGGTGCCCACCGTCATAGTCACAACGTGACACTAATATTGTGTTAAACAGGTCGTCCAGGCGTACCAAGTTGATGACCTACCCTAGGATAGGATAGGTCATTAATATCAGATTGATATCTGTCCTACCCCCATAACACTCACCAATCAGAACAGAGCTTTACTTACCCTTTGTGGTTCCAATGGTCCAATTCTGCATCTCCACAGCTGCCCCAATCTTTGTTGTTTGGCTGTACCCAATCATTAATGAAGTGAATCATTGAGCTTGTCACATCTATATCACTAGAGATGCAATGTTATTAGTTTGATGATCCCGCTGCAGCCAAACAACACAGTTCGGTTCAGCGGTGGGTAGTCAACATTAAACCTGGGGAGGATATGCCCAACTCAGCTGGTTACTTAACACATCGCTGATTCTTTCAGGTGTGCTGAGAACTGCAGATCAGCTCCTACTCACGGAGGTGTTTCGTTTACACTTTTTCAGACCTCTTCTTCTTTGTATTAGCAATATGGAGTAAGCAGTAGACTGAGATGTTTCTGTTGACATTGGGATGTACAGACTGAAATTACAATTTCTGTAGTCACATGGTTGCAGTTAACTGTTTCTTTAAAGCGGTTATGGATTAGGATATCGGTACACCAGGTGCCCTCTCAAGGCCATATGCCTTCATCTTTTCTGTACTAGGTATGTCCTTCTCTTCAGAATCTGCCTGGCCCTCTCTCTTAATGGATTACACCTAAGTTCAGCATGTTTCGGGATGCTGTCCCTAGTTGCTCTCTTTCTTGAGCTGTTTTCACTGTCACCTTTTTTCCATGTTTCTCCATTTCTTATACAATGCTCTGACAATACAAAGGAGCCAAGCACATACTGTAGCTCTCTGCTCTTCTAGTCCTTCCAAAACTCTTCACCGGAAAACAGCTCTCCAGTTAATCTCTTTAATAGGTTACAACTATGTTGTTGTATACAAAAGAACCAAAAAGGAGTACAAAAAATCCTGAATATAAAAACAAATAATTTATTCAATGCAAATAAATAATACAAAGTAACAAAATACTTGTTAAATAACGACAAAGTGAAATAGCTGACTTCACAAGTACAATACCCAGGGACAGCATAAATTGAAGTGGATGGGGGGGACACAAAAAAGAAACAATCCTTATTGTCACATCTCCTAACATAGTCACTAGTAAGAGATATCAGGGTACTGATGCAATTTTTAAAGAATTTTTAATAAAGATAGTATCCAAAATTTAAAGTACTACTAATAATCAATTTAAAAAGCAATCCAGTACCCATACCAATCTCAGCGGTATTCAACCGCTAGTTAGATGTATAGTGCTTTGAGATAAGAACAAGTTACTAGGAATGTCTATAAGAGTCCTTACCCATAATCTGCACTGGTGCCACCGGGGTAGGGCAGCCCCAACGCATGTTTCGTGTGGGCTTCCTTGGGGGCTGTCATTATTTAACAAGTATTTTGTTACTTTGTATTATTTATTTATATTGAATAAATTATTTGTTTTTATATTCAGGATTTTTTGTACTCCTTTTTGGTTCTTTTGTATACTATGGTTATATGGGAGTTTCCTGAGCCAATATGGCGTCCTCTTTCTTGCTAAATTTAGAGGAATAAATCATGTAGGAAATGATTTCTGCTCTGAAGGCTGTTTTTCTACAACTATGTTGTTGTTGTCTCATGATTCATGTCAGTTTAGTTTTACTGTATAGACTTTGACATTATGTATTTCGTATTTTATGGTCTGTCTTTTTGCTATAATTGATCTTTATTTTCTGGCCATCTTACCATTATGTGCATTTAAACTGACATGTTATAAACATCATAAATTTTGACTTCAAAAGTTGAGCAACTTTGCAAATACATTACATTAATTATCTTCTATGTACCCATAATTGATTATATTCCAGAGCTGCATTCACAATTCTACAGGCGTCAAACCTCAAATCTCCAGCACCCATTGCTAGTTTGCTATGGTGATTTGCATTTTTAGAAGTGTAGCTTTCATACTGCGGAGTGTACAGTAAGTTGACATTACACAAGATGTGCTGGGGAAAACAATGATTTTTAAGATGGCTTAAAAATTAAAACATTGAATTTGCTCATTCTGTGGTGTTTGCTGGCCTGGTTAGACAGAACAATTCCTGTAAATGAGCATTCCCCAATATTTAGACCTACCACTGCAATCAAGGTCTCTGTCCCTACCTTAAACTGATAAGCTTGACAACAGATCTTTAAGGAGAGCATAAAAACTAAAAAGTACTTTAAGTCCCGGTTCAGATTTTGACTTGTTTTCTTTGATTGAAAAATGGGCCTCCAGATGTAACATTAATGTGAATAAGATTTGTCATAATTTTGCATTTGGAAATAACACGTGAGATGCGTTTAAAGGACATGAATCAAATATAATCTGCACTTATTTTTTTTCTTTATTTTTTTAAATTGGGCAAGAGATGTAAGAAGCCCTGTCACATTCTGTTTCAATGATATTTTCAATACCTATTTATATTCAGGCTGAGTTGCACATGGCTTTGAAGCAAATGTCTGTCCCTTACTGGGGTTAAGCAGAACGAAGCAACTCAGGCGTTTTAACTCATTTCTGAATTTACAAATAAAGTACCGTAGTTAATGATGTCCATTAGTGGACCTTATGCAGCCTCTACTGAAGGCCTGGTTACTGTTAATATCTTACAGACATTCACGATTCTCTAGATGAAAAGGAGATGGTGATTTAATAAGAGGCACATGTGGGACGTTTATGTCTGAAATGTATCTGTATATCATACTCCTGTGTTGGCAGCTGAGTAGTGGAGAACTTGGTGAGGTGGTTGTTTAGTAAAACCTAGTGTATACATGAGTATTCGTTGTTATATTTGCTCAATGCTAATATCTAAAATGATAAATGGATAAAATATTGCCATATTGATGGATAAAATATAGCATCTCTTCTAACTTTTTTGAGTAGTCACTTGCGTTTCATTGCGTGAAAGATCCACATATGGTTCACATGCTTGAACGGCTTTTCATTGAAACGTAACAGCAGAGACCACGCTTGATTGACTTTTTCCATAACTCCTGTAGAAGAGAAAGGGGAGTCACAATGTTGGTGGGACATTTACAGTCACTGTTCACCTTGATGCCGCAGCTGGTGAATACCTCAACATTTGTAACTGCGATGGAAGCACCCATGTTCTTCACATAGGTGTGTAACCCACGGGTGGTTAATTTGCCTTCAATGTTCGTGACGGAACCTGTTTAATTACAAGCTATTTAGCATTTCAAAAAGGAAATATAGGAAGTGTGGAAGTGTCGAGAGATTCAGGTCAACAGAAGGATTGTCCCACCAAGGACGGTATTATAATACTAATTTCATCCAATAGACAACATCATTCACAAAAAGTATCATAGTTATAATGCTGTAAGTGTGCATGTCATGGACATGATTATATCAACAGATGCCTAATTGGTAACGTTTCTCCTTGTGGAGGGTGACATGCCTAACCAGTCAGTGTATGGAGACTTATAGGCATGTAATGCTCCTCTGGGAAATTAAATATGCAAATTGCCTTTTCAGGAAGAAGGCTTGAACTCTAGTGCCACCTATTAGAAGTAGCAATCCTAAAAGTCAATATTAAGTGTTTCGGTGAGTTGCCTTTCTTCAGTGCGAAGCATGAGATCTGATTTAGCTGTATGATAAACCTCTGACTGAGGGGTAATGTCTCTTCTTGGGTAGAATAGTTACAACTAGCACATGATCTCCCAGAGGAGCATTACTGGTCTATAAGTCTCCTTATGCTTGCATGTCAGGCATGTCAGTCTCCATAAGGAAAGACCTTACCCCTTAAACTTCAGTTACAGACCTCTCATACAGCCAAATTAGACCTCATGCTTCTTACTGAGGAGCAACATCCTGAAAACATGTGTCTGCAAGTTGAGATTGTTGTTTTGTTTTTATCATAAGTCATGTGGCAAGGCTCGTTAGCCGGTTGATATTGCCCTTTAGGATTGCTACTTCCAATAGGTGGCAGTAGAGTTAAAGTCCTCTTTCTCCCTGAAGAGGCATATATTAACAGAGAGATATTGTGAATGAATGGTAAAAATTGTAATGTTTAAATGTATCATTGTGAGCTAACGTTGTCTTGTTTCCTACATTTTGCCAAATTTGATAAGTTTGCATAACAAAATGACATGAATCTTACACAAAACAAGAACTGTTCCGCTATCCTGGTATATGCAGAGTTGTCTTGATTTCTTGCCCTTGGTGCTTACAGGGTTAATTTTGGGATATTTTTGCATAGAGTTGGGTAAGTCATGGTGGAGATTAGTTGGCTCTTGACCCCACTTTTTCAAATGGGATTGCTATATGGTCGGAGTTTCACCAACACATTAATGGGGTTGTCTACTACTGGACAACCACGTTTGAATGCCCTCAGAATGCCGTATAAAATAAGAAAAAAAGTATACTTACCTTCTGTACCAATGAGGACCCTCTACATTGAGCTGCTGTGTTCCCTGGCATTCTTATGACATTTTTTTATGTCACATGAATGCTATAGGATATCATTGGCGGAAGATGGGCTGCAGCCATCACAGTTCCATCAGATGGAAAAGTTTCCCTGACAGGCTGCAGTGCTGTGTCAGGAGATTGCTAGAGGACACAGAGCTTGAAGAGGAGCTGGCCAAGACAAAACATTCGGCACATTGCGCATATTCAAATTGGGCTGTGCATTACCAGACAAACTCATTAAAAGCCTCGTTGGACAACTATGTGAAATGAAACAATGGTCACCTAAGATGTAGAGGGTTCACCTCTCTGGGTAAAAAAGGATAGCATCTGTAATATGGCATCTATAGAAATGTATAGTCTCATATTACTTGCCTCCAGTTTAGAGAGAATCACACAAGGGTTTTTTTTTACCATGGGTTTATGCAGAAACAATAACAAAAAGAAACATGACATACTCCAGCATTTGCTGTTTTAGGGGGACACTGAGAGGCCGGTATTCTTCAGTAAGTAGGAACCCCATATGCTGTGTAAGGCTGCATTATTTTCTACACAAGCTTCTCATGTGCCGTATAATAATGTTATAGAATGGGCTAAGGCACAACAAGTTTATTTAATGAGTGTACAAATCCCTGATTTCTAAAGCAGAATGTAAAGTATCGTCTTTCACTTATTTTTGGGGAAATAATTATATTAGAGTTTTGCAATTGAAGTTCTTTGGAAAACTTAAAAGGAATTTATTCCAAAAATAGACTTTATTATGTGCGTATCCATTGTACTACTAAGAAGTATTTATTGTTTTCTGACCAGGTTATATGGTCTGAATTGTTTGCACAGTGATAAGATGTCCTGGGAAGAGCTAGGGTGCATCTTTATACATTGACCTTCTCTGAACTTTGTCGTTGGGAAGAGCAAAGAAACAGGAAGACAAGAGGTGAAAATATGAAAAGTATGTGATCACGATGGCAAATGCAGACATATGATATTTAAATCTAGTTTAATGACATTTCCATCACTTGATTTCAGCACTATTTCTTGTGTTGTCTGTGCGGATTGTGTAGTTTAGGAGCCACATCACATGAGAATGTATTTGTAAATCAGTGTAGTAATACAGAGTTTCAGTGCATAGTAATTGTAAGCAGTGACACATGGACCAAATTAGTACACACCATCATGGCCCTTAGAAAATCAAGCATCTGATCGTTGCCCATTTTCTGGTGGCCGATAGTACAATCCCTTCCTGGATCATGTTTGCAGTGTTATTATTAACGTTAGATACCTAACGGCCAGTTGTACAGTTGGTATCCGATTTCTGGGGTCAGTAGTACAGTAAGCAATTGAACATTGTGGTCAAGAGTACAATATGCATTCCCTGGTGGTCAAAGGTGCAGTCATTATCCATTTCTTGGTGATTATCAGTACAGTAAGGGTACCGTCACACAGTGCCATTTTCATCGCTACGACGGCACGATCCGTGACGTCGCAGCGTCGTATGATTATCGCTCCAGCGTCGTAGACTGCGGTCACACTTTGCAATCACAGCGCTGGAGCGATGCCGAAGTCCCCGGGTAACCAGGGTAAACATCGGGTTACTAAGCGCAGGGCCGCGCTTAGTAACCCGATGTTTACCCTGGTTACCAGCGTAAACGTAAAAAAAACAAACAGTACATACTTACATTCCGGTGTCTGTCCCCCGGCGTTCTGCTTCTCTGCACTGTGTAAGCGCCATAGCCGGAAAGCACAGCGGTGACGTCACCGCGTCACCGCTGTGCTCGCTTTCCGGCCGGCAGGCGCTCACAGTGCAGAGAAGCTGAGACGCCGGAGGACAGACACCGGAATGTGAGTATGTACTGTTTGTTTTTTTTACGTTTACGCTGGTAACCAGGGTAAACATCGGGTTACTAAGCGCGGCCCTGCGCTTAGTTACCCGATGTTTACCCTGGTTACAAGCGAACACATCGCTGGATCGGTGTCACACACAACGATCCAGCGATGTCAGCGGGTGATCAAGCGACTAAAGAAAGTTCCAAACGATCTGCTACAACGTACGATTCTCAGCAGGATCCCTGATCGCTGCTGCGTGTCAGACACTGCGATATCGTAACGATATCGCTAGAACGTCACGAATCGTACCGTCGTAGCGATGAAAATGGCACTGTGTGACGGTACCCTAAGTGTTTATTTAAAGGGGCTTTCCACTTCCTTGACAACTGCTTTTAAAATATACTTGTCCCCCTTGTAAAATAAAAATAACACCTCTAGCATCAGCGCCCAGTCTCCCCCAAGCTTGCGTGATATTGTTATGTCATGTGAGCACTGCAACCCGCAGCGACCGCTATTGGGCTACTGTGCTCCTTTGGACAAACCTCGGGCAAAGAGAAGAAATGAGAGCCCAGCAGCCTAGTAGTGGCCACTAAGTGGCTGCAGGGCTCATCTGGAATAACAATGTCATGTGAGGCCTAGAAGACCCAGTGCCAACAAACAATGGAATGGCGCCAGTACAAGAGGTGAGTATATGTTAGTTTACAAGGGTGTCTACTTCATTTAAAAAAGGATTGGCTAAGTAGTGGATAACCCCTTTCAGACCACCATTTAGCATCATAATTTTTGGTGCTTCAGTGGTCTTTTTAATTTGACCATCATCTCCCATTGAGAAATAAAGCGCTGAACATTTACAAAAATGTCTACACTCATCTGCTCTATTGCCTCCATAAAGTTTCAAGGGAGCAGCCCCTTAAATTCTAATTCTTTCTTAAAAATGCGGTAAAAGTGGACCAAGATACCGAGCACCACCGATTTTTGTTGGGTCTAAACTGTCAGACCCCCATTGTTCTAACAACGATCCCCTCTGTAAAACCTAGAATACTAGTTGATGTACAGATTAATTTATTATATATTTTTTTCGGAATGCTACCTTACAAAAGCAAGGTCACTAATTGTTGTAGTGAACAATTTAAATGACTAGAAAACAGCCCCCAGGCTGGAAAAAAGGACATTTTCTTCTTTTTCTAGTTATGAATATGCTTGCACTGTGGTTATCAGTGCTATGGCGGGTCTATGGTTATGTCCTTGAATCCTTCTACACACCGATGTTCTTCCTAGCTTTATGTAGTGAGTTATGTAATGTTCCCTCAGTTCATGTTCCACTTCGCTATCTGTACTTCTCCTACATTAGTGTTTCCCAACTTGGTTCCAACCTGGCACTTGCTCTGGGTTTACACATAAAACAGCAGCAACAGGATCTGCCACCGTACAGTAGGGAAGACAGATTCATTCCAGTCTGCCAAAGATGCCTATCAAAACAGTCAATGAATCCTGGCCAAAATGTAGCACTGAACGAGACTGATAGAGTGCCTCCCCTCCCCTGGATTTTATATATATATATACATAAATCAGCATACCAGACAGGTAGATACATCTAATGTAGGGTGCATGTGTAGGGAAGCTGTTATAGTGATCTAGGACCGTCATCATAATCATGTTTCTATGAGGAAAGCCTTCTAAGTATGGAATGGCAGGGAGCAATTCTGCTCTCGCAATCCATGTAATGTGCCACAACACCAAGTGCAAAACTTTAGGATCTATTTAAAAGAGATCTTTCACCAGTTTTAGCATGTTACACAGGACAGATCATAGAAGAGCAGCTGCAGAGCTGAGTAAAACATGCAGTACTCTTTATTTTTTAATTTCGCCTTTCCATTGTGGATATATTAGTTTGTAAAGGTTAAGCTATAATTTATTATAAGTTCAAGAGGGCATTATCAGAGATTTGTACTTCTTCCCTTGCATGTGATTGACCAACCATAAGCAGGCAGCAACATACTGGGGAAAAAGGAACATGCCCCCACAATAACAGCGCAGGCTTGCCGGTGTGAGACATGTAATGACAGACAGTCTGCTCTCCTGATCTTACTGCACAGCAGTGTGTGATTACATTGGGCCAGAAGTAGAGCAGACATAAGTGTGATTTCATAGTGCCAGGAGAACATCAGACATACATGTGATTACAAAGTAAGGGGAATAGAATAGTCATACGTGTGATTACATAGTAGTGAGTGCAAAGCAGATATGCACTTCAGCTTTCATCATGGCAGCCAGTGAAATGCAGGGGCAGTGCAGCAGAGCTAAGCTTTGTCTCATCACAAATACTTCTAGCAGCTCTTCTCTCACAGCGCTGTTACTTCTCCTGTACTGACTCCCTCCCTCAATGGCTGTTTGTGATGAAAGCTGAAGAAGTGTTAGTAATCACACTCAGTTCAACAATGAGGAGATTTGACTTTTTGTCATCACATGCCTCACTCTGAGAAACCTGCTCTATGCTATTGTGGGGGCATGCTCTTCTTTCCCATGTATGTTTCTGCCTGCATATGATTTGTCAGCCTCATGGAGGGGAAGAAGTACATGCCCCCACAGAGACAAATCTCTGGTAATGCCCCCTTGGGCTTAACATAAATTATAACCTAAACTTTGAATTAAAAAATAAAAACGACATTTTACTCAGCTCTGCAGCCTCTATTCCATGATGTGGCCAGATTAGCCTGCTCAAATTGGTAAAAGGACATCATTAAAAGTAATATTTTATTCAGATGTAGTTTTCTCTTCCAGTTGACTCTAGGGGTAGGCACCATTGTAGTCTATATTTATCTTGTTTCATTGCATGCTTGTGGCATGGTTAATATTTGTTTCTGTGCAGATAGACTAGCATTGATTGATATATTTAATATGATATTCACTGCACAGTGGGTGCACATTATATACATTTTTAACCTTAACACATGTTTAGCGTGGACAGACCTAGGCACTTCTGCTTTCTTTATGTCCACTATCCATTTTTATTTTGGTATCTACTATTTTTGTCATTGTAATATAGATGCTATTATTAGTAAATATGACTTCATATATATATATATATATATATATATATATATATATATATATATATATATATATATATATATATATATACAGTGGGGCAAAAAAGTATTTAGTCAGTCAGCAATAGTGCAAGTTCCACCACTTAAAAAGATGAGAGGCGTCTGTAATTTACATCATAGGTAGACCTCAACTATGGGAGACAAACTGAGAAAAAAAAATCCAGAAAATCACATTGTCTGTTTTTTTATCATTTTATTTGCATATTATGGTGGAAAATAAGTATTTGGTCAGAAACAAACAATCAAGATTTCTGGCTCTCACAGACCTGTAACTTCTTCTTTAAGAGTCTCCTCTTTCCTCCACTCATTACCTGTAGTAATGCCACCTGTTTAAACTTGTTATCAGTATAAAAAGACACCTGTGCACACCCTCAAACAGTCTGACTCCAAACTCCACTATGGTGAAGACCAAAGAGCTGTCAAAGGACACCAGAAACAAAATTGTAGCCCTGCACCAGGCTGGGAAGACTGAATCTGCAATAGCCAACCAGCTTGGAGTGAAGAAATCAACAGTGGGAGCAATAATTAGAAAATGGAAGACATTCAAGACCACTGATAATCTCCCTCGATCTGGGGCTCTACGCAAAATCCCACCCCGTGGGGTCAGAATGATCACAAGAACGGTGAGCAAAAATCCCAGAACCACGCGGGGGGACCTAGTGAATGAACTGCAGAGAGCTGGGACCAATGTAACAAGGCCTACCATAAGTAACACACTACGCCACCATGGACTCAGATCCTGCAGTGCCAGACGTGTCCCACTGCTTAAGCCAGTACATGTCCGGGCCCATCTGAAGTTTGCTAGAGAGCATTTGGATGATCCAGAGGAGTTTTGGGAGAATATCCTATGGTCTGATGAAACCAAACTGGAACTGTTTGGTAGAAACACAACTTGTCGTGTTTGGAGGAAAAAGAATACTGAGTTGCATCCATCAAACACCATACCTACTGTAAAGCATGGTGGTGGAAACATCATGCTTTGGGGCTGTTTCTCTGCAAAGGGGCCAGGACGACTGATCCGGGTACATGAAAGAATGAATGGGGCCATGTATCGTGAGATTTTGAGTGCAAACCTCCTTCCATCAGCAAGGGCATTAAAGATGAAACGTGGCTGGGTCTTTCAACATGACAATGATCCAAAGCACACCGCCAGGGCAACAAAGGAGTGGCTTCGTAAGAAGCATTTCAAGGTCCTGGAGTGGCCTAGCCAGTCTCCAGATCTCAACCCTATAGAAAACCTTTGGAGGGAGTTGAAAGTCCGTGTTGCCAAGCGAAAAGCCAAAAACATCACTGCTCTAGAGGAGATCTGCATGGAGGAATGGGCCAACATACCAACAACAGTGTGTGGCAACCTTGTGAAGACTTACAGAAAACGTTTGACTTCTGTCATTGCCAACAAAGGATATATTACAAAGTATTGAGATGAAATTTTGTTTCTGACCAAATACTTATTTTCCACCATAATATGCAAATAAAATGATAAAAAAACAGACAATGTGATTTTCTGGATTTTTTTTTCTCAGTTTGTCTCCCATAGTTGAGGTCTACCTATGATGTAAATTACAGACGCCTCTCATCTTTTTAAGTGGTGGAACTTGCACTATTGCTGACTGACTAAATACTTTTTTGCCCCACTGTATATATATATATATATATATATATATATATATATATATATAAATATTGCTGTATGCCAAGTTATGTCTCCTCAATAAACTTGCAAGAAGAAAATACAGGTAAAGATCCACCTATGGACAATTTTTGCACAAGCTTGTCCTTTGTTTAACTATTCTCCCAATTTACACTTCAGATGTGAAAAGCACCATGACTGTGCGGGTTGCGGAGGCTGCATTTGCACACTGCGACAGTATGTTGGCTCAGATTTCACCTTGATTTTGGCGTGGACACACAATGTGCCTATCTATTTGAGATCCATATCCTGTGCAGTTTCACACTAAATCACATACATTGGAAAGTGGTCTCCACCAATTTGGTAGATTTTGGTTATTTCCATTTATCTGTTTGAAGTTAGTCCAGCTCTTCATTTCATATATTGCAAAATTCAACCTTGGGTTCATTTATTCTTTAGTAAAAGACTTTGCAAATGTTTTGGGCTTATGACATTCAAGTCTGATCCCACAGTGTGAGAACGGCCATATGTGTCTGATAGATCAGCTGCGTTGCCAGTAAGCACCCAGGGGCAGATTCCGACCAATGGTTTATGTCTCCATCTACTGGCTACTTTCATATCTCAGACATAAAACTTTACAGGAGCTGCAGTAGCAGAGAAAAACAAATGATTATTCTAGCCATGTAAATATAATCCATGGCTATTACCCCTGTGAGCAGTCGAGAGGAAGAGAGGAAGCTCAGAATTCCACATATGAAGGATCATCTTTCTCTGTCAATCTCTTTCTTTAAAGTAGATAGTTGAAATATGACAGCTGCCTCTGTGCCAGACCTCAAGGAGCCAAGTCTTGTTTAGAGCCGCACTTTTAAAATGCAACTCGATATATTGTGATGTCAGTGTGTGAGCTATTTATATATCATTGTAGTGGTCGGAGAAGGGTTTTGTCTTATCGGACTTATCAACCTAGCAATCCAGAGATCAAAAGTTTACTTCTTCATAATGTGCTGTATGTAATATTTAAGAAAGCTTTCACTCCTGTATAACGATTGATTACTGTCAATAAATAAGAACACTTTGTTTTTCAATGAAAAGTTGGACATTTTCCTGACCTTGTCCTCCATGCAACCAATTCAAACGGTGCTTTCACATTGCGATCGTGGTTCCCATCAGGACATATGTTAAACCCCCCATCCCCCCGCACGGGGTTCAGATGTATGCACCGACGTGGCCATAGACTGTAATGGTCTCAGCAAAGCGAACGTGCGCTCTGACGTGCACCATTTTTGGGAGTATACGCTTACAGGAGAGACCCAGTCACGCTAAAGCAACATCCATGGCCCCTTACCAGCCTGAAAATACTGGCCCTCAGCTGTTTTCTTTTAAAAAGAATTCTTTTAAAAATGGAATTCTGTCATTTTTATTTTTTTTTCCTCATTACTCTGTTTCCCTATCGGATATCGGATAAATTATTTCTATATTTTGATTTGTGTTTCTGAACATGGCAATGCCAAATATGTGTATTTTTAAAATTATTGTTTAATTTTAAAGGGGCAAAAGAGGATGATTTGAACGTTTATATTTTTACATTTTTTAACATTTTTAAAAACATTTTTTTTCGACTTTTTACTTACTTCAATAATTTCCTTAGGAGACTTCAACCTGCTCGTGTGTGCTACATATAGCAGGGCTTCAACCCTGCTATGTGTAGCAGAATTGGTCATCTGCTATGAACGCCAGTCAGTAGGCGGGCTCATAGCATAGCGGCAATGACAACCACAGGGGTCTCCTGCAGACTGCAGGTTGTCATGCCAGGATTAGTGACGCTCTTCCGGCGTGGCAAAATTAAATGCCGCTGTCGGAGATTGACTGCGGCATTTATCATGAAATCAGCTGTCATGTGCCAGAAAACATACAGGCTCAGTACCGGAGCCCACATGGAATGCAGGGACATGACCTATGACATATGTATACACGTCATAGGGGTTAAGCAAGTATACTATTCATCTATTGTTAAAACTTTTGCTCTCTCTACTTGGCTGCCATCAAAATTTGCACAGCTCTGTAAAGCATAAAGTTTATTTCTCGGCAGAGTCAGTTGAGTCTGTAGCTTGATTTTGGCAGTTATCTGCCCCTGTGTCTGTTCTCTGTCATCTTCTTTCTGCTGTAGTCAGTGACAGAGATGCTTATCTTGACTCTGGCAGCAGGATGAACCTGCTATTTTGTCAGCAAATGGTGGGGTAACTATTTAACGGTAGGTAGTATTTTGAAATGTAGTCTATAGTGTTAATGTTTATGTGAAAATTATATCTTTTCATATTTTACGCGAATAGATGATAAGTAAACAAATATTAAAACATTTTGTCAGAATTTTTTTTTTACTTTTGGTAATAATTAGTGATGAGCGAATATACTCGTTACTTGAGATTTCCCGAGCACGCTCGGGTGTCCTCCGAGTATTTTTTAGTGCTCGGAGATTTCGTTTTCTTCGCCGTAGCTGAATGATTTACATCTGTTAGCCAGGCTAAGTACATGTGGGGATTCCCTAGCAACCAGGCAACCCCCACATGTACTTATGCTGGCTAACAGATGTAAATCATTCAACTGAGGTGAGGAAAACTGAATCTCCGAACACTAAAAAATACTCGGAGGACACCAGAGCGTACTCGGGAAATCTCGAGTAACGAGTATATTCGCTCATCTCTACTAATAATGCCTTTTTTGTGACTTTAGGGTGATTCGTTTATAAACCACATTTTAAAACTATTTGCAATAAACATATTGCCCTATACAAAAGAGGGTATCGGAGTGCCGTACACATTTAGTAGATGAAAATATGTCAATTTGATATTAGATGTATTATTTTCTAATCCAACACTAACGTCATTGCTCAAACAGTGCTCGCTTAGCCATGTTTGCATAAATAGGCTGTTCAAGGCTGAAACACATATAATATTCCAAGGTAAATAAGGCAAGCACTGCTGCTTTTAGTGGCACCATTGACATCTTGTTCCAGCAGAATGATACGTTTTATTGGTATCAGACTACAATCATTGTTTCTATTGGAACAGCCTGCTTTGGCTTACCATAGCATTGCACTTAACCCTTTCCTCTAATGTGCACGCATTGTGTTATTCGTCAATGAATCAGGTGAATAGAATAGATTGTAGGAATTTCAGATGTGCTTCTCAAGCCATCTCTGATATACGCTGTTCAAAATCGTTTAATAAAGACAATCATTTCCAGTCCATCTGATGGTAGTAGCCCATTATTGGCACAAATAAGTCACAATGCCAAGGTCCCACCTGGCACTGACTGTAGCCTACAATAGACTAGATCATTCAGAAGTCCATAATTCTTCACATTCGCAGAAAATGGTCTGAGCTTCGTCAGTCTTTGGTCAGTTTTCACCATCAGTATTTCATCAGTGATTTTAATGTATGAAAAAATGAATAAATAAATTGCAAAGCTTCTCTCATCATATCATGGTGATCACGGACAACACACAGATGGCACATGGATGCTGTGGCTCCGATCAAAAATAGACATGTCTCCATTATTTATGTGTGAATAGCTCCCTAGACTTTCAGGGGCATGTGAAAATCATGATTAGAACACGTACATGACAAGTTTATAAGAGGTAAAGCACAGGGAAATCAACACACTCCAAATAGAATACAATTACAGAAACATCAAAGTATTCTCCAAACACTGATTTCTCCTGTAAGTCCATTTTAATGTTCGCAGTCGCGGGAGGCGAGTGAGAGCAAGAGAGAGAGATTTTTCCAGCTCCAAAGTTTGGGTACCCATTGATTACAGTGGGGTTCCAGTTTAGGTTCAAGTTCGGGTAGTTCTGGTACCCAAACCGAACTGTGGACTACAGTTTTTTTACATGCATTTTTATTGCATTTTTTACGCCACTTTTTTGTCTCTTGGTGTGTCATGCTTTAAATAAAGCTGCTCTGTTTTTGATACTTCCTGGTATTTGGCTTTGACAAAACTTTATTGACATATTTAGAAGCAGATGCATTTACGCTGCCGAAACGCACTTAAAAAACATGTGGGTTTTTTACCTGCAGACTTTCCACACCTAATGCAAGTCTATGGGGAAATTCCGCACAGAAAACTTCGTGTACCCGCAAGAGCAATTGACATGCTGCGGATTGAAAACCCACATCGCAGATGAGTTTATGCTCTGTTAGAAAGAAGCACAGTGGGCATGATTTTTCTGTAAATCCCATCATTTTTGCTGGAACTGTAAGATGCAGTAAGAATATGCAGCGTCAAAAATGCACCAAAAGCTCATTGTGGGAGCGTAGCCTTATTTTATTTCCACTTCTCCTCTGAGTTTTCCATTTTTCATTAAATACGCCATACGGCTCCAGATACATTTGCCTTTTTATTTAGTACTATTTTTTATGTTTTTTTTTTGTTTTTTTTACCAAGAAGACCCAAATCTTTGGAACCATATTAGGCCTGTTTCACACGTCAGTGGCTCCGGTACGTGTGGTGACAGTTTTCTCACATCCCGGAGACACTGACTCACGCAGACACATTAAAATCAATGTGTCTCTGCACATGTCAGCGTGTTTTCACGGACCGTGTGTCCGTTTGAAAAACACGGAGACATGTCAGTGTTCGTGGGAGCGCACGGATCACACGGACCCATTAAAGTCAATGGGTCCGTGCAAAACACGTACCGCACACGGATGCTGTCTGCGTGCCGTCCGTGTGCCATGCAGGAGACAGCGCTACAGTAAGCGCTGTCCCCCCAGCTTGTGGTGCTGAAGCCGCCATTCATTTCTTCTCTCCAGCAGCGTTCGCTGGAGAGAAGGAATGAAAAATCTTTTTTTTTTTTGGTGCGGTTGAAATAAAGTTCCCGGTAACCAACCCCCTCCCACCCCCTGTGCGCCCGCCCGCTGGAAATAAAATGCTCACCCAGCTCCCTCGATGCTTCCTCTCAGCGTCGCAGCTTGTCCTGTATGAGCAGTCACGTGGTGCCGCTCATTACAGTGATGAATATGCGGCTCCACCTCCCATAGGGGTGGAGCCGCATATTCATCACTGTAATGAGCAGTACCACATGACCGCTCATACAGGAAGAAGCTGCGGCGCTGAGAGGAAGCATTGAGGGAGCTGGGTGAGTATTTTATTTCCAGCGGGCGGGCGCACAGGGGGTGGGAGGTTACCGGGAACTTTATTTCAATCGCACAAAAAAAAAAACAATGATTTTTCATTCCTTCTCTCCAGCAAACACTGCTGGAGAGAAGAAATGAATGGCGGCTTCAGCAACCAAAGCAGGGGACAGCGCTTACTGTAGCAGGTGTGGTACCCAGTCGGCACACGGACGGCACACGGCTGCTGCCGCACGTGTGCCACACTGATGTGCCACTTGAGCACACGGATACACGGACATGGATAACTCCGGTACCGGAATTATCTGGGCGTGTGAGACTGGCCTGACAGATATAAAAAAACCGCATTAGGGGAGCATTGGAAATTAAATAAAGAGCAAAAACTAACCACTTTTGAATTGGTGACAGGTTCACTTTCAAAATAGGACATACAGAAACTCGAACAAAACAGGTAGGTGAGCCAAAAACAGAATAAGTGGTTCAAAGTTATAAATACTTAATACATCACATGGTGCATGGAGAGAAATTATCCAGGAAATCTATAGAAGCTGGTAAAATAGCTCTAAGCCACAACAGAGAAAGTATTAGGCTGCCGTCACACTAGCAGTATTTGGTCAGTATTTTACATCAGTATTTGTATCAGTATTTGTAAGCCAAAACCAGGAGTGGAACAAATAGAGGAAAAGTATAGTAGAAACACATCACCACTTCTGCATTTATCACCCACTCCTGGTTTTGGCTTACAAATACTGAGGTAAAATACTGACCAAATACTGCTAGTGTGACGGCAGCCTTAAAGTTGTAAAGAAGAAAGAGCACAATATAGAGGCAAGGGCTCCCCAACATTTTAAAGGGAATCTGTCAACAGGTTTTTGCTACCCCATCTAAAAACAGCATAAAGTAGGGACAGAGACGCTAATTCCTTTGATGTATCACTTACTGTGCTTCTTGTTGTAGTTCTGATAAAATCGCTGTTTTCTCTCACTGTTATCACTGTTATCTAGCAGTTCTCTGAATGCTGAGCTCTTTATAACCCCACCCACACCACGATTTATGTGTACACTGTGCAATGAGGGGTTACTGTATTAAAGAGGGCTCTAGACTAAAAAAACTCTAAATTGGAATATAGTAATTTGAGTTCCTAACTCATAAAAGAGGAGCACAAACTAGCCGTCTCTCCTTCCTTGGGGGTCTTGAAGAAGGTTCTGGAGATTAGAAATAGGTTAAAAAACCTCTTTATAGGAAAGGTTGAAAAACTACTCTTATATACAAAATAAAAATATTATGAAAAATAGGACTTCGGCATCAAATCCCCAAGTCCTTAGGGGAGGACGGTACGATCAACTATGATCCATCTGAAATCCTGAATCTGATTTATAATTTTTATAGCAAATTATATAATTTGTAGGATACTTTTCCCTCGTATGTGAAGACACCATATTGCAAAATTTATTTTTCCAAATGAAATCTCCCAGTGCGCTCAACAGAAGCGGTAGCATCTCTTAACCAGCCAGTTACTCATGATGAGATAAAGAGAGATTTTGAAAGATCTTCCTCTGGGCAAATCTCCAGGTATGGACGGGTTAACCTATTTATACTATAAAACCTATGCTGAAGAGTTGACTCCTTACATGACCAGGATGTTCAACTCTTTTCTGGAAGGCTCCCCAATCCCAGATACAATGTCGCACTCCTACCTGATTTTTATCCCTAAAGCCAGAAGGGATCCCTGGACTGCTCCAATTACCGTCGAATAGCCTTACTAAATTCTGACTTGAAAATATTTACCCGCATGCTGGCTAATAGGCTCAATTGTTGGTTACCTCAGCTTATTAACAAGAACCAGGTGGGATTTGTCCCCTTTCATCAGGGAGGTGACTACAGTAGACGGGTGATTGATCTAATAGATGTATCTAACAAAAGTTATCTACAAACCCTCATATTGAGCCTTTATGCAGAGAAGGCTTTTGATTGCCTAAATTGCTCCTTTTTGTTTGAATCTATGAAGACGTTTGGTATTTCAGGGGCTTTCCTGATGGATTTTAGGGCATTGTACAGTTCCCTTTCAGCCTCAATCAAACTGCCTATATTCATACCTCCCCCTCGTTTTATATTTCAAATGGCGCCTGCCAGAGATGTCCCCTTTCACCTTTGCTATATGTCATGTGTATAGAGCCATTAGCCGCAAGGATCCATCAAAATCCTAATGTCTCAGGAGTGGAAGTTAAAAACAAGGTATTCAAGATATCTTTATTTGCGGATGATGTCCTCTTGACCCTCACTAAGCTCCATATAACTCTCCCTAATCTCGTGGATACCTTACACGTGCACGGTAATCTGTCGGGTTATAAATTGAACACTTGCAAAACAGAAGCTTTACCTCTGAATATATCCCCTAATGTTATGGACCATTTAAAAATAAATTTCAAATTTAGATGGAAAACTGAGGCAGTTAAATATTTGGGGGTTAGTCTGTTCTCTTCTTATGGTGGCCTATATGGCTATAACTACCCATCACTCGTTAGTGAACTGAAAAGATTGTTAGCTAAATGGACGCCACTCTCGCTCTCTTTGATAGGTCGCATAGCTTCAGTTAAAATGTCTCTCCTCCCCAAGTTACTGTGATATTTTGAGACTCTTCCTGTCAGGGTCCCTATAGGAGAACTTAAATCTCCTTAGGCTTCTATAATGAGGTTCATTTGGAATGGTAAACGTCACAGGATTTCCAAGTGTGTTCTATTACACACTGTATTATGTGTTCTAATACTATTGGGTGACTCATGTACGAACGATTCTTTCGTGGCCTTCACTTTGGGCCTATAATAAATGGACAAAAATAGAAAAATTATGGCTTGCCCCTATTCATCCGAATTCCTTATTATGGACTACCAAGTCAATCAAGATCCCATTTCCCCTGTTGGGTCCAATGCAGTTCATGAGGAAGGTTTGGCTTTTATATATGAAGAAGTTTAGTTTGGCCTTCCCTAACTCGCCAGTGATTTATTTAATCTATCAACCTTTGATACCGAATAGTCTTCAGCCCACAAATGTTCTTCTGTGCAATTCCTCAGGTCTTTTTAGGTTTGCGGACATAGTGGATGGGGACACGCTGGAAGCCCTTTCGTTTGATACTATCAAGTCTAAATTTCCAATTACGAATAAAGAGTTCTTTCAGTTTATGCAAATTAGACATCTTGACTCCTTATTGTATGGCCCATCGAAGGTGTCTTTGTCAACTGATTTTGAAAGACTATGCAAAAGGAGCCCATCGACCAAAGGATTAGTATATAGGATATTTATAGGGTTATCAACTGCCTTCAGGGGGGCAACAGTTAAAACATATGAGTAGATGGGAGTCTATTCTTGGGAGGGGGTTGTCACCTCAGTGCTGGCAGGGCATCTGGGAAAAGGCGGCCAAGTCCTCCATCTGCACTTTCTATAAGGAGAATAAGTATAAAATACCAATGTTTTGGTACCATACTCCGGAGCTCCTTCACAAGTTGAACCCTCAAATTCCAAATCTATGTTGGCGCTGTGGTTTAGCAGTCGACTCCTAATACCATATCTTCTGGTCTTGCCTAGAGATAACTGTTTTTTGGACAGAGGTGAAAGATTTGATACAAGGGGTTTTGTATGTGGAGGTAGATCTAGATCCTGTTACTTATTTGCTAAACGTTCCTCCTAGAGGCTTGGGGAAGAACTCAGATTATTAATACATATTTTAACTGCAGCAAGATGTTTGATGGTTCTCAATTGGAAGCGGACCTCCCCTCTTTCTCATTAAGGTTTAGTGAATAGAATGGCCGATAGTCATAGGATGGAATATATGATGGCTTTGATGGGAGCGAGAGTGAACAGCTTTGAAGCTGTGTGGGCTCCCTTGGACTATTACAAAATAATTGCTAGATAGTATGCCTTTACAGATCCCTGTGCCTTCCCTCCCCTTCCTGTTTTTGTGTCTGTCTTGTCTTTATATATATTTGTCATCCGTTGGCTTAGTTCTGTTTTGTAGACTCATTGAAGGAGATTGATGAAAGTGTTGCCAAATATAACCTCTTTAGATATCTACTTGAAATTTGAGTTTATTGTTTTCCTATGCATTGAGGTTTGCCATTATGGGGGAAAGCACTAACTTACATTTTATTTTGTTGTGCTTCGTTCTTGAAGTTTTCTCCTTTTTCCCTTCCTAAGAAGCTACTTAAAGTTGTTTACTCACAGAAGTTTCTTATTGTAACTGTTGGATTTTAGTTTTCTAATGTTAATATTATAAAATTTAATAAAAACTACAGTTTAAAAAAAAAACATAGTGACTGACCGAGATCAGATGAAACTTGGATCCAGAACACCGATGAAATGTTTTGTTTTTTTAATATGAGAAATAACTGATGTGTGATTTAGGCCTTACATTGACAGCTTGAATCTGCCAGAATGGATGCCACTTTTTCATGCTCATAGAAGGGGATCCGAGCAGGACACCCTAAATCCTAAGTAGGGAACATGGATATTGAGACAATTGTGTAATAAATGGTATATCTGTCAGATAAATTGAATTGAGGTGTCCAATTGTAGCGTTAAGGTTGTCAGTTGCGGCAGTGTATAGTTTGTATATGTGTAGATCCTTAAGATGTACAACAAACGATCTTTAGTTTTACATAGGACTGCTTGTAAACCATGCAATGCAAAAATGAATAGGTTAAATGAGATAGAAAATATATACGGTAAGTATCAAGGCTGTATGTGTGCATATTTGTCCTGGTTTATGCACGGTCGGTGACAAGTAGACTTTTTTTGTGTTCGCCGTCCTTTCTATGCTTTATATGTAATAAGAGAAAGGCCAAGAGGAATTAAGAGTAAAATCTTCTGAGGTGTATTGCTGATTTCAGGAGAAATGTGACACTCTGCAAGAGCTTCAGTTCCATTCTGGTTGGAAAGTGAATTTTTAATGCCAAGACTTGTGTTTTCTTGGCTGTCAACAGCGGTCTCATTGCCCAATATAAAGAAGTCTGGCAGCTCCATAAACCATGCTGATTTTAAATTGAGAATAACAGTATGCAAATATGCGCCGGGGGTTTTCATGCAGAGTTTTTTTTGGCTGTACACAATATTTTCTACTTTCAATATGCAGATATAAAATGGTATATAATATAATGCAGGAATGTTATAGTATGTGATGTATGAGATGCATTAACCATTATTTTGCCGAAACAGATGACAGTATTGATATATTTGGGCAATAACTTTAAGACTGAGAAGTAAGAATTGTATTGTGCAAAAGTATAATAAAGTGTACCTAGTCTTTTAGGTAAAATTATTATATTTCTGAAGACTGCAGTATAATCATTTTTCTAAATCATTCTATTAGATTTTTGCTGATAATCTACAGTACCGACCTCCCCAAGTCTGTGCTGCAGGATGCACTAAACCAGGGGTGGGGAACCTCAGGCCCCAGGGCCACTTACGGCCCTTGATGACCTTTTATCAGGCCCGCGAGCAGATTCTCAGGGACCGCATTCTTGGGCTTGGAGGTGTATTTTGATTGCCACCAGCTCATTAATTTCTTCTTGCTCTGTTAGCACACACGCAGTGTTCACTACTGAACACTGAAGGGCATGCAATGAAAGATTACGTCCTGACACCAGTGCCAGAGTCAGGATGCACTTTGTGGGCGGAGGTTGTACGGCCCCCGAAGGATGGTATAAATATCCAAATGGCCCTTGGCAGAAAAAAGATTCCCCACCCCTGCACTAAACCATGCAGTGTCCTGCTTGTCTTGTATTCAGTGCAGGAGAGAGCACTGTAAAATCTTGTGATGCTTTCTCACGTATTGAAGATGGTAGACTAGCAGCAGAAGGAGGACACTGCCTAGTTTATTGAAACCCACTAAAAGGACTTCGGTTGGTCCGTAGAAAATATCACTAATAGTGTAATTTAATAAAAATTATTATACTGCAGAGACCTGCACTGTAATCATTTGCTCACGGAAGTGTAGGCAGTGGCAGGGCCGGAACAAGGTATTTTGGTACTCTAGGCAGATGAAGCCAATAGTGCCCTCCCTCAATGAACCCTCAGCCCCCCAAGCAAAGGAATTGGTCAGAGACTAAGGTAACAGGACCCCTAATGCACCACACCCTTCCCCTCCATCGGATGGGTCAGATAACAAGGTTTAACAACCACAAATAAACATTTACATCCAGGTACATTATAGGTGATTTCTTCGCTGATTGGATTTGTTCTTTATTTTCTTTATTTTCATCTCCATCTTCAGACGTCATGATGACTTTTCACATCCTCATATCATCACTACAGACTTCCCTCTTTTCAGGTATTCTGTAGCACATCCCCACATGGTGCCTTTAAAAATAGGAGTGTTATTGATATGCCCTCTGCACAAAATATCTTTTTGTACTATACCTTAAATAAGCCCATTATTGTATATAGCCTACATACTGTCCACCTTAATGATCTATAGCCACCCCACTGTCTGCTATTATCAGATATACCGTAACTGCCACACACTCTGCCCCTACGAACTGCAGCCTATACCATGACTGATCCTCTCCACTATTTCCCTTACACTCTCTATATCTCCACACTGCCCCCATGATGTTAACCTATCTCCATACTGTGACCCCATTTCATGCTACCCCCCCTCCATATCCATTTGGTGGCCCCCCTCTTCACACTATGCTCTCATACTGCCCACCACATTGTCCTCTACAAACTGAACTGGCACAGCCAGCATCCCCCAGCATAATATCCCCAAAGCCAGCATCCCCCAGTATAATATCCCCACAGCCAGCATCCCCCAGTATATGTCCCCCACAGTCAGCATCCCCTAGTATAATATCCCACACAGTCAGCATCCCCTAGTATAATAACCCCACAGCCAGCATGCTCCAGTATAATATCCCAACAGTCAGCATCCCCCAGTATAATATCCCCACAGTCAGCATCCCCCAGTATAATATCCCCACAGACAGCATCCCCCAGTATAATATCACCACAGCCAGCATCCCCTAGTATAATATCCCCACAGCCAGCATCCTCTAGTATAATATCCCCACAGCCCGCATCCCCCAGCATAATATCCCCACAGCCAGCATCCTCTAGTATAATATCCCCACAGCCAGCATCCTCTAGTATAATATCCCCACAGCCAGCATCCCCTAGTGTAATATCCCCGCAGCCAGCATCTCCCAGTATAATATCCCCACAGCCAGCATCTCCCAGTATATTACCACAGCCAGCATCTCCCAGTATAATATTACCACAGCCAGCATCCCCCAGTATAATATCCCCACAGCCAGCATCCCCCAGTATATGTCCCCCACAGTCAGCATCCCCTAGTATAATATCCCACACAGTCAGCATCCCCTAGTATAATAACCCCACAGCCAGCATGCTCCAGTATAATATCCCAACAGTCAGCATCCCCCAGTATAATATCCCCACAGTCAGCATCCCCCAGTATAATATCCCCACAGACAGCATCCCCCAGTATAATATCACCACAGCCAGCATCCCCTAGTATAATATCCCCACAGCCAGCATCCTCTAGTATAATATCCCCACAGCCCGCATCCCCCAGCATAATATCCCCACAGCCAGCATCCTCTAGTATAATATCCCCACAGCCAGCATCCTCTAGTATAATATCCCCACAGCCAGCATCCCCTAGTGTAATATCCCCGCAGCCAGCATCTCCCAGTATAATATCCCCACAGCCAGCATCTCCCAGTATATTACCACAGCCAGCATCTCCCAGTATAATATTACCACAGCCAGCATCCCCTAGTATAATATCCCTACAGCCCGCATCCCTCAGTATAATATATCCCCCACAGTCAGCATGCCCCAGTATAGTATCCCCACAGCCCGCATCCCTGGTATAATATCCCCACAGCCCGCATCTCCCAGTATAATATCCCCACAACCAGCATCCCTTAGTATAATATCCCCACAGCCCGCATCTCTAGTAAAATATCCCCACAGCCAGCATCCCCCAGTATAATATCCCCACAGTCAGCATCCCCCAGAATAATACCCCCACAGCCCGCATCTCCCAGTATAATATATCCCCCACAGTCAGCATCCCCCAGTATAATAACCACACAGCCAGCATGCTCCAGTATAAGATCCCAGCAGTCAGCATCCCCAGTATAATATCCCCACAGTCAGCATCCCCCAATATAATATCACCACAGCCAGCATCCCCCAGTATAATATCCTCACAGTCAGAATCCCCCAGTATAATATCCCCACAGCCAGCATCCCCCAGTATAATATCCCCACAGCCCAGTATAATATCCCCACATTCAGCATCCCCCAGTATAATATATCCCCCACAGTCAGCATCCCCCAGTATAATATCCCCACAGTCAGCAACCCCCAGTATAATAACCCCACAGCCAGCATGCTCCAGTATAATATCCCAACAGTCAGCATCCCCCAGTATAATATCCCCACAGTCAGCATCCCCCAATATAATATCACCACAGCCAGCATCCCCCAGTATAATATATCCCCCACAGCCAGCATCCCCCAGTATAATATCCCCACAGTCAGCATCCCCCAATATAATATCACCACAGCCAGCATTCCCCAGTATAATATCCTCACAGCCAGCATCCTGCAGTATATCACCACAGCCCGCATCCCCCAGTATAATATCACCACAGCCAGCATCACCAGTATAATATCCCCACAGCCCGTGTCCCCAGTGTAATATATCCCCCACAGTCAGCATCCCCCAGTATAATAACCCCATAGTCAGCATCCGCAGTATAATATCCCCACAGTCAGCATCCCCCAGTATAATATCCTCACAGCTTCCCCAGTATATCTCCACAGTCAGCAGTCAGCATCCCCCAGTATAATATCCTCACAGTCAGCATCCCCTAGTATAATATTCCCAACAGCCCGCATCCCCCAGTATAATATCACCACAGCCAGCATTCCCAGTATAATATCCCCACAGCCCACGTCCCCAGTATAATATATCCCCCACAGTCAGCATCCCCCAGTATAATAACCCCATAGTCAGCATCCGCAGTATAATATCCCCACAGTCAGCTTCCCCCAGTATGATAACCCCACAGTCAGCATCCCCCAGTATAATATCCTCACAGTCAGCTTCCCCTAGTATAATAACCCCATAGTCAGCATCTGCAGTATAATATCCCTACAGTCAGCTTCCCCCAGTATAATTACTCCACAGTCAGCATCCCCCAGTATAATATCCTCACAGTCAGCATCCCCTAGTATAATATCCCCACAGCTCGCATCCCCCAGTATAATATCCCCACAGCCCGCGTCCCCAGTATAATATATCCCCCACAGTCAGCATCCCCCAGTATAATAACCCCATAGTCAGCATCTGCAGTATAATGTCCCTACAGTCAGCTTCCCCCAGTATAATTACCCCACAGTCAGCATCCCCCAGTATAATACCCTCACAGTGAGCTTCCTCCAGTATAATATCCTCACAGTCAGCATCCCCCAGTGTAATAACCCCATAGTCAGCATCTGCAGTATAATATCCCTACAGTCAACTTCCCCCAGTATAATTACCCCACAGCCCGCATCCCCCAGTATAATATCCCCATAACCCTTCTCTTGATGGCTCCCATTCGTTAGTTAAATAGAGTAAGAAAAATTTAAAAATACATAATCCAGTCTCCCTGTCCAGCACAGCCACTGTCAACACTTCTATGAAGCGCAGCAGTGGACGCAATGACATCACCATATGCCGCCACCCATCATCCCCTGTGTACTCTGTCTCTGACATGGCACAGGCTGAAAATGGCCTGCCTCTTGCTGGAGTTCCCGGCAGGGCAGGCAGCTGGCTATAGCTCCTCTGATCCTGTCCCAGGAGACGCTCATTTCAGTTGTATTTGCATCTGACAGACATGATTACAGTTGAGTGCAAGGAAGGAACGATGGCCGGGACGCAGACGGAGAGAGGGGTGAGCAGTGTCTGACATTAGTCTCCTGTGTGCCTGTGTCACAGCCATCACTTTACTGAATGTCTGCGGCTTGGGGAAAGCGCTGGGCAGATGCAGGCATTCAGAAGAGGGCACCCCCCGTGGGGAGGCAGGAGGTAGCGCCCAAACAAGTGCCTATTCTGCCTACCCATCGTCCCGGCCCTAGGCAGTGGTTGGCACGGGGCCACTTAGCAAAAGTCCTATTTGGGTCCCCCTTACCTTTATGATGCTGCCACAGTGACCCCACCACAGTATAATACCTCAAATACATGATGCCCCTAAAGTTCCCCACACATCCTATGAACTGAACATAAGGAGGAAGTCAGAGAGCAGTTGCTCTCTGACTTCCTCTTGATGTTTATTTCGTCAGAAGGTGGGGCCAGTGATGCCAGCGCTGATTGGGAGCTGGGCACCACGTGTCATGCAACCGAGCCCCGGGAACGCGAGTACCAATACCACTGGAATGGCGCTGGCCCGTGAAGTGAGTATAAGCTTTTTTGTTTTATCGGGGCTGAACATTTAGATCAAGAAGGGGTTATCCTAGTAGTAGTTTTCAGTTGAGATATCAGGTCTCCAACCATTAGCGCCCTTAACTGTGTGTAAGATGTTATTGCAGAAAGCCACTGGTGTGTATGAATAATAGTGCCGATGGTATTTCCTTCTTCAGAAGACAAGTCAACATGAAACAGTGCATTCATTTGTAAGGATATTTTGCAAGATAGGCTGGAGGCCATTTACCGTATATGACTAGAGTCTAAAACTGGGAAATGCTAAAACATGTTAGCCTGGTTCTAATTTCTGAACTGCAGATGTGGGAAGTGCCTGAGCTGGAGGCTTTTTTCCATCTGTAAATAACAAGAAGCTCAGGGCTGATTTCATTATAACAGATCTTATAACTTAGCCAAACATTAATGCTGTGGAAGTTAATATAAATGTACTTTCAGATGCGTTTTTGTTTGTTTTTGTTTGTGTTTTTTTTTTTTACAAATAGTGGACTTCTTTACATTAATGATTTTGGAGCTTCTTGCTTATCCTTATAAAGGATTATTGAGGCGTTTACAACTATACGGTCTGTATAGCTTTCTGCATAATTCACTTAATACGGTTCTAACAAGTGTAAATAGTATATAACTCAGACGTGCACAATATGTAGTTAAAGGGAACCTGTCACCCCCAAAATGGAAGTTGAGCTAAGCCCACCACCATCAGGGGCTTACCTACAGCATTCTGTAATGCTGTAGATAAGCCCCCGATGTATCCTGAAAGATGAGAAAAAGAGGTTAGATTATACTCACCGGGGCGGGCGGTCCGATCCAATGGGCATCGCGGTCCGGTCAGGGGCCTCCCATCTTCTTACGATGACATCCTCTTGTCTTCACGCCGCGGCTCCGGTGCAGGCGTACTTTGCCCTGTTGAGTGCAGAGCAAAGTACTGCAGTGCGCACGTGCCGGTCAGAGAGGCCCGGCTCCTGCGCACTGCAGTACTTTGCTCTGCCCTCAACAGGGCAGACAAAGTACGCCTGCGCCGGAGCCGCAGCGTGGAGACAAGGAGAGGACGTCATCCTATGAAGATGGGAGGCCCATTGGACCGGACAGCAGCGGGACCGCCTCTGGGTGAATATAATCTAACCTGTTTTTCTCATCTTTCAGGATACATCGGGGGCTTATCTACAGCATTACAGAATGCTGTAGATAAGCCCCTAATGTCGGTGGGCTTAGCTCAACTTCCATTTTGGGGGTGACAGGTTCCCTTTAAGGGACCACATGTGCCTTAGATAGAATTCTGAATTAATAGATGGAGCCCCAAATTCAGAATTCCCCCATACTAGAGAGGATAATAGCCACTTACCATTAAGACAGCAAACTGAATTAAATGGAATCTGTCAGCAGTGATTACCTATGTAATCTGACAGCAGCATCATGTAAGGACAGAGACCCTGAGTCCAGCAATGTATCATTTTTTAGTTTATTGGGTGCATCCGTTATGAAACAATCACAGTTTTCTCTACAACGGACCTAGTAGAGCTTTGAAATCTGAGTTGTGATAACCTCATCCACACCAGTGATTAGCAGCTTTCTGTGTACCCTGTATATTGACAGAAAGCTGCTAATCAGTTATGGGGTCATGTTTGGACCATAAAGCACAAGACACCTAGTCCAGTAGTGATAATCTCTTGCTGATTAAACACTAATTTTATTGAAACAAAAGCACACAGCCTGGAAAGTGACATGTCGCTGGAATTAGAGTCTCAGCCCATACATCATGGTGCACTCAGATTACATAGCAAAAACCTGCTGATAGATTCCGTTTAATGTGGAACTGTGTAATCCTTCTATTCTCCTATGGAGGCGCTCTAGCAGACGATACTGATTAGTGCTGATCACTAGGGTCGCGGGAACAGGACATCCTATGTCAGGTCATCATTGGGGACATCTTCTAAAATAAAAGGTACTCACGGCAAACAACTCTTTTTTCGTCAGACAAATTGACAAGTAGTTAAAAATACAGGTAAATAAGTCATCTTCCAGCAGTCAGCAAGCAGGGTTTGGCTGCCTGAGTGCACGTTTATTATTTTGGCTGCAGGAAAGTAAGCTATTACTCAAGCTGTCACCCTAAAATAAGAACTTAGTCTGGAATTTATGCTTAAAGTTATTTGGAATAGCGTCTGTCATTAAACAAAGCTGCTACTGCTTGCCTTGTAACTGGAAAGTTTCAGCTTAATTAAAATGTTCTGGTTTATCTCTAGAAGAACCAGTTAGGCATAAAATATTGTGTAGTGGATCAACTGCAAGCCTCCAAATAGTGCTGACGTATTAAAGGGATTTTCCAGGCCTTCAACATTTCTGGTTTATATTTAGGATTGGCCATGAATAATGGATTGGTGGAAATCCTACTCTCAGCATCCCCACTGATCAGCTAATTGAGGGTTATTTAGTTTTTACCCTTCATTGTTGACCAAGAACGGCTCCATATTTTTCTTAATGGCTGTTTGTGGTACTGCAGCTCTCTGTCGCTCAGTCCTAAGTAAGACTCGGCTTAAATATCAGGCATGGCTTCTTCAGTCAGGGGACCAGCGGGAGTCCCAAGAGAGAGACTCCACTGATCTGATATGGATGGCCTATCCGAAGACTGTGAGCTGTGATCCAAGATCCTGAACATCAAAAGAACTGTATTATGAGTACTCAAAAATGTGACTTTTCAAAGCTTTTAACTCAAAAATTGTGGTGTAAAACGTTGATGAATTTGAGTCCACTTACATAACCCTCTTATAAGAACCTGTAAGAGCTGAATTAAAAGCACGGTTGTAGAAAGAAAAATAAGAATATATAAGAATAAATTGCGTAAGAAAAATTCAGTTCTGTCAGATAAAGCATACAGTCCAATCTAATAGTTGTGGTTATTGGTGAGACTATACAGATTACACCCTCTAGTTGCTGAATCTAAATTCTAGAAGGTTTTGTTTTTTGGATATGACAGGGACCTGGTGGCCAATTACAGTAAATCAGCATACAATTACCAGTGGTGCCAGGTTATTAGCAGAAATTGAGCATTAAAATAAAAACTGATCATTACAGCAGTCAAGATCAATTTTTTTTATTGATAATGTAGAGGAAGAGACCATGATTCCAGTGATGTGTAACGTAATAAGCTGCTTAGTTTTGATAAAATCATTGTTTTATCAGCAAGAGATTATCATTAGAGGACTATAAACCTGCTGCTATGTAGTCCTCCATATTCATGAGCTCTAGATAACCCCTCCCCTACCACTGATTGGCAGCTTTCTGTGTACACTGTGATTGGGCAGAAAGCTGCCAATCAGTGGTAGGGGCGGGGCTATACAGAGCTCAGCATTCAGAGAACTGGTGGATCTGCAACAGGTAAAACAGTGATTTTATCAAAATGACAGCAAGCAGCTCAGTAAGTGACACATATCTGGAATCAGGGTCTTTCCCCTTACATTATGCTGCTCTTTAAGGCTAGGGTCACATTGCGTTATGTGACCGCGTTTAACGGACTACGTTACACCGCGGCATAATGCGGTGTTAACGTAGTCCGTTAACGCCGCCATAGCCTGTAATGGTGAACGCGTCGCTAGCGCCCGCCCACATTGGGCGTGCGCTAGCGATGTGCCGTCATTTGATTGATGGACCTTGGACGCTGCTTGCAGCGTCCGCGGCGCGCCCGAGGTCCGTTCCTCGCTAGTGCAGATCGGGGATCTGCGCTAGCGGGGACGCTGAACGCGGACCCTAGAGAAGCATTGCGTTAGCGCTATCCGCTAGCGCTATGCGCTTAACGGATTGCCCTAACGCAATGTGACCCTAGCCTAAAGGAGTTGCAAAAACCTGGTGACAGATTCCCTTTAAGAGCATCAAATGTTAAGCTACATAGCATTGTGAAACAGATGAATTAAATGTTGTCTTTGTTGCTTTTATTAATACACCTAGAGGTAATACTTTATGTACCTTGATAAAAATCTCAGCAGAATAAATCATTCCTCTCCTCTACAGATACCATATCTTCTACTTAACAACTTCCCTCCAGAGGCAAAGCCAAGGATGCACCCAGTTGTGTTTGGGGAAAGCATAGAAGTAAATCCAGAGCCAGTCCAAGAAATCAGGTAAATTACAATTTTATTGTTTTATCAGCCCACAGCCTTGTATGCCTTTGGGAGAAAATAAAAAAGCAACACAATGCCCCTAATATTTTTTACTATCATATGATAAATTGGATGGGGATGTTTAGCTAAAAAATAGGATCCTGTTTATTTAAACATTTACATTTTAGATTTTTGTGTTATTGCTGCTGACAAATATTTTCCTAGAAACAGATGAATTCCATAATTTCCTTTAATTAACCCATGCTGCACATCCTGACATTAAACAAGAACAGTCAGATGGATGATGCTCTCTTTGTACTTTTGATTATTTAAGAAGAGCATCACCTCCATACTCACGTGCTCTGCCATATTATTACTTTACATGATAATTTGTGTCAAATATCTTTCAAACTTTACTCTATGAATATGTCCACAGGAATACCTGCTCATATGTTCCTCTTGTTCCCACTTCTATTTCCAGATGCAATTCGGAAATCAAGTATGATTCAGAGAAGCATTTTCGAGATCATGTGTTTTATGCCCCAATACCGACCGTCACTTCTTTCAGTGAAACAATCATCTCCACTCCAAACTGCACGTGGAGGAATTACAAATCTCAGCTGGTTTTTGAGCCACGTAACAAGCCTCTGAGGTTTGAAAGCACAACTATCATCTACCCAAAACATGCCAAGAACATTTACAGAACAACACTCAACTACAACTGCGGGGGGCCAAAAAAATGGTTCGCCTCCAGTGTACATCTGGAACTGTGTGAGGAAACAAGCCCTTGTATGATATACTCAGATGATCTGTAATCCAGCACCAGGTTTATCACAACCTCTTCGGAGAACCTTATCTAAACAGTGCAAACATGGAAGAGAGAATCTGCAGTCTGGATCTGGATTTGATTGAAGAGTTTAACGCTGGAACTGGGTTCACCAGTATCATTCTTATTGATAATTCTTCTTGTATTTTTTCCTGTGCTGTTGTATGTAAAATCATTTCATGATTTCATGATAATCAGAAGATTTGTTGAAAGGTTTTACTATGAGATTTATTGTTCAGTCTTGGATGGATCATGAAGGCTCCTTGGCTTTCCAGATAATGTGGTGTGCGATCATCTACGCACCACTGGTGTGTCCAGGGTGAAACTGAGCAGTTATTCTGTTGAAGAAATATTTCCTTAAGGTTCTGTTATGTTTTAGGGGTACAAATGTGTACAAGAGAAGCAGGTCGGGTGGTCAGCTCTTATACAGAGGGATCTGTGCAATGGGTGGCTTGGCTTATGTATAAGCTACCAAAACTTTTGAAAAGTTGGAAAGTTTTGAGATGTTTTAGAATTTACATAATGAAGGTTGATTTAGGGAAGGAAAGACATGGCAACTGCAATTCTAACTTCCTTTAGTGATTGAAAACGGTTTTGGAGGCAACGACTGACGCTAGGATCAGATAAGCTGTGGTTACACATTTATTTTGGGGATTATATCTGTAACCTGAAGACTGAAGGTAGGATGGTATGCAGTAAGTTGACTTATTATGGACTAAGTAGTAACAATGATGTACTTCCCTATTGAAATGTGAGATATAAATTGTAAGCAACAGTAATGTAGTAGGTGAATCTCCACCTTTTATCATCATGTCAGTTTTAGTTCTAACATTCTGTACTGATTAATTTCGCCATACGTTGGAGGGTGAGAGTACCATTTTTTTCTGATACATCATGCCATGATTTCTGTTGATCAGTTGTTATATATTTTTAAAAAAAGTCTCTAAGTAGTTTAAAAAATAAAAATTAATCTTGAAAAGGCTGTGGAGTCGGAGACATTCCGTTGGTGTCCATTTTGGTGGAGTTGGAGTCGGTATAAAATGGATTGACTCCTAAAATATATAATAAATTGGGTACAGTAGTACAAAGTGTTTTCATAAGAATTTGGGAAAGTTGTGAAATGTCCTATAATTGTCTGTTCTGTTCCTGATCTAAGGATCTCAGCTTTTAGTTGAGATGAATCTGTGCTGCACCTTATGAACATGCTCAATAGTGAGGCCATGCTGTGGAGTTGGAGGTTTAGCTGAGATGAATCTGTGCTGCACTTTATGTACATGCTCAGTAGTGAGGCCGTGCTGTGGGTTTGGAGGTTTAGCTGAGATCAATCTGTGCTGCACTCTATGTTCATGCTCAGTAGTGAGGCCATGCTGTGGGGTTGGAGGTTTAGCTGAGATGAATCTGTGCTGCACTTTATGTACATGCTCAGTAGTGAGGCCGTGCTGTGGAGTTGGAAGTTTAGCTGAGATGAATCTGTGCTGCACTTTATGTACATGCTCAGTAGTGAGGCCGTGCTGTGGGTTTGGAGGTTTAGCTGAGATTAATCTGTGCTGCACTCTATGTTCATGCTCAGTAGCGAGGCCGTGCTGTGGGGTTGGAGGTTTAGCTGAGATGAATCTGTGCTGCACTTTATGTGCATGCTCAGTAGTGAGGCTGTGCTGTGGGGTTGGAGGTTTCGCTGAGATGAATCTGTGCTGCAACTTTATGTACATGCTCAGTAGTGAGGCCGTGCTGTGGAGTTGGAAGTTTAGCTGAGATGAATCTGTGCTGCACTTTATGTACATGCTCAGTAGTGAGGCCGTGCTGTGGGGTTGGAGGTTGAGCAGAGCTGAATCTGTGCTGCACTTTATGTACATTCTCAGTAGTGAGGCCGTGCTGTGGGGTCGGAGTCGGAAGTCAGGGAAATTGAGGAGTCGAAGTCAGTGGTTTGGCTAACCGATTCCACAGCCCTGACAAAGGAGCCAGGAAGAAAGGACCCAGGGAGTAAGGGGATAAGCGGAGGAGGTTATTGTCTCTAATGTTTTTTATGCCTCTCTATTAAGAGGCCTATGAACATTCTGTCTTATTAGGTCAATATATTACCAGTGTGCAGAAAAATGCCGCTAAGCGTGGATATATAGGACAGAGTTAAAAGGGTTATATGAGACTGGACTATTGATAACTCATCCAATGGATAGATTATTAATGTTAGATCAGCAGGACATCAAAAATTTGCACCCCCATTGATCAGCTGATATGTATTCTGGTAGTCGCCGGATGTCAGCCATATACAGCCCAGAACAACAGAGCTACATACATTGTTTTGCTGTTGACAACTGCAGTTTATCACCATTTCAAATAAATGGGAGATAAACTGCAGCATTCGGCAGCAATAGCTAAATAATGTATGAGCTGGCGTGTTCCTCACCCTACATTGCTTTCATCCATCGGCTGATATCAGCTGATCTTTGGGAATATCAGGTGTTGTACCCCCGTCAATCTCATAATAATGACTATATCTGGGGATAAGTCACCAATATGTGAGGCCTGAAAAAAACCTTAAAATAACTAAAAAGCAGTCAGAAATCATTTTTTTTCATACAAAACTGTAAATCCACTGCATATTATTTAGAGAAATAAATCATCACAGAATGTTCGACTTCTCTAGATGAACAAAACCAAAATGGTGTTAAGGGCAGGTAATCACTTTAGGGAAGGGTCTTTTCTGTCACTTTGTTTGGCTTGACTTGTTCTATATTACATTCCACTGTGGAAAGGTCTATAATTTTGTACACATGGAGATTTGTATGTACATTTGGTATTTATTTAGTTCCTCAGATTGGATATAATAAAACTTAAAATATTCTTGATATGTATTTTACTATTGTCTATATGTTTGGATACTTCAAAGGTTTGCATTGTTTAATGGTTTATTATGAAATGTACAGTATGTTAACAGGTACTGCCCAGGAATGCCAAGGAAAAGGACACTGTGTCATGACTGGCGTTTAAATGCCACCGAAGATGGTACTTTTCGGAATGACTGGTGAATAGTTAATGGGTGAAATAACTTTCAAAAGTAAAATTTGTTATCAACATCAATTAGTCATAATTAGGGATGATCAAATAGCTTCAGATAACTCCCTATCCGAATAGCTATAGCGCTTACTGAATAGCTGCATCGGGAACCTGGATACCTAGCACTCCATGTATCCGGGTTCCCGATGCAGCTATTCGGGAAGCGCTATAGCTATTCGGATCTGAAGCTATTTGATCATCCCTAGTCATAATAAATAACAATCAAGAATGTTTTTCTTTATAAAAAAATTAGAGTTTTTTTAAATTATGGTCATTTGTCATTGTGTTAAATATTTTTTTTATTTTATGTCTATTTTATTGTGGGGCAGGCTATGGGGAGAGAATTATGAATTATGGTGGCCTGTGAATTGTGCTAAAGATACATTAATACATTTGGTGTTATGTTTTGAAAATTTGAACCAACTGTTATTATGACAATGTACGTATGATTATTTCCTTTTTGCTACATTTTGGTGATAAATAGACTTATATAAATGTGATCCTAATTTATGTTTGTAGACTGGAGATTTTCATTGGCATGTATAATCACTGCTTAAATATACTACAGCCTGTGCTCTTACGTCACTTTTCATTATTCTTCCGTAACTTATTATATTTATTGTATATTTGTTTTGTGTTTCATTCTTTTTGCGTATTTCATTTGTAAGAAAGTCACAACTTGTCAGAATGTCTGTTTTAGTGAATTTCATTATTATAGCTCCTGTAGGTTTCTCCTGTTTTACAATTTGTAAGACATGATAATGCCAGAGTTGATATCCTCACTCACCGTTTGTCTATACAACAGAAGTCAGGTTACAAAGTATCCAGAAAAACACCACTCAAAAGACTATAAAATGTAAAAAAAAATGTAAGGATTAAATGTAAAAAAGACATGAACCAGAGAGTACGGTAAATGGGACATGTAAGAGGATTCAAAAGGGGATAAAATCAAGTAGATAAAGGTGGAAGAGGGTTTACACAAACAGTAAAGGGTAGCAAGGTAGTCTATATCAGACAAAGGGAATACTAATGATCTTCCATGATTCACGTAAGAATTTGCATGTAAGGCATGATAAATCACAGTATGGACTATTAAGACAGTATAGTGACAGAAAATCAGTCCGTCTATATGTATATCATGCATTATAGTACTGGAAGACAAGAAAAAAACCTTAATCAGTCCATATCTAATATAAAGGTAGTAAGGCGCCTACCCATATTGAGGTGAAGGGACCCCACATACAGCCACCAGTGCCCCAACGCGCCTTTCGCTGTGACGCCTTCTCAAAGGGAGTGTCACAATACTCTGTATTAACCGGTATAGAAAAAGAGCCAAAAGGCCAGAACAAAAACGACCAAAAAGTCCATATGTATAGAAATACAAAGATAGCTGTGAATTTTCATCAAAAAAATACCGTTTAAATAATAACGAACGGGCAAAAAGATGTAAATCCTTAATAAGTGTAAAAGTATCAGGCCCCGTGGATGGAGAAAAAGATAAGCCCTTCTCTAATAAGGATATATCAGAGGAGGAGAGGGGATAATCACTCAGGTTAATTACCTTATTTTGATGGCCACCATCACTCTGCTGGAACCCATACCGTTTGTAAGGATGAAAATTTGAATGGTGGCCCCTCCTATTTCCTGAGCGTGTAACCATAGATGAGGTAGAAGCATCCGATGTCTCACCAGCAGATGATATGGATGAGATGGAATTATTACGATGGTAAGTTTGTATATGGGGAGTGCTCTTCATCCACCTGTACACGCTCTTGGACTGATAGTCTTTTGAGTCCCTATTAAAATTGCGGACCTGAGTATCATGAATTTTCTTTAGAGTGGCATCCAAGGTCTTTTCTTATTCTTTTTCAAACAGCTGTATTTTTTCATTTGAACAGCCAGTTCTAAGCTCAAGTTGGGCAGCATCAATCTGCTTATCCAGATCATTAATAGATCTAGAGTTCAAATTTATAAGGAGTTGCATAAATGATCTAGAACATAAATTGCATGCCTCCTCCCAGTCACTTATGAAAGATTCATCATCTATAGGAAATGTAGGGACAACCCGAACCCGTAAGCCCCTAGGTATGAGGGCACGTGACACATATTTCTCCAGAAACGCCCGGTTCCACCAGAGCTTGGTACGTTTCACAAGCATCCTCTGTATAGAGCCACAAGCATCGTCCCATCTGTGATCGCCTGACAACTGCATACCACTAGCACCATCCCCAAAGACCTGATCCATCTGTCCTAGCCAGGACTTTTCTCTGGCTTTGTAGTCCATGTCGTGAGAATCACCTGTGCAAAACACAGCAAAACAGAAACTGAACAAATAACTCACACACAGAAGCAGCATGGCAAATCCCCTGTCCCTATGTCTCATCTGCGCATGCGTGGTTACGGCTCCACCCCCGTCTCCTATGCGCTCGTCCCTCTGCCTATCCATCGGTGCGATCCACGGGGCCCCGTGTTTTCGCCCCGATGTGCTGTGGCATAGGGCGTGTGCTGGCTGGAGGGGAGAGATATATGTATATTTTTTGTGGCGTCGCACAAATTGTTTACATATGCCCGCATTATATGCCGGTCACCCTGGTTACGCCGATACTTCCGGGATTAGACAACCTCATTTCCGGTCACGGTCACTATATAACTCCGGTCTCAGACGCTTATGAACACGCCCCCTGAGGAAGGTGTTTGTCCGAAACGGTCGTCAGGGTGTGTGGACGGCCCCTGTGAACCCTCACATCATCCTGTTGCGGTATGTATAATTTCATTTAGTCTCTGGTGCACCAAGATGAATTGGGAATTTTCCCTTTTGCTTTTCTTGAGTCTGATGGGCCATTGATATCTCTGATATATTTTATAGCACTGACATGAAATTTATATAGGGCCATTTTCTGCTTATTGGGCATTTCCACACCATTATTTGACATGATGTGGGGTTTCTATGGGTCCGTCCACACTCGTTGCTTGTTTGTACTTTTTTGCTATGGATGCTTTTCCCTGCACCATTTTTAAGTCCTGATCTTGTGCTGTTCCTTGTACTATTTCTAATAAAGCTATCTTTGTATTTCTATACATATGGACTTTTTGGTCGTTTTTGTTCTGGTCTTTTGGCTCTTTTTCTATATACGTTAGGTTGCGACTAGTCCGTCTCTCATGTCCATAGCAGGGTAGGGAATTTTTCTGACTTACTATAACACCATTTATTTCCCTTTGTGGCTCATTTGCCATGCTGCTTCTGTGTGTGAGTTATTTGTTCAGTTTCTGTATTAACCGGATATACTCGTGTATAAGCTGAGATTTTCAGCACTTTTTTTGTGCTGAAAACGCTCCTCTCGGCTTATACATGAGTCATTGTCCAGAACATGGAGGGGGGAGGGGGAGCGGCGCAGCAGTGGCAGGAGCCAGCTAACAGAAGATATCCTACCCACCCTCCTCACGCCGTCACTGGATTTCAATCCTGGCGCCGCAGCTTTCCTGTGTTGAACGGTCACATGGTACCGCTCGTTAAAGGTAATGAATATGCATGCGTCTCCACTCCCATAGGCTTGGAACGCATATTCATTACCTTAATGAGCAGTACCACATGACGGTTCAATACAGGAAAGCTGCGGCGCCAGGACAATGGAGATGCAGCGATGGTGCGAGGAGGGTGAGTAGGACGGGGGGTGTGAGCCATGCATACAATAATGGGATGGGGTGAGCCATGCATACAACAGGGGGAGCAACACATACCAGGACGGGGGAAGCCACACATAGCAGGACAGGATGGGAGAGCCACACATACCAGGACAGGTTGGGGGAGCCACACATACCAGGACAGGTTGGGGGAGCCACACATACCAGGACAGGATGGGAAGCCATGCATAGCAGGACATGACGCAGAAAGCCATACATAGCAGGATAGGACGGGGGAGTCACACATACCAGGACAGGATGGGGGAGCTACACATAGTAGGACAGGATGGGGGAGCCATACATAGCAGGACAGGATGGGGAGCCACACATACCAGGACAAAATGGGGAGCCACATACCAGGACAGGACGGGGGAGCCACTCATAGCAGGATAGGATGGGAGAGCCACACATACCAGGACAGTGACGGGGGGAGCCACGCATAGCCGGACAGGGATGAGGGGACAATGCATAACCGGCTTATACTCCAGTCAATAAGCTTACCCAGTTTTCAGTGGCAAAATTAGGTGCCTCGGCTTATATTCGGGTCAGCTTATATTCCAGTATATACGGTACTTTCAAAATCCATGTAAACATGGCTGTATAATATTTTAAAGTTTTACCCAATCTTAGCTTGATTGACAGCTTTCCATTGTTCCTCCTGTTGCTAACATCTCAGGCGGTTCAGTACAAGCTGCCAGCTGTCTGTGTGGCGGGATGGAGATTGTGTGGACTCATGAGCTATTTCATTCTATAGTTGGACTCAAAAAATTCTAAATTTTAGGGTGTATTCCCATCTCCAAGATCCTATCCCAGTATGTAGTCATTGTAAAAATTAATAATGTTAGCAGATAATTCCAAATAGAAATGTTACATAGTTCTTCTGATTCACTATGTCACTTACCCCATGTGGAAGCCATTGCATTCCAAGGTTACAACCACTCATATAGTGAAATTTAGTTAGCTGTTAGTAAGGGTAAGCGACGTACCTTATCAGAAGAACTAACAGAACAGAGAACCCAGTGGATGTAGTGTATATGGACTTTTCAAAAGCTTTTGATACGGTGCCACACAAAAGGTTGATACATAAAATGAGAATAATGGGGATAGGGGAAAATACGTGTAAGTGGGTTAAGTGCTGGCTCAGGGATAGGAAACAAAGGGTGGTTATTAATGGAGCACACTCGGACTGGGACGCGGTTAGCAGTGGGGTACCACAGGGGTTAGTATTGGGCCCTCTTCTTTTTAACATATTTATTAATGATCTTGGAGGGGGCATACAGAGTGGAATTTCAATGTTTGCAGATGACACTAAACTCTGCAGGGTAATCAATACAGAGGAGGGCAATTTTATATTACAGGATCATTTATGTAAACTAGAAGCTTGGGCTGATAAATGGCAAATGAGCTTTAATGGGGATAAATGTAAGGTCATGCACTTGGGTAGAGGTAATAAGATGTATAACTATGTGCTTAATTTTAAAACTCTGGGCAAAACCGTCAATGAAAAAGACCTGGGTGTATGGGTGGATGACAAACTCATATTCAGTGGCCAGTGTCAGGCAGCTGCTACAAAGGCAAATAAAATAATGGGATGCATTAAAAGAGGCATAGATGCACATGAGGAGAACATAATTTTACCACTATACAAGTCACTAGTTCGACCACACTTAGAATACTGTGCACAGTTCTGGTCTCCGGTGTATAAGAAAGACATAGCTGAACTAGAGCGGGTGCAGAGAAGAGCAACCAAGGTTATTAGAGGACTGGGGGGTCTGCAATACCAAGATAGGTTATTACACTTGGGGCTGTTTAGTTTGGAAAAATGAAGGCTAAGGGGTGATCTTATATTAATGTATAAATATATGAGGGGACAGTACAAAGACCTTTCTGATGATCTTTTTAATCATAGACCTGAGACAGGGACAAGGGGGCATCCTCTACGTCTGGAGGAAAGAAGGTTTAAGCATAATAACAGACGTGGATTCTTTACTGTAAGAGCAGTGAGACTATGGAACTCTCTGCCGTATGATGTTGTAATGAGTGATTCATTACTTAAATTTAAGAGGGGACTGGATACCTTTCTGGAAAAGTATAATGTTACAGGGTATATATACTAGATTCCTTGATAGGGCGTTGATCCAGGGAACTAGTCTGATTGCCGTATGTGGAGTCGGGAAGGAATTTTTTTCCCCAGTGTGGAGCTTACTCTTTGCCACATGGTTTTTTTTGCCTTCCTCTGGATCAACATGTTAAGGCATGTTAGGTTAGGCTATGGGTTGAACTAGATGGACTTAAAGTCCTCCTTCAACCTTAATAACTATGTTAACTATACTATGCCGTTGACATGAAATTCTCACCAGATGGTGGCAAAAACTCATTCAATCCACACAGGCAAAGAAATCAAACCATATATGTCCATAAATTAAGTTATGTGTAATAATGAGAAATGACACAGGAAAAAAGTATTGAACACTGAAAATGTATTTAATACATTGCACAAAAGCCTTTGTTGGTGATGACAGCTTCAAGATGCCTCTTGCATGGAGAAACTAGTCGCATACATTGCTCAGGTGTGATTTTAGCCCATTTTTCCACAAAAACACTCTTCACATCCTGAAGTTTCCGTGGGCTCCTTCTGTGAACTCTGAGCTTTAGTTCTTTCCATGAATTTTCTATTGGATTCAGGACAGGTGATTGGCTGGGCCATTCTAGCAGCTTTATTTTCTTTCTATGAAACCAATTGAAATTTTATTTCGCTGTGTGTTCAATACTTATTTCACCTGCTGTATATCTAATAGGATACACTGAGTCTTTGTTATACACATCACACAGGAAATAATGAGACATTGCTGTATAAATCACATAGGATACACTGTGACATCAGGGGACAGCAGCTCTAGGTCACTGATCTATCACTGGCAACCTAGATAGGAGCAAAAGCTATATGATGAGACATTGCCATCACGGGCAAGTAAGAATCAACACAACAGACAACCCAGTTATGGCACATCACCGAAAACAGGTATAACCAAGTAATACACAAGAGCGTCCCCATTGTTCTTACAGAACAGGCCATACAGCACTTTTACAAGAAAGGATTTTCAGCTGGAATGCTACTTTAAATGACATCCATCACCTTCTGTCTTCATTAACAAAATAAAGGGGCCACAAGGAAGTTGATTTCCTGACTTCTATTCTCTCTTCTCAGCTATCATCTGTTTACCTGTAATCCTATGTACAACCACATATAATACACGGTGATTTATAAGGAGCTTTCGCATCGGGGCCCATGAGTTTCAAGTTACACCACTGATAAGGAGCTATGACAAAGTGCTATATCTTTATAAAAAATACACATTTCTACTTTGAATTATTGAACGGCCTTGGGACTTGAGTTTGGATGAAGCAAACAGCTGCTGTAAATATTCTGGGAATAAGCACAAAATATATTAACAGCACAACACATAAACTAGAGGAGCTGGGGTTCACAAGTGTGACTATGACTTGGAAAAGAAGGTAAAGCCCAGATCATTTGCCTGGGAGATGTAGTAATAGGTTGTTATTTCTGAGATGGCAGGAGGTTTAATCAAACACACACTCTTATGTGTACGGTTTACACTTCCTATCTCTTTGCATTTTTCCGTGAACTCAATACGACCACATTTGTTAGAATTTCATGGATTTATGTCTAGCTTTTTTATAAAGTTTGATAAATTCTTTCTCTATCTGTATTCTAAGTGCAAAAGACAAAAAAATAATTTTGGCCCAAATTCAATTTACACATATTGGGTTAGAGAGTTCTGAGTTTTAATGAGTTTTCTCGTTATTATAAATGGGTACAATTTCAAAAGTGGCTGTAAAAAAAAGCAACTTTGCAATTTACCTCCAATTAAAAATTGTCTCAGTTCTGAAAAATGGAGGGGTGTAAAATTGTATTGGTCACTGCTCATTGCCTTGGTTTGTGGATGGATAACTTTTCAGTGTAGCTCGCGCTTTCAAACTCTTTACTGGATCCGGCCATCTTCAGTGCCCCTGCCAAGCTGCCCCTGCTTATAGCATCAGTGTACAGTTGGGACATCAGTGCGCCAATGCCGCTGCTCCAATCTGTCAATAATTTGGCGTTCACCACCCCTGACAAGCAGGAAGCCGGGAGGCTGGGAAGCAGTATGCTGAAGAACAAAGATGAGAACAACCCTTTATGTGAGGTGCAAGGGGTCATCATGGATACTCACTTCTTACACATCTTTGGGAACAGTTTCAAAGAATATTTCGGGAGGAACTATCTTTGTCCAACTGTGCAATGTTTAATTTCCTCTGAGAAGGTGCTGCAGAGAAATTTATTCAGTATTCACTGAATGATCTACTGATCTGCTTCATGTTTGTTGATCAACATCATTTACTAACCCATTTAGTCCAACCAACTGCATACAGAACTAGTGGTAATATATTAGTCTGAGCACATAAACCGCCTAGAACAAAGCCTAAAAGTAATTTCACATGACGAACAAGTGTTTTGCTCATTCCTCAAGTGAACGGTTGTTTGATTACACTGCATGATTATACGGATCAAGCATTCCGGTAATCATGCAGTGTGAAGGGTTTCCCCACAAATTACCAGTGTTTGCTGTGGGCCCCAGCAGGAGTCAATTTGAGATAAGCTTAACTTCAAGGTACTCTTCTAAAGGTACCGTCACATTAAGCGACGCTGCAGCAATAGCGACAGCGATGCCGATCGCTGCAGCGTCGCTGTTTGGTCGCTGGAGAGCTGTCACACAGACCGCTCTCCAGCGACCAACGATGCCGAGGTCCCCGGGTAACCAGGGTAAGCATCGGGTTGCTAAGCGCAGGGCCGCGCTTAGTAACCCGATGTTTACCCTGGTTACCAGCGTAAAAGTTAAAAAAACAAACAGTACATGCTCACCAGCGCGTCCCCCAGCCTCTGCTTCCTGACACTGACTGAGCTCCGGCCCTAACAGCACAGCGGTGACGTCACCGCTGTGCTTTCACTTTCAGTTTAGGGCCGGCGCTCAGTCAGTGTCAGGAAGCAGAGGCTGGGGGACGCGCTGGTGAGTATGTGCTGTTTGTTTTTTTAACTTTTACGCTGGTAACCAGGGTAAACATCGGGTTACTAAGCGCGGCCCTGCGCTTAGTAACCCGATGTTTACCCTGGTTACCAGTGTAAAATATCGCTGGTATCCTTGCTTTTGCTGTCAAACACGGCGATACACGGCGACCTAGCGACCAAATAAAGTGCAGACCTTCTAGCAGCGACCAGCAATTTCACAGCGGGATCCAGATCGCTGCTGCGTGTCAAATACAGCGATATCGCTATCCAGGTCGCTGCAACGTCACGGATCGCTGGCGATATCGCCTAGTGTGACGGTACCTAAACACGGCGATACACGGCGACCTAGCGACCAAATAAAGTGCAGACCTTCTAGCAGCGACCAGCAATTTCACAGCGGGATCCAGATCGCTGCTGCGTGTCAAATACAGCGATATCGCTATCCAGGTCGCTGCAACGTCACGGATCGCTGGCGATATCGCCTAGTGTGACGGTACCTTAACAAGTAGGGATTGCTCAAAGATTTCAACCAAGTCCAGCTCCAAGAGATCTACCCAGTGATGTATGAAATTTGTATTGTGAAATGTGGTGATGGATCCGTTTTCAGGTTGGCTGCATCATGGTATGTAAGGATTTGAATGTGAATTTAATGTGTGCTACATCTGTATACTAAAGGAATATGTTAGGCTTGTCATCAAATGTAAACAAACTATAATTGAAGGATCCTTTGATAGTGGCCTAATACATTCTTAAACTTACCACTCATGTTTTATTTTTTTATCATTGATATTTTCACAAATCCACCAATATATATAATTCATCTAGTATTACCTTTTTTTTAGTTGTTCTTTTCTATTTGAGCATTTATGGTATACGTCTCTTTAGCCGGATCTTGACATCTCATGGTAACCTCCTGGGAATTAATGGCTTTAGGTTCTCTGAATTGGATCACTATCTCAGTCACCAGAACTTTCTGTCTGATGAGATTGCATGGATAGTGCCACTGAAGTTTTCCACAGTAAGGTAAGGGGAAAATAAACAATTATCTTGGTTACTGATGATGACTGCACAATTCTAATGAGGGAGATGACAGTTCACACTCCCTGTCTGTATGATTAAAGGGTCCAGTCATCAACTCCAGTATCGTTCTACTCCAATCTTGATACAGAGCTCACTGGACTAAAATGCGCTAATCTTTTAAAGATGCATGCTCTTCTAAATAAATATAGCGCATCTTTCGGCTGCCATGTGCTAAAGACAGAAATGTGCTCCAGCTATAGTTACATAGTTACATAGTTATTAAGGTTGAAGGAAGACTGTAAGTCCATCTAGTTCAACCCATAGCCTAACCTAACATGCCCTAACATGTTGATCCAGAGGAAGGCAAAAAAAACCCATGTGGCAAGCTATGGAAAGGAGTACAATTTTGCTATAATTGATGCCACTTTTGGGATGTAATTTATAATGAGTATGTAGGGTAGTGATAAACCATACCCCTGTAAATTGTGCCCACTTTTCAAAAATTAGGCAGTGTTGGTGTAAAAGTTTTAATTTGTATTTATTTAATTTTCTAAAATTGTTATTCCAGTTTTCTGGTACAAAATGTTTGATGAATTAATAATCTCATGGTTGATTTAGTAGAATATGAAGGGAAAGGCAGATATCATACTAGCACTAGAAGGTCATGTGATGCGGTGCTGATGCATCATGGGATTTATAGTAGAACATAGAGGAGTAATATGCAAAATTAGAGCAAGGAATCAAGGTCTAAAGTGAAGAAAAAAGGCTTCACTGCAGAGAAATAAATAAACTATGCAATAGCACCATTTATTTTTAACTGATCTAGACGATCTAGACTGAGAATGAGCTTCCTCAATTTTCTCAAAAGGAAGACTGAGATAGAGTCTTCACCATTTTTTTGACACAATATATTTTCCATTAGGCAATGAACAGAATATTGCTCCATTTTCACTGCGAGATGATTGTGAATTAACGTTCATAGAAATGCTCAATCATGAACTTGCAGCTAAATAGGTGGGGATCACCTGATGAACGAAAAAAATGCATGTTCATCAGGTGAAATTATCTTTTGTGCTGCAAACTAGATCATCATTTTCGGTAGTGCATCATCTTATGTAAACAGGACATGTGCTGCCAAGAAAAATGGCAACCTGTGCACATGATCAATCTATGGTGTAGTACACATTTGACCTATGTAAACAGACTATTAAAGGGAATCTGTCACCCCATTTTAGGCCTATAAGCTAAGGCCATCGCCATCAGGGGCTTATCTACAGCATTCTTGGCAGTTGTTTACTTCCCCATGTCGGCGTGTCAGACTCCGTGATGTTGTGGTCAAGACTCTGTGGGGACCATATTGTCACTTCCAGGACACAAGGAAGTTATACTGGATCAAAAAATTCTTACCTGCAAAAATTTCAAAGGATACTGAGGATTCAAGCTCTTTTGAAGAAGTACCAAGAAATGGGCAACATTGAAGACAGTAGATGCAGTGATCAGCCAAGGAAACTTAGTGCAGCAGATGAAAGACACATCATGCTTATGGAGCACCCCCAGTAGGGCAATGGGGTACTCGGAGCCGGGCCCTTCGGTTCTCGGCGGGGATGTCACGATGGCTGACCCGGTCCGTGGCCCTAGGGGAATGTCCGTTGTAAATGGGGGGCAAGGTCTTTAAAGGGATAATGTTCATGATGCCACCTGTGGTATTCGGTCAGGGTGACCGACGCTGCTTAGGGGTCCGCTGGGGTGATGTCATGGCAGCTAGATGATATACCTTCCCACAGGTGAAGTGTATCCCCAGGGCTTCCCAGAGTGTAGATGGTGAATGGTGTGAGGCGCGGTGAAGAACGAGGACACAAGGGTGCAGTCTCTTTACCTTTACTGAAGGCTTCAGCATCCACAGTCCAGGTACAGACCACAGGGTAAGCAGAGTCCGGCCGGTCTGAAGGCAAATCCAGAGTTCCCTTATCCAGGTGGAATTCAATAGCCTTCCTCTAGCGCCTGGGTGTTGTAGTACCTCCCTGCTGAGCTTCTCGGTAAGGTCCTCACAACTATTGTAGATGTTATGTCTCTTTCTCTCTGTCCCCCTGATGGATAGGATAGTACAAACCCGTATGACTGATGGCCTGAGGCTTTTTACAGGGACTCTATCACGCCCCAGCCCCCACAAGTTGCCACCGTGCCTCCTGGGTATAAGGTCGGGCAGCCAATGTGGAATTAACTGTCCTGCCAGTCTCTGAAGTAAAGCATAGAGATCCTTACTCCCTCGGTGTTCTGGCTACTGGATTACTGCGCCTCAGAAAGGAGGCAGGCTTTTGCAGGGCAGAACTCCTTCTGGTTTCCTCTCCTTTTGCTATGACTTCGTTTCTCACTCACTGCAATGCAAATCCCTTCAATGTCTCCTTCCTAGGATGCTGCCGCATGTGGGGCAGGTGCAGCTCTGTGGCCTTCTGTCTTGGCCTCTGACAGGATCCCACCCCTGTCAGGGACCCACTACCTGAGCGGAGCCCAGATAGCAGCTCACTAGGCCCAGCCCAGCAAGCCTCCGCCAGACTGGTGCTGACTGGGTGAAACCCAGCTCGCTTCTGCCTAACTTCCTGTCCAGACTCCCAGTTTTACCTAATTGTGAGGAGTGCCCTAATAGATAGAAGCATAGCACCCCCTGGTGGCCTGGAGTGTGAAGTGTGTTGTGTGGTTTGTGTTACCTGGTAAGAGATCTCCTTTATTGCCTTCAGATGTAATATCACTCCCCCTGGTGGAAGAATGACATTACTGCAACGACCAGGACTCTGGGGCGCTGCACTTATCTTCAAAATCGGAAGATGTCCAACAGTGCCATCAGCTCAGAACTGGCAGAAACCAGTGGGAATCAGCTACATCCATATACTGTTTGGAGAGGTCTGGCCACAAGTGAGTATCGTGGAAGAATTGTGGCCAAAAATACATATCTTTAACCTGGAAACAATGTCAAGCAACTCAATTATGCATGAAAACATAGTAACTAGGGTTCAGAAAAATTGCAGCAGGTGTTCTAGACTTATGAGTCAACATTTGAAATTTTGGGCTGTAATAGAAGGCAGTTTGTTTGTCACAGGGCTTGAGATTGGTACAGCTGTAACAGAAGGCAGTCTTTTTCTCAAAGGGCTAGAGAACAGTGCAATAATTCGTTTTTACAGGCAACAATGAGGCATGGTGGAGGTTTTTTGCAAGTTCGGAACCACATTTCAGCAAATGAAGTTTGGGCTTTGGTTAGGATTAAAAGAGTCCTGAATGCTGGGAAATGTGGCAAATTCTGATGCTTTATGCAATACCATTGAGAAAGGCATCTGATTGGCTCCAAATTTATTCTGCAGCAGGACATTCAGCGATTGTTATTAAGAACTATCATTAGCGTAAAGAGAAACAAGGAGTACTGGTAGGAATGATAGAAATCCCTGATCGCAACATCATTAAGTCTATCTGGTACTACATGAAGAGTTACAAGGATTTGAATGAGTCTGCCTCCACAGAAGATATATGGTTTGTGTGGAGACACGTGGGTTCATCGGGCACCCCGATCCACTAGCCAAAACCGCATGGACAAGGGATCGTCTCACCAAACGCCCGCTGTCCTTTTAACATCAGCATAATACTACTCAGACAACACAGTATGAAGGTAAAAAGGGTGGGAATAATTTATTGAACCCCAAAACAGGCAGATAACACATAGAACAGTCCCAGCAAAATACCCAAGATGGTGCACATTACAGGGTCACAACCTGGCTTCTCCGAACATCTCCATAGAGCCTGATGACCGGCGGGTCCTAATCCTGGTTTTCTCCAAGCATATCCATGGATTTGCCATGGTCAATGGAGCAGATCTGTATTCTTCCACCAGGGTCGAGGTCCCCTAAGCTGGAGTCCGGTAGAATGAGAAATCAGTGTCCCTCATGATGGCGCCATGTTGTCTTGGCTACTATCCTGTCTCTGGTCATTTGGACGTTTGGATGTCTTGGCTGAATCTCTGTCTCTCATACAGAGGCATATAACCTCTTTTTATGGTTAACAAGTGTCCTTCAATCCAGCATTCACAGATAAGGGGAAGAATGATGATGACCAACTTGCATTGTTTGATTATGTAATCTATTTGCATAGTTTTTCCTCCTCTGTTTTGGGTGTCAACAAGCTAGTTGGACTGGACAATGCATAATTAATATATCAGCAAGCATCACCAGTCATCAAGGGTACAATATGTTACACCAAATGTCAACTTACAAGTCAATATTACAGGCTTACACCAGCAAAAGTCTGTTTTCTTGACCAACCAGAAAGAAACCCATAAATTCAAAAGTCAACATATAGATAACAGTCTATTCTTCCTGGCTTGTAAAAAATAGATGTCTGGTTAATTAAGATACAATGCTGTGTCTCCAAAGTTCTCCCCAGATGTTTGGAATAACTCTCTGCGGAATTTCCTTCAAAAACTCAATGCGCAAAAGTGTATCCAAAAGAATTGATGACGTTTTGAAGGCAAAGGGTGGTAAAAACAAGTATTGATTTGATTTATGTGTCTTCTATTTTGTCCATTAACTTTGCATTTTGTTAATTGATATATACAGGGTGATTCAAAAAGGATGGTGCAAAATTATAGCCTTGGTATTCATAACCGAGATAACATAACACAAATTTATTAACATGAAAATATACATCCAAGTTTTATCTATACACTACAAAAAAAAGTGATTTCCATTTGCGACAGTGCAGATGTGTTGGCAGTAGACCAGTGCTTAACAGAAGCATGCCAGCATATTTCCCGATATGGATTCCATTGTTTCAGAGATTTGTTGTCTCAGGGCTCGCTCCCACTTGCAATTAAATCGGACTAATGAAATCCGATTAAACATTGGATTGCATTAGTGCCAATTTAATCTGATGCTTCTGTTCTCAGTGGCTTTTTGTTTTTCCTGCTATGATCAGATCGCGATTGGACAGGAAACAAAACACAGCATGCTGCTATTGCATGCCAAATTCAGATCGCATGCACCCATGGGTGCGTGTAAAACATCGCACTGCACTTGGATATGCTTTACTATTCCCGCCGACGCCAGCAGCAGAGGGGATGGAAAAATTAATTTTTCTGTCTCCTCTGTAGCTGTATGAGAGGATCACATCACTGACACATGGCTCATGCTCATAGAATCATATAAAGTTAGAGTTGTAAGGGACCTCAAGGGTCATCGTGTCCAACCCCCTGCTCAGTGCAGGATTCACTAAACCATCTCACATATATGTCAACATATTCGACTTTTTCTCAGGTATGTTGATGACGTGTTCCTGGTGTGGGACAGCACGGAGGACGAGTTTGCACTCTTTGTTGAGTACTTGAATGACACTAACACCATGGGGATGCGATTCACTTCCGTATTTGGAGGTGATTGCCTAGAGTTTTTGGACGTGCGAGTTACCATCGAAAACGGGGATTTGTGTACATCTATCTATCGAAAGCCCACCGCGACAAATTCAGTTTTGCATTTCAATAGCTTTCATCCCCCCCATACAAAACGTTCCCTTCCCTTCAGTCAATTATTGCGGACACGTAGGGTCAACAATACACCTCAGGGTTTTGAACAACAATCTGGCGAGCTTTGCAATAGATTACGGGCTAGAGGCTACCCCGAGGGTATATTGCAGATGGCGAAAAACCGGGTCGATGTCCAGCGGCGCCGCGTTTTAATTTTTGTTTCAAGTACGGTCCTTTGGATAGGGAGATAAGGGCCTCAATCAGGAGACATTGGCATCTCCTGGAGAGGGACAAGGAGCTCTCGGATAGGGCGGTTGGAGGTCCCTTAATCTCAAACAAACGCAGCACACGCATTAGGGATGTGCTTGTTCATAATAGGACCCCAAATCCTCAGGTTAAATGGTTGGAATTATCGACATTAAAGGGCAACTACCGCTGTGGACATTGTCATTTTTGCACATATCATGTTACTGGACGGGCCTTGAATATTGGCCCTTTAAAGCACACAGTTCAACAGTTTATTTCGTGCAAAACTGACTATGTCGTATATGTACTTTTCTGCCCCTGTAAGCGGTTCTATGTGGGCAAAACTATTCGTCAATTATATGTACGCTTCAGAGAACATGTCAGATCCATCCAGAAAGGGCAAAGGTGTCCCGAGACTTATTAATCATGTCAGGGATTTCCATGAAGGAAGATCTGAGGTTCTAGCTTTTGCAGGAATAGAGAGGGTAGTCTTACCAGTGCAAGGAGGGGATCTGCATAAATTATTATTAAGACAAGAAACTAAATGGATCATCCGTACGCGGGCTATGGGTCCTGCCAGTTTTAATGACCGGATTGATATGTCTGTATTCTTATGACCCCTGTCTGTCTGGTTTCCCCTGCCTAATTCCCTATAGTATTTATTTATCACTGGTCCTCCTAATCTTGTTTGCTCTTATCATTCAGTCTTTGTCCATTAATCTGGAATCTATATATATATAATGTATATATATATATATATATATATATATATATATATATATATATATATTTAGTACTCATTTGCATATTTGCACATATATTCATAATATTGATATTTTTCTGTTGGCTTTAGGTCCGCGGTCTGTTGCTTTCATAGGTATGCTCCGCCAGCTTTTGCTTTTAATTGATTTCATTCATGTTATGTATATGTTTTGTATCTTTATCTGTTGTATTAAGGCACCTGTATTGTGGGCGTGTGACGGCAGTGGGTGGGTTTGCTCACCTATTTCCATCAGCGTCACCTCAGTGCTTCAGACCTGTTGAAGCGCTGCTTCAGCGCGAAACGATCGTCGTCACTCCTGCTCACCTCCTCTCTCCTTCACTCCCCCGAGCCGTGAAGACGCGGCTATGAATATGCTTCAATAAAAGATTGGACCACACTTCCTGGTGAGTGCTGCCGCATTTTTTTCTTGGTTTCATTCACATATATGTCTGTCCAGCCTCTGCTTGAAGACTTTCATTGAAGGAGAACTCACCACCTCTCGTGGCAGCCTGTTCCACTCATTGATCACCCTCACTGTCAAAAAGTTTCATTCCATTTCTTCTTATGTTTCCAAGTTAAACATTCTCATTTCTGCCCCCCCTCTTTTGGGCTCACCCAACTTTCTTATCTGTTTTTGCCATGTTTAATATTTCTTTCCCTATAACTTGTTTTTAACTATATCTCTTAATAACGATTTATATAATTTGTATTTATACATTGACCTACCACTATTTCCTCTTTTGTTGGTTATTGCATTTTGTGAGCAATTAATTTAAGACATTTACCCCACTTGGGGTTTTAATTCTATTTATTTAAAGCATTAAAATGAACATTTTATTTATGGTAAAGTGAATTCGTTGAATTACTTTTGAGCCCCTGAAATGAGGAGGAATATTGAATAAATTGCTCACCGAGCAATGAATAATGAAATCTGTCTTTTATGTGCAATGGGTGCTGTTTCAAATACTGCTGACCACCAGAAAATATGTGAAAAAAAAAATAAAGTTTATGTGCACATCCAAAAAAATAGATCAAATCTTCAAATTGTATACCATATACTGTATGTCAAACAATTAAAATTCACATGTTGGTGAAAGAAAAATCCTGTTACCCGTTTCTGGCGCTGTGTGTGTCCTTAGTCATACAGAAATGAGGAGGTGTTGTAGAAAAATGGTTGTTATTCCTAAATGGATATATTTGTTCAACCTCTTTAATTAAACCTGAAATTCTACACTTCAATTGTACTAAGCTTAGTTGTTTTATTTAAACAAAAAAAATAGTGGCATACATGTCCAATTCATGACGATTCGGTCTCGTCCCAAATATTTCTGGACCCAACTGTAGTTCCTAGTCAATGTGTGCCAAGGTGTACTGATTATTTTAAAACAGCAAAACCTGCACAATGTCATAGATTGGTCCCCTAGCAATGTGAAAAAGAATTCCCACATTTCAGATGCCTGCACATAGGACACGCCACCACTGCCACTACCACCACCAGAGCTTTCAGGCACTGTTGAGCCCTCTATAGAACCATCACCTATTCCCGGGATGACACCAGGAGAAGCAGATCTTTTACTAGAAGATCTACCGGCCAAACATTGGCTCTGCTCTTTAACGCTGACTCCACTACTCCTCCTCTCTGAAGATTGATTTATACTTTATTGCCAATTTTTTTTTATATTATTTGACCCCAAGTACACAATAGTAAAAACTTGTAATAAAATCCTTATTGGAAGTGTGATATGCCTCTGAATAATTGAGATAGATTGACACGTAGCCCCCCGCTGGGTGTATTAGAGCACTGATAAATCAGAGTGACACTCTGCGTGAGGGAGAGCCCACCACAACTAATGTTTGACATTGCATATGCAAAGCTTTCCGTGTCTTTGCTGCTTTTTGATTGTAGGGGCACTTTGTATTGTTACTTTGCTGATTCTACTATTATGTTTGGTTCTTTTTTTTCTGTTTACTAAAATTAGTTACATTTATTAGTTTACAAAAAAGTACCGTATTTTTTCGGATTATAAGACGCGCTTTTCCCTCCAAATTTGGGGGGAAAATGGGTTTCGATGTGCGGTGCAGCGCACCGCTGTGGGTGTCCGGTGCTGTGGGTGTCCGGTGCTGTGGGTGTCCGGTGCTGCGGGTGTCCGGTGCTGCGGGTGTCCAGTGCTGCGGGAGATGAGATCTCAGCACTGAGATCTCTTCTCCAGAGATCTTGGTGCCGAGATCTCCATCTGCGCATGTGCCGCCCCTGGCCGGCAGCCATTTTCCTGGAGTCCAGTTCACCGCATAGGAAACCATGTGACTGAGCTTTCACAAGATGCCGGCAGAGCCCCCGCAGCACCGAACACCCGCCGCGGCACCCCGCACCGCACATCTGAGTACCCACTTTCCCAGCCTGCGGCCTGCAGAAATGCTCTACTCTTGCCTCCACCAGCAGTGACCCTGGGACCCCGCTTCACCACAGCCACCACCTCCTGTAAGCAATAAGATGCATGGACTATAAAAAACACCATTTTATTAAAAAAAAGGTTTTTTTTCCCTATTTTTCTCCTCAAAATTTTGAGTACTTCTTATAATCCGCAAAATACGGTATTTGTAGCTGCAATCTATTAAAAACTGCTAAACATTTGATCACCCACTACTGGATGCATTATGTGGGGGTGAAGAGGTAGCATTTATTACATTTACCTTTTGAAAACAGATACAATCTCTATCAAAAATTCAATTTAACTTGTACTTTATTCATTGAAGTCACTGCCCTTCTTTTGCTTTGGAGTCCAGTAGGCGGTTCTATTTACTTACTGACAGCTACAGTGCCTACAAGTAGTATTCAACCCCCTGCAGATTTAGCAGGTTTACACATTTGGAATTAACTTGGCATTGTGATATTTGGACTGTAGATCAGCCTGGAAGTGTGAAATGCACTGCAGCAAAAAAGAATGTTATTTCTTTGTTTATTTTTTTTTTTAATTGGGAAAAGTTTTTTCAGAGGGTCATTTATTATTCAACCCCTCAACCCACCAGAATTCTGTTTGGTTCCCCTAAAGTATTAAGAAGTAGTTCAGGCACAAAGAACAATGAGCTTCATGTGTTTGGATTAATTATCTCTTTTTCCAGCCTTTTCTGACTATTTAAGACCCTCCCCAAACTTGTGAACAGCACTCAAACATGGTCAACATGGGAAAGACAAAGGAGCATTCCAAGGCCATCAGAGACAAGATCGTGGAGGGTCACAAGGCTGGCAAGGGGTACAAAACCCTTTCCAAGGAGTTGGGCCTACCTGTCTCCACTGTTGGGAGCATCATCCGGAAGTGGAAGGCTTATGGAACTACTGTTAGCCTTCCACGGCCTGGACAGCCTTTGAAAGTTTCCTCCCGTGCCGAGGCCAGGCTTGTCCGAAGAGTCAAGGCTAACCCAAGGACAACAAGGAAGGAGCTCCGGGAAGATCTCATGGCAGTGGGGACATTGGTTTCAGTCAATACCATAAGTAACGTACTCCACCGCAATGGTCTCCGTTCCAGACGAGCCCGTAAGGTACCTTTACTTTCAAAGCGTCATGTCAAGGCTCGTCTACAGTTTGCTCATGATCACTTGGAGGACTCTGAGACTGACTGGTTCAAGGTTCTCTGGTCTGATGAGACCAAGATCGAGATCTTTGGTGCCAACCACACACGTGACGTTTGGAGACTGGATGGCACTGCATACGACCCCAAGAATACCATCCCTACAGTCAAGCATGGTGGTGGCAGCATCATGCTGTGGGGCTGTTTCTCAGCCAAGGGGCCTGGCCATCTGGTCCGCATCCTTGGGAAGATGGATAGCACGGCCTACCTGGAGATTTTGGCCAAGAACCTCCGCTCCTCCATCAAGGATCTTAAGATGGGTCGTCATTTCATCTTCCAACAAGACAACGACCCAAAGCACACAGCCAAGAAAACCAAGGCCTGGTTCAAGAGGCAAAAAATCAAGGTGTTGCAGTGGCCTAGTCAGTCTCCTGACCTTAACCCATTTGAAAACTTGTGGAAGGAGCTCAAGATTAAAGTCCACATGAGACACCCAAAGAACCTAGATAACTTGGAGAAGATCTGCATGGAGGAGTGGGCCAAGATAACTCCAGAGACCTGTGCCGGCCTGATCAGGTCTTATAAAAGACGATTATTAGCTGTAATTGCAAACAAAGGTTATTCCACAAAACATTAAACCTAGGGGTTGAATAATAATTGACCCACACTTTTATGTTTAAAATTTATAAAAATTTAACTGAGCAACAAAACTTTTTGGTTTGTAAGATTTATGCATCTGTTAATAAATCCTGCTCTTGTTTGAAGTTTGAAGGCTCTAACTTATTTGCATCTTATTAAACCTGCTAAATCTGCAGGGGGTTGAATACTACTTTTAGGCACTGTATCTCTATATACACACTTACACATAGAAGGCTGTCAATCCCTGAATGCAACCGTCACTTGATTGCAAAACCTGCAGATTGGACTCCTTTTAAAAATAAGACGTTCCCTTTAAAATTATACTCCAAAATCTGACTGCTGATGAAATTATAGCATTCTGAGCTCAAGAAATTTTCCATTAGTTGGGGTGTCTATATTTATTTAAAATCTAGCATAACAGCATAATTAAAATCATTACTAGGGAGTGTCTAAGAATCTATACCCTACACAAACCACATCTTCAGCTGCAATCCCCAGCTGATTAATGTTGGATTTAGATTTTTCTCGTGTGGTCACCATGCTTACATACGTTCTCTGTTCCCTGTTCCCAAAAGTTCAAAAAAAGAAGAGAGAATAAAAAAGGCCACTGATGATGCGGCAGAGCAAATAGAAGTAACGGATGGATATCTGAGTATCTACAAATAACTGTTTGGGATTAATTGATGTGGTCTAACTGCTGAATGCAAAATTCCTAGCCAATTAAATATAGGCACTGCTAGTTATAGCTTGGCCTTCAGCCCTCCACATGGTTGAACATTATAACAGCTTCCTTGAATGGAAACAGTGAAAATATTACAGTTCATTTTTCTCCACACCCGTTCAATAAATGTAACATAACGCATATTTGAGTTTATTTTAATTATATATTCATACTTTACAATATCATTTTATAGGCATACATGCGCACAGGCACAGTTTGAACAGATTTAAAGGGCTAAGTATGTCTAAGGCTACAAGTCTGCACTCACTCCATGTGACTGCAGACTTGTGAATCCTCACACCGTGTGCAATGAATGCTGTGAGGATTCTCCGATTCCAGCTTCGGGAGCAGACTGTCACCACAAGTATGCGATTTGCATACTTCCAGCCACATTCTGACTAGATTGTGTCTGGCCTGGCTCAATACACTTGCATTGAGAGAGGCTGCACCCAACTATTTGCCATGACTGTATGTATGCAAATCACCTACTTGCAGCCATGCACTTTCCGCTCTGACAGTGGCACCTGTTACAAGAAGTTCAAGGGGCTCACTGGCTGAGGTGGATCCTCTAAGCCCAATATCCAGGTGGGCACATGGGCCAGGGGCATCGGTGTTGTGAACTATATTTGTTGGCTCCCTCTTGTGGTCACTAGCGGTATGGCACTTGGATTATCCTTCCCCAGGTTGGTACCCACCTGGTTCGTTAGGCCTTGGGTGTTCCTATTTAGACTTCCTGGAAACTCAGTCTAGTGCCTGGAATCGATGTAATCAGTCTATGTCTGTTTTCCTCCTGACTCCTGGTCCCTGAGTTTTGCAAAATAAGCTAAGTTCTGCTTTCTTATTTTTGTCCTTTTGCATTTGCTCTTATTTGGTTCCAGCTTGTTCAAAATGTGATTTCTGTTTTTGCTGGAAGCTCTAGGGGGCTGATATTCTCCCCCCACACCGTTAGTCGGTGCGGGGGTTCTTGGATCTTCAGCGTGGATATTTTTATAGGGTTTTTTGCTGATCGCATAAGTCCTCTTCCTATTTTCTGCTATTAATTAGTGGGCCTCTCTTTGCTAAATCTAGTTCATTCTTACGTTTGTCTTTTCTTCTTACCTCACCGTTATTATTTGTTGGGGGCTTGTATAATAACTTTGGGGTCTTTTCTCTGGAGGCAAGTGAGGTCTTATTTTCTCTGAAAGGGTTAGTTAGTTCTCCGGCTGGTGCGAGACGTCTAGAATCAACGTAGGTACGTTCCCCGGCTACTTCTAGTTGTTGTGCCAGGATCAGATATGCGGTCAGCCAAGTTACCACTTCCCTATGAGCTGGTTTTTGTGTTTGCGGACTTAGCTGGAACTCCTGAGATCCTCTACCACTAGGATCATAACAGTATTCCAGGCCAAAAAGAGAATATTTAATGCTTGAAGCCCTACTGCAGACATGAATGTTCAGACTCTGATTACTAGTGTGGATCAGCTTGCTGCACGAGTGCAGGGCATTCAGGATTTTGTTACTTGTAGTCCTATGTCAGAGCCTAAGATACCTATTCCTGAGCTGTTCTCTGGAGATCGATTTAAATTTAGGAATTTTAGGAATAATTTTAAATTGTTTCTATCTTTGAGACCTCGTTTGTCTGCAGACTCAGCTCAGCAAGTTAAAATTGTTATCTCCTTCTTGCGTGGCGACCCTCAGGATTGGGCCTTCTCATTGGCGCCAGGAGATCCTGCATTGGCAAATATTGATGCGTTTTTTCTGGCGCTCGGATTGCTTTATGAGGAGCCTAATCTTGAAATTCAGGCAGAAAAAGCCTTGCTGGCTATCTCTCAGGGCCAGGATGAAGCTGAAGTGTATTGCCAAAAATTTCGGAAATGGTCCGTGCTTACTCAATGGAATGAGTGTGCTCTGGCCGCAAATTTCAGAGATGGCCTTTCTGAGGCCATTATGAATGTGATGGTGGGGTTTCCCATCCCTACAAGTCTGAATGATTCTATGACTCTTGCCATTCAGATTGATCGGCGTTTGCGGGAGCGCAAATCTGCTAATTCTCTGGCAGTATTGTCTGAACGGACACCTGACTCAATGCAATGTGATAGAATTCAGACTAAAACTGAACGACAAAATCATAGACGTCAGAATGGGTTGTGTTTTTACTGCGGTGACTCTACACATGTTATCTCAGCATGCTCTAAACGCCTAACAAAGGTTGATAGTCCTGTCGCCATTGGTAATTTGCAGCCTAAGTTTATTTTGTCTGTGACTTTAATTTGCTCATTGTCTTCCTACCCTGTTATGGCATTTGTGGATTCTGGTGCTGCCCTGAGTCTTATGGACTTGTCGTTTGCCAAGCGCTGTGGTTTTGTCCTGGAGCCTTTGGAAAATCCTATTCCTCTTAGAGGAATTGATGCTACGCCATTGGCGGAGAATAAACCGCAGTATTGGACACAAGTGACCATGTGCATGACTCCTGAACATCGGGAGGTGATTCGTTTTCTTGTTCTGCATAAAATGCATGATTTGGTCGTTTTGGGTCTGCCATGGTTACAGACCCATAATCCAGTTTTGGATTGGAAGGCTATGTCTGTGTCAAGTTGGGGTTGTCAGGGAATTCATTGCGATTCCCTGCCGGTCTCTATTGCCTCTTCTACTCCTTCTGAAGTTGCGGAGTATTTATTGGACTATCAGGATGTATTCAGTGAGTCCAGGTCCAGTGCCCTTCCTCCTCATAGGGACTGTGACTGCGCTATAGATTTGATTCCTGGTAGTAAATTTCCTAAGGGACGATTATTTAATCTATCTGTACCTGAGCATGCCGCAATGCGTTCTTATATAAAGGAGTCTTTGGAGAAGGGACATATTCGTCCATCTTCTTCCCCTCTTGGTGCGGGATTCTTTTTTGTGGCCAAGAAAGACGGGTCTTTGAGACCTTGTATTGACTATCGGCTTCTGAATAATATCACTGTCAAATTTCAGTATCCTTTGCCACTATTGTCGGACTTGTATGCTCGGATTAACGGTGCCAGTTGGTTCACCAAGATAGATCTTCGTGGTGCGTACAACCTTGTGCGCATTAAGCAGGGAGATGAATGGAAAACTGCGTTCAATACGCCCGAAGGTCATTTTGAGTACTTGGTGATGCCTTTTGGGCTCTCTAATGCTCCTTCAGTGTTTCAGTCCTTTATGCATGACATCTTCCGGAAGTATCTAGATAAATTTATGATTGTTTATCTGGATGATATTCTGTTTTTTTCTGATGATTGGGATTCTCATGTAAAGCAGGTCAGGATGGTGTTTCAGGTTTTGCGTGATAATGCTTTGTTTGTGAAGGGCTCAAAGTGTCTCTTTGGAGTGCAGAAGGTTTCCTTCTTGGGTTTTATTTTCTCCCCTTCTACTGTGGAGATGGACCCAGTCAAGGTCCGAGCTATTCATGATTGGACTCAACCCACGTCTGTTAAGAGTCTTCAGAAGTTCTTGGGTTTTGCTAATTTCTACCGTCGTTTTATTGCTAATTTTTCTAGCGTTGTTAAACCTTTGACGGATATGACCAAGAAAGGTTCTGATGTTGCTAATTGGGCTCCTGCAGCCGTGGAGGCTTTTCGGGAGCTGAAGCGCCGGTTTACTTCGGCGCCTGTTTTGTGCCAGCCTGATGTCTCACTTCCCTTTCAGGTTGAAGTGGATGCTTCTGAGATCGGTGCCGGAGCTGTTTTGTCGCAGAAAGGCCCTGGTTGCTCTGTGATGAGACCATGTGCTTTTTTCTCTAGGAAATTTTTGCCTGCTGAGCGGAACTATGATGTTGGTAATCGGGAATTATTGGCCATGAAGTGGGCATTTGAGGATTGGCGTCATTGGCTCGAGGGAGCTAAGCATCGTGTGGTGGTCTTGACTGATCACAAAAATCTGATGTATCTCGAGTCTGCTAAGCGCCTGAATCCTAGACAGGCTCGTTGGTCGTTGTTTTTCTCCCGTTTTGACTTTGTGGTCTCGTACCTGCCTGGTTCAAAGAATGTGAAGGCTGATGCTCTTTCTAGGAGCTTTGTGCCTGACTCTCCCGGCGTCTCAGAGCCAGCTGGTATTCTTAAAGAGGGAGTAATCTTGTCGGCCATTTCTCCTGATTTGCGACGTGTGTTGCAGAGATTTCAGGCTGGTAGACCTGACCCTTGCCCACCTGATAGATTGTTTGTTCCTGATAAATGGACCAGCAGAGTTATCTCTGAGGTTCATTCCTCGGTGCTGGCAGGGCATCCTGGGATTTTTGGTACCAGAGATTTGGTGGCTAGGTCCTTTTGGTGGCCTTCCCTGTCGCGGGATGTGCGTTCTTTTGTGCAGTCCTGTGGGATTTGTGCTCGGGCTAAGCCTTGCTGTTCTCGTGCCAGCGGGTTGCTTTTGCCCTTGCCCGTCCCGAAGAGGCCTTGGACGCACATTTCCATGGATTTCATTTCAGATCTTCCGGTGTCTCAAGGAATGTCTGTCATCTGGGTGGTGTGTGATCGTTTTTCCAAGATGGTCCATTTGGTGCCCTTGCCTAAGTTGCCTTCCTCTTCCGATCTGGTTCCTTTGTTCTTTCAGAATGTGGTTCGTTTGCACAACATTCCTGAGAATATCGTGTCTGACAGAGGATCCCAGTTTGTGTCCAGATTCTGGTGATCTTTTTGTGCTAAGATGGGCATTGATTTGTCATTTTCATCTGCCTTTCATCCTCAGACTAATGGCCAAACGGAGCGAACTAATCAGATGCTGGAGGCTTATTTGAGATGTTTTGTTTCTGCGGATCAGGATGATTGGGTGACCTTCTTGCCATTGGCTGCGTTTGCCCTCAATAATCGGGCTAGTTCCGCTACTTTGGTTTCGCCATTTTTCTGCAACTCTGGTTTTCATCCGCGTTTTTCCTCGGGTCATGTTGAACCTTCTGACTGTCCTGGGGTGGATTCCGTGGTGGATAGGTTGCAGCGGATTTGGAATCATGTGGTGGACAACTTAAAGTTATCACAGGAGAAGGCTCAGCGTTTTGCCAACCGCCGCCGCGGTGTGGGTCCCCGACTTCGTGTTGGGGATTTGGTTTGGTTGTCTTCTCGGTTTGTCCCTCTGAAGGTTTCCTCTCCTAAGTTTAAGCCTCGCTTTATTGGTCCTTATAAAATTTTGGAAGTCCTTAATCCGGTGTCTTTTCGTTTGGATCTTCCTGTGTCGTTTGCCATTCACAATGTGTTCCATAGGTCTTTGTTGCGGCGGTACGTTGTGCCTATGGTTCCTGCTGTTGAGCCTCCTGCTCCGGTGTTGGTTGAGGGCGAGTTGGAGTACGTGGTGGAGAAGATCTTAAATTCTCGTCTCTCTAGACGGAGGCTTCAGTATCTGGTCAAATGGAAGGGCTATGGTCAGGAGGATAATTCCTGGGTGGCCGCCTCTGATGTTCATGCGGCCGATTTGGTTCGTGCCTTTCACGCTGCTCATCCTGATCGCCCTGGTGGTCCTGGTGAGGGTTCGGTGACCCCTCCTTAAAGGGGGGGTACTGTTGTGAACTATATTTGTTGGCTCACTCTTGTGGTCACTAGCGGTATGGCACTTGGATTATCCTTCCCCAGGTTGGTACCCACCTGGTTCGTTAGGCCTTGGGTGTTCCTATTTAGACTTCCTGGAAACTCAGTCTAGTGCCTGGAATCGATGTAATCAGTCTATGTCTGTTTTCCTCCTGACTCCTGGTCCCTGAGTTTTGCAAGATAAGCTAAGTTCTGCTTTCTTATTTTTGTCCTTTTGCATTTGCTCTTATTTGGTTCCAGCTTGTTCAAAATGTGATTTCTGTTTTTGCTGGAAGCTCTAGGGGGCTGATATTCTCCCCCCACACCGTTAGTCGGTGCGGGGGTTCTTGGATCTTCAGCGTGGATATTTTTATAGGGTTTTTTGCTGACCGCATAAGTCCTCTTCCTATTTTCTGCTATTAATTAGTGGGCCTCTCTTTGCTAAATCTAGTTCATTCTTACGTTTGTCTTTTCTTCTTACCTCACCGTTATTATTTGTTGGGGGCTTGTATAATAACTTTGGGGTCTTTTCTCTGGAGGCAAGTGAGGTCTTATTTTCTCTGAAAGGGTTAGTTAGTTCTCCGGCTGGTGTGAGATGTCTAGAATCAACGTAGGTACGTTCCCCGGCTACTTCTAGTTGTTGTGCCAGGATCAGATATGCGGTCAGCCAAGTTACCACTTCCCTATGAGCTGGTTTTTGTGTTTGCGGACTTAGCTGGAACTCCTGAGATCCTCTACCACTAGGATCATAACACATCGGTTCAGCATGTTGGTGAGTAGAGGGTCTGGAAATTTTAGGTAGGCAGGTGAATTACAGGAACCTGCAGGCAAGTGGAGGACGTCAAGAAACTGCAAGTGGAATGGAAACTGTAGGCAGGCGGTGGATGTCTGTGTGGATTGAACCAGTTGATACCAACATCTGGTGAGAATTTCATGTCAATAACGCCTTTGGAAATATATTTACTTAGAAAATTGGTGACGTGTTCAATACTTACTTTATCCACTATATGTAAACTGTCATCCTGGTCTATTGCCTGAGCAATTGATATATTTTGCTATTGATACATATATTGTGCTCAGCAAAAGTGAGTACACCAACATATGTACAACATATTTGTCGGAAAACCTTTAGTTTCCAATCAGAATCAACTTTTTATGGGTTATCATACTACAGAACACTCCCACAAATGTTTGCCATTGGTTGCAAACAAGATTTGTTATATTGCATAACCAAAAAATAATAATTTTCTAACACATTCATTGAAGACAATTTTTAATTAACAAGAATTTAACCACAGGTAAGTCTAATTATGCAGGGCATAATTTAAAGAAAATCTCTTTTTAGTTCATGCTGTCAAAATTATTTCATTACACAAGAAAGGTGAAGGTTAGAAAAAGATCAGGAAAGTTTTACTTATCAGTCAGAATACTGTAGCAAAAATGATACAAAAATGTCACATTTTCATGGCAGTTAGCTAAAGAAGTAGAACCCAAACTGTGGTGAGTGTTTCCCGTGACACAATATGGCTTACTCTGCAGAGGAATGGAATGCATGGGTGTCGTTTACAAAGGAATTCTCTCCTAAATTCCATGTGAGTCGCCCGTCAGAGCCGTGGGGTACTCGGTACCGGGTCTGGGCACAATTAAAGGGGTGGTCACGGTGGCAGTGACCCTGTCCGTGGCCCTGGGCGTCCAAGTAAAAGGGACGGTCTTTAAAGGGGTTGTGGAAATAAGGAAAGTTCGTGACGCCACCTGTGGTTCTCGGTCAGAGGTGACCGACGCTGCTTAAAGGGGTCCTCTGGGGGCGATGGTGCTGCTGCAAAGATGGTGTCACTTCCCACAGGTGAAGCGGTGTCCCAAGGGCTCCCGGTGTATTTCGCAGGGAAGGTGAAATTTCGGCAAATAAATGGAGGGCACAGGGTTGCAGTCTTTACCTGGTTTACTGGTGTTTAGCCGCCTCAGTCCAGGGTACCGGCAACAGGTAAAGATGGAGTCCAGGCAGCCCAAAGACAGGTGGAAGTCCCCTTGACAGGTCAGTTTGGGAACCTTCCAATATGCGCTGGTCTGTGGTCCCTTGCTGCCTGTAGCTCTCTAACAAGGTCCTCTTTCTTGCCCTGTCCAAGGACAGTACCTGCACGGTAGGCAACTTGAGCCACCTCTTTGGGGTCTCTGTCAATGATGACTCTGGACTCTGATTGCTGCTGTACCTCAGGTATTATGTGGGCAAGTCCCTTTTAGTTTCCTGCCCTCCGGATCTGCTGTGGGACCTGTAGTTCCTCACGACCTTGGGCGCCCGGTGCCCGGTTTCTGCGCTCAGCTTAGAGAGGCTGTCAACTGTAACTGCCTGGCAACTGACTCCTCCTCCCGACCAGAAAGAGCAGCTCCCCTCAATTCGGGTGTAGAGCTCCCCCTTCTGGCCTGGATTCAGAATGTGTTGCATGTAAGGTTACCTTCCAAAGGGATTCCTCCTGTCTCCAGGCATGGCCTTACCTTGCCTGAGAGGAAGGCAATACCACTGTGGTACCTGAACTCCTGGGGTGCCACACATGCACAAAAAGCCCACCTACAGTTTGCCAGGGCCTATGCTGAAAAATGTGAAAACTACTGAGACTTTGTACTCTGGAGTGATGAGACCAAGATAAATGTTTTTGAATTGATGGCATCAAAACTGTGTGGCATTGCAGAGATGAGGAGTACAAAGAAAAAAACACATGTTGCCTACAGTGAAACATAGTGGTGGCAGTGTTGTTATGTGGGGCTACATGAGTGTTGCTGGTGTTGGGGAGCTACATTTCATTGATGATATCATGAATTCATGGATGTACTACTATATATTGAAACAGAAGATGCTATCATAACTCTGTTCCCTTGGTAGACTGCCACTTTCCAACATGACAATGATTCAAAACACACAACTATGGCCACTGTATTTCTCAAAAAGAACAGGGTAAAAGTGATCCAGTGGCCAAGTATGTATCCTTGTATAAACCAAATCAAACACCTCTGGGCAATTCTGAAGAGACAAGTTGATTATCACACTCCTCTCTTGATACACAAGATGACATGTAGATAAGTGGTGGAACAGGAGGTAAGGGCAAACACCATACCTTGCAATCACAAGGTTGGGTATACACACTAGCAAAGAGTAAGTTGACTGCCAGGAGAGGAGGAAGAAGATCACGGGAGAAAAGACAGGTAAGTAATAGTGAAGCGCCCCCACACCGCCGCAGGGCCGAGGGGTACCCGGAGCCGGGCCTCTGGGTCTCTGCTCTGGGGTTGTCACGGTGGCTGGACCCGGTCCGTGGCACTGTCCGTCAGTGGGGGACGTCCGGTGTAATAAGTGGTGATGCAACGGTGCAGTCGTGGGGTGCAGGTCGCGGTAAATAACGAGGACACCAGGTTGCAGTCTCTTTACCTCTTTACTGGAGATCTCTGAGTCCTCAGTCCAGAATACGGTTCACCAGGCTGCGCAAGTCCGACCGGTCCAATGGCACCTCCAGAGTTCTCCTCACAGGTGGAAATCAGTATCTACCTTCTAGCGCTGGGTGTTGTAGTCCTTCCCTGCTGAGCTCCCGGGATAGTCCTCACAACTGTTTCTATTCTGTCTCTACTGTTCTGTCTCCGTCCCCCAGATGATATGGTAGGACGCACCCGTATGACGGGGTAGGCCTGGAGTTCTTCCGGGACCCTAGAGTCGCCCCTCTCCCACAACTGCCTCCGTTGTCTGCTTAGGTGTTAAGTGAGACAGCCAACCTGTAATTAGCTGTCCTGCCGTGGTTTGCAACATACTTAAAGTCTCTTACTTGCTCGGCGTTCCGGCCACCGACTGTTTGCGCCTCAGAAGGATGTTGCCTCGGTCTAACAGCAGGACCCCTTCTGGTATTTCTCCTTTTCTGTATTCCCGTTGTTTACTGGTTAGTTCTGCTCTGAGGAGTCTGCCAGGATCCCCATCCCTGACAGGTCCTCTCACTAGCTCTTCCCAGCTACTTCTCCCTATCTTCCTGTCCAACCCCCAGTTTTACCAGAGTTGTGAGGAGTGGCCTACTAGATAGGACCACCCCCCCTGGTGGCCGGAGTGTGAAGTGTGGTGTGAGTGTACCTGGTCAGAGAAACTCCTTAGTGCAATCAGACGTACCATAGCTCCCCATAGTGGCGGAGCCACAGTACTGCAACAACCAGGACTCTGGGGTGCTGCACTCCCCCCCGGTTAAATCCAGTACTCCGGGACTGGGAAAACAAGAACAATAATACATGTTAACAGAAAACACACAAATTTTTGAAATAGCATAACAATTGAACATAACAATGCTTCCCTTTACGGGAGGTGAGGATTCTTGAACGTTGCAAAAGTTAGGTCATGCACAGTTTATGACTCTCAGTTCAGTGGTTAAAACAGCGGGGACCCCGGGTAAACAAAGGGGCCCCCTTTTTGAAGGGTTTTGAGCAATTCACCGTCCATTACTCTATTGTCCATTTAAAACCTGTAACAAAAAGATATATATACAAACATTTTCAATTAAGTAGCAGCCCTTATTAATACCTCCAAGTTTTGTAGCGGAGGGGGGTTTGATTTTGAGTGCTGCGTTTGGACCTTCGCAGCGCAGGGGTTGCTATTGGCCTAACAGGGCCCGCTATGCTTGCTACCGCTGGTGTAGTGCGCTGTCTTCTAACTACACTTCTAGTGAGTCTGGGTAGCACTGGCAGGTTAGGGCTCTCAGAGCTGCAGTTATCAACAGTGGGTACAGCATATTCACTGATAGCAGAGGGAGGACTTGCCGGTTCAACGGTTGGCAGGGCTTCATCAGGTAAGGCTTGTTGAGGTAGTGGAGCCAGATGATCTGGTACCACCATTGTTTCTGGCGGGTCCGGCTGTTGAAACATTACGACAGGTACCACAACGGCTTGGTTTATCTGAGTCCAGGACTGGGGAAAGTCACCAAGGACAGTATGGAACATTTTCTCCTTTTCCACCGGCGGGGAGATTTCCGGGGCCGTGCCCCTCTCTTTCAACTTATCGGGGCAGACCTTAAGGTGATCCCTGGATACCGCTGTCGAGGTCTCCCCTCTGTCCTTGCTGATGAGACAGACCTTAGTGTTGTCGAAGTCGGATGGCAAGATGGTATACGGTTCCGCTTCCCATTGGTCATCGAGCTTGTGTAACCTCCTCTTTCGTTTAAGCACTTGCTCACCAGGTGACAGGGGAATCGCAGGAGCATGTTGATTGTAGTCCCTTTCTTGTTTCTGCCTAGCCTGGGCGAGACTTCTCTCTACACACTCCTGTACTTCGCGGTATCTTCGCTGCCTTTCTGCATCCCTATCTGCATCCGGCGAGGTATCTTCGGGTACTAGGACCCCCATGTCCAGATCAACGGGTAACCGACTAGACCTTCCTCGCATCAGGTACGCTGGAGTACAGTTGGTGGAACTTACTGGGATGTGGTTGTATATATCCACTAAGTCAGGCAACTTTGTCGGCCACAGATTCCGTTCCTCCACAGGCAAGGTCTTCAATAAATCGATTACTACCTGGTTCATCTTCTCGCACATCCCGTTGGTTTGAGGGTGATACGGTGTAGTTCTGATCTTCTTACACCCGTACATCTGGCAGAATTCTTGGAACACTTCCGCTTCGAATGCAGGCCCCTGATCGGTCAGTACTTTCTCTGGGTAGCCATGGGGCCTACAAAAGTGCTGCTGGAAGGCCCTGGCGGCAGTCCTAGCTGTTAGATCCTTGACAGGCACAACCACCAAAAACCTGGAGTAGTGGTCCACGATGGTAAGGGCGTAGATATAGCCCGCCCGGCTAGGTGTCAGCTTCACATGATCCAGCGCGACCAGTTCGAGCGGCCGTTTGGTGATGATAGGCCGCAGGGGAGCCCGTTGACTGTCACGGTCCTTCCTGCGCAGACTACATGGACCACACTCCCGACACCACTTCTCAATGGTTCTCTTCATGCCAATCCAATAGAACCTCCCTCGGAGCAACTTCTCCAGCTTCTTCCATCCGAAGTGTCCGGCTCCATCATGGTAGGCTCCCAGAACCATGGGCGCATCTCGCCTTGGCACCACTATCTGCCACACCAATTCATGAGTACGTGGGTCGATGCTCCTCCTGCACAACTTGCCATCATGGATAAACAGTTTGCTTCTCCCCTTCCACAGCTGTTGGGTCTCTTGTGGATCATCTGGGCCAGGGTGCAAGCCAGCCTGCGTCAAGAGTTCCTTCACCTGACGGACCGCGGGGTCACTATCCTGGGTTTCTGCCCATCCGTGGTGGGGCAGGGGATTCAGCGTGGCATCCGGTTGGTTCTTGTGCCTGTTCTTCACATGGTGAGAGTTCTGAGTGGCTTTGGGGCGATGGAAGGCAGGCAGCTCCACTTCTTCAAGTGCCTCCGGGTCTTCTCCCACTTCTGGTAAATTGGGCATTCGGGACAGAGCATCGGCATTGGCATTCTGGTGCCCTGCCCGATATTTGATGGTGAAATCATAGTTGGACAGCCGGGCCATCCACCGCTGTTCCAAAGCCCCGAGTTTGGCAGTATCCAGATGCGTTAGCGGATTGTTGTCCGTGAAGACGGTGAATTTCGCAGAGGCCAGGTAGTGCTTAAACCTCTCTGTCACCGCCCAGACAAGGGCAAGGAATTCCAGTTTGAAGGAACTGTAGTTGTCAGGGTTCCTTTCCGTGGGACGGAGTTTCCTGCTGGCGTAAGCAATCACTCTTTCCTTGCCTTTCTGGACTTGAGACAGCACGGCTCCTAATCCCACATTACTGGCATCTGTGTACAGCACAAACGGTTGGTCGTATTCGGGGTAAGCCAGTACCTCTTCCCCCGTCAGCGCCGACTTCAAGCAGGTGAAGGATTCTTCCAGCTCCCCGTTCCAGTCAAAGGGGGTGTTCTTCCCCCTGGTCTTCTTTGGTTGGCCCACCAACAGGTTTTGCAAGGGTGCGGCCTTTTTGGTGAAGTCTTTAATGAACCTCCGGTAATAGCCTACCAGCCCGAGGAACTGCCGGACTTCGTGAAGGTCACTGGGCTTTGGCCAGTCCTTGATCACTGTGACCTTGTCAGGGTCTGGGGCCACTCCTTCAGCGCTCACCACATGGCCCAGGTACTGCACTTTAGGTTTCAGCAGATGACACTTGGACGGTTTCACTTTTAGGCCGAAGTTGGACAAGGCTTCAAACACCTCGGCCAGGTGCTTCAGGTGGTCTTCGTAGGTTTTAGAGAAGACTATGACGTCATCCAGATATAGCAGCACGCTTTCAAAGTTCAGGTGTCCCAGGCAGCTCTCCATCATCCTCTGGAACGTTCCGGGAGCATTGCACAATCCGAAGGGCATGTAGTTGAACTCACAGAGGCCCATTGGCGTCGTGAAGGCCGTCTTCTCTTTGTCCGCCTCCGCCACAGGAACCTGCCAGTACCCACTGGTGAGATCTAAGGTAGAGAAATAGTTAGCAGATTTTAAGGCAGCCAGAGACTTCTCTATCCTAGGCAGTGGGTATGCGTCCTTATGTGTAATGCGATTCAACTGTCTGTAATCAACACACATCCTCATTGTACCATCTTTTTTTTTAACAAGGACTAACGGAGCCGCCCAGGGGCTACAGCTGTCTCTCACCACCCCAGCCTCCTTCATTTCTCGCAACATGTCCTTGGCACACTGGTAATGAGCTGGGGGTACAGGGCGATATCTCTCTTTTATGGGTCGGTGATCGCCCGTGGGGATGTGATGTTGGATCCCTTTCACCTGCCCAAAATCTGAGGGGTGTTTGCTAAATACCTGCTCGTACTCGTGTACCACTCTGTAAGCCCCCTGTATTTGATGAGATGGGGTAGAGTCAGTGCCCACATGCAATTCCCGACACCAGTCTTTCAAGTGCTCGGCAGAACCTTTGTTCTCCGTCACATTTGACGGGACCAAGGGTTCAGGTGTCTGTATTACACTATTATTGACAGTGAACAGTTTGGCGAGCGTGGTATACTTGGTTAGGTGGACCTCTTCCTCCCCACAATTGAGGACACGTACGGGCACTCTCCCCTGTCGGACGTCGACCACCCCCCGGGCTGTCAGAACAGTAGGCCTATTGTCTGAATATACAGGCTCTACCAAGGCCTGGTAGTCCTTACCCCTGAGGCCTATAGCTGCTCGACACCATATTAACATTTCACTTTTGGGGGGTATCGCGATGGGGTTTGAATCACTCACAGTGACACGACCAATCTCACCACCAGTCAGCTCTACCTGCTGTCTCTGCATCAGAGCTCTGATTTCCTTCTGCAGGGCACGTTGCTCACTGTGGCCAGCAGTTTCTGCCACCTGTTGCAACAAAACAATCACTTCTGCAAGACAATTTTCTATAACATTAGTACCCAGAGTCATCATGGGATTACATTCTCGACGATCAATATCTACAATCACAATCCCTTGGGCTTTCAATTCCACCCACCCCACTTTGATGGTGACCTCCTTATACCCCACTTGTGGCAACGGCTGACCATTACTGGCGATTATGGTGAAATCATCGTCAGGGCCACGAGTAATATCAGCGTCCTCCCAATACCGTTTGTAGAGCACGTAAGGTATAGTCGTCACCTGAGAACCGGTGTCCAGCAAAGCATTCAAGGGGATTCCATCAATCACTACAGGGAGAACTGGTCGTCCTCCAATATACTTGGTTCTCCAATGCTGCGGGCCTGACCGTCCTACTCCTGGGGGTTGGCCCTTTGCCCCAGGGGTTGCTCGTTTAAAGGACAGTACCTTGCAAGATGGCCCACCTGGTGACAGCGGCGGCAGATGGGTCGTCCATCCGGGTGGAAGCGATCGTCGGGCCGGCTCCTAGTCGGTGGAGTCCTCCTCTGTTGCATCCAAGGGACATCCTCCGGGCTGGAAGCCAACTGGATCTTCTCTTTGGGGGCCTCCTGTAGGGACTGCACCGTCCGGGCCAGGGCAGCAACGCTCTTGGTTAGCTCTTGCATTTGGAGACGGAGTCCTGCAGGGGAGTCGTCCTCTAGGCTCTGGGCATCGGCCTCGGCGGCGACTGGGACATCCGATGCCACCTCCTGGTGGTATGTGAGAGCGGGGCGCCTGGGTAGTACTGCGCGGCTGGGCTGTCGCTCCTGCAATGCCTGGATAGCTTTATCTTTAAACTGCGCAAAAGTCAAGTCTGGATTTTGCATGGCTAGAAAGTGCAATTGGCCCCGCTGGTGAATGCATAGGAGCCCCTCAATGAACCGCTCCTTCAGGATTTTATCCTCATCCTGCATGCTGCCGGGGTCACTCTGCTTAATGGCCCGCATTGCTTCCTGGAGATTAAGGGCATAGTCCCGTAAGCTATCCTGCGGCCTCTGTTTGCATCCATAGAAAGTCAGTTTAATCTCTGTGGCAGTGCGAGTATCAAAGGTGGCTTTAAGCTTGGCAAAAATCTGTTGTGCAGTTCCTTTATCCTCAGCGGGCCAGGATTTCAATTCTCTAAGAGCCGCCCCAAAGAGTTGGCCAGTTATCATATGGACTTTCTGGGGCTCGGTTAGGGGATAGAACTCGAGCAGGCTGCAGAGCCCTTCTTTAAAGTCAGTGAACGTATGTGCCTCCCCAGAGTATCGTGGGAGCCAGGCCGCTCCGGGCAGGTAGGGCATGGAGAAGGGCATTATGGCTTTTGCATTAGCGGCAGTGTCCGACTGGCTGATGGGGGCAGCGGGTTCCGCGGCAGCCAGTGGTGGTATTAGGGCCGCGGCTTCGCCCGCCGCGGGGACAGGAGCTGCCCCTGTGTCCGCGGCTGCGACCGCCACCTCCTCTCCTCCCGACTCGGACATGGCCGTCCCTTCCTCCCACTAACCTGCTGGAGGTCGGAGTTCCTCTTCCGGGATTGGCGCCTCACCGCGCTTTCCGTTCCGCGCTTCTTTTGGCTGATCCCGCCCACGTAACTAAGGCTCCTCCCTCCGCGCGCGGCAATGGCGAATTTTGGCGGTAACTTTCCGCGGCAAGCAGCACAGTTCTCTCAATAAAGTACAGTCCAAGCACGATAAATCACAGTTCCAAGGCACACATGACCTGATTCTTCAGGCTTAAGTAGATCCTGTTCGTGACGCCAAGTTGTGAAGCGCCCCCACACCGCCGCAGGGCCGAGGGGTACCCGGAGCCGGGCCTCTGGGTCTCTGCTCTGGGGTTGTCACGGTGGCTGGACCCGGTCCGTGGCACTGTCCGTCAGTGGGGGACGTCCGGTGTAATAAGTGGTGATGCAACGGTGCAGTCGTGGGGTGCAGGTCGCGGTAAATAACGAGGACACCAGGTTGCAGTCTCTTTACCTCTTTACTGGAGATCTCTGAGTCCTCAGTCCAGAATACGGTTCACCAGGCTGCGCAAGTCCGACCGGTCCAATGGCACCTCCAGAGTTCTCCTCACAGGTGGAAATCAGTATCTACCTTCTAGCGTTGGGTGTTGTAGTCCTTCCCTGCTGAGCTCCCGGGATAGTCCTCACAACTGTTTCTTTTCTGTCTCTACTGTTCTGTCTCCGTCCCCCAGATGATATGGTAGGACGCACCCGTATGACGGGGTAGGCCTGGAGTTCTTCCGGGACCCTAGAGTCGCCCCTCTCCCACAACTGCCTCCGTTGTCTGCTTAGGTGTTAAGTGAGACAGCCAACCTGTAATTAGCTGTCCTGCCGTGGTTTGCAACGTACTTAAAGTCTCTTACTTGCTCGGCGTTCCGGCCACCGACTGTTTGCGCCTCAGAAGGATGTTGCCTCGGTCTAACAGCAGGACCCCTTCTGGTATTTCTCCTTTTCTGTATTCCCGTTGTTTACTGGTTAGTTCTGCTCTGAGGAGTCTGCCAGGATCCCCATCCCTGACAGGTCCTCTCACTAGCTCTTCCCAGCTACTTCTCCCTATCTTCCTGTCCAACCCCCAGTTTTACCAGAGTTGTGAGGAGTGGCCTACTAGATAGGACCACCCCCCCTGGTGGCCGGAGTGTGAAGTGTGGTGTGAGTGTACCTGGTCAGAGAAACTCCTTAGTGCAATCAGACGTACCATAGCTCCCCATAGTGGCGGAGCCACAGTACTGCAACAACCAGGACTCTGGGGTGCTGCAATAGTAACTTTGAATAATTTTGAAATGTGTTCTTTTAATTCTTAGAATTAAAATAATTACATGGATTACAATTTGAAGAAGATTTTCTATAAAACCAAAAACATTTCAAGGAAAATGTTTTTGTCAGCGCGTTAGCTATGCCAGTCCTCCTGCACCTGATGCACTGCCAGACATACACAAATACCTTCCATATTATCATGGTATGAGTGACTGTTGATCCCCTTGAGACCACATGGCTTAGCAATATAAATGTCAGCCTTTGTAACCTAATCCCATGTGGCACATATTTAAATTCATACCTCTTCAATAGCGTAATTAATTCAGTAATATACTTATTCAATGCATACCTATTAGGACAATCTTTAAATCTTACTGCCAGCCAAAAATAACATGGCCTTTGAACACTTACATGTAGGAAGAGAGTGTAGTTTCTTTTTTGTGCAAGATCTCTACATTCGGCTTGTTATATAAGCAGAAGCTATCCCGGCAGCCATCTTAGCTACAAGCTCAGTCTCCCAACCACACTCAGAACCTGCAAGTTTTGTCCAATGATATTAGGCCGGCCTAGATTCTTATCAAACTACTAGTTTTATCTGCAGGCGATCAATGTAAGAAAGGAAAAACTAAGTTAGGAGTAGATCAGAGGTAGAAATATAGCATGAGGTTCTATACAGAGGCCTAAAGGGGATGGGGGCCCATTCATAACTTCATTTTTAGAAGGGCTACCTTTTTTATCAATGCACTGCATAGCCCATGGCCTTAGTATGTTGATAGGTTGGTCTCTATTGTGGGTGGGGCTTAGATGGGTCATTGGGCGGAGCTTATGATGAGGCATAGCTTTTCATCAATGGGATTGAACATGTTATAGATCAGCAATGGAGTAGTAAGTATTTATAGCAGTGTCATTGACTACCTCTATGTTGATAATGTGTAATTTGTACATATATAATGCCCCAAGGTTGTACAGTATGTGCCTTTAAGATGTAGCAGTGCTGGCAGCTACCTTATCATGTTTGCACTATGTTAACATTTTCCTTTGTAGATAATGTACATGAGAATTCAATACATAGACGTGGTTTATAGATGCACAAAGTGATGGACTTATGTTCTGCCACTAGGAGGTTGTTAAGGGTTAATGAAGCAGATCTGCTTTCCACGTATGGGCCTAGCAATAAAAGGAAGGAGGCATGTTAGTGTGAGTCATCCTAGAGAAGCTGAGGGATGAGGTAGGAGAGAGCAGCCATAGGTCCTATAGGTGAGGAACCACTCAGCTGCAGACGGTTGGGCGATAAGGGCTCTCCATACAAGCAGAGAGTGAAGCTCACTAATCACTGCACCTGACATATAACTGCTTTACTACACTGGATAATAACTGTGATTGCTGAATAGGAATTAAGTGTTCAAGCATCATTAATCTGGATGTACCTGTGTAATATTACAACATGTAAATGTTATCAACTGCCACTGCGGCCTCCCTGTTTTCTGGACTATTTGGTGTTCCCCACATTACACCACACTACCATAAAGTAGAGGTTAATTAAGTGCACCCTGTCGTCACAAATTTTCTTTTCGGCACTGCCATGGCGGATTGTTAACTTCCACACACCATATGGTATATGGCATGACAAACTGTACACATGCTGTATGTGTTTCCCTAATATACAGTCATAGACGAAAATCTTGGCACCGTTGATATTATTCCAGACAATGAAGTATTTCTCCCAGAAAATTATTGCAATTACACGTTTTGTAATACATGTGTCTATTTCCTTTGTGTGTGTTGGAACAACACAAAAAAAACTGAGAAAAAAAGGCAAATTTGACATAATTTCACACAAAACCCCCAAAACGGCCAAACAATATTGTTGGCACCCTCAACTTACTATTTTGTTGCACAGCTTTTGGAATCAATAACTGCAATTAATCGCTTCCTATAACCATCAACAAGCTTCTTACACCTCTCAACTAGAATTTTGGACCACTCTTCTTCTGCAAACTGATCCAGGTCTCTCATATTTGAAGGGTGTCTTCTCCCAACAGCAATTTTAAGAGCTCTCCACAGGTGTTCAATGGGATTTAGATACAGACTCATTGTTGGACACTTCAGAACTCTACAGCGCTTTGTTTCCTTCCATTTCTGTGTGCTTCTTAAATTATTTGGGGTCTTTGTCCTGCTGAAAGACCTATGACCTAGAACACAAACCCAGTTTTATGACAATGGGCACTGCATTGCCACCCAAAATCTTTTGGTAATCTTCAGATTTCATGAAGTCTTGCACACAGCCTAGGCACCCAGTGCCAGAGGCAGCTTAACAACCTCAAAACATCTTTGAACCTCCACCATATTTGACTGTAGGCACTGTGCTCTTTTCTTTAAAAGCCTAATTATGTTTTCGGTAAACAGTAGAATGATGTGCTTTACCAAAAAGCTCTATCTTGGTCTCTCCTGTCCACAAGACACTTTCCCAGACGGATTTTAGCTTACTTATGTACATTTTGGCAAACTGAAGTCTAGCCTTCTTTTTTCTCTGTGTCAGCAGCGGGTCCTCTTGGGTCTCCTGCCATAGCATTTAATTTCATTTAAATGTCGATGGATAGTTAGCACTAACACTGATGCATCCTGAGCATGCAGGACAGCTTGGATTTCTTTGGAACTTGATAGGGGCTTTCATCAATTTTTCTCTGATGTCCATGGAGCGCCCCCATAGGACCGTGGGGTACTCGGTACCGGGTCCTTCGGTTCTCGGCGGGGATGTCACGGTGGCTGACCCGGTCCGTGGCCCTAGGGGAACATCCATTGTTAAATGGGGGAAAGGTCTTTAAAGGGATAATGTTCATGATGTCACCTGTGGTATTCGGTCAGGGTGACCGACGCTGCTTAGGGGTCCGCTGGGGTGATGTTATGGCAGCTTGATGGGATACCTTCCCACAGGTGAAGTGTGTCCCCAGGGCTTCCCAGAGTGTAGATGGTGAATGATGTGAGGCGCAGTGAATAACGAGGACACAAGGTGGCAGTCTCTTTACCTTTACTGAAGGCTTCAGTGTCCACAGTCCAGGGTACGGACCACAGGGTAGACAGGGTCCGGCCGGTCTGAAGGCAAATGCAGAGTCCCCTTATCCAGGTGGAAATCAATAGCCTTCCTCTAGCGCCTGGGTGTTGTAGTACCTCCCTGCTGAGCTTCTCAGTAAGGTCCTCACAACTCTCTCTCTCTCTGTCCCCCTGATGGATAGGATAGGACAAACCCGTATGACTGATGGCCTGAGGCTTTTTACAGGGACTCTATCATGCCCTGGCCCCCACAAGTTGCCACCGTGCCTCCTGGGTATAAGATTGGGCAGCTAACGTGGAATTAAATGTCCTGCCAGTCTCTGAAGTAAAGCATAGAGATCCTTACTCCCTCGGTATGCTGGCCACTGGATTCTGCACCTCAGAAGGAGGCAGCTTGCTCCTGGCTGATCTCCCTCTGATATTTCTCTCCTGTGCTCTGCTTTCCTGCACACTCTCTGTAATATGTTCACTCTTTAGTGTCTTTTCCCAGGAGTTGCAGCACTTCATGCCACAGAGCTCCTCTTCCTCTGTCTTCCTGACAGGAACTCTACTCTGAACCCTCTTTCCCTCTAGATCAGGATGTTATATAGGGGAGTTCACCTTAAACAGGCTTAGAGCTCCCCCTTCTGGTCTGGAGTGTGAACATGTTGCATGCATTGTATTTACCTGGTGAAGAGATCTCCTTTATTGCCTTCAGACGTAATATCACTCCCCTTGGTGGAAGAATGACATTACTGCAACGACCAGAACTCTGGGGCACTGCACTCCCCCCCCCCCCCCTGTTAAATCCAGTATTCCCGGACTGGGAAAAGAAAACAACAATACATTAGCAAAAGACTTGTAAATTTTGAAAAACATTTGAACAATTACAAAACTTTGGCGTCTCTTTATGGGAGGTGAGGACACTTGAACGTTGCAAAACAAGTTTGTAAAAGGACATCTGTATTGTCTTTAGACAGATGAATCAAGGAAAGGCTCTTACCAACAATAGCGAAGTGGGCAGAACCAGGGTGCACCTTGGAGGTGCCGAACTATTTGCAAAGAAAGTTTTTGGGTAAGCATTGTCCATTACCACAATGTCCATTTTTAAACCTGTAACCAAAATAAACAATTTAAACGTATAACAACAATTATTATTATTTCCAGACCTTTTAACGAGTTGGGGTTTGATTCTTGGTGCTACGTGTAGACCTACGCTGTACAGGGGTTGTTGGTGCCCTGACAGGGTCCACTGTTTCCGCTACCACTGGTGTAGTGCACTGTCTCTTGGCTACACTTCTGGTGAGTCTACGTAGCAGGGGGATACTGGACCTTTTAGGATAACTTCTATTTTCTGTAGGCATGGCAGATTCGCCAATAGCAGAGGGTGGACTTGCCGATTCGACTGCTGGCATGACGTATTCTGTCGGAATCTGCTGTTGCTGAGCCACTGTTGAAGTGACAATTGCTGCTTGAACCTGTTGGTGCGGAGTCTCTTCAGGTTCTGGATGGTTCGGAATCGCTTTTTGTTCTGGTGTTCCCAGCTGAGGAAAAGTCAAGACAGGTATCACTATGGCCTGATTTATTTGAGTCCAAGACTGGGGAAAATCTCCAAGAACAGTGTGTATCATCTTCTCTTCCATAGGTGGAGATGTTCCTGGATCCGCTTCTCTGTTCCTCAATTTATCAGGGCATTTCTTGAGATGGTCTCTGGATACTACCGTCGAAGTTTCTCCTCCATCTTTGCTGATAAGACAGACTTTAGTATTGTCAAAGCTGGACGGTAAGATGGTATATGCTTCTGCTTCCCACTGATCATCAAGTTTGTTTATTCTTTTTTTCACTTTAACACTTGTTCACCTGGTGACAAGGGAGTTGCAGGAGCACGTTGGTTGTAGTCTCTCTCTTGTTTTTGTCTGGCTTGAGATAGACGGTACTTTTGTCGTCTTTCTGTATCCCAATCTGTATCCCAATCTGCATCAGATGATGGATCTTCCGGGGTTAGAACACCCATGTCCAGATCAACAGGTAACTTGCTGGATCTTCCTCTCATCAGATATGCTGGAGTACAGTTGGTGGAATTCACTGGAATGTGGTTGTACAGATCTAATAAGTCTGGCAACTTTTCTGGCCATAAATTCCTTTCTTCCACAGGCAAGGTCCTCAGTAAGTCGATTACCACTTGGCTCATCTTTTCGCACATTCTGTTGGTTTGTGGGTGATACGGTGTTGTCCTGATCTTTTTGCATCTGTATAAGTTGCAGAACTCTTGGAATACCTCGGCTTCAAAGGCTGGACCTTGATCAGTAAGGACCTTCTCTGGGTATCAGTGTGGCCTGCAAAAGTACCGTTGAAAGGCCTTGGCTGCGGTTCTCGCTGTCAAATCCTTGACAGGTACAACTACCAGAAATCTGGAATAGTGGTCTACAATGGTCAGAGCGTAGACATAGGCTGGTGACTATGGGCTGTAAAGGAGCCCTCTGGCTGTCACGGTCCTTCCTGCGTAGGCTACATGGGCCACACTCTTGGCACCACTTTTCGATGGTCTTTTTCATGCCAACCCAGTAGAACCTTCCACAAAGTAGACTGTCCAACTTCCTCCATCCGAAGTGTCCTGCTCCATCGTGGTACGCCTCCAGAACCATTGGCGCATCTTGTCTTGGGACTATTACCTGCCATACCAACTCATGAGTGCGTGGGTTGATGCTTCTTCGGCACAGTTTACCATCGTAGATAAACAGTTTGCCTTTCCCCTTCCATAGTTGTTGTGTCTCTTGTGGATCATCCGGGCCAGGGTGTGAACCTGCCTGCGTCAGGAGCTCTTTCACCCAACGGACCGCCGGGTCACTGTCCTGGGTCTCTGCCCATCCATGGTGGGGCAGGGGATTCAGCGTGGCGTCCTGCTTGTTCTAGCGCCTGTTCCTCACATGATGGAAATACTGAGTGGCCTTGGGGCTGTGAAAAGCTGGCAACTCTACTTCTTCGAGTGTTTCCGAGTCTTCTCCCGTTTCTGGCAAGTTGGGCATCCTGGACAATGTATCGGCATTCGCATTCTTATGCCCTGCCCGGTAGTTGATGGTGATATCATAATTGGACAACCGGGCCATCCGCCGCTGCTCTAAGGCACCGAGTTTTGCTGTGTCCAACTTTGTCAGTGGATTGTTGTCCGTGAAGACGGTGAATTTTGCTGAGGCCAGGTAATGCTTAAATCTCTCCGTCACTGCCCAGATGACGGTGAGGAACTCCAGATTAAAGGAACTGTAGTTGTCAGGGTTCCTTTCAGTAGGACGAAGTTTCCTGCTGGCATAAGCAATTACCCTCTCTTTGCCTTTCTGGACCTGGGACAACACGGCTCCCAGTCCCATGTTGCTGGCATCCGTATACAGCACAAACAGTTGGTCATATTCAGGGTAAGCCAGTACCTCTTCTCCCGTTAGAGCTGACTTCAAACAAGTGAAGGATCCCTCCAGTCCATCGTTCCAGTCAAATGGGGTATTCTTACCCTTAGTTTTCTTGGATTGGCCCACTAACAGGTCTTGCAATGGCGCGACTTTCTTGGTGAAGTCTTTGATAAACCTCCTGTAGTAGCCTACCAACCCGAGGAACTGCCGGACTTCATGGAGGTTACTGGGCTTCGGCCAGTCTCTGATCACAGTGACCTTGTCTGGGTCTGGGGCCACTCCTTCGGCACTCACTACATGGCCCAGGTTTGGGCTTTAACAGATGGCATTTGGACGGTTTTACCTTTAGGTCAAAGTTGGACAGGGCTTCGAACACCTCGGCCAGGTGCTCCAGATGGTCCTCATAAGTCTTGGAGAAGACAATGACATTGTCCAGATATAGCAATACGGTTTCAAAGTTCTTGTGTCCAAGACAGCACTCCATCATCCTCTGGAACGTCCCTGGGGCGTTGCACAGTCCGAATGGCATGTAGTTGAATTCACAGAGACCCATCGGTGTGGTGAAGGCCATCTTTTCCTTGTCCGCCTCTGCCACGGGAACCTGCCAGTACCCACTGGTGAGATCCAAGGTAGAGAAGTAGTTAGCAGATTTTAAAGCAGCTAAGGACTCTTCTATTCTAGGCAAAGGGTATGCATCTTTGTGTGTAATGCGGTTTATCTGCCTATAACCTACACACATCCTCATCGTGCCATCCTTCTTCCTGACAAGGACTAATGGAGCTGCCCAGGGGCTACAACTGTCTCTAACTACCCCAGCCTCCTTCATCTCTCCCAACATGTCTTTGGCACACTGATAATGAGCCGGGGGTACAGGACGGTATCTCTCTTTAATGGGTGGATGATCTCCCGTGGGGATATGATGTTGAATCCCTTTTACCTGCCCAAAATCTAGGGGGTGTTTGCTGAATACCCGCTCATACTCATGAACCACCCTGTAAGCCCCTTGTTTTTGGTGTGATGGGGTAGAGTCAGTGCCCACGTGTAATTTCTGATGCCAATCTTCCATTTGTCCTGCAGAGCCATTGTCCTCCGCCTGATTGGACAGGACCAAGGGTTCTGTTGCCTGTATCACATTATTATCAACACCAAACAGTTTGGCAAGTGTGGCATATTTGGTTAGGTGGACCTCTTCCTCTCCACAGTTAAGGACCCGCACTGGGACCCTCCCCTTGCGGATTTCAACCACCCCTCTGGCTGTCATGATTGTGGGCCTGCTGTCTGAATACACAGTTTCTACCAGGGCCTGATAGTCTTTACCTCTGAGGCCTATTGCACCATATAAACATTTCACTCCTGGGGGGTATTGCAATGGGGATTGAATCACTCACTGTGGCATGGCCAATTTCTCCACCAGATAGTTCTACCTGCTGTCTCTGCACTAGAGCTTTGATTTCTTTCTGCAGGACACGTTGCTCACTGGAACCAGCAGTTTCAGCCACCTGTTGCAATAAGACTATAACCTCTGCAAGACAATTTTCTATGACATTAGTACCAATGGTCATCATATGGTTACATTTACGTCGGCCAACAATTACAATTCCTTGGGCCTTCAATTCTACCTGCCCCACTTTAATGGTGACCTCTTTGTACCCCACTTGTGGCAATGGCTGACCGTTACTGGCTACTATGGTGAAATCATCATCAGGGCCACGAGTAATGTCGGTGTCTTCCCAATAACGTCTATAAAGGATGTAAGGCATAGTTGTCACCTGAGAACCGGTGTCCAACAGAACGTTCATGGGGATACCGTCGATCACAATGGGGAGAACAGGTCGTCCTCCAATGTACTTCGCTCGCCAGTTGTTTGGGCCTGATCGTCCTACTCCTGGGGGTTGGCCCTCTGCCCCAGGGGTTGCTCATTTAAATGGCAGTACCTTGCGATGTGGCCCGCCTGTTTGCAGCGGCGGCAGATGGGTCGTCCGTCCTGATGATAGCGATCATCGTCTGTTCCTCTAGTCGGCGGGACTCTCCTCTGTCGTCGCCAGGGAGCATCCTCTGGTTTGGAAGCCAGTTTGATCTTTTCCTTGGGGGCCTCCTGCAAGGACTGTATGGTCCAAGCTAAGGCAGCAACGCTCTTGGTCAGCTCCCGCATCTGGAGGCGTAGTCCTGGAGGGGAATCGTCTTCCAGGATCTGGGCATCGGCCTCAGCAGAAACTTGAGGATCTGGCGCCACTTCCTGGTGGTACGTGAGGGCTTGATGCCTAGGAAGTACTGCACGGCTGGGCTGTCACTCCTGTAGCACTTGGATGGCCTTGTCTTTAAATTGCGCAAAGGCCAGGTCAGGATTCTGCATGGCCAGGAGGTGCAGTTGGGCCCTTTGGTTATTGCACAGGAGCCCATCAATGAACCACTCCTTTAAGAGTTTATCTTCATCTTGTACGCTGTTAGGATCAACCTGCTTGATTGCCCGCAGTGCCTCCTGGAGATTAAGGGCATAGTCCCGTAGGCTATCCTGCGGCCTCTGCTTGCACCCATAAAACTTCAATTTGATTTCTGTAGGGGTGCGGGTTTCAAAGGTGGTTTTAAGCTTTGCAAAGACCTGCTGCACTGTCCCTTTATCCGCAGCGGACCAGGACTTCACCTCTCTCAGAGCCGCTCCAAACAGTTGGCCCATTACCATGCCGACCTTCTGAGGTTCTGTCAAGCAGGCTGCAGATTCCTTCTTTAAAGTCAGTTAATGTATGCGATTCTCCAGAGTATCACGGGAGCCAAGCTGCTCCAGGTAGGTACGGCAAGGAGAGGGGCATGATGGTCGTAGTAGCCGTGGTGGTGTCCGGCTGGCTGATGGAAGCGGCAACCTCTGCGGGACCCGGTGGTGGTACAAGGCCTGCGGCTGTGCCTACTGTGGGGCCTGGGGGTATTGCTAGGCCTGCGCTACTTCCCCTCCCGGGTCGGACATGGCCGTTCCTCCCCTCTGCTAACCTGGTGGAAGTTGGGGCTCCTCTCCGGAATCGGCACTTTGCAGCGTCTCTCCTGGCAGCTCTGCTGCACGGCGTCTCCACTTCCGGCTTTCCAGGCAGCAGCACGGCACCCTTCTTCTTGCTTCGTGCTTTTTTCGGCTGGCTCCGCCCATGAAGGTATGGCTCCTCCCCTTGCACGCCACAGGGCGTGACAATGGCGGATTTTGGCAGCAATTTTTGGCGGCAAATGGAAACAGTCTCTCAGCACCAAACAGTTAGGCACAGTTCTTTTAGGCGCACATGACCCGATTTTCAGGCTTAAGTAGATCCTGTTCGTGAAGCCAAAGTTGGAGCGCCCCCATAGGACCGTGGGGTACTCGGTACCGGGTCCTTCAGTTCTCGGCGGGGATGTCACGGTGGCTAACCCGGTCCGTGGCCCTAGGGGAACGTCCGTTATTAAATGGGGGAAAGTTCTTTAAAGGGATAATGTTCGTGACGACACCTGTGGTATTCGGTTAGGGGGACCGACGCTGCTTATGGGTCCGCTGGGGTGATGTTATGGCAGCTTGATGGTATACCTTCCCACAGGTGAAGTGTGTCCCCAGGGCTTCTCAGAGTGTAGATGGTGAATGGTGTGAGGCGCAGTGAATAACGAGGATACAAGGTTGCAGTCTCTTTACCTTTACTGAAGGCTTCAGTGTCCACAGTCCAGGGTACGGACCACAGGGTAGACAGGGTCCGGCCGGTCCGAAGGCAAATCCAGAGTCCCCTTATCCAGGTGGAAATTGATAGCCTTCCTCTAGCGCCTGGGTGTTGTAGTACCTCCCTGCTGAGCTTCTCGGCAAGTTCCTCACAACTATTCTGGTTGTTAAGTCTCTTTCTCTCTGTCCCCCTGATGGATAGGATAGGACAAACCCGTATGACTGATGGCCTGAGGCTTTTTACAGGGACTCTATCATGCCCTGGCCCTCACAAGTTGCCACTGTGCCTCCTGGGTATAAGGTCGGGCAGATAACGTGGAATTAACTGCCCTGCCAGTCTCTGAAGTAAAGCGTAGAGATCCTTACTCCCTCGGCATGCTGGCCACTGGATTCTGCGCCTCAGAAGGAGGCAGCTTGCTCCTGGCTGATCTCCCTCTGATATTTCTCCCCTGTGCTCTGCTTTCCTGCACACTTTCTGCAATATGTTCATTCTTTAGTGTCTTTTCCCAGGAGTTGCAGCACTTCATGCCACAGAGCTCCTCTTCCTCTGTCTTCCTGACAGGAACTCTACTCTGAACCCTCTTTCCCTCCAGATTAGGATGTTATATAGGGGAGTTCACCTTAAACAGGCTTAGAGCTCCCCCTTCTGGTCTGGAGTGTGAACATGTTGCATGCATTGTATTTACCTGGTGAAGAGATCTCCTTTATTGCCTTCAGACGTAATATCACTCCCCCTGGTGGAAGAATGACATTACTGCAATGACCAGAACTCTGGGGCGCTGCACTCACATCAGGATGATTAGCTACAGTGCTATGGGTTGTAAACTTCTTAATTATGTTGCACACCATGGACAAAGGAACATCAAGATTTCTGAACATGGACTTGTAAACTTGAGATCGTTGATATTTTTCAACAATTTTGGTTCTCAAGTCCTCAGACAGTTCTCTTCTCTTTCTATTCTCCATGCTTATTGTGGCACACACAGACACGCAAATACTAGGATTTCATCAGCTACAGGTAATAGCAATGATTAACGCTTTTTGTCCAGAGTGTCCACACACTTGAAGGAGGTTCATGCTGGTGACATGACTTCTAAGAGAGTAACTGCCATTGAACAAGTAAAGAGAGCAGTCAGAGGAGAGGATACAGTATCTACTCTACGAGCCAGAGAGGCAGCTTGGATCTTAAAATTAGATACTTGTTTCCACAAAGGAATGAAATATAAAACAGATCTGATGTTTGATATGTGGTTTATGTATATATGTGGGGGTATTTTATGTATTTACATGTATTTGAATATATTGGCGAAAGGTATTGTTGTATTCTTACAATTTGTATTTGCAATATTGTATATAGACTTAGTGGCTATAGCGTTTGTATAACACTCAGGTTGGGCAAGGGTGTGTGTCTTTGTCCAATGGGTACTCAGCTGGTTGATATATGGTTAATTGACACGTATTGCGATTGGTTGTAGTCTTTTGTTATGTGCCTTTATATATTGTGCTGTAATGTGTTTTTATTATGCTATGACTAAGGGTATTATTGCCTGAAACGTGTCAGCTTGTTTTTATGATGCACTAATAAAGGACAAGATTTTTATTCTATTTTCATCTCCTCCATTCAATATTTGCATGAGTTGGACAAGTGAGTGATTTGCATTTACACAGAGACACAAAATGCAAAGATTGAATAAACTTCTCTGCTTTTTATCTGGTTTCAATTGTAATTTTCAAATTGCCCACACCTGTTACTTGCCACAAGTAACCTTGAACGATCATCACATGCTTGAAATAAAGTGTTTTACCTACAATTTTGGAAAGGTACCAACAATTTTGTCTGGCCCATTTTGGGGGTTTTGTATGAAGTTATTTCCTATTTGCCTTTTTTTCTCTTTTTTTATGTTGTTTCAATAAACACAAAGGAAATAAACATGTGTATAACAAACCATGTGTAGTTGCAATCCCACTACAGCTGCCATCAGGATTCGGGTGAAGGCATTGCGCCATATTTAGGTGAGCTCTACAGGACCCATGGAGGCAGCATACAGGGGGTTACATCAGTACACCTGAAGTCATGTCAGCCTTTTCTGGCTGATATAATTTTCTGCATTGTATGAAGTGGTTGTGGGTCTTTTTTGCAATTCGCATAAATCAAATTGCAAATTGTTCAAATTTACCAGGTCCCACGAATCTCCAAAAATTGAACACAAACTCGATTCAAATTAAATCAATTTTCGAATCTCTAGTATGCTGCAATTTTCTGATGTATGTACAACAAGTTTTTGTTGTATGAAGTGTTACTTAATGGAGGGGTTGCATAGGCAATTCTCGTACAAGGGTCTTTTGATCCCAATGTCCAACATATTTAGGGTTAGTAATAGCAATTTCCAAACCACTATAGTTATAATAGACTTAATGTGTAACTGTCATTTCAGAATAACTTGCAGCAAAATGTCTGGTTTTGCGTATAGCTCCTCCCCTCTCCATAGAACTTTATGAGCAACAACTGCCATCTCCTATTTCAGTAATGGGAAAATATGATGTCACTGAATACAGATTTTACAAATTCTACCAGTAGAGAGTGAAAGGTCAATGCAGTGTGAAAAAGATGCAGATTTTGCTGATAATACATATTACAAAATTGCTTATTTTCATGTGTACTACTGATTTGCAAAGTAAAAATATATAGCTTGTGTAGAGATAGGTGAATATGAGGTGGGTGCTGGTAAAGTAGTTAGTCAAAGACTTCTTCTGAGTGTTACCCTTTGGAGTGATTAGCTATGGATGAAAGAAGTGGTAATGATGGTCGGGGTCGAATGAAAAAGAAAAGGGAACATGAATTACTATGATCACTTAGAATGTTATTTGGCAGTATCTGTGCAGCATCCACACTTATTGTATAGTTTGCAGGACACTGGTGCAGAACTTATATTATCATTATATGTTACTGTTTGGTGATAAGATTGGGGTCACCACAGTGGTTTTGATTAAAGGGCACCTGTCACCCCGTTTTTTCGGTATGAGATAAAAATACTGTTAAATAGGGCCTGAGCTGTGCATTACAATAGTGTATTTTGTGGACCCCAATTCGCCACCTATGCTGCCGAAATACGTTACCAAAGTAGTCGTTTTCGCCTGTCAATCAGGCTGGTCTGGTCAGATACGACTACTTTGGTAACGTATTTCGGCAGCATAGGTGGGGAATCAGGGTCCACAAAATACACTATTGTAATGCACAGCTCAGGCCCTATTTAACAGTATTTTTATCTCATATGGAAAAAACGGGGTGACAGGTTCCCTTTAATGATTATTATGCTGGCATTATCACTACCATCCATGCTGGTAATATTTGGTTATGGTATGTTAGTATTATTTGTCTATTGTTTACTAATATTTAGGCCAATATTATGCTTAGTACCGTCATGTTTGGTAAAAGCGTTGTACACCCCTCAGTAAATTGTCTGCAAGCCCTGCAACTTGCTGATTCCTATGGGTGTGTAGTGTACATACCATTAGGATTCAGCTTTGGTTGTCGGTTCCAGCAGTACTCACATGATTGCATACTTGCAATCATGTTCCGACTAAAATAGAACATTGAGTGAGGCAGCTGAGAGCCTAGGCAGCACGTGACCACAAGGATACAGGACAACTGCTGGAACTGGCATGTAGATCCAAATCCTAACAGTGCATTTATTGAAGAAAAAACAACATAGAGGAAAAAAAAGGAAAATGTGCAAAT